>NC_047026.1:30901266-31563546 GCF_902652985.1 Pecten maximus
TCGGTCCTCTAGACTACTAAAATAAGGTTGGCTGTCTTGTTGAAGCATATAAATCCGGTATTGAGGCTCTGATAGAGATGCATTCACATCTTCAGACAAAGGTAACTGCTGTGAGACCAAACGTTCCTTGGTAGAACACCTTCGTGGTGCAGAACAGATGTCTTGAAAGGCAGATAAACAATAGCAAAAGACTATATTAATTATCCACCGGTAGAGACGGAGAGAGTATGGCGGTTTGTCCTTTCGCTTTTCATTCCATTTAAGAAGGATAACTACTCAGATCAAATCGCAGAATGTGGTTCGGATCAAAAACAGCGTTATAGATTCACCGAAAGCAATACGGGCAATAATAATGATGAAAATGAATAGCAAGATCTACAATGTTTTCGAGAATAAAGTCAACACAATCAGACAAAATATTGATATTGTGAAATTGTTTTGTACGTTGATATAGCTGTCATGTTTCCTAACATTCATTTTGGTAGTAACGAACCATTGACAATTGTTTACATCATTGACGAGTTGCACAAGATCATCACACTTTCGCAATCGAAATTCTGTGAACTTGGTCAGCTTAAAAAAAATAATGGAACAATGTGTTGAAGCACTTCCTCTCTTTATAACCTGTCATTATGTGATTCAAATATGTCGTTGTGTTGCAAAACTGATATCGTTAGACCACTGTGGAAGTCTAGAATGGACAAGGAGGAATTAAAGAAGTACCTTCCAGTGTCGAATCATATATCCAAGATATTAGAGAAGATTGTGTCTCAGCGTTTAGAAGCTAAATTGTCTTCATGACCACTTGCAGCTACTCAACTGCACGGGGCACTCCATTGAGATGACATTGCTATGTGTGCACAGTGTCCGCTGCATATGAGTAACAAAATAGTTGTTTCATGCCTTATCAGTCATTTGGTATGACTCCAAACATCTAGTTTACTGATATGGAATAGCCGGTGATACACTACACTGCAATAGGATCAACTGTTTCAGACGAAAAACCTTAGACAATGTGGTTGCTCAGGAGTCCAAATGTATACCAAAGACATCTAGTTAAAAGTAGATGTCCAAATTATGAAGACAGTCCAAACTGTGAGAAATTTAGGTGCACACTTGGCTCTACAACAGGTTAACACTATTACAAAGTCATGTTTCACTAAATCACAAATATTGGATGTTTCCGCTAATTCATCACCATAAATACATGTAATTCATGCATTCACTTGTTTTGTTCTCGTTTTGACTATGGTAATGGATTGAACTTGTGTTTTTCTAATTCACTCCTGGTTACCCGCACTCGAGAGCTGAAGCACATCACACTAGTGCTTTATTCTGTGCAATGACTACCAGTGAGATTAAGGTCTTAGTACAAGGTTTTGTTGTACACACACAAGGCAATAAAGGGAACAACTCCTCAGTACATGTATGAACTTGTACCCTTTACCTGCCGTCACGATGACGGATATCGGAGACCAAATGCCTGCTTTGTGTTCCAAATTCTCTTACTTATGGTAAACGGTCGTTTGAAAAGCTGGGATATTAAAACTCTACGTTTTCTTTATAGACTGAACCAGGCCTCTTGGGTATGTTTTCATGTAATTACTCGCGTATATTCGGTATATTGTATAACACTTGGAATATCATTATGACTATGTCATGTCAAGCGCATTAGACTAGTTCTGCAAATATTGTATATTATCATTTACTATTATTTAATCTACATTTTACCGACCGCGCTAAACCTAAATTGTCTATATGTTATAGCTAGTGTTTACCAGAGTCAAATAGTAAATGAAGTTATTATTCGCATTCGTTGGTAAGTACCATTAACGTCGGCGTAGGCGAGTTGTATCACTATTTGGGAGTCGCTCTCTTTTATACACTGATTCTCATTTCCGTTTCCCCATTGTCCGTACACCATGGCCAGACAGCCCTGCGTCTCAGTATCATCCGGGTGCCACATCATGATTGTATCATCCATAATGCCGTAAATAACACCGGCGTAAAATACTGACGACCCCAGGCCGTCTATGGTTGGTGCTGTACCGGCAGCATAGAAGTTGAAGCCATCGTTGGTGCCGGTTTCCACTTGTACCTGTTGTGTGTATCAATTTAATAAGATAGTATTCTCTATTTTAGAAACTTTATAATTGTATAGATATGACGTGTACATATTGTATCAAAATCGACTACTTTTCGAATCATCATAAAGTGATATAATTTCTTTTATGTATATATCACATTAAAACGAATTTAAATTATACCAACGTCGTTATAGAAACAGAACAGCATGTGTACACTTTTATTCATTGTTCTGTTAAATATTCTAAAATCACAAGGAAATGACCGAGCATAAAAATAATCTTTAAACTAGACATTGTTTTCTTCATTGGTCATGTCTTCAACATAAAGAGGGTTTAAAACATACATTTATATTGAGATATTTTCACATTTCTCGGCCTCGCCCTCATATGTATCAATACTTTTCATTCCTTTCTTGATCCTACTTTATCTAACTCACGATTTGTGTATTGAATGGCACAACTATCTTGTGAGTAAGATGATTAAATCTGATTGATACAATAGCATACTTTCTAGCAATTAGTACAGATTATTAAGTATTCATTTTATAAAATGATAACAAAATTAAATACTGAACTTCACACAGAATAAAAAAAGATCGTATATTTAAGGGCTTGCCTTTACTGTTACGAAACCATCTGTCAATGATCGTCTCCGATAGCTTTACGGTGCCGTCATTTGGGAGATTCTTATAGTAGGACAATATTTTGGTAGGATAATGATCCAGGTCGCCGAAGCCCCATGCCCATATCCGCGCAGTAGCTGCATCATCATACATGAACTCACCGCCATTACCCCAGCCGTCAACCGCATTAAACACCACACCTTGAAGATAAATGAACTAGGTTACGTATATGTAAAATATAAAATACCAGAAAGATGGAAAAAGTCCAAGAAAGGGCAATTCGTTTTATTAAAAACGATTTCATATCACCAGATATTTTACTCAAAAATAAACTTGATTTTTTACATGTTACTCACCTCAAGACAATGGCGTCAGAGGTTTCATTATATCATTATATCGACCACAGGTATCGTTATGTTATCTTCAGCACACTGTATATATATCACCTATTAAATAATAAAGTCTGATTTCAGATTAAGTCTTATTTACATGTACATACCGTTAGAAGTAGATCCCGATCCCTTCATTGGTGTCCATAACCGAATACTATCCTTTCCAAACGCAAACACCACACCACCAAATGAGGTCGATCGTTCAGAATAGAATGAAATACCTAAAACAGATAAACAAATGTAGATAAAAGATATGTACTGATGATCATAAAGGATTTATTTCAAAGATGATATCAAAACATACAGGAAACAGTAGCAAAATTTGAATCGCGTAAGAGTATAAAGCTATCATTATCACGATAAGTGTAACAATAGGCTCAAGGATGGAGACGTTGGTGCGAGAGTAATGCTGGGCTGACATTGTTGTTTAAATATAAACAGTCCTGTACCAAAACAACCGAGAATATTACCCAATATTCTATTCAAAACGCATAAAAAAGACGAAACGAATACTAAAACAAACACCATAATATCAAGCTATATGCACAAAGACAGATGGCAGATACGTATGCACGCGCAAAGTGTTATTGACTTCTATTACCAAATTTAGAAGTTCCTGGAAAAAGAAGATCTTATACCAATATACCTACGAAGGCTGGTTGATAAGTTGTGAGCCTCGAATTGAATTAGGCAATCAATGAGGTTCTTTTTTAAGTCCTACTCTTAGGGCCGTGTACCCATGGAGTGGTTTATGTCGACGAGGTAGCACTCTAATGTAATCAAGACAATCGGCTTTTGCAAAATGGACAAAATCGGTTAGGGTTAGGGTGAAAGTGTCCGTCACTGCCTTGGCTACCATTCACGATTGTGGCTTTAAATTGATTGAGCATCCGCCTTATTTACCTGATCTCACTCCATCAGACTAGGTAGTTCAGGTATCCTAACCCTAACCCTAACCCTAACCCTTACATGCAGTGGATGACTTTCTGAATAGCCAAGAAAAGGAGTTCTATAAAAGTGGCATTGATGCGCTTAAACACCGCTGGCAAAAGTGTAAAGATACAGAAGCGGATTATGTTGAAAAAGAAAACAACATGTCTGGAAAAATTCAAATCCTTCAATATAAAGCTCACAACTTATCAATCAGCCCTCGTAGTAGCCATATACTTTGTTTAAAACTAGTGTATATCAAGATACCTACCCTGAGCATCCGTTACCCAATCGTTGTCAAGGAAGATCTGTACGATCACGAGGTCTGGTTCGGAACCGACGGAATGGTATACTTCCTGGTAGGACTCCTCATCCGCTTCAAAACAACAGATATAATAGTATTCTTATTATGGTCAGTGTTAAATGTTCAAGCTATACAGATGACATTCCTTATATAGAGTTACTAGATCAGATAGCATTCCTTATATAGAGTTGTTAGATCAGATATCATTCCTTATATAGAGTTACTAGATCAGATATCCATTCCTTATATAGAGTTACTAGATCAGATACCATTCCTTATATAGAGTTACTAGATCAGATACCATTCCTTATATAGAGTTACTAGATCAGATACCATTCCTTATATAGAGTTGCTAGATCAGACATCATTCCTTATATAGAGTTACTAAATCAGATACCATTCCTTATATAGAGATTACTAGATCAGATACCATTCCTTATATAGAGTTGTTGATCATATACCTTCCTTATATAGAGTTACTAGATATACCATTCCTTATATATAGAGTAACTAGATCCGATAGCCATTCCTTCTATAGATACTAGATCAGATAGCATTCCTATATAGAGTTACTAGATCAGATATAATTCCTTATATAGAGTAACTAGATCAGATAGCCATTCCTTATATAGAGTTACTAAATCAGATACCATTCCTTATATAGAGTTACTAGATCAGATGCCATTCCTTATATAGAGTTGTTAGATCAGATGCCATTCCTTATATAGAGTTACTAGATCAGATATCTTTCCTTGTATAGAGTTTCTAGATAAGATATCATTCATTATATAGAGTTTCTAGATAAGATATCATTCATTATATAGAGTTACTAGATCAGATATCATTCCTTACATAGAGTTACTAGATCAGATACCATTCCTTATATAGAATTACTAGATCAGATATCTTTCCTTGTATAGAGTTTCTAGATAAGATATCATTCATTATATAGAGTTTCTAGATAAGATATCATTCATTATATAGAGTTACTAGATCAGATATCATTCCTTATATAGAGTTGTTAGATCAGATACCATTCCTTATATAGAGTTACTAGATCAGATACCATTCCTTATATAGAATTACTAGATCAGATACCATTCCTTGTATAGAGTTTCTAGATAAGATATCATTCATTATATAGAGTTTCTAGATAAGATATCATTCCTTATATAGAGTAACTAGATCAGACAGCATTCCTTATATAGAGTTACTAAATCAGATATAATTCCTTATATAGAGTTGTTAGATCAGATATCGTTCCTTACATAGAGTTACTAGATCAGATATCATTCCTTGTATAGAGTTTCTAGATAAGATATCATTCATTATATAGAGTTTCTAGATAAGATATCATTCCTTATATAGAGTAACTAGATCAGATATCATTCCTTATATAGAGTTACTAGATCAGACATCATTCCTTATATAGAGTTACTAGATCAGATAGCATTCCTTATATAGAGTAACTAGATCAGATACCATTCCTTATATAGAGTAACTAGATCAGACAGCATTCCTTATATAGAGTTACTAGATCAGACATCATTCCTTATATAGAGTTACTAGATCAGATAGCATTCCTTGTATAGAGTTACTAGATAAGATATCATTCATTATATAGAGTTACTAGATCAGACATCATTCCTTATATAGAGTTACTAGATCAGATATCATTCCTTGTATAGAGTTTCTAGATAAGATATCATTCCTTATATAGAGTTACTAGATCAGATATCATTCCTTATATAGAGTTACTAGATCAGACATCATTCCTTGTATAGAGTTTCTAGATAAGATATCATTCATTATATAGAGTTTCTAGATAAGATATCATTCCTTATATAGAGTTACTAGATCAGATATCATTCCTTACATAGAGTTACTAGATCAGACATCATTCCTTATATAGAGTTACTAGATCAGATAGATTAAAATACCAGATGTCGTTTTCAGATATAAATTGTATGTAGGAGGAGGTGTGATTTTGATGAAATTAGTCTTAAAAGTACATTTAAAAAAACTATCTTTATTGTCATGCATTTTATGAATAACGATTCCCTACGTTCATAATTGATCTTAGAGATTTCTGACTAGCACAGCTAATGAAAAACGCCCCAGGTTAGATTACATTAGTGACATATATATGCACAAATATTACATGGACAAATTAACTGCTTGACAGGCCGATAATGGGATCAAATGGAATTAGTGAGATAAGTATTGCCTTGTTTACGTACCTAGTACTCGACCATAATGTGAGTATTGAAACATGATACCAAGAAAAATCGACCATTCGTTATGTATTGAAATATCCATTCTTACTATTGCTAAGAGTTACTAGATCAGATACGTAGGTTGGTTTTGCAAAGTCGCATTTCTTCCACAGACGAACTCGAACCTGTCCCGAAGAGAAGTCGCCTGTTATAGTCGGTCCAACGTACTTTGATCCGCCTGTTGTAAATAAAAAAGATATGATCATGATCAGCTACATAGTCGTAAAGCGTACCCTGAATTATTTTTGATGTCTTTACTGTGAATTCTTCTGTTGTTTAAGTGTGGATACTGGTCGTTGAAAATAACTGAAATTGTTTTGTGTTAACTCAGAACAGACTTACCGTGAATATGGTCAACACTTCTGTGTAATTAGGTTATATTTTGGGACAAGGGCTTAGGGCGCGAGCATCCTAATAAATTATATGATATTGCTAATTTTGTACAGTCAACCTATGTTATAATAGATATAAAACTCTCTAGCCAATCAGAATGTTTGGTTGTCGGGCATTACCTCCGTCAGCTTGTCGGACCTCAGTTGAACAACGCGAGAATACATGTAAGCAGTTTAGTTTAAACTATTTTATTGCCATTAAAAGCAGAAGGATTGGGCACAAGTTACAAGAACAGTCCATAATATTATAATTACACGTATGTACAGGATCCATGCCTATTACCGTGACGTAAAATGTTGCGGGATATTGAAAAGCTTTTGTTTTTATGTGAATAATACTTACCATGACGCAGAACATCAATCACTGAAAAAAACGCCGTGAAAATGCTCACAATATTCTTTACAATTTTACGTCACGGTATTGGCTAATATATTGATCAGAAATTCAATTTTGCCGAAGAAAAAATCGAATATTGCATTGGCTGAAATATTTTTGCCTAGGCAATATTCGATTTTTCCTAGGCAGAGAGAATTAATTATGACATCCTTCCCGCGCCATAATGATTGGATTCATTGTATTAATCATGACAGCTATTCAAATGCAGTGGTTTTTGTTTTTTCTTTAACGTTTGTCTATAAATATTTCACAATATCAATAATTCGAAAGATTGGTATTATTTAAGGCAAAGATATTGCATGATTTGTGACTTCATATTCACACTGATCTATAATTAACGTCTTTGCGAACCCGAAGTAACGGATCTTTCCATCAGGGTTTCTCTTTGCCATGTTACTGCCGCCAATTTCTGACTGAATATTGCACCATCAGCATCGCTTCGTTCCAACTTCTACCTAGATTTTGTGTTTCTGTCGCTCGTGGATTTTTAAGAAACAACAACTTTTAGTAGAAATCGTTCTTCTTTTGTCCGAAATGGCGGCAGAAAATTAACCCCTATGGAAAGTTCTGCTTACTTCGGATTCGCGGTGACGCTTGTAAGAATCGTATCCAACACATAATACAGTTGTACAATAATGTAATGAAGTTATTTAATAATAATATCATGAAGTCATACAATAATGTAATGACGCTATAAAATAACATTATCAAGGTATGCAATATGAGAATGAAGTTGTACAGTGATATGATGAACTTGTACAATCATATCTTGGTGTTTGTGCATAATATATTGACCGAATGGCATAACGATACAATATATAATAATATAACGATAACACTAAATCATTTAACGAGGAAAACATATTATCTTAAACACAATAATATAATGACATTTTACTTCAATTCATTACGGCTATGAATATCAGTAGCTATCAACACCTAACATAGGTGGTTAGCGCACCTCAGAAGATATGTAGATAAATACTGCTCTTCATAGCTGCAATGAAAATAATAATAAAAACAATCCATTTACATTAGGGTTATATGGAATAACATAAAACCATGCAAAGAAATATCCTTACCGCAGTTTTCAGTTTCGTTTGTGTGTGTGTTTTTTTGTTGTTTATAGTTTGGTTTTGTTTATTTTTTTATATTCAAAATTACAACAAATACCATAATTCGTGTTTAATAAGATTTATTTTATGTGAACTGATGGAAATGAAAACACAATTGATGGAAATGAAACGGGGACTATTCTGTTGTATTGATATCTAATTTATGTGTTGTGATGAAAATCAGCACCTGAAACAGTGTTTTCCTACTTTATTCATAGTGTTTTCATGGTCATATATTTGTTGGTTTTACTTAGTATGTTCATATAAAGAATCACCACTCAGAATGTAAACATATAATGAACATATCCATCCATATAGTACATGTATATTCGTGTCATATGTGATAGCAATGGCGTTCCAAACATGTCAAAAAAAACTCACATGTAATATCCATATTCATGTATACATATCTTAGTTAGACGTAAAGGGGGAATGTAGTTAAGGGAACAAACAGACGAACCACCCTGTCAATATATACGCATCATGTTTGTATCTTTGATTTCGTTCTCGGTTTCATGTGTTTTCATGTCTACATCTCAATAAATAGGGATAACAATTTTGTTTTCATGTTTACCTCTTTAATCATTTTTCACTTTTGATTAGGCAAACACAGCTCTCAGAAACCATACAAATATCAATTTCAAGCAATGTTATCTTTTCATTATTAGCTAACTACAGACTTGGAATGGAACCTAAATAACCTTTCTCCACGTTATCTTGTTAATTTTACAGGGCGGATTTGTATATCTATCAATGAAATGTGGCTTTATATTTCTGTCCTATTGTATGTGCTGGGTGATAGGTTATGTTTGTTTGTTTGTTTGTTTGTTTTTGTTTAACGTCCTATTAACAGCCAGGGTCATTTAAGGACGTGCCAGGTTTTGGAGATGGAGGAAAGCCGGAGTACCCGGAGAAAAACCACCGGCCTACGGTCAGTACCTGGCAACTGCCCCACGTAGGTTTCGAACTCGCAACCAAGTGGTGGGGGGCTAGTGTTAAAGTGTCGGTACACCTTAACCACTCGGCCACCGCGGCCCCGATAGGTTATGAACGAGATAAGCTATGGTATACGTGGAAGATTTAGTATTATGACGGATTATTCTGATCAGGCTCTGAACTGTCTATCTTTCTTGTTAAGTTTTGCTACAAATCAAAGGGGTCAATCATACAGTTATATGATCACACCTTAATCCGGGTCCTAATATAGGCGACTATAGTCTGCGTTGGCGCAATATCATTTAGATTCGGGTCCACGTGAAAATCGTACTATCGCTGAAATACGGCTCAGGGTAAACATCGACTATCGCTTATTTAATATTCTTGATTGCTTTTTTAAGCGATAGTGTGATTTTCAACTGGTGTGTAGGATGGTGTATGCAAGGCTCATCTGAATACTTTGATTTCTGCAGAGGATACACTTAAAAGTCTACTTTCCACAGGAATAACAGAGTGTTCATACTGAAATATAATACAAAAATAAGATCATTATCGTATTATATTAAAGATATGGAATCTGATGAAGTTGAGGTTTTCTTGGTAGACAATGCATATATTTTTGTCTGGAAAACTAACTATAATATTGTAAAGACCAATATTAGTTTCTCACCACTTAATCTCGTAAATAAACAAATCTTAGCGTATAAGGAAAATATATACGTCACCTAGATGTACGAGTTTCCCCATTCCACTGCCGCTAGAGGCGCCAGGGGCAAACATCCTAACTTGGTTTGCATTGTACACGTATATGACTCCGCCGAATTCTGAGCTGTCGTCATTTCCTCTATGGCCTGAGCTAATGGCGTTGAAGATAACATCCTTATTTTGTGTCGTATCTCTAACACGGACCTGGACGTCAACTTTCATTGGCACTTCTCCGAGACCATGGTCATATGTCACTTCCGGGTTCGTATAAGCAGATATTGATATCCAGCTACTAGTTAGTGTTGGTGGATTGATACATACAGCCACACAAACTGAAGAGTAAAAGGAGCACGGTCTTAATGTGAATCATAATTATACAATCAGCACACAACAAAAATGAACATAACAATGGCGAATCTTAGTGTATGTTATGGCTATTTATTAAGTAGAAACGTTGGAAATGGTAGAAATCATATTTCGTCAGCTTAAAAATCTAAAAAATGTAAATGAAAAACTTGCATGGCTAATGTTAAGTATAGGTATTAGGTGTAATAATACATAAAGCATGACATCTAATCAGCTTTATGTCATCATGATTCGTGTGCCTTTCAAGAGTTATTCAGTATGTGTTTCATAATGGCGCACTTGTCTGAAATGTTTCCATGTAGATTTTTCAAAAAGTAATTTCTTAACGTTCCTGATGGTGTAAATGTCTGAATTGTTTCAACCCTACTGATTACACTAGCCTAGGGAAGTACACAAAAAGAAAAAAAAAACAATATCCCCAGTACCCTGCACACTCTGACAAACTACAATATTCCCGGAAAATGGCACATTCTGACAAACTACAATACCTCAAGTAAACTACACACTCTGACAAACAACAATATCCCAAGTAAACTACACACTCTGACAAACTACAATATCCCAAGTAAACCACACACTCTGACAAACAACAATATCCCAAGTAAACTACACACTCTGACAAACTACAATATCCCAAGTAAACTACACACTCTGACAAACTACAATATCCCCAGTAAACTACACACTCTGACAAACTACAATATCCCAAGTAAACTACACACTCTGACAAACTACAATATCCGTTGTAAACTACACACTCTGACAAATTACAATATCCCAAGAAAACTACACACTCTGACAAACTACAATATCCCAAGTAAACTACACACTCTGACAAACAAAAAATTATCCCAAGTAAACTACACACTCTGACAAAATATAATATCCCAAGTAAACTGTACACTATAAGATATTCCAGTAAACTACAAACCCAGACAAACAAACTACAATTTACTGGTATACTACTAACCCAGACAGACAAACTACAATATACTGGTATACTACAAACCCACACAGACAAACTACAATATACTGGTATACTACTAACCCAGACAGACAAACTACAATATACTGGATATACTACAAACCCACACAGACAAACTACAATATACTGATATACTACAAACCCAGACAAACAAACTACAATATACTGATAAACTACAAACCCAGACAAACAAACTACAATATACTGATATACTACAAACCCAGACAGACAAACTCCAATATACTGATATACTACAAACCCAGACAAACAAACTACAATATACTGGTATACTACAAACCCAGACAGACAAACTACAATATACTGATATACTACAAACCCAGACAAACAAACTACAATATACTGGTATACTACAAACCCAGACAGACAAACTACAATGTATTGGTATACTACAAACCCAGACAAACTACAATATACTGGAATGCTACAAACATAGACAGACAAACTACAATATACTGGTATACTACAAACCTAGACAGACAAACTACAATATACTGGTATACTACAAACCTAGACAGACAAACTACAATATACTGGTATACTACAAACCTAGACAGACAAATTACAATATACTGGTATACTACAAACCCAGACAGACAAACTACAATATACTGGTATACTACAAACATAGACAGACAAACTACAATATACTGATATACTACAAACCTAGACAGACAAACTACAATATACTGGTATACTACAAACCCAGACAGACAAACTACAATATACTGGTATACTACAAACCTAGACAGACAAACTACAATATACTGGTATACTACAAACCTAGACAGACAAACTACAATATACTGGTATACTATAAACCTAGACAGACAAACTACAATATACTGGTATACTACAAACCCAGACAGACAAACTACAATGTACTGGTATACTACAAACCCAGACAGACAAACTACAATATACTGATATACTACAAACATAGACAGATAAGCTACATGTACAATAATATAGCACTATAGTAAGTACTGTCCGATAAACTACTCTAGCTATCTGATATGGTATACTGTACCGTATAACCGTCACCTGATTAGTTTGCCGTTTTGTAACCTTATTATTTACCTTAAGGTTATTTAATCTATTGTTTAGGGAGATGTAAATGTTTATTTAATTAGCAAAAGATATTAGACCCAGATAATAAAATGCAACTTGAGTTTTGTCATTATGAAATTGTTTGATAAATAGTATAACCATACCAAACATTACCTGACTGCTCAAGCCTTTCGATGATGAACTGTTTAATTATGTATAAAGCCGGAGAACATTAAAGAGACGTACTAATCCTTTAAAAAAAAGAGCATAAATAAACGATATACTAGACAAAGAGAACCGTGGATGGTGAGTTCAAGGTTTTCAGATAGACATGTGTAACTCATACGGACGTCAATGACAAATGGAATATACATACATTACATACACCTATAGTGTCAGTGGAAACTATCTTGTACATGTACTTTTCGATGCTTAGCGTTATTAGTTACACATATTAAAACAGAATGACAAATGGAGTGGAACTGATGGGATCAATACTAGGGTTTTACCTGATAAAACGTTACCAGACAAATGAAGTGGAACTAATGGGATAATAACTAGGGTTTACCTGATAAAACATTACCAGACAAGGGGTATCTCTAATTCTCGACATGAACTATTGACCTTATTGAACTTACAAGACTACACATAATTCACTAGATAACTAAAATTGATGGAGTTCTAGTGAAACAGTCATGTTCGCTACTCAATATTTTAATCAACATCCTACGAGGAATACTTTTCACGGACGTGTTGGTTTTTTCATATTTTTTCTATACTTTTTTATATATATATATACAAAAGGACATTGTTTATGTGTTGCATATATACACGAATTTAAAATAAAAAAAGATTCGTTTATTGTTCATATAGCTCCTCCAACGGGGTAGACTCATATATAGATTATACATAGTTCACAAGTATTTTACACAATAGCAAGTACAATGTAAATGTATCAACTATATATTTACATTTGTGGGCATTGTCACTATATAGTCTGTTTTAGAGCTCTGGCATTGATGTACGTTTAAATGCCATCCATCACGCGCTACACTTATTAGCGTATTAATACAACACAAACCGGAACTACAACATCCAGGATAGTTAAGTTTAACGACTAATTATTTTGTCTACGTTATTTGTAATACAAAATATGCCATTTGCGCATTACATTGATAATAAAATGATTAACAAAATTGATTTTTTTTTTTTTTTTTTAATTTTCCATGTACTATTTTATTTGTCAAAAAGCACGCGACCATGTTCCGGCTGTTCCAACGACTGACAAAAAATCTGCTGACTATCGGTAAGGAGGGAATTATGAATTTTGAATAATGAATTATAGCATTTAAAAATTTAAAAAAAAGTAAAAGGAATGTAAATATAAGCGTTGAACTGTTTTTGTATGGTATGTATGATCTATTTGAATGCCAGAGCTTTGCAAGCAAACACATTATAATGTGCTAACGCAAATTATGTTGTTTGCTTGCAAAGCTCTGGCATTCAAATAGATCATAAATACCATACAAAAATAGTTCAATGCTTAAATGAACCACAACCACATTTACAAAAATATTTGTCCCCTAGACACAATAGTAATCGATCCAATTCCATATCGAGGCCCTCCTTAATCACTCAAATTAATGCTGATATACAACATTCTACTGTTTTAGTTCATATCAAACGAAGATACAAAAATTACCAATTGAGGAATTTTTTTAATTTTCTCTGTAGACACATTCTTTGTTATTGAACTTTTTCTTGAATACATATCTCATCGTTCTGTACCAAAGAATGCCGCCAATAAAATTTAAAACTGGATAATGAGTAATATTGTAATTTCCTATGTAAATTCAGCCTTACAGAAGGTAGCCCATTGTATATCGGTGGCACTATTTACCCAAACACTAAACCAAATCAGGTAATCCATTTCATAAGTATTACCTCTTTTAACAATTTGTTTACTTATTGAGTCAAATAAAACGCTCATTCTAAAGTTCGATCCAACTACTGTATATTGATCAAAAGGTATACTAGAATACCACCATTTACCGTGTCGACAGCCAAACGTAAGCCAAACTCCTTATTCCTAACAAGAAACAAGTAGTGCTACTTTGTTATTGTGTAATTTATGAATTGTGTATCAAGCAATTGTAAGAACCTTGCCTTCTAACAGCAGCGACCGAATATTCCCAATTTTCATTTATGATCTGGGTCAAATAACTGTCGATAATTAACGACAAATTGACACCTCCCTAGGCAATTTATAACTGGGTAATTAGGTTAAAATTAATTATACTGGAAAATCGTAGTTTGCCGACCTAAGTTTATAGTATTCGGGGATACTATGGCTTATTCGTCAGTTCGTCTTATACTGAGATATTATACATGTAATTTGTCGATCAGTGATTGCATTTAACTGGAAAATCGTAGTTTGTTGGGCAGTATTTGTATTATCATGAGGATAATGTAATTTGTCTTTCAGAGGGAAAACTAACAGTGATATTGTAATCTGTCGGGCAGTGTCTGTACTAGACTGGGATATTGTAGTACTGTCGGTCAGTGTCTGTACTATACTGGGATATTGTAGTCTGTCGGTCAGTGTTTGTAGTATACTGGGATATTGTAGTCTGTCGGTCAGTGTTTGTACTATACTGGGATATTGTAGTCTGTCGGTCAGTGTTTGTAGTATACTGGGATATTGTAGTAGTGTCGGTCAGTGTCTGTACTATACTAGGATATTGTAGTCTGTCGGTCAGTGTTTGTACTATACTGGGATATTGTAGTCTGTCGGTCAGTGTCTGTACTATACTGGGATATTGTAGTCTGTCGGTCAGTGTCTGTACTATACTGGGATATTGTAGTCTGTCGGTCAGTGTCTGTAGGATACTGGGATATTGTAGTCTGTCGGTCAGTGTCTGTACTATACTGGGATATTGTAGTCTGTCGGTCAGTGTTTGTACTATACTGGGATATTGTAGTCTGTCGGTCAGTGTTTGTACTATACTGGGATATTGTAGTCTGTCGGTCAGTGTTTGTACTATACTGGGATATTGTAGTCTGTCGGTCAGTGTTTGTACTATACTGGGATATTGTAGTCTGTCGGTCAGTGTTTGTACTATACTGGGATATTGTAGTCTGTCGGTCAGTGTTTGTAGTATACTGGGATATTGTAGTCTGTCGGTCAGTGTTTGTACTATACTGGGATATTGTAGTCTGTCGGTCAGTGTCTGTACTATACTGGGATATTGTAGTCTGTCGGTCAGTGTTTGTACTATACTGGGATATTGTAGTCTGTCGGTCAGTGTTTGTACTATACTGGGATATTGTAGTCTGTCGGTCAGTGTTTGTACTATACTGGGATATTGTAGTCTGTCGGTCAGTGTTTGTACTATACTGGGATATTGTAGTCTGTCGGTCAGTGTTTGTACTATACTGGGATATTGTAGTCTGTCGGTCAGTGTTTGTACTATACTGGGATATTGTAGTCTGTCGGTCAGTGTTTGTACTATACTGGGATATTGTAGTCTGTCGGTCAGTGTTTGTACTATACTGGGATATTGTAGTCTGTCGGTCAGTGTTTGTACTATACTGGGATATTGTAGTCTGTCGGTCAGTGTCTGTACTATACTGGGATATTGTAGTCTGTCGGTCAGTGTTTGTACTATACTGGGATATTGTAGTCTGTCGGTCAGTGTCTGTACTATACTGGGATATTGTAGTCTGTCGGTCAGTGTCTGTACTATACTGGGATATTGTAGTCTGTCGGTCAGTGTTTGTACTATACTGGGATATTGTAGTCTGTCGGTCAGTGTTTGTACTATACTGGGATATTGTAGTCTGTCGGTCAGTGTCTGTACTATACTGGGATATTGTAGTCTGTCGGTCAGTGTTTGTACTATACTGGGATATTGTAGTCTGTCGGTCAGTGTTTGTACTATACTGGGATATTGTAGTCTGTCGGTCAGTGTTTGTACTATACTGGGATATTGTAGTCTGTCGGTCAGTGTTTGTACTATACTGGGATATTGTAGTCTGTCGGTCAGTGTTTGTACTATACTGGGATATTGTAGTCTGTCGGTCAGTGTTTGTACTATACTGGGATATTGTAGTCTGTCGGTCAGTGTTTGTACTATACTGGGATATTGTAGTCTGTCGGTCAGTGTTTGTACTATACTGGGATATTGTAGTCTGTCGGTCAGTGTTTGTACTATACTGGGATATTGTAGTCTGTCGGTCAGTGTTTGTACTATACTGGGATATTGTAGTCTGTCGGTCAGTGTTTGTACTATACTGGGATATTGTAGTCTGTCGGTCAGTGTTTGTACTATACTGGGATATTGTAGTCTGTCGGTCAGTGTTTGTACTATACTGGGATATTGTAGTCTGTCGGTCAGTGTTTGTACTATACTGGGATATTGTAGTCTGTCGGTCGGTGTTTGTACTATACTGGGATATTGTAGTCTGTCGGTCAGTGTTTGTACTATACTGGGATATTGTAGTCTGTCGGTCAGTGTCTGTACTATACTGGGATATTGTAGTCTGTCGGTCAGTGTCTGTACTATACTGGGATATTGTAGTCTGTCGGTCAGTGTTTGTACTATACTGGGATATTGTAGTCTGTCGGTCAGTGTTTGTAGTATACTGGGATATTGTAGTCTGTCGGTCAGTGTTTGTACTATACTGGGATATTGTAGTCTGTGGGTCAGTGTTTGTACTATACTGGGATATTGTAGTCTGTCGGTCAGTGTCTGTACTATACTGGGATATTGTAGTAGTGTCGGTCAGTGTCTGTACTATACTGGGATATTGTAGTCTGTCGGTCAGTGTTTGTACTATACTGGGATATTGTAGTCTGTCGGTCAGTGTTTGTAGGATACTGGGATATTGTAGTCTGTCGGTCAGTGTTTGTAGGATACTGGGATATTGTAGTCTGTCGGTCAGTGTCTGTACTGATACTGGGATATTGTAGTCTGTCGGTCAGTGTCTGTACTATACTGGGATATTGTAGTCTGTCGGTCAGTGTCTGTACTATACTGGGATATTGTAGTCTGTCGGTCAGTGTTTGTAGTATACTGGGATATTGTAGTCTGTCGGTCAGTGTTTGTAGTATACTGGGATATTGTAGTCTGTCGGTCAGTGTCTGTACTATACTGGGATATTGTAGTCTGTCGGTCAGTGTCTGTACTATACTGGGATATTGTAGTCTGTCGGTCAGTGTTTGTACTATACTGGGATATTGTAGTCTGTCGGTCAGTGTTTGTAGTATACTGGGATATTGTAGTCTGTCGGTCAGTGTTTGTACTATACTGGGATATTGTAGTCTGTCGGTCAGTGTTTGTACTATACTGGGATATTGTAGTCTGTGGGTCAGTGTTTGTACTATACTGGGATATTGTAGTCTGTCGGTCAGTGTCTGTAGTATACTGGGATATTGTAGTCTGTCGGTCAGTGTTTGTACTATACTGGGATATTGTAGTCTGTCGGTCAGTGTTTGTACTATACTGGGATATTGTAGTCTGTCGGGTCAGTGTTTGTACTATACTGGGATATTGTAGTCTGTGGGTCAGTGTTTGTAGTATACTGGGATATTGTAGTCTGTCGGTCAGTGTCTGTACTATACTGGGATATTGTAGTCTGTCGGTCAGTGTTTGTACTATACTGGGATATTGTAGTAGTGTCGGTCAGTGTCTGTACTATACTGGGATATTGTAGTAGTGTCGGTCAGTGTCTGTACTATACTGGGATATTGTAGTAGTGTCGGTCAGTGTCTGTACTATACTGGGATATTGTAGTCTGTCGGTCAGTGTTTGTACTATACTGGGATATTGTAGTCTGTGGGTCAGTGTTTGTACTATACTGGGATATTGTAGTCTGTCGGTCAGTGTTTGTACTATACTGGGATATTGTAGTCTGTCGGTCAGTGTCTGTACTATACTGGGATATTGTAGTCTGTCGGTCAGTGTTTGTACTATACTGGGATATTGTAGTCTGTCGGTCAGTGTTTGTACTATACTGGGATATTGTAGTCTGTCGGTCAGTGTTTGTACTATACTGGGATATTGTAGTCTGTCGGTCAGTGTTTGTACTATACTGGGATATTGTAGTCTGTCGGTCAGTGTTTGTACTATACTGGGATATTGTAGTCTGTCGGTCAGTGTTTGTACTATACTGGGATATTGTAGTCTGTCGGTCAGTGTTTGTACTATACTGGGATATTGTAGTCTGTCGGTCAGTGTTTGTACTATACTGGGATATTGTAGTCTGTCGGTCAGTGTCTGTACTATACTGGGATATTGTAGTCTGTCGGTCAGTGTTTGTACTATACTGGGATATTGTAGTCTGTCGGTCAGTGTTTGTACTATACTGGGATATTGTAGTCTGTCGGTCAGTGTCTGTACTATACTGGGATATTGTAGTCTGTCGGTCAGTGTCTGTACTATACTGGGATATTGTAGTCTGTCGGTCAGTGTTTGTACTATACTGGGATATTGTAGTCTGTCGGTCAGTGTTTGTAGTATACTGGGATATTGTAGTCTGTCGGTCAGTGTTTGTACTATACTGGGATATTGTAGTCTGTCGGGTCAGTGTTTGTACTATACTGGGATATTGTAGTCTGTCGGTCAGTGTCTGTACTATACTGGGATATTGTAGTCTGTCGGTCAGTGTCTGTACTATACTGGGATATTGTAGTCTGTCGGTCAGTGTTTGTACTATACTGGGATATTGTAGTCTGTCGGTCAGTGTTTGTAGTATACTGGGATATTGTAGTCTGTCGGTCAGTGTTTGTACTATACTGGGATATTGTAGTCTGTCGGTCAGTGTTTGTACTATACTGGGATATTGTAGTCTGTCGGTCAGTGTTTGTACTATACTGGGATATTGTAGTCTGTCGGTCAGTGTTTGTAGTATACTGGGATATTGTAGTCTGTCGGTCAGTGTTTGTAGCTATACTGGGATATTGTAGTCTGTCGGTCAGTGTTTGTACTATACTGGGATATTGTAGTCTGTCGGTCAGTGTTTGTACTATACTGGGATATTGTAGTCTGTCGGTCAGTGTTTGTACTATACTGGGATATTGTAGTCTGTCGGTCAGTGTTTGTACTATACTGGGATATTGTAGTCTGTCGGTCAGTGTTTGTACTATACTGGGATATTGTAGTCTGTCGGTCAGTGTTTGTAGTATACTGGGATATTGTAGTCTGTCGGTCAGTGTTTGTACTATACTGGGATATTGTAGTCTGTCGGTCAGTGTCTGTACTATACTGGGATATTGTAGTCTGTCGGTCAGTGTTTGTACTATACTGGGATATTGTAGTCTGTCGGTCAGTGTTTGTACTATACTGGGATATTGTAGTCTGTCGGTCAGTGTCTGTACTATACTGGGATATTGTAGTCTGTCGGTCAGTGTTTGTACTATACTGGGATATTGTAGTCTGTCGGTCAGTGTCTGTACTATACTGGGATATTGTAGTAGTGTCGGTCAGTGTTTGTACTATACTGGGATATTGTAGTCTGTCGGTCAGTGTTTGTACTATACTGGGATATTGTAGTCTGTCGGTCAGTGTTTGTACTATACTGGGATATTGTAGTCTGTCGGTCAGTGTTTGTAGGAGACGCGAGACTAATGGTTATTTTGTAGTTTGATTATTGTTAAGGGTATGTGGTAATAAAACACTTGCCTCATAAGATAATAGGTGAATCGACTACATACTGAGGACATTATAATTAAATCATTATTTTTGTTAACACGTCACCATGATTCTATGTAAACTGAGATGGTACATACTGTACAAGTTGAATCAGATACGCTTTGTTCAAAAAGCCTAAGCATTTAGATGGGCGAGAGTCTATGGCCCCCTCGTCCCTATTTAGGTGTGCTTCACCTTAATTGCTTCCTCACACCTGAATTGCATACTGGTGGTAATATCTACAGAGTTGATATGCTTACACACAATTCTGTTCGTAATCCTTTCTTGATTAGTTCTAATAAATTACCAACACATCGTTTTTAAAAATACACCCAATCAGTACACTGCGTATACATTCGTTTCTAAATTTCCAAATATATAGGTTGGTCACAATACCTACCAGTACTCTTTGTATGTATGTATATATATATCAGTACTCTTTGTATGTATGTATATATATATATCAGTACTCCTTGTATGTATGTATATATATATATCAGTACTCCTTGTATGTATGTATATATATCAGTACTCCTTGTATATATATATACATGTATCAGTACTCTTTGTATGTATATATATATATATATCAGTACTCCTTGTATGTATATATATATACCAGTACTCATTGTATGTATGTATATATATCAGTACTCCTTGTATGTATATATATATCAGTACTCTTTGTATGTATATATATATCAGTACTCTTTGTATGTATATATATATCAGTACTCCTTGTATGTATGTATATATATATCAGTACTCTTTGTATGTATATATATATCAGTACTCTTTGTATGTATATATATATCAGTACTCTTTGTATGTATATATATATCAGTACTCCTTGTATGTATGTATATATATATCAGTACTCTTTGTATGTATATATATATCAGTACTCTTTGTATGTATATATATATCAGTACTCCTTGTATGTATATATATCTATCAGTACTCCTTGTATGTATATATATATATCAGTACTCCTTGTATGTATATATATCAGTACTCCTTGTATGTATATATACCTATCAGTACTCCTTGTATGTATATATATATATATCAGTACTCCTTGTATGTATATATATATCAATACTCCTTGTATGTATATATATATATCAGTACTCCTTGTATGTATATATATATATATCAGTACTCCTTGTATGTATATATATATCAATACTCCTTGTATATAAATATATATCAGTACTCCTTGTATGTATATATATCTATCTATAAGTACTCCTTGTATGTATATATATATCAGTACTCCTTGTATGTATATATATCAGTACTCCTTGTATGTATATATATCAGTACTCCTTGTATGTATATATATATATCAGTACTCCTTGTATGTATATATATATCAGTACTCCTTGTATGTATATATATCAGTACTCCTTGTATGTATATATATCAGTACTCCTTGTATGTATATATATATATCAGTACTCCTTGTATGTATATATATATCAATACTCCTTGTATATAAATATATATCAGTACTCCTTGTATGTATATATATCTATCTATAAGTACTCCTTGTATGTATATATATATCAGTACTCCTTGTATGTATATATATCAGTACTCCTTGTATGTATATATATCAGTACTCCTTGTATGTATATATACCAATCAGTACTCTTTGTATATATACATGTATCTATCTATCAGTACTTGTTTATATATATCTATCTATCAGTACTATGTTTATATATATATCTATCTATCAGTACTAGTTGTATATATACATGTATCTATCTATCAGTACTATGTTTATATATATATCTATCTATCAGTACTATTTGCATATAACTACCAGGCTTATATATTCCAATTACATGGACTACTGTCTTAATTATTTATAGCATTTCATGTCATAAAGTTAACGACACTGAAAGTAGAGATCCCTCATGCGTGCATGGTTGCTTTTCTAACTAGTGTGCTGTACATTATTTAAAAAGTATTTACGTGTTAAATGACACCTCTTTCACTGGCCTGCAGTCATAACCATTTTTTACTCCCATCAGATAGGCAGGTCAATGACACTGACAGTTATACAGTATTGGGACTTGGATGCCAATCATGTTATTTCAGAATGTTGCTATAATGTTGAGACTTTAACAAAACAAACGAATAGATAAATAGTTTTGTTCGGATTATTCTGATTAATGAGGCTGATTTTGTAAGAATAACAGCGGTCTCTCTCTGTTTCTTATTTCCATGGTATTTGGAGACAAAAATGGAAAAAAAAATCAAAAGACCTGGTCTTCTGGTTCTGTTGTTTTCACTTTTTGTCGGCAGTCAGTTAACTAATATCGGACAGCAAGGTCCGCGTACATCCCTTTACTCGTACTAATGTTAAAATAGCCTCGATTTGGACTTATGTAAACAGATCAACAGCAGCTTTAGGAAAACACAAACAGATTCCGCCACGGGCAGGGTATTTCCCCTCTCCTATTACAATTGTATGATATAGATGTCGATGACAGGCTTCAATTACGCGACAGACTATTATTTGAAGATTCTTTAAAGACCGAAGAAAGTTGAAATAATAGGATTTTGTTTTAGGCATGTTCTACCTGTCCACGCCGATGTCGGCTTCGAACTAGCGACCTTTCGCTCTCAAGGCAAACCTCCTACCACTAGGCGCAAGCCTGAGCTAGTAAGGTGACCTAATACTCTCTACGTTTACACTACTCCCTCCTTCACAAAGTCTTCGCCCTTGAAGACAACCACAACCCATGTTCGTTAGCTCCAAGGACGCCTCTCAATATCATGTAGCTTTAAATTTCAATTGGAGTGGTCAACGGCACCAAATCTGTAATAGGAATGAGTAATGAGAAATGCACGGCCAGACCGGGGTTTGAACCTGGGACTTCCGAACACTAGCCGGATAGTCTACCTATTGAGTTATCTTGTCGCCGATGATCGACCCGGTCCAGTTCCGCTACACAATTATGGCACGTTGTTACTGTTGATATGATGATATACAGATAACCGATTACGACCAAGGTAGGTATTGGTTATCTGAGCTTTATTCCGTAATATTCACCACAACGTCAACAATACCGCAACCTTGATAAAACATCGTATTACAATCTCTTATTTATCGGCCAAATTTGATTGGCTGACACCATAGACCAATCGCACGAGCGTGTAGGTACGATGATTTATCATCGTCCCAGAGTGTTATTGAATGTTGAATGGAATAACACGCGATCGGATGTTGACTAATCAGCATCTAATACAAAACTGGAAATATAATAAAACATGTATTCCCTATCTAAGGAGAGAATGGAGAGAGGTATGTTACATAATTTGCTAGTGTAATCATGCATGTCATATGGAAGGTTTCCTAGTACATCTTTTTCTGTGGAAATTAACGTGAAATGTAATTATTGCTTTTGTATGTGTCAGATGTGCGCGTTGCTAATCACTTGTGGGAACGTGACTTCTACATGAACCATAAGAGTAGGAAACGGTACGGCGACAGATTATTGTCTGTATGTACTTATTAATGCTCATATTCTTGGCACTTGGCGACCAAACCATTGTTCGACTTTAATGATTTATGCATTCATTATTAATTTCCAGCCTCTATATCAACTTCGTAGTAATGTCAACCTCATTGACAACATCCCCCCCCCCCCCCCCCCCCCCCCCCCCACCCCCCCCCCTCCCCAAAAAAAAAAGAAAAAACAAAACAAACAAACAAAACAAAACAACACTAACATGATTAGCACTGTTCAATATATAATATAGTATTTAGAAATGGTACTTTCGGAAGTAGATGTTATATTCGAGTAAAGCATGGTCTTCGAGATTGAGATATTGAAGTCTACATGACTATATATTTAGTACTAGATACTTTTACATGACGGAATATCGTACATAAACCGTATCAATATGGTGTTTTGTACTTCAAGGACCCGTCACTAATGCCAGAAGCCTACAATATGGACTTCAGAGAGGACAGTAAGGAAATCCTCTCTGCTTTCATATATAGCAGAGAAAAGACCAGTTTTACATAAATCCAATAAAGAGTATTCAATGGTGGACGCCAGGATCCCTCCGGGAGTTCCTGTGGATAAACACCATAAACAAAACATAATTGAAAAAATAACATCAAAGTTGAGGACGGCTTAGTCTTCATTGAAAAGTAACATAAGGTTGCATAAAATTCCCACTTCCCGTTTTTCTATCTAATATAGCAGATCATAATATCATAATGCTGCATCCAAATTCAATCTGGTAGTAACTGTTACGAGATCATACTCGTATTTACATCCTCATATATAACAAAAAATATTGCTATTGCCAGATATGAAAGATATGTAGGTGACACATACTACTATCTGGTTCTGAACATCAAGGTCATCACAAGGTTAATGTCTGTGTAGCGCCTGATCACAAGGTTAATGTCTTCGTACGGCCTGATAACATGGTTAATGTCTGTGTAGCGCCTGATAACAAGGTTAATGTCTGTGTAGCGCCTGATAACAAGGTTAATGTCTGTGTAGCGCCTGATAACATGGTTAATGTCTGTGTAGCGCCTGATAACATGGTTAATGTCTTCGTACGGCCTGATAACATGGTTAATGTCTGTGTAGCGCCTGATAACATGGTTAATGTCTGTGTAGCGCCTGATAACATGGTTAATGTCTGTGTAGCGCCTGATAACATGGTTAATGTCTGTGTAGCGCCTGATGACATGATTAATGCCTGTGTAGCGCCTGATAACAAGGTTAATGTCTGTGTAGCGCCTGATCACAAGGTTAATGTCTGTGTAGCGCCTGATAACATGGTTAATGTATGTGTAGCGCCTGATAACATGGTTAATGTCTGTGTAGCGCCTGATGACATAATTAATGTCTGTGTAGCGCCTGATAACATGGTTAACGTCTGTGTAGCGCCTGATAACAAGGTTAATGTCTGTGTAGCGCCTGATAACATGGTTAATGTATGTGTAGCGCCTGATAACAAGGTTAATGTCTGTGTAGCGCCTGATAACAAGGTTAATGTCTGTGTAGCGCCTGATAACATGGTTAATGTCTGTGTAGCGCCTGATAACATGGTTAATGTCTGTGTAGCGCCTGATAACATGGTTAATGTCTGTGTAGCGCCTGATAACATGGTTAATGTCTGTGTAGCGCCTGATGACATGATTAATGTCTGTGTAGCGCCTGATAACATGGTTAATGTCTGTGTAGCGCCTGATAACATGGTTAATGTCTGTGTAGCGCCTGATAACATGGTTAATGTCTGTGTAGCGCCTGATAACATGGTTAATGTCTGTGTAGCGCCTGATAACAAGGTTAATGTCTGTGTAGCGCCTGATAACATGGTTAATGTCTGTGTAGCGCCTGATAACATGGTTAATGTCTGTGTAGCGCCTGATAACAAGGTTTATGTCTGTGTAGCGCCTGATAACATGGTTAATGTCTGTGTAGCGCCTGATAACATGGTTAATGTCTGTGTAGCGCCTGATAACATGGTTAATGTCTGTGTAGCGCCTGATAACATGGTTAATGTCTGTGTAGCGCCTGATAACATGGTTAATGTCTGTGTAGCGCCTGATAACATGGTTAATGTCTGTGTAGCGCCTGATAACATGGTTAATGTCTGTGTAGCGCCTGATAACATGGTTAATGTCTGTGTAGCGCCTGATAACAAGGTTAATGTCTGTGTAGCGCCTGATAACATGGTTAATGTCTGTGTAGCGCCTGATAACATGGTTAATGTCTGTGTAGCGCCTGATAACATGGTTAATGTCTGTGTAGCGCCTGATAACATGGTTAATGTCTGTGTAGCGCCTGATGACATGGTTAATGTCTGTGTAGCGCCTGATAACATGGTTAATGTCTGTGTAGCGCCTGATAACATGGTTAATGTCTGTGTAGCGCCTGATAACAATGGTTAATGTCTGTGTAGCGCCTGATAACATGGTTAATGTCTGTGTAGCGCCTGATAACATGGTTAATGTCTGTGTAGCGCCTGATAACAATGGTTAATGTCTGTGTAGCGCCTGATAACATGGTTAATGTCTGTGTAGCGCCTGATAACAAGGTTAATGTCTGTGTAGCGCCTGATAACATGGTTAATGTCTGTGTAGCGCCTGATAACATGGTTAATGTCTGTGTAGCGCCTGATAACATGGTTAATGTCTGTGTAGCGCCTGATAACATGGTTAATGTCTGTGTAGCGCCTGATAACATGGTTAATGTCTGTGTAGCGCCTGATAACAAGGTTAATGTCTGTGTAGCGCCTGATAACATGGTTAATGTCTGTGTAGCGCCTGATAACATGGTTAATGTCTGTGTAGCGCCTGATAACATGGTTAATGTCTGTGTAGCGCCTGATAACATGGTTAATGTCTGTGTAGCGCCTGATAACATGGTTAATGTCTGTGTAGCGCCTGATAACAAGGTTAATGTCTGTGTAGCGCCTGATAACATGGTTAATGTCTGTGTAGCGCCTGATAACATGGTTAATGTCTGTGTAGCGCCTGATAACATGGTTAATGTCTGTGTAGCGCCTGATAACATGGTTAATGTCTGTGTAGCGCCTGATAACATGGTTAATGTCTGTGTAGCGCCTGATAACATGGTTAATGTCTGTGTAGCGCCTGATAACATGGTTAATGTCTGTGTAGCGCCTGATAACATGGTTAATGTCTGTGTAGCGCCTGATAACATGGTTAATGTCTGTGTAGCGCCTGATAACATGGTTAATGTCTGTGTAGCGCCTGATAACAAGGTTAATGTCTGTGTAGCGCCTGATAACAAGGTTAATGTCTGTGTAGCGCCTGATAACATGGTTAATGTCTGTGTAGCGCCTGATAACATGGTTAATGTCTGTGTAGCGCCTGATAACAAGGTTAATGTCTGTGTAGCGCCTGATAACAATGGTTAATGTCTGTGTAGCGCCTGATAACATGGTTAATGTCTGTGTAGCGCCTGATAACATGGTTAATGTCTGTGTAGCGCCTGATAACATGGTTAATGTCTGTGTAGCGCCTGATAACAAGGTTAATGTCTGTGTAGCGCCTGATAACATGGTTAATGTCTGTGTAGCGCCTGATAACATGGTTAATGTCTGTGTAGCGCCTGATAACATGGTTAATGTCTGTGTAGCGCCTGATAACATGGTTAATGTCTTCGTACGGCCTGATAACATGGTTAATGTCTGTGTAGCGCCTGATAACATGGTTAATGTCTGTGTAGCGCCTGATAACATGGTTAATGTCTGTGTAGCGCCTGATAACATGGTTAATGTCTGTGTAGCGCCTGATACAAGGTTAATGTCTGTGTAGCGCCTGATAACATGGTTAATGTCTGTGTAGCGCCTGATAACATGGTTAATGTCTGTGTAGCGCCTGATAACATGGTTAATGTCTGTGTAGCGCCTGATAACATGGTTAATGTCTGTGTAGCGCCTGATAACATGGTTAATGTCTGTGTAGCGCCTGATAACATGGTTAATGTCTGTGTAGCGCCTGATAACATGGTTAATGTCTGTGTAGCGCCTGATAACATGGTTAATGTCTGTGTAGCGCCTGATAACATGGTTAATGTCTGTGTAGCGCCTGATAACATGGTTAATGTCTGTGTAGCGCCTGATAACATGGTTAATGTCTGTGTAGCGCCTGATAACATGGTTAATGTCTGTGTAGCGCCTGATAACATGGTTAATGTCTGTGTAGCGCCTGATAACAAGGTTAATGTCTGTGTAGCGCCTGATAACATGGTTAATGTCTGTGTAGCGCCTGATAACAGGTTAATGTCTGTGTAGCGCCTGATAACATGGTTAATGTCTGTGTAGCGCCTGATAACATGGTTAATGTCTGTGTAGCGCCTGATAACATGGTTAATGTCTGTGTAGCGCCTGATAACATGGTTAATGTCTGTGTAGCGCCTGATAACATGGTTAATGTCTGTGTAGCGCCTGATAACATGGTTAATGTCTGTGTAGCGCCTGATAACATGGTTAATGTCTGTGTAGCGCCTGATAACAAGGTTAATGTCTGTGTAGCGCCTGATAACATGGTTAATGTCTGTGTAGCGCCTGATAACATGGTTAATGTCTGTGTAGCGCCTGATAACATGGTTAATGTCTGTGTAGCGCCTGATAACATGGTTAATGTCTGTGTAGCGCCTGATAACATGGTTAATGTCTGTGTAGCGCCTGATGACATGATTAATGTCTGTGTAGCGCCTGATAACATGGTTAATGTCTGTGTAGCGCCTGATAACATGGTTAATGTCTGTGTAGCGCCTGATAACATGGTTAATGTCTGTGTAGCGCCTGATAACAGGTTAATGTCTGTGTAGCGCCTGATAACATGGTTAATGTCTGTGTAGCGCCTGATAACATGGTTAATGTCTGTGTAGCGCCTGATAACATGGTTAACTGTCTGTGTAGCGCCTGATAACATGGTTAATGTCTGTGTAGCGCCTGATAACATGGTTAATGTCTGTGTAGCGCCTGATAACATGGTTAATGTCTGTGTAGCGCCTGATAACATGGTTAATGTCTGTGTAGCGCCTGATAACATGGTTAATGTCTGTGTAGCGCCTGATAACATGGTTAATGTCTGTGTAGCGCCTGATAACATGGTTAATGTCTGTGTAGCGCCTGATAACATGGTTAATGTCTGTGTAGCGCCTGATAACATGGTTAATGTCTGTGTAGCGCCTGATAACATGGTTAATGTCTGTGTAGCGCCTGATAACATGGTTAATGTCTGTGTAGCGCCTGATAACATGGTTAATGTCTGTGTAGCGCCTGATAACAAGGTTAATGTCTGTGTAGCGCCTGATGACATGATTAATGTCTGTGTAGCGCCTGATAACATGGTTAATGTCTGTGTAGCGCCTGATAACATGGTTAATGTCTGTGTAGCGCCTGATAACATGGTTAATGTCTGTGTAGCGCCTGATAACATGGTTAATGTCTGTGTAGCGCCTGATAACATGGTTAATGTCTGTGTAGCGCCTGATAACATGGTTAATGTCTGTGTAGCGCCTGATAACATGGTTAATGTCTGTGTAGCGCCTGATAACATGGTTAATGTCTGTGTAGCGCCTGATAACATGGTTAATGTCTGTGTAGCGCCTGATAACATGGTTAATGTCTGTGTAGCGCCTGATAACATGGTTAATGTCTGTGTAGCGCCTGATAACATGGTTAATGTCTGTGTAGCGCCTGATAACATGGTTAATGTCTGTGTAGCGCCTGATAACAATGGTTAATGTCTGTGTAGCGCCTGATAACATGGTTAATGTCTGTGTAGCGCCTGATAACATGGTTAATGTCTGTGTAGCGCCTGATAACATGGTTAATGTCTGTGTAGCGCCTGATAACATGGTTAATGTCTGTGTAGCGCCTGATAACATGGTTAATGTCTGTGTAGCGCCTGATAACATGGTTAATGTCTGTGTAGCGCCTGATAACATGGTTAATGTCTGTGTAGCGCCTGATAACAAGGTTAATGTCTGTGTAGCGCCTGATAACAAGGTTAATGTCTGTGTAGCGCCTGATAACAAGGTTAATGTCTGTGTAGCGCCTGATAACATGGTTAATGTCTGTGTAGCGCCTGATGACATGGTTAATGTCTGTGTAGCGCCTGATGACATGATTAATGTCTGTGTAGCGCCTGATAACATGGTTAATGTCTGTGTAGCGCCTGATAACATGGTTAATGTCTGTGTAGCGCCTGATAACATGGTTAATGTCTTCGTACGGCCTGATAACATGGTTAATGTCTGTGTAGCGCCTGATAACATGGTTAATGTCTGTGTAGCGCCTGATAACAAGGTTAATGTCTGTGTAGCGCCTGATAACATGGTTAATGTCTGTGTAGCGCCTGATAACATGGTTAATGTCTGTGTAGCGCCTGATAACATGGTTAATGTCTGTGTAGCGCCTGATAACAAGGTTAATGTCTGTGTAGCGCCTGATAACATGGTTAATGTCTGTGTAGCGCCTGATAACATGGTTAATGTCTGTGTAGCGCCTGATAACATGGTTAATGTCTGTGTAGCGCCTGATAACATGGTTAATGTCTGTGTAGCGCCTGATAACATGGTTAATGTCTGTGTAGCGCCTGATAACATGGTTAATGTCTGTGTAGCGCCTGATAACATGGTTAATGTCTGTGTAGCGCCTGATAACATGGTTAATGTCTGTGTAGCGCCTGATAACATGGTTAATGTCTGTGTAGCGTCTGATAACATGGTTAATGTCTGTGTAGCGCCTGATAACATGGTTAATGTCTGTGTAGCGCCTGATAACATGGTTAATGTCTGTGTAGCGCCTGATAACATGGTTAATGTCTGTGTAGCGCCTGATAACATGGTTAATGTCTGTGTAGCGCCTGATAACATGGTTAATGTCTGTGTAGCGCCTGATAACATGGTTAATGTCTGTGTAGCGCCTGATAACATGGTTAATGTCTGTGTAGCGCCTGATAACATGGTTAATGTCTGTGTAGCGCCTGATACATGGTTAATGTCTGTGTAGCGCCTGATAACATGGTTAATGTCTGTGTAGCGCCTGATAACATGGTTAATGTCTGTGTAGCGCCTGATAACATGGTTAATGTCTGTGTAGCGCCTGATAACAATGGTTAATGTCTGTGTAGCGCCTGATAACATGGTTAATGTCTGTGTAGCGCCTGATAACATGGTTAATGTCTGTGTAGCGCCTGATAACATGGTTAATGTCTGTGTAGCGCCTGATAACATGGTTAATGTCTGTGTAGCGCCTGATAACATGGTTAATGTCTGTGTAGCGCCTGATAACATGGTTAATGTCTGTGTAGCGCCTGATAACATGGTTAATGTCTGTGTAGCGCCTGATAACATGGTTAATGTCTGTGTAGCGCCTGATAACATGGTTAATGTCTGTGTAGCGCCTGATAACATGGTTAATGTCTGTGTAGCGCCTGATAACATGGTTAATGTCTGTGTAGCGCCTGATAACATGGTTAATGTCTGTGTAGCGCCTGATAACATGGTTAATGTCTGTGTAGCGCCTGATAACATGGTTAATGTCTGTGTAGCGCCTGATAACATGGTTAATGTCTGTGTAGCGCCTGATAACATGGTTAATGTCTGTGTAGCGCCTGATAACATGGTTAATGTCTGTGTAGCGCCTGATAACATGGTTAATGTCTGTGTAGCGCCTGATAACATGGTTAATGTCTGTGTAGCGCCTGATAACATGGTTAATGTCTGTGTAGCGCCTGATAACAATGGTTAATGTCTGTGTAGCGCCTGATAACATGGTTAATGTCTGTGTAGCGCCTGATAACATGGTTAATGTCTGTGTAGCGCCTGATAACAATGGTTAATGTCTGTGTAGCGCCTGATAACATGGTTAATGTCTGTGTAGCGCCTGATAACATGGTTAATGTCTGTGTAGCGCCTGATAACATGGTTAATGTCTGTGTAGCGCCTGATAACATGGTTAATGTCTGTGTAGCGCCTGATAACATGGTTAATGTCTGTGTAGCGCCTGATAACATGGTTAATGTCTGTGTAGCGCCTGATAACATGGTTAATGTCTGTGTAGCGCCTGATAACATGGTTAATGTCTGTGTAGCGCCTGATAACATGGTTAATGTCTGTGTAGCGCCTGATAACATGGTTAATGTCTGTGTAGCGCCTGATAACAAGGTTAATGTCTGTGTAGCGCCTGATAACATGGTTAATGTCTGTGTAGCGCCTGATAACATGGTTAATGTCTGTGTAGCGCCTGATAACATGGTTAATGTCTGTGTAGCGCCTGATAACATGGTTAATGTCTGTGTAGCGCCTGATAACATGGTTAATGTCTGTGTAGCGCCTGATAACATGGTTAATGTCTGTGTAGCGCCTGATAACAAGGTTTATGTCTGTGTAGCGCCTGATAACATGGTTAATGTCTGTGTAGCACCTGATAACGTGGTTAATATCTGTGTAGCGCCTGATAACGTGGTTAATATCTGTGTAGCACCTGATAACGTGGTTAATATCTGTGTCGCGCCTGATAACATGGTTAATGTCTGTGTAGCGCCTGATAACAAGGTTTATGTCTGTGTAGCACCTGATAACATGGTTAATGTCTGTGTCGCGCCTGATAACATGGTTAATGTCTTTGTAGCGCCTGATAACATGGTTAATGTCTGTGTAGCGCCTGATAACATGGTTAATGTCTGTGTAGCGCCTGATAACATGGTTAATGTCTGTGTAGCGCCTGATCACAAAGGCAGTGTATTTGCAGTGATTGATAAAATTGTAAACGCCTGATCACAAGATCAGTATTTAAATGTTACTAGATGCAGACGAAAGAAATGCAATTTGCATGACAGATACAAATAATGTCACCCGTTTTGTATTAATATCGACATACAGCCAACTGCCACACATTATTACATATTTAAGCAATGAACTGCTTTCAGTTGGCAGTTACTGGCTGATAATGCCAACTGGACAAAGGCAAATCTAATGAGGTTCGCTAGTGATTCATGTTAAATTTACCTTAGTCCAATTTACATTATCAGTCCGTTATTGCCGACTGAATGCAATTCAATGCTTTTATATACCACTTGCGATTTAACAAAATCACTATAATCAACGGAATTCAAGTTTTCCCCGTTATTCTCGACTGTGAGCCTGTTAACAGCTCTACCTTGATGTTCCGCGAAAAAAAAAACCAAAATAAATAAAGTGCGTAAGATAAAAGAAAACCAGACAAGAATAGTCAATGAAATACAAATATGAAATGCAAATCAACATTATGAAAATATAAATATAAACTGTCCGTCTAGTTTTTCAAAAGGAAAAAGCGTATTCAATATTGTTTCCGCAACTGCGGAGTGCTTCACTTGGCACATTAATGCGCCGATTGGCAGTTTATTGGATGGTAATGCTCAACTACTTTCAGTAAGTTTATATTGTGACAATGTCATAGAGCGGTAAATATTATAAAGAATTGAAAATAAGATACATCAATATAAAATCTTGAAAGATGGCATAATATCATTCCAAACAGGCATATTTTATTAGAGTCTGCAAACATGTATTTTAAGTTATATTAACCATGACAATGGCTGTAACATAAACGGGGTTTTTTCACCGTTCGTTAAAAACATATATCATTACTATTAATGATACGAGATTTTAAACATTAACAATAGTGATTTGATAATGTTTGATACTGGCCAATCAGAAATGTGTTCTATACACCTCATCTTCTCACTCAATCGTAAATAAAGCAGACATAGAATAAGTGTACTGATCACACCTGTATACATACATAACGATTTTGGAGGGAAAACACACATCTAATGACACTATTTTTATTTTTGTTAAAGGTGCTAAGAGCTCTTAAATACTGCCTACGTAAAAACTTAACGACGAAATCAAGTTTTTACGTAGGCAGTATTTAAGAGCTCTTAGCACCTTTAACAAAAATAAAAATTCAGTGACGCACGCTGAGCTGATTACAAAGAAAAGGCATTATAAAATTTTTGAAAAAAAGAACAAAAGACAATACATGTTGCACGAGGGTGATAGATTAGAATATCTGCGTAAGCATAACCCGAAATATTTTTACAAAAAATTCGGTAAAAACAGAAATTCTAATTTACCCCAGATTTCAATAAATCAGTTGTTTGACCATTTTAATAATGTAGCTAACAATGGTGTTAACTCCGTTTCTACAATCGAGAACGAGGCTGAAGTCGATGAGGCTGTAATTTTTGAAGAGTTAGATATTGATTTTTCTATTAATGAAATCCAATGTGCAATTAATAACCTTAAACGTGGTAAATCACACGGTTTGGACTGCTTGTTAAATGAATGCTTTATTGAAGGTAAAGCGTTCTTATTGCCCCTATTACATACATTATTTAATAATATTTTAAACTCGGGATGTTTTCCGTCTGAATGGTCTACTGCTGTTATTGTACCTGTTCACAAGAAAGGGAATCGAACTGATCCTAACAATTATCGGGGTATTAGCCTAATTAGCTGTTTATGTAAATTGTTTACCTCAATTCTCAACAAAAGATTATTAGATGTTTGTACCAGACATGACATTTTAACCGACGCTCAATTCGGATTCAGACCTGGTGTTAGTACAATTGATGCTATATTCGCTTTGCAAACTATAATTTCGAATACTTTGTCTAAGAAAAAACGTCTTTATTGTTGTTTCGTAGATTTTCGTAAAGCGTTTGACTATGTAGATAGAGTAAGTCTCTGGTACAAGCTGTCCAAAATAGGTATTCGAGGGAAATTTCTGGCAACGGTCAAATCTCTTTATACTTCAGTTAAATCTTGTGTTTTAGTAAATGGAAATTGTTCAAATTTTTTCTCTAATAACGTCGGATTGATGCAAGGGGAAATTTTGTCCCCTTTACTTTTTTCTTTGTTTATAAACGATTTTGAGAATAGTTTTATTGAAAATGGTGCTCCTAGTTATGATTATGGAGAATTGAGTCTATTCCTTCTTCTGTACGCTGATGATCTGGTGTTGTTTTCTGAATCAGTTGAAGGGTTGCAAGTGCTTTTAAACAGTTTAAATACCTATGCAGATAAATGGAAGTTAACAGTTAATACAGAAAAAAAATAAGATTGTTATTTTCGTAATGGCGGCATAGTTAAAGTAAACGAAACTTGGACTTTCAATGGGGAATTGCTTTCAGTAGTTGATCAGTTTTGTTATTTAGGCGCCCTCTTCCGATTCAACAATAAATTTAGTTTTATGTCTAAACATGTGGCTGAACAAGGACGAAAAGCTCTTTTTGCTCTTCGCTCCAAATGTAATAATATGAATTTGAATATCAAAACTATGTTGCACCTTTTTGATACATTTGTCGGAAGTATTCTTTTTTATGACTGTGAAATATGGGAAATTAATAAAGCGCTTGAAGTAGAAAAAAATTCATTTGGAATTTTGTAAAAATTTACTTGGTGTAAAGAAATCTACATGTAACGCTATGGTATACATTGAACTTGGTCGCCAACCACTTGCTAATACACAATTGTTTAGGATGTTGAAATATTGGTTTAAATTATTAAGTTCGGATAATTGTATCTTAACTGAGGCGTATGACTTTCTTTACAGGGAAACGGAGAAGGAACGTCCTAAGCAAAATTGGTTAGTTTTTCTAAAACGAAAATTATTTGAGCTAGGTTTTGGTTATGTCTGGGCGAGACAGACACCCACCGACATTTATCTTTTGCCTCTAATTAAACAGAGAATTGAAGATCAGGCCAATTAAAATTTATTTAATTTAATACAAACTTCAAGTAAATGTGAACTCTATAGGCATATGGTTGATAAGGTGGCCTTACAATTCTATCTGACTAAATCATTACCGAAACAACGAAGAATTATGATAACTAAATTTCGCCTATCTGCCCATAATTTAGCTGTAGAATCCGGAAGATACAGGAATATAGAAAGGTGTTACAGATATTGTCCATATTGTAATTCATTAGATGTTGAAGATGAATATCATTTTCTACTTGTCTGTCATTGTTATACTGATATTAGGAAGAAATATATAAAGAAATAGTTTTGGCATAAGCCATCAGTTCTCAAAGTTATCGAATTATTAAACTCAAGAAGTCAGAAAGAATTGAATTTGTTAGGAAGATTTATTTCAGAAGCCTATAAACGTAGAATTGTGTAACTACATTATTACTGCAATGTAGTTTTCAAAGTGCTGCTCTCTGTCCGATATTTTTATGTGTTTATGTTCAATCTGTCCGTTCGTCCGCCTGTTCCATTATTTTGATACCTGTACAGGTGTAAGGATTAACCGTTCAATTTCGATATACCTTAGTACATATAACTACATATTAATTCAAAGTATTATCTAAGGATTATATGTATGAAATTTCATATCATTACTCTAGGTGGAAAATGTGTACCGCCTTAGTATTATGCAACATGTACACTGTAGAGTGTGAGATTTTGTGTAAATGTAGCATGTATATGTATATATGTTTGTTAAAAACCGATGGGCCGAAAGGCCTCAGGTAATAAAAGAATTGAATTGGCACTTGTATACCAAGGCCTAACTAGCAACAACAGGAAACGCTCAAATATTGGTTTGAATGAACAGTTTGAATTGACCCTGTTTTGTTGTCAATCGTGACATCATGAATATGCAATGTATGATTCCAGCGGTCCTGCCTTTTGTTTTCATTTTTTAGGAAATAGACATTTTTGAAAGATTGTTTTCACCATGAAACCAAAAACATATAAAAAAAATCATTGCTGTTCCTATAAATATGATTTATACTTCATATTATATGATAGAAATTCCGATATGTTTCATTCTTATTTCGCGCTCCTGAACAAATATCGATATTCTGTTGTACTCGTCACATAAATAAATATTCATCGGTCGGGAACCATTCTACAACCTCTATCTTTTGGAACAGGTCACTGGAAAATATATTTGATGACAAGGTCAATATCGAAAAAAAAAGATTAGCACGTGACTATGATTAATCATGGAGATATGAATGACTTGGATATAAATACACTTTACATAATATATGCATCACATGTCATATCTGTAAGTAAATTATTTATTTATCAACGACAGTGCAACAGAAAAATAATAACTTAGAGAACGAGTTAGTTTGATAGTATATCAATGCCTGTCAACATGCCTAAGATACGGTATTAGTTGAATTTGCAGCAGCGAACATTTGCACAAATAGCGGAACCTGAACAATACCCATACCGTTACACTCGTGTCTATAGCACACAATGGTAATTGTTTGACCTGATTTGACTTTATATACCCTATGAATAACACAGAGGAATTCCGAAACAAATGCTCATATTGTGAGCTACAGACACCTGTGAGAACAACGACAGTTATATTGTACAATATATGTGATCTGTTTGAGCTAATTGTATATCCTGAAACAAGTTTTTTTCACATATTTTCTCGAAATTTACGATTATGTAGGCGTTGTGCGACGTTAAACATACGATATATTGTATGAAATCAGTCAGTAAATGCAGCTATAATAGATACACTTAACACGTCTCAATGCATTTATCATTTATTTTGTATTAGATGACATGTTTAGTGGAGTGTAATATGTCTATTGCTTTCCGCGGTTTTAAACAATCAACCAATTATCGATCATGTCCATCACATGTAATCTATGTCACTATTGTAAAGAGGTGTGGCGCATATTGGCTTGTTTCGACCTATCGGTGATCGTTTTTAAATGTTAAAAACTGAGTTTTCAAATTTATACCTTGAATATATCATGGATAGATATTCTTATTTGTGAAAAAAAAACTTCCCTAAATGACGGTATAATAACGAAAACGTAACTCTAACACAAAAACAACAGAGAATACCGGTATAATAACGAAAAAGTAACTCTAACAAAAAAATAACAGAGAATACCGACATAATAAGGAAAACGTAACTCTAACAAAAAAATAACAGAGAATACCGACATAATAAGGAAAACGTAACTCTAACACAAAAATAACAGAGAATACGGAGATAATAAGGAAAAAGTAACTCTAACACAAAAACAACAGAGAATACCGACATAATAAGGAAAACGTAACTCTAACACAAAATAACAGAGAATACCGACATAATAAGGAAAAAGTAACTCTAACACAAAAATAACAGAGAATACCGGTATAATAAGGAAAACGTAACTCTAACAAAAAAATAACAGAGAATACCGAGATAATAAGGAAAACGTAACTCTAACACAAAAATAACAGAGAATACCGAGATAATAAGGAAAACGTAACTCTAACACAAAAACAACAGAGAATACCGACATAATTAGGAAAACGTAACTCTAACACAAAAATAACAGAGAATACCGGTATATTAACGAACACGTAACTCTAACACAAAAATAACAGAGAATACCGACATAATAATGAAAACGTAACTCTAACACAAAAATAACAGAGAATACCGGTATATTAACGAAAACGTAACTCTAACACAAAAATAACAGAGAATACCGATATAATAAGGAAAACGTAACTCTAACACAAAAGCAATAGAGAATACCGACATAATAAGGAAATCCTAATTCTAAATTTGATTTAGCTTTGGTCGTTGGCTACGAGAAATGCATGTGATGCAGCTCTCAGAAAGCGAGTGGCCATTATCTGGAAGGTTTTGGAGTCCTCATTGCTTTCCTGTTCATGTCCAAAAATGATTTGGACAAATCCTTCATCTGATGTATTGTCTAGAATTAAAAACATTTCAATCCCACACAAGTCCAGCACGTCTGTCAGAAACCTGTCCCTCACAGAATAAGTGGCCCCACATTGTGTGACATAATGTCGGATAAGATCTGTTCGTCTTTTCTCACATTTGAGGCATATTTGATCGTTATTCTGAGGCGGGTAAGTAAGTAGCTTCGACACAAATCTCGAGCAATTAAGGTCGGATGTAGATTTCGGGTTGACTCATAGCCCATGGGGAGCACATACTTGTCTGAAGGAGCCTAATATCAGACAAGACTGTATATGTTAGTACAACTAATATGAAACCATGCTAATATTAATTACAAGGACACATTATATAGTACAGTAACTATGCTTATCGCCATAACAAAACAAAAACTATATTGAATATAGAAACATATTTGGAGCAAACGTATTTTCATTTTTTTTTTATTTTCCTACTCATCTAAAGACATTTACTTCTGATAACTCTTGGTAAATGTCTTTTTTCAGCATACATGCATGTATCAGTTATGCTTTTGTTAAAAAATGAACATATCAGTCAAGTGTCCTGCGATGAATTGAATGATGTCTTCAACTACTAAAAATATGCTGGAAGCCGTGGGTGACTTATATAGGCAAGGGCGTTTGCTCAATCATTTTGTTGCATTAATGAGCTGTATTTGGAATGAAATCACATGGTTCTACTAATACTTATACCAGAATGAAAAACATACCCCATTTGGATGATAATCGCTTTAGGAAACACGCCCGATTCATAAGTGGTAAACAGTTGGTAGAACTACAGATGGACATGCTAATGACCACGCTCTAGTTGACAGACAATATATGGGATTAACCGTGATCAGATGGAGGATAATCCGTTTTATTGATTTGGTACGGGGGTCTGGCATCACCTTTGTCCTAGAGCGTCATATCTGTCTCTTGGTGAATAATGCATGATAGTATCCAATAATGTAGTCTATTGTTCCAGAAAAAAACCTTCCGTGTCGGATCATTGAAGACAATAGATCATTTAAATAATATAAACTTTGTGATGCCAGTTATATTAACTTACATTGTATATTAAACACTCTTGCTGGCGCGGATTAAACGCGCGAGGGATCTTACTGTGGGACGAGTATCCGGAGAAAAAAAACTTGTTCTGACAGTTGGTCCTAGATAGAGATTGCGAATCTAGAAGCGTTTCAGATGTAGATGAAATAAAGATTTGCTTTTATGATAAATACGAACACCATGTCTACATTTCTGACACTAATTAATCAACCTTGATAGTAGGAATGCTAACGGGACTTCTGTAATAGTGTCCCGTTACAATATTAGCACTTGCTAATATAAAAATTGTAAAAATGGCAACCGAAAAAAAAATTAAATCAGCAAAAACCCAAGGGATACATTTTAAGTAATGATAAACTGTTTCACTCTACACAGACTCAAAAGCTTTGTACACGGATAAGCGGATAATTAAGGTTGTGATTGGATCATTTGGTTTGTTTGTTTTTGTTTAACGTCCTATTAACAGCCAGGGTCATTTAAGGACGTGCCAGGTTTTGGAGATGGAGGAAAGCCGGAGTACCCGGAGAAAAACCACCGGCCTACGGTCAGTACCTGGCAACTGCCCCACGTAGGTTTCGAACTCGCAACCCAGAGGTGGAGGGCTAGTGTTAAAGTGTCGGGACACCTTAACCACTCGGCCACCGCGGATTGGATCAGGTAGCTCAACTAATTGTCAAGCTCATATATATTATCTGACAGGTTCACTTATTAAATACTATGTCAATTAAATGAATTAAAAAAGGTCGTTGACGAAATAAAATGTATCATATTGTTATCATTTGTATGTCATCTAAAATAATATCTACTTTATACATTCAAAACATTTTTTTCATTATATCGATGTAAAATTTTGATAGGGGTAGCATGCGCAGTAATTGGACATTGCGTATTGAATACACACTTAAAGAGGCCCATGGGTCTAAATGATAGCCTGATATACCGATTATTGATTTTCGTATAAAAGAGCGGTTTATTCTATAATATCAATATCTGGGTCTTAAGTGGACATGAAATTGATTTTTTTTTGCAAATTATTTTAAATTATGACACTTCTACTGACTACAGGCGATTTCTGCAAAGTTTTATCAAATGAGGGTTATCATGAGAAAATATGATTATAAAATTTATATTTGAGAAGTCGAAGTCGTGAACTAGAGATGCCCTAGATACATCATCAAAGGAAACCATAACAAAAGAAACTTCAAAAAGGTCATATCCTCAAGGTCAACGACCTGAAAGTAAAATATATAGTAAGTAACTATATAAGTACAGGCAACGACATATATATAGTCACATCATCTACATCAGGAGTAAGCATCTACATCAGAGGTAAGTACCAAATCAAATATAGCCACATCATCTACATCAGGGGTAAGTACCAAATCAAATATAGCCACATCATCTACATCAGGGGTAAGTACCAAATCAAATATAGCCACATCATCTACATCAGGGGTAAGTACCAAATCAAATATAGCCACATCATCTACATCAGGGGTAAGTACCAAATCAAATATAGCCACATCATCTACATCAGGAGTAAGTACCAAATCAAATATAGCCACATCATCTACATCAGGGGTAAGCATCTACATCAGGGGTAAGTACCAAATCAAATATAGCCACATCATCTACATCAGGGGTAAGTACCAAATCAAATATAGCCACATCATCTACATCAGGGGTAAGTACCAAATCAAATATAGCCACATCATCTACATCAGGGGTAAGTACCAAATCAAATATAGCCACATCATCTACATCAGAGGTAAGTACCAAATCAAATATAGCCACGTCATCTACATCAGGGGTAAGTACCAAATCAAATATAGCCACATCATCTACATCAGGGGTAAGTACCAAATCAAATATAGCCACATCATCTACATCAGGGGTAAGTACCAAATCAAATATAGCCACATCATTTACATCAGGGGTAAGCATCTACATCAGGGGTAAGTACCAAATCAAACATAGCCACATCATCTACATCAGGAGTAAGTACCAAATAAAATATAGCCGCATCATCTACATCAGGAGTTAGCATCTACATCAGGGGTAAGTACCAAATCAAATATAGCCACATCATCTACATCAGGGGTAAGTGCCAAATCAAACATAGCCACATCATCTACATCAGGAGTAAGTACCAAATCAAACATAGCCACATCATCTACATCAGGGGTAAGTACCAAATCAGATATAGCCACATCATCTACATCAGGAGTAAGTACCAAATCAAATATAGCCACATCATCTACATCAGGGGTAAGTACCAAATCAAATATAGCCACAACATCTACATCAGGGGTAAGTACCAAATCAAATATAGCCACATCATCTACATCAGGGGTAAGTACCAAATCAAATATAGCCACATCATCTACATCAGGGGTAAGCATCTACATCAGGAGTAAGTACCAAATCAAATATAGCCACATCATCTACATCAGGGGTAAGTACCAAATCAAATATAGCCACATCATCTACATCAGAAGTAAGCATCTACATCAGGGGTAAGTACCAAATCAAATATAGCCACATCATCTATATCAGGGGTAAGTACCAAATCAAATATAGCCACATCATCTACATCAGGGGTAAGCATCTACATCAGGGGTAAGTACCAAATCAAATATAGCCACATCATTTACATCAGGGGTAAGCATCTACATCAGGGGTAAGTACCAAATCAAATATAGCCACATCATCTACATCAGGGGTAAGTACCAAATCAAATATAGCCACATCATCTACATCAGGGGTAAGCATCTACATCAGGGGTAAGTACCAAATCAAATATAGCCACATCATCTACATCAGGGGTAAGTACCAAATCAAATATAGTCACATCATCTACATCAGGGGTAAGTACCAAATAAAATATAGCCACATCATCTACATCAGGAGTAAGTACCAAATCAAATATAGCCGCATCATCTACATCAGGGTAAGTACCAAATCAAATATAGCCACATCATCTACATCAGGAGTAAGTACCAAATCAAATATAGCCACATCATCTACATCAGGGGTAAGTACCAAATAAAATATAGCCACATCATCTACATCAGGGGTAAGCATCTACATCAGGGGTAAGTACCAAATCAAATATAGCCACATCATCTACATCAGGGGTAAGCATCTACATCAGGGGTAAACATCTACATCAGAGGTAAGTACCAAATCAAATATAGCCACATCATCTACATCAGGGGTAAGCATCTACATCAGGGGTAAGTACCAAATAAAATATAGCCACATCATCTACATCAGGAGTAAGTACCAAATCAAATATAGCCACATCATCTACATCAGGGGTAAGTACCAAATCAAACATAGCCACATCATCTACATCAGGAGTAAGTACCAAATCAAATATAGCCACATCATCTACATCAGGGGTAAGTACCAAATCAAACATAGCCACATCATCTACATCAGGGGTAAGTACCAAATCAAATATAGCCACATCATCTACATCAGGGGTAAGTACCAAATCAAATATAGCCACATCATCTACATCAGGGGTAAGTACCAAATCAAACATAGCCACATCATCTACATCAGGAGTAAGTACCAAATCAAATAAAGCCACATCATCTACATCAGGGGTAAGCATCTACATCAGGGGTAAGTACCAAATCAAATATAGCCACATCATCTACATCAGGGGTAAGTACCAAATCAAATATAGCCACATCATCTACATCAGAGGTAAGTACCAAATCAATTATAGCCACATCATCTACATCAGGAGTAAGTACCAAATCAAATATAGCCACATCATCTACATCAGGGGTAAGTACCAAATCAAATATAGCCACATCATCTACATCAGGGGTAAGTACCAAATCAGATATAGCCACATCATCTACATCAGAGGTAAGTACCAAATCAAACATAGCCACATCATCTACATCAGGAGTAAGTACCAAATCAAACATAGCCACATCATCTACATCAGGGGTAAGTACCAAATCAAATATAGCCACATCATCTACATTAGGAGTAAGTACCAAATCAAATATAGCCACATCATCTACATCAGGAGTAAGTTCCAAATCAGATATAGCCACATCATCTACATCAGGGGTAAGTACCAAATCAAATATAGCCACATCATCTACATCAGGGGTAAGTACCAAATCAGATATAGCCACATCATCTACATCAGGAGTAAGTACCAAATCAAATATAGCCACATCATCTACATCAGGGGTAAGTACCAAATCAAATATAGCCACATCATCTACATCAGGGGTAAGTATCAAATCAAATATAGCCACATCATCTACATCAGAGGTAAGTACCAAATCAAATATAGCCACATCATCTACATCAGGGGTAAGTACCAAATCAAATATAGCCACATCATCTACATCAGGGGTAAGCATCTACATCAGGGGTAAGTACCAAATCAAATATAGCCACATCATCTACATCAGGGGTAAGTACCAAATCAAATATAGCCACATCATCTACATCAGGGGTAAGCATCTACATCAGGGGTAAGTACCAAATCAAATATAGCCACATCATCTACATCAGGGGTAAGTACCAAATCAAATATAGCCACATCATCTACATCAGGGGTAAGTACCAAATCAAATATAGCCACATCATCTACATCAGAGGTAAGTACCAAATCAAATATAGCCACATCATCTACATCAGGGGTAAGCATCTACATCAGGGGTAAGTACCAAATCAAATATAGCCACATCATCTACATCAGGGGTAAGTACCAAATCAAATATAGTCACATCATCTACATCAGGGGTAAGCATCTACATCAGGGGTAAGTACCAAATCAAATATAGCCACATCATCTTCATCAGGGGTAAGTACCAAATCAAATATAGTCACATCATCTACATCAGGAGTAAGTACCAAATCAAATATAGCCACATCATCTACATCAGGAGTAAGTACCAAATCAAATATAGCCACATCATCTACATCAGGGGTAAGCATCTACATCAGGGGTAAGTACCAAATCAAATATAGCCACATCATCTACATCAGGGGTAAGTACCAAATCAAATATAGCCACGTCATCTACATCAGGGGTAAGTACCAAATCAAATATAGCCACATCATCTACATCAGGAGTAAGTACCAAATCAAATATAGCCACATCATCTACATCAGGGGTAAGTACCAAATCAAATATAGCCACATCATCTACATCAGGAGTAAGCATCTACATCAGGGGTAAGTACCAAATCAAATATAGCCACATCATCTACATCAGGGTTAAGGTCCAAATCAAAAGTAACCACATCATCTACATCAAAAGCTACCATTTAAAAGTTGCAATCATACCGTCCATATCAAGGGTACCTAACCAAATGTAGTCACACCAACAGCATCAAGAGTTACCTAACCAAATGTAGTCACACCAACAGCATCAAGAGTTACCTAACCAAATGTTACACCAACAGCATCAAGAGTTACCTAACCAAATGTAGTCACACCAACAGCATCAAGAGTTACCTAACCAATGTTACACCAACAGCATCAAGAGTTACCTAACCAAATGTAGTTACACCAACAGCATCAAGAGTTACCTAACCAAATGTAGTCACACCAACAGCATCAAGAGTTACCTAACCAAATGTAGTCACACCAACAGCATCAAGAGTTACCTAACCAAATGTAGTCACACCAACAGCATCAAGAGTTACCTAACCAAATGTAGTCACACCAACAGCATCAAGAGTTACCTAACCAAATGTAGTCACACCAACAGCATCAAGAGTTACCTAACCAAATGTAGTCACACCAACAGCATCAAGAGTTACCTAACCAAATGTAGTTACACCAACAGCATCAAGAGTTACCTAACCAAATGTAGTCACACCAACAACATCAAGAGTTACCTAACCAAATGTAGTCACACCAACAGCATCAAGAGTTACCTAACCAAATGTAGTCACACCAACAGCATCAAGAGTTACCTAACCATATGTAGTCACACCAACAGCATCAAGAGTTACCTAACCAAATGTAGTCACACCAACAGCATCAAGAGTTACCTAACCAAATGTAGTCACACCAACAGCATCAAGAGTTACCTAACCAAATGTAGTCACACCAACAGCATCAAGAGTTACCTAACCAAATGTAGTTACACCAACAGCATCAAGAGTTACCGAACCAAATGTAGTTACACCAACAGCATCAAGAGTTACCTAACCAAATGTTACACCAACAGCATCAAGAGTTACCTAACCAAATGTTACACCAACAGCATCAAGAGTTACCTAACCAAATGTAGTTACACCAACCGCATCAAGAGTTACCTAACCATATGTAGTTACACCAACAGCATCAAGAGTTACCTAACCAAATGTAGTTACACCAACCGCATCAAGAGTTACCTAACCAAATGTTACACCAACAGCATCAAGAGTTACCTAACCAAATGTAGTTACACCAACAGCATCAAGAGTTACCTAACCAAATGTTACACCAACAGCATCAAGAGTTACCTAACCAAATGTAGTTACACCAACCGCATCAAGTGTTACCTAACCAAATGTTACACCAACAGCATCAAGAGTTACCTAACCAAATGTAGTTACACCAACCGCATCAAGAGTTACCTAACCATATGTAGTTACACCAACCGCATCAAGAGTTACCTAACCATATGTAGTTACACCAACAGCATCAAGAGTTACCTAACCAAATGTAGTTACACTTACCACATCAAGAGTTGCAATTGCCCAGTCAATGGTGGTCAAACCAACCACATTAAGCGTTACCTAGTCAATGGTTGGCACATCAACTACATCAAGTGTTACCCAGTCAACTGTAGTCACAGCAACCACATCAAGAGCTGTCCACAAAAGGTAGTCACACAAACGACATCAAAAGTTACCCAATCATAGGTTGTCATTGGTGAGGATCGCCACACTCCAGGTCAACAAGGATTTTATTGAAAGCTAAAGGTAATAAAATGATCAGGCTAGAGTCAGGTTATAGTCTTTGAGTAGATGGAGATTATTTATTCCACAGACTATATAGAAACAAATTATCGCCAGGCATTATGTAAGGACCAGATGAAACTCGGGCTACACCAGACATGGCGTCAGGGCCAGAGGAAACTCGGACTACACCAGACATGATGTAAGAGCCAGAGGAAACTCGGGCTACACCAGACATGGCGTCAGGGCCAGAGGAAACTCGGACTACACCAAACATGGCGTCAGGGCCAGAGGAAACTCGGACTACACCAGACATGCTGTCAGGGCCAGACGAAACTGGGACTACACCAGATATGGCGTCAGGGCCCGAGGAAACTCGGGCTACACCAGACATGGCGTCAGGGCCAGAGGAAACTCAGGCTACACCAGACATGGCGTCAGGGCCAGAGGAAACTCGGGCTACACCAGACATGATGTAAGGGCCAGAGGAAACTAGGGCTACACCAGACATGGCGTCAGGGCCAGAGGAAACTCGGGATACACCAGACATGATGTAAGGGCCAGAGGAAACTCGGGCTACACCAGACATGGCGTCAGGGCCATAGAAAAGTCGGACTACACCAGACATGCTGTCAGGGCCAGACGAAACTGGGACTACACCAGATATGGCGTCAGGGCCAGAGGAAACTCGGGCTACACCAGACATGGCGTCAGGGCCAGAGGAAACTAGGGCTACACCAGACATGGCGTCAGGACCAGAGGAAACTCGGGCTACACCAGACATGACGTCAGGGCCAGAGGAAACTCGGGCTACACCAGACATGATGTAAGGGCCAGAGGAAACTCGGGCTACAATAGATATGGCGTCAGGACCAGAGGAAACTCGGGCTACACCAGACATGGCGTCAGGGCCAGAGGAAACTCGGGCTACACCAGACATGATGTAAGGGCCAGAGGAAACTCGGGATACACCAGACATAGCGTCAGGGCCAGAGGAAACTCGGGCTACACCAGACATGGCGTCAGGGCCAGAGGAAACTCGGGCTACACCAGACATGATGTAAGGGCAAGAGGAAACTCGTGCTTCACCAGACATGGCGTCAGGGCCAGAGGAAACTCGGGCTACACCAGACATGATGTAAGGGCCAGAGGAAACTCGGGCTACACCAGACATGGCGTCAGGGCCAGAGGAAACTCGGGCTACACCAGACATGATGTAAGGGCCAGAGGAAACTCGGACTACACCAGACATAGCGTCAGGGCCAGAGGAAACTCGGGCTACACCAGACATGATGTAAGGGCCAGAGGAAACTCGGGCTACACCAGACATAGCGTCAGGGCCAGAGGAAACTCGGGCTACACCAGACATGATGTAAGGGCCAGAGGAAACTCGGACTACACCAGACATGGCGTCAGGGCCAGAGGAAACTCGGGCTACACCAGACATGATGTAAGGGCCAGAGGAAACTCGGACTACACCAGACATAGCGTCAGGGCCAGAGGAAACTCGGGCTACACCAGACACGGCGTCAGGGCCAGAGGAAACTCGGTCTACACCAGATATGGCGTCAGGGCCAGAGGAAACTCGGGCTACACCAGACATGGCGTCAGGGCCAGAGGAAACTCGGGCTACACCAGACATGATGTAAGGGCCAGAGGAAACTCGGACTACACCAGACATAGCGTCAGGGCCAGAGGAAACTCGGGCTACACCAGACACGGCGTCAGGGCCAGAGGAAACTCGGTCTACACCAGATATGGCGTCAGGGCCAGAGGAAACCCGGGCTACACCAGACATAGCGTCAGGGCCAGAGGAAACTCGGACTACACCAGACATGATGTAAGGGCCAGAGGAAACTCGGGCTACACCAGACATAGCGCCAGGGCCAGAGGAAACTCGGACTACACCAGACACGGCGTCAGGGCCAGAAAAAAAACTCAGGCTTCACCAGACATGGTGTCAAGTGTATAAATTAGGTCTATTTATACATTGAACATGAGATTTGACTAAAAATGGAATTACACGTGTAACTCAACTGTGACAAAGTCCGACTGCGCATTGGGCACTGAAGTTAATGTCAATATATGGCTGAACTGCATTGTTTTCAGCAATAAAATTGTAATCATTGAAATTAGTAAATAATAAGGTATATCAAATAGCCATATCAACCAATTAGTGTCTAACGTCTAGCTACAAAATAGATCGATACACCTGAAACACGTCACGTGAAAAGTGCAGCGACTGCATATGACAAGATTGAAGGCGTTTCATTTTATTTCTTTTGGCGCAAAAATAGAAATACCTTCAGCATGGTTTCAACACTCGAGCAATTTGTATCCGCAAGTAGACATAATCTGAAATTAATAATCAGAAATCACAGATAATTAAACGGGTAAATGCATCACATTGTATCAAGAAAATGTGATATAATAGTTCAGGAACGCAAACCCGTTCCTGAATTTCTATTTCATTTCTTTTTTAAAAGCGGAGAGCCAAATGAAGTTTGGAATCCAAATAATTTCGTTCAATTAGTCAAATTGAATGTGAAAATGAAAAACAATCTGTAGATGTTATAAAAATCAAGTTTTCTAAAGGCATTTATTTATTGGTAAAGTAATTACTTTTATTTACAATCTGACGTATACATCACTTTACACAATGTAATGGTTTGAAGATTGTATCTGTTGACTCTCTAGGTTTTTGTGAAATTAATATTCTGACTCTCAGGATTCCAGAGCTAAGAGTCACGGAATTAACCATATATATATTACATGTGTTATAATTACTTTCTATCAGAGGTTTTTTTTGCGTCTTATATGACGTTGACGATTAAAACTATTGTCGCTAGTGTTAAGTGTTGTATTTCATGGGCAGCTATTCATTCGTATCTTTTAAATGATATTTTAATGACTAATAATGATTTAAAATGCACAAGACGGCGTTTTTGTACTCTCGGTCTCTTTGGTGGTTCTTGTCGACAAAGAATGAAAATCAAGAAGGGGAAATAGGAAAAGCCTAATCAGTAAAAATAAATGTTAAACTCTGGGAAAGGATTTACATGTATACTTGTCATGCCAAGTCAATGTCTTATTGAATACTTATTGTTTACAAAAATATCTACAATAATTATATTTTTAAATTGGTTTTTGGTAACGACGAATAAACGAACAGTACATGTATGCTTATTCAAGTTTTATATCAATACATAAATATTTATTTTAATGATTTTTGACTGCCTTTTTTTCAATAACTTATATTACGTCAGCCACTTAAGCAAACGTTGAGTGCTAGCGATATTTGGCTAATTCTATGACGCAGCATTTATCAAACCCTGATATTGATTTGTATTATGGCAATTACAATGCCGAATACAATATAAACACTCGCTTATTATCCTAATTCCTATACTCATATATTTTTGTTTGTTATTCATTTATGAGTATGCGTAACACTTAAGATAGCCACGATATCTTAAAGTCATTCCTTCACGATCATTAAATTTGAATAAGACCTTTTAACATCTATGTTTATCATTGTGAACAGATGAGGGAACTAATTGTTCCTCTCTTGGGGAATCAGACATTTTGAGCACAGTGTATGCTGTATGTAACCAATTACTTAAAATTATTCATAAAATTTATAAAAGCATTGACGATGGGAAAGAGGTCTGTACTGTATTCTTAAATGTTTCGAAGGCTTTTGATAAGGTATGGCACGAAGGATTAATATACAAACTAGAAGACATTGGTATCAGTGGAAATCTACTTAAATGGCTTAAAAGTTATCTTACCAACAGAAATCAATTTGTTGTTTTAAATGGCCAATCGTCAGAACGCATGTACATCAATACGGGTGTCCCTCAAGGCTCCATACTAGGCCCTCTTTTATTTCTAATATATGTTAATAATATCAATATTGGAATTCTTTCTGACATTAAATTTATTTGCAGATGACACATCTCTCTCTTCTGAAATTAATAACCGTGGCTCTATCGACAATTTAAATAACGACCTATCTACTCTATCAAGCTGGGATAAACGATGGTTGATAACTTTTAATGCAGCTAAAACAGAACTAGTTTTATTCTCCAAAAAACGTGTCTTAAACTACCCCGGTATTACGTCAATAATGTTCTTATTTAACACCTCAACACGCATAAACACCTTGGCATATCATTATCTGGAGACTTGAGCTGGCATGTGCATATATCTGACTTTGTTGCTAGGGCAAATAAAATACTAAACATGTTACAGTCATTAGCATACTTAATCCCTCGGGGCGGTTTAGTGAAACTCTATAAATCATTGGTTAGGTCTATTCTAGAATATGGCAGTATACTCTTTGATAAATGCAACCAATACGAATCCGACCTTATTGAAAGTGTCCAGCGAAGGGCAGCTCTAATTTGCACAGGAGGGTATAAAGTTACCAAATATACTAAACTTCTATCTGAACTAGGTTGGGAGTTACTTAGTGACAGAAGGAAAAATTCTCGATTAAAAATGATTTTCAAAATCAAACAAAATATGGGTCCTTCATATTTGGAATCCATCTGTCCACTTCTTTGTCATCGCACACAAAATTACAACTTCAGAAATTCAAACACACTTCTACCTGTTCCTTCCAGAAAGTCGTTCTATCACCAATCTTTCTAACCAACACTTGAATCTTTTTCACAAGCCCTATCACAACTCTCTACTCCAGTTTCAAATGATTTATATATTTATGGCCATGGGAAAGGAAAAATCAATCATTGTAGACTAAGAATGGGTCTTAGCGCCCTGAACAAACAAAGATTCTTATACCGATTAACACCCAATAAACATTGTGACGACTGTACAGATTACCCCTAAGACGATTATATTGTCGATTCAAAAAGGTTCTAATTTCATCTTATGACACCCACCCTCCCACACCTCCTTTACTTTCTTTGCTTTACCACTTTCCCTCTATCCTCATCCTTCCTCTCCACCTCATCTTCTTTATGTTATGGATTGTATGTGTGCGTGAGAGAGCGTGTGTTATGATTACGTCTTTTATATACTGTATTGTTTTATGTGTTGAGGAGAGCATCTCGTAGCCCTAGGGCTGTTTGTGATCCTCATTAAACAAATAAAGAATTAGAACAGATATATATGTAGATAGTTATAACGGTTACAGTAAGGTAAATGGTAGGCTCTAGGGTGACGTAGTGTTTGTGCAAAGGTATGAGATAGCGTGGATCCAGAGGATTATTCCGGAATAGTCCATTACCATTGACAAATCATTTCATGATGCAGTGGGTGTCACGAGTTGTCTCTGAAACCTCATTCCTAGCTGAGAAAAAAACATACAAATCGGTCATGTTTAAGATTTGTAAATTAATACATGTATAATGAACATGTTTACTGTTTTCTGGTCATCATGAAATCATCCTAGAATGTCAGATTATCCAGGTCGGTATGGTTTGTTGCTGAATGTATTCCAGGAAACGTCACATCATGTAATTTACACACGAATTTATCAATTTATGCAATATCAAAAGATAAAACCGTATATGTCGTCAATGCATCCCCGCTTCTAATTATCATTTGATTCAAAAGTTTACATTTCAAGGTATGGCGGGTGTCGTAGATGAGGCAAAGACGCTGTCTTTCCCGGTGCACATGGTCTTATAATCCTTGTACTTTTTCAAATGTCTCCGTGCAAATATATATTCTTTTTATATCTTGATCTCGCATTATCGAATTTTAGTTGGAATAATGGTTTCGTTATTATGTCGGTATTCAACAGACATGTAAGGTGGAGGAAAGCCGGAGTACCCGGCGAAAAACCACCGGCCTACGGTCAGTACCTAGCAACTGCCCCACGTAGGTTTCGAACTCGCCTTAACCACTCTGCAACCGCGGCCCCTATTGTAAATTACGAGTTTATTTTAATATTGTAACTGGTAGAGTCTCATTAATGACCGTTAATTCTATTTCCGATATTAGTTTTTTTGCGAAATATCAACACAACGAAAGCTTTGGAGTCTGAAGTTTTAAGCTAAATAGATATATATCTGCAGTGGAAATCTCTAATTTTAGAAACAAAATGAAACCAATCAATTAAAACTTACAATAAACTTAAATATGAGAAGTTGTTTGCTATCAGAGCAGAATCGTTCGTAGATGGTATAGACATTTTCTGTTCTATGTAAGGCGAGGAAAACATGTTATGAAGACTGCCTAGGTGACCTAGGTGTAATAAGCATTATACCGTGTCACTTCAGTTAATATTTAAATTTTTAACTGAAAAAAATTAACAGGATGAATAAGCTATGGTTGTTTTCTATGAAGTTTCTCATTAACTGTTTCCGATGAGATGTTGATTGTATCTCTAGGGAAATTTCTAAACACGTTTGGCATACTAGGTTGATAGATAGGGAAAATGGGAACGATTTTTAAAGATATATAATTAATATAACAGTTTCCGTGTGACATAGCATTAATAAATTACGATGTGATTTACATTTATATAAACAGTTACAAAACTGTTAAATCCTCAAAACCACAGTCAAAGCCACCCACACCACACCATTCACCCTGGCCAATCACACTTTGGCAATACATGTAGGATAGGATTCTCTCGAGTTCTATACGTTGTTATCGTCTGGCCTTTCTCAAAATACCTTATTTTAATTCCTTGAATTGATCTGATACTAAGTTGGTTGGCATTGGAATCTTTTTTAAATATCTTCTCTCCTCCTTTTCAATTCCTACATAGCAATTATGTAAAATATTCCCATAACCCAAACATTATAACATAGAACTGAACCTAACCGACATGGTATTTCATATTTTATAAACCATAATGACTATGATGAAAATACATTGTTTAATATATCTTTCTGAATCATCTTAAGAAAACCCTTTCTTTTTGTACAAATGGATGTACCCCGTAGTATATCAAAATCCCAACAGCTACATCAATTAATGTATATACCATCTAGCACGTTATACATGTAACCCTGCTTTATTATGTTCTGAAACAAATGTTATTGATTATTTTGTTTAATGCATTTTGTGTTAGATTTTTGTCTGATCTATCAGTTGTAATTCATGAATTATTTTATATACTAATGATGTGTTTATTGAGCCATGATTCTGACATGGTTACCAGGCAGATCAATGTGGGTATTGCTATTTACTAGATACTGTTTTTACCCTTATTACCTTTATAGAGTTGATGAGGCGTTAATTTAACACCAGTTAACATGGTGGCATGCCTACACAATAATACTATGAATATGTTTTTAAAAAGATGAACGCGCCAGTTCCTACTTCCGTAAACGTCGGATGCTATTCTCGTGACATCTCGTGTATTCGAATACCAATTATGATGACGTCAACAGCTTCGACACTGTCACTGGTGAATTCCTAAACCGATGTGAAATGAATTCGCACACGCATCAATTGTACATACATCGGTCTTTAGATTTCTTTTCATACCGGAATGAGTTTTTACTTTGAGCGGTTGTTTTCCGTAAAGACACTGATACATACAATGTACTGTACCTAGGTCTATAATACAATGTACTGTACCTAGATATATAATACAGTGTACTGTGCCTGGATCTATAATACAATGTACTGTACCTAGGTCTATAATACAATGTACTGTACCTAGATATATAATACAATGTACTGTACCTGGATCTATAATACAATGTACTGTACCTAGGTCTATAATACAATGTACTGTACCTAGATATATAATACAGTGTACTGTGCCTGGATCTATAATACAATGTACTGTACCTAGGTCTATAATACAATGTACTGTACCTAGATATATAATACAATGTACTGTACCTGGATCTATAATACAATGTACTGTACCTAGGTCTATAATACAATGTACTGTACCTAGATATATAATACAGTGTACTGTACCTAGGTCTATAATACAATGTACTGTACCTAGATATATAATACAGTGTACTGTGCCTGGATCTATAATACAATGTACTGTACCTAGGTCTATAATACAATGTACTGTACCTAGATATATAATACAATGTACTGTACCTGGATCTATAATACAATGTACTGTACGTATACCTAGATCTATAATACAATGTACTGTGCCTAGGTCTATAATACAGTGTACTATACATAGGTCTATAATACAATGTACTGTACCTAGATCTATAATATAGTGTACTGTACCTAGATCTATAATATAGTGTACTGTACCTAGATCTATAATACAATGTACTGTACCTAGATATATAATACAGTGTACTGTGCCTGGATCTATAATACAATGTACTGTACCTAGGTCTATAATACAATGTACTGTACCTAGATATATAATACACTGTACTGTACCTGGATCTATAATACAATGTACTGTACCTAGATCTATAATACAATGTACTGTGCCTAGGTCTATAATACAGTGTACTATACCTAGGTCTATAATACAATGTACTGTACCTAGATCTATAATATAGTGTACTGTACCTAGATCTATAATATAGTGTACTGTACCTAGATCTATAATACAATGTACTGTGCCTAGGTCTATAATACAGTGTACTATACCTAGGTCTATAATACAGTGTACTGTACCTAGATCTATAATACAATGTACTGTACCTGGATCTATAATACAATGTACTGAACCTAGATCTATAATACAATGTACTGTACCTAGATCTATAATACAGTGTACTGTACCTAGATATATAATACAGTGTACTGTACCTAGGTCTATAATACAATGTACTGTACCTAGATCTATAATACAATGTACTGTACCTAGATCTATAATACAATGTACTGTACCTGGATCTATAATACAATGTACTGTACCTAGATCTATAATACAATGTACTGTACCTAGATCTATAATACACTGTACTGTACCTAGATCTATAATACAGTGTACTGTACCTAGATCTATAATACAATGTACTGTACCTAGATATATAACACAGTGTACTGTACCTAGAATTATAACACAGTCTACTGTACCTAGGTCTATAATATAATGTACTGTACCTAGGTCTATAATACAATGTACTGTACCTAGATCTATAATACAATGTTCTGTACCTAGGTCTATAATACAATGTACTGTACCTAGATCTATAATACAATGTACTGTACCTAGATCTATAATACAATGTACTGTACCTAGATCTATAATACAGTGTACTGTACCTAGATATATAATACAGTGTACTGTACCTAGATCTATAATACAATGTACTGTATCTAGATCTATAATACAATGTACTGTACCTAGATCTATAATACAATGTTCTGTAACTAGGTCTATAACACAATGTTCTGTACCTAGATCTATAATACAATGTTCTGTACCTAGGTCTATCATGCAATGTACTGTACCTAGATCTATAATACAATGTTCTGTAACTAGGTCTATAATACAATGTACTGTACCTAGATATATAATACAATGTACTCTACCTAAAATTATAACACAGTGTACTGTACCTAGATCTATAATACAATGTTATGTACTTAGATCTATAAGACAATGTACTATACCTAGATATATAATACAATGTACTGTACCTAGAATTATAACACAGTGTACTGTACCTAGAATTATAACACAGTGTACTGTGCCTAGATCTACAATACAATGTACTGTACCTAGTTCTATAATACAATGTACTGTACCTAGATATATAATACAATGTACTGTACCTGGATCTATAATACAATGTACTGTACCTAGATCTATAATACAATGTACTGTGCCTAGGTCTATAATACAGTGTACTATACCTAGGTCTATAATACAATGTACTGTACCTAGATCTATAATATAGTGTACTGTACCTAGATCTATAATATAGTGTACTGTACCTAGATCTATAATACAATGTACTGTGCCTAGGTCTATAATACAGTGTACTATACCTAGGTCTATAATACAGTGTACTGTACCTAGATCTATAATACAGTGTACTGTACCTAGATATATAATACAGTGTACTGTACCTAGATCTATAATACAATGTACTGTACCTAGATCTATAATACAATGTACTGTACCTAGATCTATAATACAATGTACTGTACCTAGATCTATAATACAACGTACTGTACCTAGATCTATAATACAGTGTACTGTACCTAGATCTATAATACAATGTACTGTGCCTAGATCTATAATACAATGTACTGTGCCTAGATCTATAATACAATGTACTGTGCCTAGATCTATAATACAATGTACTGTACCTAGATCTATAATACAATGTACTGTACCTAGATATATAACACAGTGTACTGTACCTAGAATTATAACACAGTGTACTGTACCTATGTCTATAATATAATGTACTGTACCTAGGTCTATAATACAATGTACTGTACCTAGATCTATAATACGATGTTCTGTACCTAGGTCTATAATACAATGTACTGTACCTATATCTATAATACAATGTACTGTACATAGGTCCAAATACAATGTACTGTACCTAGGTCTATAATACAATGTTCTGTAACTAGGTCTATAATACAATGTACTGTACCTAGATCTATAATACAATGTACTGTACCTAGATCTATAATACAATGTACTGTACCTAGATCTATAATACAATGTTCTGTAACTAGATCTATAATACAATGTTCTGTACCTAGATCTATAATACAATGTTCTGTACCTAGGTCTATAATGCAATGTACTGTACCTAGATCTATAATACAATGTTCTGTAACTAGGTCTATAATACAATGTACTGTACCTAGATCTATAATACAATGTACTATACCTAAAATTATAACACAGTGTACTGTACCTAGATCTATAATACAATGTTATGTACCTAGATCTATAAGACAATGTACTATACCTAGATATATAATACAATGTACTGTACCTAGAATTATAACACAGTGTACTGTACCTAGAATTATAACACAGTGTACTGTGCCTAGATCTACAATACAATGTACTGTACCTAGACATATAATACAATGTACTGTACCTAGATCTATAATACAATGTACTGTACCTAGATCTATAATACAATGTACTGTGCTTAGGTCTATAATACAATGTACTGTACCTAGATCTATAATACAATGTACTGTACCTAGAATTATAACACAGTGTACTGTACCTAGGTCTATATTACAATGTACTGTACCTAGATCTATAATAAAATGTATTATACCTAGATATATAATACAATGTACTGTACCTAGAATTATAATAAAATGTACTGTACCTAGATCTATAATACAATGTACTTTACCTAGATCTATAATACAATGTACTGTACCTAGATCTATGATACAATGTACTTTACCTAGATCTATAATACAGTGTACTGTACCTAGATCTATAATACAGTGTACTGTACCTAGATATATAATACAATGTTCTATACCTAGATATATAATACAATGTTCTGTACCTAGAAATATAACACAGTGTACCTAGAACTTTCATTTAAAAAACTTACCGTAAATGGCTGTAATGATGATCGCTAACCACTTTCTGTCATATCCTGCAGAAGTTATCATTGTAATTCTTCAAAATATGGTCCTGGAATCGAGTGATACGATGGTACATTGACTCTAGAGGTATCTCAGTTCCATGGCTGGAGGCGAGATGCGGCAGTCTCCAAGTGACACAATACCTGAACGGTGCCATATAACCATGAACGTGATCGATTGGTTCGCCAAGTGGAATGGTGGAGACAAACGTGAATTCGCTGCAATAACTTTACTTATTACTCCGGGCGTTTAAACATTGGCGTTAGTTTGGTATAGTTTTTTTTCAAGCGTATGAGACGAATTTATACTAACTCTGTATAAAATGTTATTGTTTGCAATGATATTAAAAACAGTTCTGTATATAAGTTAAATAGAAAAACTACGTAGCTTAAAGTAAAAAAAATGTTTTGTACTGAAACTTTTGTAAGACAGGTATGTCTGACCACCAAGTTGTTACCTACGTTTGTTTGTCTGACCACCAAGTTGTATTCTACGTTTGTTTGTCTGACCACCAAGTTGTTACCTACGTTTGTTTTTCTGACCACCAAGTTGTTACCTACGGTTTGTTTGTCTGACCACCAAGTTGTATTCTACGTTTGTTTGTCTGACCACCAAGTTGTTACCTACGTTTGTTTGTCTGACCACCAAGTTGTTACCTACGGTTTGTTTGTCTGACCACCAAGTTGTTACCTACGTTTGTTTGTCTGACCACCAAGTTGTTACCTACGTTTGTTTGTCTGACCACCAAGTTGTAATCTACGTTTGTTTGTCTGACCACCAAGCTGTTACCTACGTTTGTTTGTCTGACCACCAAGTTGTTATCCACGTTTGTTTGTCTGACCACCAAGCTGTTATCTACGTTTGTTTGTCTGACCACCAAGCTGTTACCTACGGTTTGGTTGGTTGACCACCAAGTTGTTACCTACGTTTGTGTGTCTGATCACCAAGTTGTTATCTATGTTTGTTTGTCTGACCACCAAGTTGTTACCCACGTTTGTTTGTCTGACCACCAAGTTGTTACCTACGTTTGTTTGTCTGACCACCAAGTTGTTACCCACGTTTGTTTGTCTGACCACCAAGCTGTTACCTACGTTTGTTTGTCTGACCACCAAGTTGTAATCTACGTTTGTTTGTCTGACCACCAAGTTGTAATCTACGTTTATTTGTCTGACCACCAAGTTGTAATCTACGTTTGTTTGTCTGACCACCAAGTTGTTATCTATGTTTGTTTGTCTGACCACCAAGTTGTTATCTATGTTTGTTTGTCTGACCACCAAGTTGTTACCTACGTTTGTTTGTCTGGCCACCGAGTTGTAATCTACGTTTGTTTGTCTGACCACCAAGTTGTAATCTACGTTTGTTTGTCTGACCACCAAGCTGTTACCTACGGTTTATTTGTCTGACCACCAAGTTGTAATCTACGTTAGTTTGTCTGACCACCAAGTTGTTACCTACGGTTTGTTTGTCTGACCACCAAGTTGTTATCTATGTTTGTTTGTCTGACCACCAAGTTGTTACCTACGTTTGTTTGTCTGACCACCAAGTTGTTATCTATGTTTGTTTGTCTGACCACCAAGTTGTTATCTATGTTTGTTTGTCTGACCACCAAGTTGTTATCTATGTTTGTTTGTCTGAACACCAAGTTATTTCCTACGTTTGTTTGTCTGACCACCGAGTTGTAATCTACGTTTGTTTGTCTGACCACCAAGTTGTAATCTACGTTTGTTTGTCTGACCACCAAGTTGTTATCTATGTTTGTTTGTCTGACCACCAAGTTGTTACCTACGTTTGTTTGTCTGACCACCAAGTTGTTACCTACGTTTGTTTGTCTGACCACCAAGTTGTTACCTACGGTTTATTTGTCTGACCACCAAGTTGTAATCTATGTTTGTTTGTCTGACCACCAAGTTGTTACCTACGGTTTATTTGTCTGACCACCAAGTTGTTATCAACGTTTGTTTGTCTGACCAACAAGTTGTATTCTACGTTTGTTTGTCTGACCACCAAGCTGTTACCTACGTTTGTTTGTCTGACCACCAAGTTGTTATCCACGTTTGTTTGTCTGACCACCAAGCTGTTATCCACGTTTGTTTGTCTGACCACCAAGCTGTTACCTACGGTTTGTTTGTCTGACCACCAAGTTGTTACCTACGTTTGTTTATCTGACCACCAAGTTGTTACCCACGTTTATTTGTCTGACCACCAAGTTGTTACCTACGTTTGTTTGTCTGACCACCAAGTTGTAATCTACGTTTGTGTGTCTGACCACCAAGTTGTAATATACGTTTGTTTGTCTGACCACCAAGTTGTAATCTACCTTTGTTTGTCTGACCACCAAGTTGTATTCTACGTTTGTTTGTCTGACCACCAAGTTGTTACCCACGTTTGTTTGTCTGACCACCAAGTTGTAATCTACGTTTGTTTGTCTGACCACCAAGTTGTTATCCACGTTTGTTTGTCTGACCACCAAGTTGTAATCTACGTTTGTTTGTCTGACCACCAAGTTGTAATCTACGTTTGTTTGTCTGACCACCAAGTTGTAATCTACGTTTGTTTGTCTGACCACCAAGTTGTAATCTACGTTTGTTTGTCTGACCACCAAGTTGTAATCTACGTTTGTTTGTCTGACCACCAAGTTGTAATCTACGTTTGTTTGTCTGACCACCAAGTTGTAATCTACGTTTGTTTGTCTGACCACCAAGTTGTAATCTACGTTTGTTTGTCTGACCACCAAGTTGTAATCTACGTTTGTTTGTCTGACCACCAAGTTGTAATCTACGTTTGTTTGTCTGACCACCAAGTTGTAATCTACGTTTGTTTGTCTGACCACCAAGTTGTAATCTACGTTAGTTTGTCTGACCACCGAGTTGTTATCTATGTTTGTTTGTCTGACCACCAAGTTGTTACCTACGGTTTGTTTGTCTGACCACCAAGTTGTTACCTACGGTTTGTTTGTCTGACCACCAAGTTGTTACCTACGGTTTGTTTGTCTGACCACCGAGTTGTTACCTACGGTTTGTTTGTCTGACCACCAAGTTGTAATCTACGTGTGTTTGTCTGACCACCAAGTTGTTACCTACGGTTTGTTTGTCTGACCACCGAGTTGTTACCTATGGTTTATCTGATTCTGATAATCAGAACAAGCCCTTGAATATCAAATCAACTGAGACATGTTGACAGCAAAGTTAAGGGATATAGGTGTGCTACCTTTAAAAATTGAATATAAACGATTAGGAAATTGAAATCGTCACGTTTACTTTTAATCTTAGTTGTAAGTTGTCTCATTTGGTTACGATGAGAATATTTGATTTTAAATTATATAAGGTATATCCGATCGATAGGGTCAATAATGTTTTTGTTATCTAAAGAAAACACATCGTCAATGTACCTTTAGGTGAAATTGTAGGACGACTTGACAAGACCTCTGTTACCTGTTCTGATAGACACTTCAATATAGTCAGCTTTATATAATATCATAACAAGTCATCCTACACAGGGGAACAGTTTGTTCCCATGGGTATGATAATAGTTGAAAGATCTGGTCATCAAACAGCAAATACGTTATCTATCAGAAATGTTATTATTCTATGAGTTCTAGTCATATTTTACGGAATAACTCCCATATTGTTTACCACTATGTATTAGTGATAGATAACATTGATGTGCCCGGTTGATCCAGCACACCCAAAGTAAGTCGTTTTACCAAGCGCTATTCACATAGTTACTGCTTACGTAATTACCATAAAACGCCTGTGAGAATAAGTTGTTGAAGGGAGGAAACTCGTTTTATCGTAGCCTCAAAGCACCGAGGCAACACATTCAAGACATTTATTCGTGGATTTCAAACTCAATAACATAACAAACCAATTGGGGTTTAAATTGTGCATGTTTACTTTTATGTTATCAGTAAAAATGTGTTATACTAACTTATTTGCTGGGGTGTTGCTATGTAAACCTAGCCAGTTCAATTTATGGTTGTAGTACAATGAACGTAAATGCGAACAGGTATGAATATGATATTAATGTAAAGAAACAAAACAGGTCACACTTGTATTTCGTTTGGACAAAAAGTTATAGAAATCGTAGTGACTGTATTTATTCTTGTGGAAATATTCATATTGCATCTTGTTTTGAAACAGAAAGAACACTCAACATAGACGATGTTTTACTCATTATTCTTTGGTTTATTTTGTATAACGTCCTATTAACAGCCAGGGTCATTTAAGGATATGCCTGGTTTCATTATACACCAAACTCATGTACATGTAGGTCGTTGTAATTTTCAGGATGGCCGGTATCGTTCAGTATCGCCGGAAATAAAGAAGGAATTGTCATCAAGCCGATACGACAAATCACGAGACGAGTCGTACCCATATATATAGTGCTGCTGACCATACCCGAATCCCCAGTGACTATCACCTCCGGCATTCAGTTCATTGAGTTTTGGGTGAAAGCCTCTGCTTAGATGCGAACTGGATACCAGAGGAAGCTGCCTCTACAGAAAGAAAATAGTGAAATACAGTCTAGTCTCTACAATAAGCATTTTCACTATTTTCTAATGGGTGGGTGGGTTGGGGGAAAAGTCGCCCATATAAACCGTTTCAAGGTATCCGACTAGATATCCCCCCCTCTCCTGCTGTTGAAACCATTCCTGGGATGTTGAAGATGTCTATGACGTCACTTCCGCTTTCAGTGACAAGTCACTGAGGATCTACCCGAATCCCCAGTGACTATCACCTCCGGCATTCAGTTCATTGAGTTTTGGGTGAAAGCCTCTGCCTCGATACTCCTGTATGGGTTCTCTGTCATTAACCATCATTATATCTAATACCATATTTTATTTCTCCCTTCTCCAAATACTCAAATAAAACCAAAAAGCATCTTTCTTATAACAATTTTATTTCCTTTTTTTTAATTAAAAACATACATTCAAAATTGATTGAAGTCACACATTCCATTTAATACTTGCACAAAACCAATTTCCTCCATCTCCAACTCAGCTTTCATCCAATACCATCAAATAATTATAACCATATAATAAACATAGTCAAAGGTTATAATACAGAATCATATGCTCTTTACTAATTAATTTGAATCAAATACATTAAATACATAAGAATTTCTTGCCTTGAACATTACCAAAGCTCTACCAATATAAACCTTTTTTTTTTTTTTTTTTTCTTCTTTTTTTTTTTTTTGGATACATAATAAGACATTGTTCACTGTATAAACCACAAGTATTTAAAAAACACTGAAATAAATCATACACTCACTCAAGTTAATAGTAATTTAAAACATTGTAGATAGTCATCCAGTATTCATATGCCTTCACACAATTGACCCTTTCTTACTTATAAAGCAATTGTATTAACCCATTTTACTACCTAAATAAAATGTGGTAAATCGTACAGGGAACTATTCAAATTGACTATAAAGCGTATCGAAACACTCAAAGTTGACTAGAAAATGGGTACCTGACCAGATTAACCTAAAAAATCTTTCAACATTTTCAGTGATGCAAAATTAGCATTCGTATTGAATACTTCCTCAATTTTGCTTGCATCCATCGTTGTTTTAGCCAATTTTGATGCAACTAATGCAGAATCTGCCATTGTGTGCAGCCACCCGTAATACTCTGCACTCTCCTTAGTGAACCAACCCAAGTGAGTCATCATTTGTTCAGCATGGTCAACTGAACCCGAGAGTGCCATAGTAACAGCACATCCTGATCTGAAACTATGAGGGGTTTCCCCCTCATACAATCCTAGCACATACACCACTGAATAGCTCACATGCTTATGAAGGACCCTGCCACTATCAGAAACCACTCGAAAGAGGTAACCTGTTGTGAGGTCGACCCCACTAGATTTTGCAAACTTGAGAAAATCTAGTAGACCTCTCACTGGACAGACTAACTTGTCATCACATAGTTTGATGACGAAGGTGTTTGACCTACCCTTGCTACCCCGCAGTGTTTTCCCAAATGTGTGTTGAAAGACTAACCCCGAATTATCGTTAAGGACCTTGATTTCCTGTGTGACAATGACTGAGAGGTCACTGGCCCCGTCTCCTGCAAAAAACTGCAATTTGAACCAGGCTTGGTCCCGGTTAAGGATGTATCTATCCTTCATGGACAGATAGGCAAATGCAATTCTGTATGCATATAATGGCCATCTCAACCCTTTCAAATCAGGGACAAACCCCTTACGCGAGGGAATATACAGGACTTCCATGCCCCCTTTCGGACCCAATAGAAGATCACCTTCACCCAAATAATCACCTATAGTCACCCTCTCATCCAATGCTACTACCGCTCCATAACGATACCCTGAAGAATCAGTGGACATTTCAATTAACTTGTGGTATTCTGGTCTCCATTTCATACAGCCTCCCCAATTGTCCAAAAAAGCACCAGTGTTCAAGCTCCTCACGAACGGAACCTGTGACTGGAATCTTCCTACTGTTCTTCAGAGCCACAGAAAGAGCTCTGTTCATTTCTCTGCAGAAAAGCTTGCAACCAGGTACAGCTATATTCATTTATATACATTTGCCGCAGAACCTTTGCAAGGTTCTGACATCTACCTCTGGGTGCGATAGGATTTCTTCTCTGAGTTTAGCAAACTTAGTTCTCTTGCCATCAGGCAGTAGATAAGCCTGATCAATGGAGTTGATCAAGAAGCCGAGAAACCTCTTAATTGTGCCAGGTTCCAGAGAACACTTATCCAGTGCCAGAGTATAGCCTAACCTTGTCAAGACCTGAACCATAGTATACACTATCTGCTTTGCCTCTATATATGGATTGTCCCCATTGTGTCTGAAACTCCTAACCGATCATCAATATACTGCGCATTCAAGATAGATTTTGTTCGAAGGTAATTTGTTACAACCATTCCAACAGACTGGTACACGTATGGGGAGGCTTTCCACCCAAAGGGCAAAGTGCAGTATGTCATAATAAAACCACCGAACTGAATGCCAAAATAATTGCGAGACCTTTCTGACAACAGAATATGATCATAACCTGATTTTTCGTCAAGGGTGATCATATAGGCATTCCTTTCAATCATTCTATGGACATCCCTTAGAGTTTCTAGTTTGAAAGGGAGATCTTTGATCCACAGATTAAGGTACCTCTCATCATGGCAAAGTCGAGGCTTAGTGGGCTCGATTAGTAAGGGCATGATGACCTTTGGTAGTTCACACTCTCCAACTTTACCTAGGAGACTGAGAGAACCACTCTCTATTCTATCACACAACTCTTTCACAATGAAGTCTACATGGTCTCTACGATGTCTCGAGTTAGGAAAGTATTGTACTGGAGGTGTACTACTATCAAAAGCTCTACCTTTGAAGTTACCTTTGAAATGATGAAAAAGTCATATATGTCTACACCATTTTCTAGCCACCCTGTAATAACTTTCCTCCCTTCATCATCATATCCCTGCAAAACATCCTTCCAATCAGACAGGTGAGAATGAAGTTGATTGAGGGGTCTCTTAAAGATAACTTTCTAATATTGTAGTCCGTGTCTAGTTGCGACATTACGTGGGCATCGGACAAAGAGGCTCCACCATCCAATGTCACCCATGCTGGTTCTTGTCGGACCCTTATATTTGTCGGATTAAAACCACTTTCAAGTTTGTTTTTTTTTTTTTTTTTTTTTTTTTTGTAATTCCACCATCACAGCGGCCATCCTCTCTGCACCTCTGTAATACACAGAAGGTATGTATAATTCAAAAAACAGGACCAGCATAAGTAACATTGAAATAGTGGAACCCCCTCGTCCGCTACCCACGTGAGTGTAACTCACTAAGGCGTCAGTGTCCTTTGGACAGCAGAGGAGGAAGTACCATTATAACTTACAAGCTAACCTATTTATAATAGTTTACTAAGAAGACAATATATAACTCTAGTATAATGTTAGTACAATGCATCTATATCTCCCTGTAGGACTACAAGCATCATGATCATTTCAATTATACATCACAATTGGTCATATATAAACCAAAAGTATCTTAATTATTGAGTATTAATTAAGTAAACAGTTTTATCAAACCAGTTGCTTTCTGGTAAAAAATAATTTGACACTGTAAACATATGAACATTTGTTGTAAATTTGCAATCTTCCAAGTACTACTTTTGCCTGAACTCTTTTACTTTTGGACAATCTCGGACCTGGTGGGCTGTACTGTCACAAACCAGGCATGCTCCTCTAGGGCGTTGCCCAGGGTGCCTAAAACCACCCCTCCTATAATTTCTATACCCTTGACCATACCCTTGCTGACCATACCCTTGCTGAACATAACCCTGATAAGATCCATACATAGGATTAGGATGTTGTTGCAGGGGAAAAGGCATAGGGGCCAGGTCTGCCCCTGGTGGGGGTAATGTGACATACAAGTTGTCCAATGGCGACAGAGTGGTTTGTGTTTTCCCTACCAGTGGTGCCTCTTTCTTTGATTCTTTGGCTGTGTCTATGACATCCTTCATACACTTGGCAATAGCTTTTGATATCTTGTCAGACTCATTCCCCCCTAAGACAGATAGACAGAGCTTTGGAAGGCAGACCTTAGACTGAAGTCTATGAACTTGTCTCAAAAGTTCCTCGTATAGACCTGACTCCTCATGGTTAGCACTCCTGGCTGCTTTTGCAAGTTCCTCTAATGTGAGAAGGATTAAGGAATTACTTGGTTCTGGTTGAAGGCAAAGTATCCTTACCCTCTCTTTAATGTCGGAAACCTTTGGTGATGTGGAGCTTTCCAAAAACGCAATTCTTGCCTCCAGTGAGCCGGACCAAGATTTTGACCTTTTGTTTGGTGGTTCATCATTATTACGTACGTAAGTGTTTTCTTGTGTGATGTCGTCCTGTAACAAATTAATAAAATCTTCAGTTTTGTTCCGGGGGGAGGGATTTATTGTTCCTCAGTTTTCAGGCTTTTCCCTGTGTATACTTGTAATTATTATCTCTGCAGGCATACATTCTCACTGAAAACCTCATTTGTCTACATTGTTGATATGTTTATCTATACCTTAGATACAAATATATTTTGGTTAAATGCTCGTTAAATAGGTAAAAGACATTATAATATAAAATATGTATGACCACACTGACCATACCATGATTTTCACTTACCTGTGCTTCTGTAGATGTTCCCGGTGCCTCAAGTAGATCCTGACCTTGGGGTTGTCCCTTCTCATTAGCCAGAACTATCAGATAATGTAGGAGGAGGCGTGCCTCTGATATATCCTCCTTGTTCTTTCCTGCCAATTCTAATAGGTCTGAGAGGGACTCATCAGTGAGTACATTTACATATTTTTCCACATCCTGCAATCAAATCCCAGAGTAAATTATTCTACCACTATACACTCAACTTTCATGATTTCCCTGATTAATCTTATTTGTATATAAGTTGTAATGGACATTGAATAACCAGATGAATACTATCAACTAATCATAGATACCATTTATGCTGATACACAGGGGTGGGGGTTGGGTAGGGTGTGAGGGAATAGGGGTATGGATATAGGTGTACATGCAATAATGGTATATACATATCATGACATGATGACAGATCAAGTGTTAACTGACATTTGACAATATGACTCGGATCAGTACAGAGTTAAGTTTGGTTTGTTATTTTCTTTTACATCCTATTACAACCAGAGTCATCAGTACCACTACCTGGTAAACTGCCCACCGTTGGTTTCAAACTCGCAACCCAGAGGTGGAGGACTAGCCACAAGGTTAAGTCAAATTTGATAACAATGGTATGTGTAACAAAGGATGGGACATAACTCTCTCACTGAAGTATTTCTGCCAGTGTGATGTTTTCAACATGTATTTCTATCCCCCTATTTGTTATTTCAGACACCCATCATCACTTGATTTTTTTTTTTTTTTTTTTTTTTCAAAGCATAAAAAACTTATATTTTTCAATCTCAACCAATTTATATCAAAAAGGAAAAAGGATCTAGCAACAGGCATAGCCTATATAAATTCTTTCCTAGATAAATATATAGTTTATAATTGTGTCACCCAAATCCGGAAATCATATCCATTTCAGACATTTGTTGTCACTTAAAAATCAGACACCTAGTATCTCTATTCCTATTCAAATAAGCAGACAGTTGTAAATATTTCAGACACTTGTTATCCCTTTTGTATCAATGTATGGATATGTGTTGGTCAAAATATAATTACGTTATATCACATATTTACCTTAATTATTTCATGGTATTGATACTGATACCGGAAGGATTATCAGATAATTAATTTAATCATTTAATATCTGATTTATAATATATTTCTACTCAACTACAAAACAGTTATTCCCTTCAGCCTTACCCGTATAGACAAGTCCTCCGTTTTGCGACCAGCCATCATCCTTGCAAGGGCTTTTACCGGGGCACCCTCCTGGAGCCTTCTGACGGCAGGAAGGACATTCCTTCCTTTCAGAGTATGTCTCTTTTTCAATGTAGTTGGAAGGACCATGTTCTAAGCAAGGGAAATATACTACACATAGAATACAACAAACAATAGCTATCGAACTCCAAAACGTGCTCAGGGACACCATTATTGTTACTCCAACCCAATTATGTACCACAGCAGATGTTCGTACTCGAACGCGGTATAAACAATAATATTAGAGTTACCTCCCTTTACCCGTTCAAGTCGTTGGTAAAATTAGCCATGCTCGAATCTATGTCAAGCAATATATAAGTACGCAGTGTAACCGTCAATAAATATAACAACCAACACTATCATAATAGTACTCCTTACATGCATACCATATAACCAAATTAAGAAAAAAGTCTTGCATGACTGATAGCGAGCAACCGGCCCTGAATGAAGCTGACCCCACCAGCTCACGGATTTCCAATCCGTCAAGAAATATAACCATCGCGCCATCCAGGCGGAAAGTAAGGCTACCAAAGCCAAAATGGACCATCCAGGTCAAAGCCAACCAGGCTATTCCCGTTCCACGGGTTTTAAAAACATGCATATTTACCTGATTCTTTATCAGTCGAAACAGCGAACGTCCTCATGGATGGATGTTGAAGATGTCTATGACGTCACTTCCGCTTTCAGTGACAAGTCACTGAGGATCGTAATATCATCAACAGTATATTGAGAAAGTTTATTTATTTATTTATTTATTCAAAGGGTTTTACGTCCGCTATTACGGCCTTGCGGCCTTTCAGCTGACGAGTAAACAGTGCTGTCGACCAGTAATAATCATCAACAGTATCTTGAGAAAGACGATTAGTACCCCTATATACAGTGCTGTCGACCAGCAATACCATGCAAGTATACTGGATTCCATACAACTCAACAAATAGCTGGAAATAGACATGTCTTGCAAGGCAACCGCATCACTCAGTTTTCGAATTCAATGGATATCGTGTCATTCAGGCGACACAGGTATAGCGTAGCGGCGGTCAGACGGAAATTCATCTTTTTAGATTATAAAAATTGGGAGTGAGTTTTGGCGAAAATAAAATTCAAATAATCGATTGATTTTTATAAACGATATACATACATTGGTAATCAGTGATATGGGGAGTAGTTTGGATATGATTAATTTATAAGTAAATGAAATCCATGGTTTGTACATTGTAGATGCATACAATTTTTTTGTCCATAACACCTGCTTTTGTGTATAAGAAATGATTTGTTTAATCAATCGGTGGCAGTGAAATACATTTCTGTATTTTGTGTTGTTTATCCTACTGGATAATTGAATATAGAACACATGATTCACGATAAAGATATAAACGAATGCTGTTTTCCATCTAATCTATTTCAAAGTCGCCATCAAGGAGAGAGAATTGAAACATTTCTGTCGGGAGAGGGGTTGCACACCAATTCCATATCCCAGATGTTCTATTTTTCTATTTCTTTTATTGTATTTTTTGTCGTAATCATTTGAGTTCGCTTCTCGAAGAGAGGGATATCTTTTGTTGTTGGTTTTGATTTCTAAATGTTAAAGTGTTTGTAGTGTTGAGAGGCATCAGTAAAAACTCCTTTGTAAGTGTTATAGGGGTGCTGGTTTGGTTTGTACGACGGTTACCTATAACTTGCTGGAGCCGAATAATCTCTTTTTGGAAAAAAACTTTCATTGAAACGTTTTGAACTTAGATGTTTTATTGTTAAGCTACTACTCCCCGGCAAGCCATGCATACCTAAAATACTCGTATACTCTTAGCCTAAGGTATTACTTATATCATGGTTTTAAAATCTCTATGAATCCACGAATGAGACGTAGATACATGCATCCGACGTTATCTTTAGGGTTTAAATATGATGATCAAATCCATAAAAATCACGCATTAACTAATATATTGGCTACACAAAGTTTGATAAATCACTGCAGCACCGACAAAAAATGTCTTTGATCGATAGAATAAAAGAAAGGCTCGTTTGTAGTACCAACAAGAAAGACAGTAATAACGGAATGTGGAATTGAAAACAAATGGAAAGAAGAAACCATGAACAGAAGAAGAAAACAGAAACAACAAATACCGGAAATAAAACACACACGCACCACACCTACAAAACACACACACGCACCACACCTACAAAACACACACACGCACCACACCTACAAAACACACACATGCACCACACTTACAAAACACACCCGCACCACACCTACAAAACACACGCACTACACCTACAAAACACACACACGCTCCACACCTACAAAATACACACACGCACCACATCTACAAAACACACACATGCACCACATCTACAAAACACACACATGCACCACACCTACAAAACACACACACGCTCCACACCTACAAAACACAAACACACCACACCTACAAAACACACCCGCACCACACCTACAAAATACACACACGCACCACACTTACAAAACACACACACGCACCACGCCTACAAAATACACACACACGCAGCACACCTACAAAACACACACACACACCACATCTACAAAACACACACGCACCACACCTACAAAACACACACACGCACCACTTACAAACACACACACGCACCACACCTACAAAACACACACACGCACCGCACTTACAAAACACACACACGCACCACACCTACAAAACACACACACGGCACCAAACCTACAAATACACACACGCACAACACCTACAAATCACACACACGCACCACACCTACAAACACACACGCACCACACCTACAAAACACACACACGCACTACACCTACAAAACACACACACGCACCACACTTACAAAACACACACACGCACCACACCTACAAAACACACACATGCACCACACCTACAAAACACTACTCTAATACAGGGGGAAAGCAAAGTCATTCGGGATTCTAACTCGCTATGCTTATGCCTGTACTCAGCGACGTAACCATTTAGCCCTCACGACTGATTCGTCAATCAAAACAATGTGGTGTATCATTGTTGGATTAACACATATGCAATGTACCTATTTTCTCTACATGAATATCATCTGCATTCAGTATGTCAATGAGCGATCAACACGACAGGACACTCTCGTGCGATTACTATTGTAGGCAAAATAATGGATAATTACTAGGACGTTGTGTTTAATTTTTCATTTGCATTGATGTATTTTTTTTAGTTTCATCGGGGTATGAAACAAATTTTGTTTGCAAACAACATAATTGTTTCAACGATTCGGAGTTTGAATTAAAATTTCCTTATTTTGCCGACATTTTTTGTTTGTAGAATGTCACTTGACCTTGATTTGACCTAGGTTTATATGGTGGGTAGCGCCGAATGAGGAGAGGACGCTTACCCTTTTTGAGGATCTGGTCTTATTCTCGTTGTACGTTTGCCTGAGGCTCCATCCAAATCTATATATTTTTAGTTGGAATTATGGTTTAACTAGGTAGCCATATATAAGGGAACGCTATATAATTCAATGCCTAGATTCTCCATTTATATAATTCTTAACCATACTTTTTGTTTACCCAAATTTCAAACAAGGATTCCTTGTTTGAAAGGTTGTACAGCCACAAGTGTTTAACTTCAACCGCATTTTATCCCATACCGACTCATGCAAGACATAGTAAAACGAATTTGTCATATAACAAATGCATGTATACTCATTTTGCTAAGGCCGGTTATGTTAATAATCGTATATATGTTAATATTTGTGAAGAGATCGTATGTAGTCGTTATCCCTGAAGTATCAAGAATGATGTTAATAGCACTGATACGTCATGCTCTACGCACTAGATAATATGAAAAATTATATAAGTCTACATCAAAATTATCACAGCCTTGTTTCAACGAAATCGGTGAACCGACAAATCAGTGATATGTAGACCTAGTCTACAATATACAGTAATATCTTACATTTTCATAGACTTTTATGTGTCCTTTTTGTGAAATCCAAATGTACATACATGATTGAATTGATCTCATTGAACCATATAGTGGGCGTGTGTGTCTCATTTTAGAAACACACGTATACATGTGAAATAGAAACTAATTTGTGCATGGACTATGTCGTTTTAATCTCCAATTGTATCCCGTGGAAATGGCGAGAACACTCGCCAATTGAGTGTCTAATGATCCCATTTCAAATGAAAAGTTTTAAACCCGGCAAAGCATAGTTAGCTTATGGAAATGGTATTGTGCATGCACATTTCTAGAGTTTTCCTGTCATTCGTACAGGTTTTCCTATTTCAAAACAACAACAACAACAACAACAACAACAACAACAACAAATAAACAAACAAACAAAACAATTTTTAAGAAACAAAATAGTTTCGTATTTCAGAAACTAGAGAAATACGTTGCCAAATGTTTGCATGCTTTATTTCCTATTACGAAAATAATAAAATATTTAAAGCTAACACGTTTAATATGCAAAGTTATTACTGGTATTTCCTGCGGGGAAAAAATGGTAAATGTTTTAGCATTTTGAAAAAAACGAGATAACCCATAGATACTAATAATTCAGATCCAGTTATAAAAGAAAATCGTGACGACCTTAAGATAGAAGGTATTTCTTTCAGAGTAAAAGGTGCAACAGTTCATTAAACACTTTTAAAATTGGTACTTGTGATAGAATCGCTGTATATTAACAAAATCTCTTTTACCAGCCGATGTGAATTTTCCTCAATACTGCAAATAAATTATTCAGGCACTTTGGAACCATGCACATTTCTAACCATATTTCCTATCTTATTTTTATTGTCTTTATGCACAGAAGAGGTACAATGAAAAGACCTTTATTGTTTTTATTTGTTTATATTCTGTATGATAATGTACTATAACTATCACTATGTAAATTCTATTTTATAGAATACAGAAACACTAGCGACAATTATACTCTAAAAAGACAATACATCAATCATAGTACTTCTATTTAATAGAATATACAGAAACACTAGCGACAATTATACTCTAAAAAGACAATACATCAATTATAGTACTTTTATAGCAGTTAATGGAATACGTTTTCAAAATAGATATGTAACAACACAAGTTAAGACTATAACCACACCCATAACATATAAAAGCATAGAGTGGGCTTTAGCAAAGTACTCCCATAAAGTAACATCTTAGACTATGTTACAATAGTGCTATACAAAACACAACAGTAGACAATGATAATACCATTGTTCATACTCATCTGTGAAAAAAACACAAATCAATATAGCTCTACGCACGCATTTTGCCTCCTGGAAACATGTACATGTCGACAAACAATGTAGTTATGGGTAGCGATAAATTATCAAAATCTGCGGAAACGATAAGGAACTTTAAAGGGGCATTCCTTCTTTCGGACATCAGAAACATGCACAATTTTTATTGGTGAAATCTATATCCGAACGATTATTATATTGTGTTTGTGCCTACAAGAAAAAGGCGTTTCGTATGCAAATACTGTAAGTCTTTGGGGTAATAACTGATACTTCGGGTCGAATTAAGAATTGTCAGGACTTAATACTCGAAGAACTTCGGTTTTTATTGATAGTAAAACTGCCTTATTAACTTAAAGACTATAACTTTTACTACTTGGAAAATATATATATTTTCCAGTAAGTTTAATTTTGACGATCTGAACTGTATTCAAACGAAGGAATGCCCTTTTAACGGAAACTTTTAAAACATTCCAAAAGATTATTGAAACATTTTAAGATAAAAGCACCAGTATTTACTTTAAGAGACTGAAAATTCGCATATTATCCGCGGTCATGATTTGAGTGTTAAGGTACTTAAATTGGTTGCTAACAAGTATGGTGATGTAAATGTGTCAATCATCTAAATACTCATCGCAGATATAAAATGGGAAATACTATCGTATTTACAGGGATATAAAATTCGTTTGCACCATGGGAATTAAAAAAAAAAAACATTATCTGCATGTGTACATTTGTTTACATATGTATGTAAAACACAGCCCATTTCACCAGGCGCACAGCAGAATATGTCCCGAAAAGTACAAAAAAGTACAAATGTATAACACTGTATAGTCCATTATTATCGAGGCAAATACAACAATCCTCGTTTACGAATACTCGTGACCAAGACAAGAACCCAATAATGTTTCTTCATGAAGTCTATCACTCAACATTCGTAGAATTTGTAGCCGTTGCCAATACAAGAACCACATAACTCATTATTTTTGTAATATTCAATTAGTTCATTCAGGCTTCTGAACTGGGCTGCTGCCTCTATGCAATAAATGTCCTCCTAATAAAACAAAAGGTAGTTGATAATATATCGTTTTTTGACAATAAATGAATATAAATAACAATAGCATTATAATAAACAAAATATATTAAATCCACCGTTACAAATGTCCTCCTAATAAAAGAAAAGGTAGTTAATAATATATCGTTTTTTGACGATTAACGAATGTAAATAACAATGGCATTAGTAAACAAAATATATTAAACCCACCGTACATTTATATCAAATCCTCTGTAATTTTGTATTAAATCCATTGTACTTTTACAAGCTCGATTTTCTTAAGAGACGATTCGACATCTTTATATCATTGAATAATGGCGTTACAGGGCCAAAAGGATGCCTCGATAATCACTTACCCTTATGTTGATGACGTGTTGTTTGCATTCATCCCTTCTTTTAACCACCAAAATCTGTGAAATATGAATAAAGCAATAAAGACAAGACAAATACACGCACAAATAAATAAAATCGCCATCACCTTAGTCGAAGTAGAAAATATAATAAATAAATAAATGAATAAAGTAATAAAAGAGACATGCACAAAACCAAGGAAACATTTACACCAGGAACTAAGAGGAGCAAGATATTAAAAAAATCATCAGGAATATGTATTATACCAAGGAAAACAAAATAGGAGTATACGGCATGAAATAAACAAGAAGCATAGTTTTGCAAAATTTACATGAGTGAGCATGATTAACAGGCACACCGAGAATCTGCTCCGGGGTCTCCAATTAATAATTCAACAACGCATATATATCATCCTAAGGACATAAATCTTATTTTATATACAAATCCTCGACAGCTTTTAAAGAAGTGCCATATTTTGAAATATGAAAAAAAAGAGTTGCAAAGAATGGTTAAGATAAAATAATAAGCTTTGAATGGTGTTATTTTGTTGTTTTGAATGCCGTAAGCATACCTTCCTCCCTTGTTCCCTCGAGTTGCGTACCAGGAACGTCTGTATCACTTTGTCCTTCAGATGCCTGTAACATAATATGTTACAAACTATGGAGTAGGTTTGAGGCCGGATGGTGTGACTTTATCCGTTATTACATATGTTGGTAATTTTCAGACGACTTCATAGCCACTTAATCATAAATTAAAAGACTTAGAAAATACAGAAATCAAAATCGTAGCAATAAAAGTAAACACTCAGGAGCAATGAATTTCTTACCGTTATTCAGAAAAAGGAACGAATTCGCAAAATCTTAACAGATAGACTTAGCTTCAAAGTTCAATGCGGGGCTACACAGCCAGCACTATGGTACTTACGCTCGGGCAGCATTGCCGTCAGAACTATCAAACAGGTAGTCCTACAAATGGAGACAACTCTGTTATCAACTGTAGAACAAATCACCAGTAGTAATATAGATATTTGGTCATGTGTGTAACCATGGTTATAGGTGTTTGGCCGGAAAGTTTTATAAAGAAACAATAATGTGATTTATCCGTGCACTATACAATGCTTTTCTAAATTATGCTATAGCGTAAAGAACCAACGAGTGGAATATTTAAGCATTTGATGAACGTACACAGCATTACAGGAAAATAGAATGAACCGTTAAATTCAAATTGGAGAAACGGCTGGTTTATATTGACCTGCACGACAGCCGAATGCATGCATTATGTTGCTTGTAGACTAAACTGAGTTTTACGGGTATATGTAGGAACTATCTTTCTCCAGATATATGTTTATCAGCTTACATACATGACTCCTGATACATTCATATCAGATTACTTTACTATTAAAGTTTATTCAATTCCGCCCAAAACGTGATATACGATGATACATATGTTAATAGGAATGTTAATCCTATAGAATGATATATGTAGTGATGGCTATCCCACAGTTAACATATAGAATGATATATGTAGTGATGGCTATCCCACAGTTAACATATAGAATGATATATGTAGTGATGGCTATCCCACAGTTAACATATATAATGATATATGTAGTGATGGCTATCCCACAGTTAACATATATAATGATATATGTAGTGATGGCTATCCCACAGTTAACATATAGAATTATATATGTAGTGATGGCTATCCCACAGTTAACATATAGAATGATATATGTAGTGATGGCTATCCCACAGTTAACATATATAATGATATATGTAGTGATGGCTATCCCCCAGTTAATCGTATAGAATGATACATGTATATGTAGTGATGGCTATCCCACAGTTAACATATAGAATGATATATGTAGTGATGGCTATCCCACAGTTAACATATATAATGATATATGTAGTGATGGCTATCCCACAGTTAACATATAGAATGATATATGTAGTGATGGCTATCCCACAGTTAACATATAGAATGATATATGTAGTGATGGCTATCCCACAGTTAATCATATAGAATGATATATGTAGTGATGGCTATCCCACAGTTAATCCTATAGAATGATATATGTAGTGATGGCTATCCCACAGTTAATCCTATAGAATGATATATGTAGTGATGGCTATCCCACAGTTAACATATATAATGATATATGTAGTGATGGCTATCCCACAGTTAATCCTATATAATGACATATGTAGTGATGGCTATCCCACAGTTAATCCTATATAATGATATATGTAGTGATGGCTATCCCACAGTTAACATATATAATGATATATGTAGTGATGGCTATCCCACAGTTAACATATAGAATGATATATGTAGTGATGGCTATCCCCCAGTTAATCGTATAGAATGATACATGTATATGTAGTGATGGCTATCCCACAGTTAACATATAGAATGATATATGTAGTGATGGCTATCCCACAGTTAACATATATAATGATATATGTAGTGATGGCTATCCCACAGTTAACATATAGAATGATATATGTAGTGATGGCTATCCCACAGTTAACGCATAGAATGATATATGTAGTGATGGCTATCCCACAGTTAACATATAGAATGATATATGTAGTGATGGCTATCCCACAGTTAATCGTATAGAATGATACATGTACAATGTATATGTAGTGATGGCTATCCCACAGTTAACATATAGAATAATATATGTAGTGATGGCTATCCCACAGTTAACGCATAGAATGATATATGTAGTGATGGCTATCCCACAGTTAACATATAGAATGATATATGTAGTGATGGCTATCCCACAGTTAACATATATAATGATATATGTAGTGATGGCTATCCCCCAGTTAATCGTATAGAATGATACATGTATATGTAGTGATGGCTATCCCACAGTTAACATATAGAATAATATATGTAGTGATGGCTATCCCACAGTTAATCCTATAGAATGATATATGTAGTGATGGCTATCCCACAGTTAACATATAGAATGATATATGTAGTGATGGCTATCCCACAGTTAACATATAGAATGATATATGTAGTGATGGCTATCTCACAGTTAATCATATAGAATGATATATGTAGTGATGGCTATCTCACAGTTAATCCTATAGGATGAAATGTGTAGTGATGGCTATCCCACAGTTAACATATAGAATGATATATGTTGTGATGGCTATCTCATAGTTAATCCTATAGAATGATATATGTAGTGATGGCTATCTCACAGTTAATCATATAGAATGATATATGTAGTGATGGCTATCTCACAGTTAACATATAGAATGATATATGTTGTGATGGCTATCTCATAGTTAATCCTATAGAATGATATATGTAGTGATGGCTATCCCACAGTTAACATATAGAATGATATATGTAGTGATGGCTATCCCACAGTTAACATATAGAATGATATATGTAGTGATGGCTATCCCACAGTTAATCCTATAGAATGATATATGTAGTGATGGCTATCTCACAGTTAACGTATAGAATGATATATGTAGTGATGGCTATCCCACAGTTAATCCTATAGAATGATATATGTAGTGATGGCTATCCCACAGTTAATCCTATAGGATGATATATGTAGTGATGGCTATCCCACAGTTAATCCTATAGAATGATATATGTAGTGATGGCTATCCCACTGTTAATCCTATAGAATGATATATGTAGTGATGGCTATCCCACAGTTAACATATAGAATGATATATGTAGTGATTGCTATCCCACAGTTAACATATAGAATGATATATGTAGTGATGACTATCCCACAGTTAATCATATAGAATTATATATATGTAGTGATGGCTATCCCATAGTTAATCATATAGAATGATATATGTAGTGATGGCTATCCCACAGTTAATCCTATAGAATGATATATGTAGTGATGGCTATCCCACAGTTAACATATAGAATGATATATGTAGTGATGGCTATCCCACAGTTAATCATATAGAATGATATATGTAGTGATGGCTATCTCACAGTTAATCCTATAGAATGATATATGTAGTGATGGCTATCCCACAGTTAATCATATATAATGATATATGTAGTGATGGCTATCCCACAGTTAATCATAGAGAATGATATATGTAGTGATGGCTATCCCACAGTTAACATATAGAATGATATATGTAGTGATGGCTATCTCACAGTTAATCGTATAGAATGATATATGTAGTGATGGCTATCCCACAGTTAATCATATAGAATGATATATGTAGTGATTGCTATCCCACAGTTAACATATAGAATGATATATGTAGTGATGGCTATCCCACAGTTAACATATAGAATGATATATGTAGTGATGGCTATCCCACAGTTAATCCTATATAATGATATATGTAGTGATGGCTTTCCCACAGTTAATCCTATAGAATGATATATGTAGTGATGGCTATCCCACAGTTAACATATAGAATGATATATGTAGTGATGGCTTTCCCACAGTTAATCCTATAGAATGATATATGTAGTGATGGCTATCCCACAGTTAATCATATAGAATGATATATGTAGTGATTGCTATCCCACAGTTAATCCTATAGAATGATATATGTAGTGATGGCTATCCCACAGTTAACATATAGAATGATATATGTAGTGATGGCTATCCCCCAGTTAATCGTATAGAATGATACATGTATATGTAGTGATGGCTATCCCACAGTTAACATATAGAATAATATATGTAGTGATGGCTATCCCACAGTTAACGCATAGAATGATATATGTAGTGATGGCTATCCCACAGTTAACATATAGAATGATATATGTAGTGATGGCTATCCCACAGTTAACATATATAATGATATATGTAGTGATGGCTATCCCCCAGTTAATCGTATAGAATGATACATGTATATGTAGTGATGGCTATCCCACAGTTAACATATAGAATAATATATGTAGTGATGGCTATCCCACAGTTAATCCTATAGAATGATATATGTAGTGATGGCTATCCCACAGTTAACATATAGAATGATATATGTAGTGATGGCTATCCCACAGTTAACATATAGAATGATATATGTAGTGATGGCTATCTCACAGTTAATCATATAGAATGATATATGTAGTGATGGCTATCTCACAGTTAACATATAGAATGATATATGTTGTGATGGCTATCTCATAGTTAATCCTATAGAATGATATATGTAGTGATGGCTATCCCACAGTTAACATATAGAATGATATATGTAGTGATGGCTATCCCACAGTTAACATATAGAATGATATATGTAGTGATGGCTATCCCACAGTTAATCCTATACAATATGATATATGTAGTGATGGCTATCTCACAGTTAACGTATAGAATGATATATGTAGTGATGGCTATCCCACAGTTAACATATAGAATGATATATGTAGTGATGGCTATCCCACAGTTAACATATAGAATGATATATGTAGTGATGGCTATCCCACAGTTAATCCTATAGAATGATATATGTAGTGATGGCTATCCCACAGTTAATCCTATAGGATGATATATGTAGTGATGGCTATCCCACAGTTAATCCTATAGAATGATATATGTAGTGATGGCTATCCCACTGTTAATCCTATAGAATGATATATGTAGTGATGGCTATCCCACAGTTAACATATAGAATGATATATGTAGTGATTGCTATCCCACAGTTAACATATAGAATGATATATGTAGTGATGACTATCCCACAGTTAATCATATAGAATTATATATGTAGTGATGGCTATCCCATAGTTAATCATATAGAATGATATATGTAGTGATGGCTATCCCACAGTTAATCCTATAGAATGATATATGTAGTGATGGCTATCCCACAGTTAACATATAGAATGATATATGTAGTGATGGCTATCCCACAGTTAATCATATAGAATGATATATGTAGTGATGGCTATCTCACAGTTAATCCTATAGAATGATATATGTAGTGATGGCTATCTCACAGTTAATCATATAGAATGATATATGTAGTGATGGCTATCCCACAGTTAACATATAGAATGATATATGTAGTGATGGCTATCCCACAGTTAACATATAGAATGATATATGTAGTGATGGCTATCCCACAGTTAACATATATAATGATATATGTAGTGATGGCTATCCCCCAGTTAATCGTATAGAATGATACATGTATATGTAGTGATGGCTATCCCACAGTTAACATATAGAATAATATATGTAGTGATGGCTATCCCACAGTTAATCCTATAGAATGATATATGTAGTGATGGCTATCCCACAGTTAACATATAGAATGATATATGTAGTGATGGCTATCTCATAGTTAATCCTATAGAATGATATATGTAGTGATGGCTATCTCACAGTTAATCCTATAGGATGAAATGTGTAGTGATGGCTATCCCACAGTTAACATATAGAATGATATATGTTGTGATGGCTATCTCATAGTTAATCCTATAGAATGATATATGTAGTGATGGCTATCTCACAGTTAATCCTATAGAATGATATATGTAGTGATGGCTATCCCACAGTTAATCATATAGAATGATATATGTAGTGATGGCTATCCCACAGTTAATCATATAGAATGATATATGTAGTGATGGCTATCTCACAGTTAACATATAGAATGATATATGTTGTGATGGCTATCTCATAGTTAATCCTATAGAATGATATATGTAGTGATGGCTATCCCACAGTTAACATATAGAATGATATATGTAGTGATGGCTATCCCACAGTTAACATATAGAATGATATATGTAGTGATGGCTATCCCACAGTTAATCCTATAGAATGATATATGTAGTGATGGCTATCTCACAGTTAACGTATAGAATGATATATGTAGTGATGGCTATCCCACAGTTAATCCTATAGAATGATATATGTAGTGATGGCTATCCCACAGTTAACATATAGAATGATATATGTAGTGATGGCTATCCCACAGTTAACATATAGAATGATATATGTAGTGATGGCTATCTCACAGTTAATCATATAGAATGATATATGTAGTGATGGCTATCTCACAGTTAATCCTATAGGATGAAATGTGTAGTGATGGCTATCCCACAGTTAACATATAGAATGATATATGTTGTGATGGCTATCTCATAGTTAATCCTATAGAATGATATATGTAGTGATGGCTATCTCACAGTTAATCATATAGAATGATATATGTAGTGATGGCTATCTCACAGTTAACATATAGAATGATATATGTTGTGATGGCTATCTCATAGTTAATCCTATAGAATGATATATGTAGTGATGGCTATCCCACAGTTAACATATAGAATGATATATGTAGTGATGGCTATCCCACAGTTAACATATAGAATGATATATGTAGTGATGGCTATCCCACAGTTAATCCTATAGAATGATATATGTAGTGATGGCTATCTCACAGTTAACGTATAGAATGATATATGTAGTGATGGCTATCCCACAGTTAATCCTATAGAATGATATATGTAGTGATGGCTATCCCACAGTTAATCCTATAGGATGATATATGTAGTGATGGCTATCCCACAGTTAACGTATAGAATGATATATGTAGTGATGGCTATCCCACAGTTAATCATATAGAATGATATATGTAGTGATGGCTATCCCACAGTTAATCCTATAGAATGATATATGTAGTGATGGCTATCCCACAGTTAACATATAGAATGATACATGTAGTGATGGCTATCCCACAGTTAATCCTATAGAATGATATATGTAGTGATGGCTATCCCACAGTTAATCCTATAGGATGATATATGTAGTGATGGCTATCCCACAGTTAACATATAGAATGATATATGTTGTGATGGCTATCCCACAGTTAATCCTATAGGATGATATATGTAGTGATGGCTATCCCACAGTTAACATATAGAATGATATATGTAGCGATGGCTATCCCACAGTTAACATATAGAATGATATATGTAGTGATGGCTATCCCACAGTTAATCCTATAGAATGATATATGTAGTGATGGCTATCCCACAGTTAACATATAGAATGATATATGTAGTGATGGCTATCCCACAGTTAATCCTATAGGATGATATATGTAGTGATGGCTATCCCACAGTTAATCCTATAGAATGATATATGTTGTGATGGCTATCCCACAGTTAATCCTATAGGATGATATATGTAGTGATGGCTATCCCACAGTTAACATATAGAATGATATATGTAGTGATGGCTATCCCACAGTTAACATATAGAATGATATATGTAGTGATGGCTATCCCACAGTTAACATATAGAATGATATATGTAGTGATGGCTATCCCGCAGTTAACAAATAGAATGATATATGTAGTGATGGCTATCCCACAGTTAATCATATAGAATGATATATGTAGTGATGGCTATCCCACAGTTAACATATAGAATGATATATGTAGTGATGGCTATCCCACAGTTAACATATAGAATGATATATGTAGTGATGGCTATCCCACAGTTAATCCTATAGAATGATATATGTAGTGATGGCTATCCCACAGTTAATCATATAGAATGATATATGTAGTGATGGCTATCCCACAGTTAATCCTATAGAATGATATATGTAGTGATGGCTATCCCACAGTTAACATACATAATGATGTATGTAGTGATGGCTATCCCACAATTAATCATATAGAATGATATATGTAGTGATGGCTATCCCACAGTTAACATATAGAATGATATATGTAGTGATGGCTATCCCACAGTTAATCCTATAGAATGATATATGTAGTGATGGCTATCCCACAGTTAATCCTATAGAATGATATATGTAGTGAAGGCTATCCCACAGTTAACATATAGAATGATATATGTAGTGATGGCTATCCCACAGTTAACATATAGAATGATATATGTAGTGATGGCTATCCCACAGTTAATCCTATAGAATGATATATGTAGTGATGGCTATCCCACAGTTAACATATAGAATGATATATGTAGTGATGGCTATCCCACAGTTAACATATATAATGATATATGTAGTGATGGCTATCCCCCAGTTAATCATATAGAATGATATATGTAGTGATGGCTATCCCACAGTTAATCCTATAGAATGATATATGTAGTGATGGCTATCCCACAGTTAACATATAGAATGATATATGTAGTGATGGCTATCCCACAGTTAATCCTATAGAATGATATATGTATTGATGGCTATCCCACAGTTAATCCTATATAATGATGTATGTAGTGATGGCTATCCCACAGTTAATCATATAGAATGATATATGTAGTGATGGCTATCCCACAGTTAATCATATAGAATGATATATGTAGTGATGGCTATCCCACCCGTCATCATGTAAGGGTCAGCAATGCAAGTTTTGGAATTATACACGGTATATAATATCGATTAACTCAAAAATATCCATGGTTAACTTTGAAAATGGTAGCCTAAAAACTACACTAAATCAAGCCTCGAACCTCCATCTCTGTCTCCTCCTCCTCCTCCGCAACCTCATCGTCGCCTTCTTCCTCATCATCCACAATTCCACGTTGATTCACATATTGTCTTGTTTCAGCCTTTCAACATATAAAATTACCATATATTCCCATACCATACTTAAACTATAACCTAATGACATTATTAGATTGATATATTACGTCTACATTTTCTCTATCACTATGATGTTTGGTAAGTATCCACGCGCTATTTGCTAGGTTACCAATTAAGCCTGGAAAGAGGAATGAGAAATCATCAAGCATTTCCATGGTGTTTTTTTACACTAATACTTCATATCAAATGTACAGCGCTCTCAATATATACCCCATTCAAATAAAGACAATTAGTATAAAACGTAACGAACATCATTAACAAAATCGCTTATTGTAATCACATCAGGTACTTACCTCATTTACATACACGTGCTCATCACTTTCCATCGTAGGCTTCTTCTTCTGCTTCTGAATAACAAAAATGGAGAAAGTATCACATGTGCATATTAAAACTACGACACATCCACGTATCTCTTACTAATAACTAGCCATCGAATATTCGCAGAAATAAATATTTTGTAAAATCCCAATTAAACTGATGTTTCATGGAAAAAGATTCATGGAGCCGTTCTTTATTGCTCACCTGGTTTATTTAAGCAAACATCACAGTAATGTTTATGTTATATTTGTTTGTCCAACAATCCTATATGTATGGTTATTGCGTGAAGATCTCAATTACTTCAAAGATATAAACAAGAAACGAAGTCAAGACTCAACATGATTGTGTTTAAAGAAATTTAAAGTCACTTGGGGGTTGGGAAACCCCTGGGCTTATTTTTACATCAAGGTTGTGTTCATCTCTTGATGCCCAGCAATGCTATATATGTTTATGGGATGGGGATCTGAACGGTATTTAAAAATACTTAATTACAATTTTGAAAAAAAGTCCTGTATAGCAATATAGTCAAACTGGTCTCTTTCGCCCCGCCCCTTAGGCCCCTGAGGCCCTGGGGGATTTGAGGGTCATCTCAATCATTTGTATAAATTTGAATCCCAGCCACCTTGGGATGTTCCCACTGAAATATCAATGTCATTATTTGCTTAGTTTCAGAGAAGAGGTCGTTAATATCAATATTGCCAAATGGACCCCATTAGGCCCCAACCGTCAGACCCCTGGGGAGTCAGTCCAAACAGATGTATAAATTACCAGCAACCTAGGGATGCTTTCTACCAAATTTGGTTTAATCCTTATCATCGGTTAAGAAGAAGTCGATTGTTGACAATACTAGTTTGGAATTTTCTGTACACGATTGTTATGATAATAGATACATACCGTTTCTTTATTCATTTTTCCACCAGACGTTTCCTTTGGAGTGGACCCATCGAATATTTCTGTAAAATAAATATTGGCTGTGAATAAATGTAAGAAAATCGAACAATATTATATACAAATGTATGTAAAGTGGTGATATAATTTATTTTAATGTATATGCTATCATGCACTAATCACAATACACATACATCACCCTTTATAATAATACACATACAATTTTTTGTATGTCAATCTTATAATAATACACATACATCACCCTTTATAATAATACACATACGTCACCCTTTATAATAATACACATACGTCACCCTTTATAATAATACACATACGTCATCCTTTATAATAATACACATAGGTCACCCTTTATGATAATACACAAACGTCACCCTTTATAATAATACACATAGGTCACCCTTTATGATAATACACATACGTCAACCTTTATAATAATACACATACGTCACCCTTTATAATAATACACATACGTCAACCTTTATAATAATACACATACGTCACCCTTTATAATAATACACATACGTCATCCTTTATAATAATACACATACGTCAACCTTTATAATAATACACATACGTCCCCAGGGATTGTAGCGGTCAACTTTCGGTTTTGTTTTCTTTGTCTTATCCTCCTTTAACTTGTCTATGTTGGTGTATCCGCTGGTTGGACTTTCCATCAAAACAGGCTTCTCTGTCTCCGACAATCCAAACTTGATTAGCACGTGTTTACTGTGAAGGAACATAAACAGAAAATGAATACGCGTGTTTAATGTTATTTTCCGTATGGAAAAATATTTTTTTCAGTGGGTAGAAAAAAGAAAGACACAACAAGCACAGTCACTACAGGACATTTTCAGGCGGACTGTTGCTGGTCGGTCCCCAAAAGACATAGAGGATATCTAACAGTGTCTTCAGTAATACTGAAAATATTAGCCACACGAGTGAAATATATTTGGTATTACTGAAGACACTGTTAGATATTCTGTTTATTACATTTTTTATCAACGAAAAACCTACCCCGTATGCTAACTAGGCCTACAGCGAAAGTTTGCATGCAAAAAAATGTACTTCCCCCTGTCCAGGTGCTGACATATATGTCAGGCTTTCTGATTGGTCAATTATTGTGGTATTTTCTAATCATTAATTTGATTGGTCAAATCATCAAAAGTGATATAGTGAAAAATATGATATTCTTCACTAGTGAAAAATATCACTTTTATAGAATGAATAATTTTTGATATTTCACTGGTAAAAATGTAATAAACTGTTATATTTCATTATAAACCATATAGATACAACAAAATTTAATATATACACATATGAAAGCAGGCTTAATTTAAAATGAAATAATATTTCAATGAGAATGTCATGTTTTGTAGATTATCATAACTCCCTTTATCTTAATATGTTAAAGGTTTGCAAACTTCTCGATTATAGATTATTAGATGGTACCACATGAGCTAAGACCTGTCCCCAACAAACCGACCCCCTCCAATCCCAGAGTTACACAGCGACCAACGAATTATTCATAACTAATACCATATGTATTACTGACTGATAAGACAAACGCTGGGGAATATGTCACTACTTACTCGGGAGGCAACTGGTAATTTCCTACAAGCAGAGCATCGTATATGCTCCTCATCCAGTCCTGTAACGAAATAGGTATCTATCATGGATGTACCAAAATAATCTGGTTTAATTTAGGAGTTTAATATGGCTCAAGAAATAGTTATAAAATAAATAAATTTAAGTCAGAAAATCATTATGTAAATAACTATGTAGTATGAGCAACACTGACCTACTACCTGTCGTTTTCACCGAATTTCATTAATTAAGTTCAAAACACACACAAACTAATATAAATTTGATTGTACACAGTCTGTTATCAGAGGAAAACTTCATCGCCACTCACCAGCATGTCATCAGCATTGGCACATGAGAACATATACGTCTTCAGCGAGTTGTCTCCTAATGGGGGCTGTATCTCGAAACAATGGTCTCGCTGTTGATTATCTACCCGACACAACCTGACATACAAGAGCAGTATTATTACTTTATTCCATCTCTTTCAGGTGAAAATCGGTGGATTCACGTTTGTTATTGGAGTGTCCACTGTCTAGAATATTACAGTTGTAAACAAAATTGATTTTTAGTGTTTTTTGTATCTTAAATACGTCTAGGATAGACAAGTGTAAGAATTCAGCTTGACAATTCTTTGCAAAAAAAGTGAAAACCTCAAAAAACATCAGTTATATTCCTAAGACTTTTTACCTGCAGAGAAATTCGATTCTTTTTGTATTCAATCTAGAAATAAATACTTGCGATATATTGTAACCATACCAATTATTCCATTTAAGCATATTTGTTATCTATCGTGTTATTTAAACGTGCTACATCGTCGACAAAGAGAAGGTATGTCCAATTGAAAACAGGATTAGATTATCATTACACTACTACATTCAGTACCACCCTCTCTTTGATCTTTAAAATTTCAGGTGAATAAATAGTTAAATGCACCCCGAAGAAATTCTATCGTACACTATATTTGGTACACAAGTTTTGGTTTTATCTTAAGCGATAATTTTAGAACGCTAATATTACTTTTTTCCCCTTTCAGTGCTCAGAAATTGGCTCTTACATGTAATTGTTCGTTTTGTCTTTATTATTATCACTGCCCATTCTAGCATCAACATGCTTGCATACACAGGTACATAACATATACAGGTATATAACAAGTCATTAGCACATACACATAGAAATACACTTACACTCGCATTATTCGCATTCACCAAACACCCTTCCCACACTCACATAATTAGAATATCATAAACACACACTTTCAGATATCAAATCTATAACAGGAATTTACTATAAACATACGAACGTATAGAATGTCCTTTTTTAATTTCTTGTGAAATATTTTATTTTTGTAGCCTCGTTTTACCTGTTATACCCTGTAAGTGGAAAAGCTGTCTTCGGATTCTTCGATGTATTTGATTCAAAGTGGTACATACACCCCTCTGCTATACAGCAGTACAAGGTCCTCCCTGAAAAACAACACGGAGTCATGTCCGTATATCATAGTTTAAAGTATATGCATAACGGTTGTATCTTTCTCTGAAATCGAGCACAATAAAACTGAAATGATTATCACAGTAAAATAAAAATGGTTACCAATCCCATAGATAACCTGATTGCATTTCCAATCACAATATCATCTGTTATTTACCAGTTCTCAACACTGAAATAAATAACAAACGATCTCGTATACATTCGATCAGTAAGTATGTTAACATGACAAAGAATTGGCAAGGAGACAGATTACATAAGTACTTAGTCCTTGTTTCTGAATCCTTTTAGACATTATATTGTATATATCATATTGTCATGTATTATTGAATAAAATAAGTTTAAACTAAGAATTGGCATAGATTAAAACAAAAACGATTTAACACAACATGTATCGTATGTATAGTAGGAATTCAAAGAAAATCTATAATTGAACTCTAGGAATACTTCATCTCGTGTCTATAGCCTTATATAGATAAAATGCACCATAGTGTACGTGATGTGATGAAACACAAATGACACATCACAAAGATGGACAGATGGTATTTCTTGTTATATTTTTGATAGTACATCAGCTATAAGTAAAGTTTTAACGGTGATTGAACGGTGTTTTTTTTACTGTAAACGAGTCGGGCCAATAAACCAGAAGAGGTCGAGTACTTATAGGAAATAAATTATATATAGGGATCTGAATGTTGTACAGCCTAGTTTACTCTATTAGTCGCTAGATACTCTCTTGAAGTACTACTGGTAGGTCACTGAAAATACTAACCAGATTCCGTTGAATCCTGTAATTAGCTGCTCAAACAAACAAACAATAGGAAGTAAATCTGATATGTTTATATCATAGATTTAGGGGGTAATTCTTCATTTTCGGTATCATCCTATCATAAATTATGCAAATATATTAAAGGATACTTTCCCGTTTCAATGTAAAATGTAAATATTGACTTATCTATTGTTGACAAACCCAGTTTTACTCTGACAGACGTACATGCAATAGCGCCAATCGACAGACGCTGTGATCCACGCTGTGTCTTCCTCTTCAGCCACCCGCTCTTTGATACATGTCCGAGCTTTAATAAGTCTTTAGCTCCTGTGACGACCAAAATCAAAACGGAACAAACTATATCAAAACATATGCCCCCGGTTATCACATATAAATCCGTCAGAATTTGGACTCTTGCCAGAAAAAAGAATAACCTAGCAAAGATTTCGCAATACACATGTATTTGTTATATAACTTCAGACCTGTGTACTTGTCCACTTGTGACTCCGTGTCATTGTGTTATTATTCATTTTAAGAAAGGAATTCGATCACCATTTATTCCGATATCTTTCATTGTATCGTTATATTTTGTCTTTAAACAAAGTTGACAAACGTAACCAATGTTGAGTTCTACAATAAGGTACACTCTACTTATCGTCAATAGAACCGTTCCCTGTCGGCCCAATATATTCACATTGGGACTATATTACTTGTCTTGTTGTCCCAAAACAATCAAACATTGTAAATAAAATGGTTAATTGACTTTATACTTACCTATTGTTGATAAGAACTTTATCTCCCTTAAATTCCCTGTATCACTGCTATCTGACCCGTCACTCATCATTAAAGATTACATTTTGCATCAGATGTGAAAACCTGAAACCCGAACACAAAAAAATAGAGATGAACAATACGAAAGTGAGGCGGAAATGATCTACAAATGTACATTTTCTAGCTTAAATATTGTTATATCTCATCAGTAGGTGACTGCTTTTCTCTTATCGTTCAAAGATTTACCTGTTCAAGATTTCTATATCATTCAATGTGTGATTTCTCTGTCAACCCCTAGCCATGGGTATGTCATATAGCACGTGCTGCTAACAATACAATGACGTCACATCAACAACACAATCGCGTTATGCCAACACTATCATGATAGCACGTCGACAATCCATTCACGTCACATTAACATCATGTTGCATTGCAATACTAGTATATGGTTAATAAGATGACAACTGGACCCTACGTAAATGAACATTGCATTTTATGATAACTAATGTATAATTTGGTTACTGGAAATACTTGAATACTAACATTGTATTATATAATACATAATAGTTTATGATTTAGTTACTAAAATGATTAACATTATATCATGCCATTATGATATATAACAGTGTATGATATATTACCGTATATAATCTAGTAACCGGAATGAGACATCGCTGATACACTGTAAGAGGATATTGTTCGATATGTAGGAGGTTTACTTACATTGATGACAGAAGTTTACCTGAATTACCTCGAGGTATTTCTAAACACACCTAGCGATCACATACACTTTTAAACCGTACTAAATGTAAACACAAGTGGATTCAGCTTAACATATTCCAGTCAAACCACGTCTCATGCATTTATTTATTGCGCATATCTAAAATGTAAATTTGAATTAAGTAAAAACCAGGATGAATATATGTATCACAGGAACATGGAACTCGCTGAACCTGTTTTAGCTTATGACTCGGCAGTATAGACCGTTCTTCCTGAGAGGATGTCAAGTGCTACACGTATCATATGTACGTTAAACGGAAAGCGAAAGACACGCGCGTCAATTGTTTCGATAACTAGAGCTATACTGACCAGCTTTCTCCTGAGTAATATAAATTGTTCTTTAGTTGAATTTATTACTTCTTCCATCTACTCCTTTATGTACAAGCGGTAGAATTAATAGAATATAACAAAGGTCTGTTCCGTGGAAAGTGGAATCTGATTATTGTCTTACAAACTTGCAAGCAAATGTAAGTTTTTATAAAAAACAATTCATCCCGCCATCAACAATGCCACTGGGGATGTACGTCAAAATTGATGACGTCATAATTTACGACATAGTTACTCAAAGTCACATATACATGTATGATGATGTTACGTTATGTGAGGTGCGTCATATAGCGCGTACGACCTGTCTCAACCCCCAGTTTCATTTTTCTTGACGATTCAACAAAACCATGCCACCATTAGATCGGCCAAGTGGAGACGATTTGAGTTTAGATTAAGTCCATTCCGAAAAGTTTAACACGTCTCACAAAATGCAGTGGTAATATCTAATATAGACTTAAAGTGCCTTTGACGATATGTTTGTGTTTTTTCTTCGGTCTGATATCGTTAGCCATCTTAATTTTGTCATAAATATCAAAAGTAGTTGATTCATGGTGTATAAAATGTTCGATAGCAGTAATAAATTAACCAATCAAAAACAGTCAATTTTGTTGAGGTGTAGTAAAGTCTATTTATACAGGTGTTCAGTAATAATGAAAGTAGCAACGTGGACCGTGGAAACAAATGTTGTATTACAATGTTGTTTCTATTGATAAGACGCGAATTGTGACTCATATATTTTTTTAATGCTTCCCCTGAGTTTGATTCGGATAATAAATCATACAGACACAGTTTCTACCTTACAGATATTTCCCATGACTTAAACTCGGATAATAATCATACCGACACTATATGTAGCTAACACACATTCCCCCGACTTTCTCTCGGGTAATTATTCATACAGAAAATATGTAGGTTACAGTAATATCATACAGACAATATGTAGGTTACAGTTATATCATACAGACAATATGTAGGTTACAGTAATATCATACAGACAATATGTAGGTTACAGTAATATCCTACAGACAATATGTAGGTTACAGTAATATCCTACTGACAATATGTAGGTTACAGTAATATCCTACAGACAATATGTAGGTTACAGTAATATCATACAGACAATATGTAGGTTACAGTTATATCATACAGACAATATGTAGGTTACAGTAATATCATACAGACAATATGTAGGTTACAGTAATATCCTACAAACAATATGTAGGTTACAGTAATATCCTACAGACAATATGTAGGTTACAGTAATATGATACAGACAATATGTAGGTTACAGTAATATCCTACAGACAATACTAGTACATTGTATGTAGGTTACAGTAATATCCTACAGACAATGACATTATGTAACTTGCACATATTTCCCTTGACCAAACCATAGCAATGTGTAATATACACAGTTATCATCAGATATGACTTGATGTGAAATGTACAAGACAACAATATCGGACGTCAACACAAAGGAAGTACAACAATATGTTTATATGATAATAACATTTAACCAATTTAATGGAACACGTAGGCTCCAGTAAGACGGCCATTACCTGATTGAAGATAAAATAAAGACAGAGTTTATCATTTTAGTAACGAAAGACGTGTTGTTAACTTGACCAATACAAATATTGAAAAAGGTTGATCTTAAAAAAAACATTTGAAAGCAAAAACAAAAAAGGGAAAGTTAAAATAAGACGGTAATGAAAATTAGATTACACTGCGGAATAAGGTACAACATTAAATAAAGTTATAACATGCAATAAGAAAGTACAACAAATACTTCTACAATAGAGTTAAATTCTGCAAATCTTGGAAAGAAGTCAAAACTTCTCTGTTTAAACAACTTGGAATTTTTTAAACATTTTCGTAAAATATAATCACAACTCAATTTCATAACCACAAAGGCCATGTCAATATATACGTATGTATGTTAAAACTAACGAAGGGTAAAAACATATGTTACCGAAAGTATTAACGTTAACATCGGTCATGTTGCCCATAAAACAGTTTCGAATTGTTTTATACCTATTGTTTTCTCTGTTTACCTGTGTATAAGGTGCATTCGTGAGTAATCCAATATCAAAAGTATTTCTTTAAACTACGCTATATGTCAGGAAAAAAAATTATTCAAATAAAATCGTTATTCGTACTCGAAATAAATTAAACGAATGGACATTTTACATTGTGTTATTGATTTAATTGGGATTTAGTGACACCACAAATGAGTGGGATATCAAGGTTTTCAGCAGAATTCAGCAAAATGTAAAAAGGTACATGTTGGAATGTTAAATATTAGATAATTTTGAAGATCATTACCCATTTACGGTCTTACTTGTCCATCACATGGTAGTTATTAATCTTGTTAATTTCTTTCCGACTGATGGTTGGTTCATGTGAAATTTTATCAGAGAAACAGTTTGCATCACGAGTTAACACAGAAGATTATAAAAGAAGTATTAACTTTAAAAATATTTGTTTATGTTATGGAGCCACAAAACAAAAGGCGGAACGTCTTTGTGGTTTGAGTACACTCTTTTTATTATTATTATAGTTCCATATCAATATATATATATATATATGTATTCAAGTTAAAAAGTTTAAGGTGAACCTTACGGACGAAAAATATGCATTTAAAAAGAATAAAAAAACACGACACAGCAGCTAGCGCTTTCGTCACGTCTAGGTGACTCTTCAGAATAACAATGTTATGTTATGTTCTGAAGAGTCACCTAGACGTGACGAAAGCGCTAGCTGCTATGTCGTGTTTTTTATTCTTTTTAAATGTATATGTATACATATATACAGATATATCATTCGTCATCCTTAACTACCATCAAATGTATGTAGTGTCTGTAATGATTTATATCGTAATATATGTCTTACCAGGAAGTTATCCACCACTGAAATGTTCCATTTACTTGATATTGAGTCACAAATATCTGATGACAAATACTTTGTTATAATTTTATCAAAACGAAATTAAACCTCTTACGCACATTAGTAATGGCCGCCATCGTGTTTACAGATAAGTTGTAAATAATGTCTATGTCTGGTGTCGGTATGTCGATGACACGCATTGTGTCAAACATAACAGCTGTATCAGGTTTACATTCTCAATACCTTATCATTTAGTACATCTTAACATGAGCTGAAATTTGAGGATAAAAGGGTTTATCATTAGAAGATGTTATTATAGAGATGCGACACAATGTCCAACATGCTTTAAAGTTGAATATACAGTTTTCTCGAAAAGATAGTGTCTGATAATACAAACTTCATTTAAAACCTGACAGATATAACAAATGAGTAAGAAAGCAGCAATACATAGCTCCGATATCATACTTATCACATGTATTCTGATTATCAAACACTGTTTACTTTACACGTATGCCCGTATATTGGTCTTCCCAAATACATTTTCTATGTATTGGTCAATAACCAGGACTACATTGTAAATACGTGCTATATTAACCAAACCTTTGGAAATACCTTCCTGGCATCTGTTATCAACTTCACTCACTTGGTCACCTTTGTTTCGCTAACCATCTTATCAGCAGACGTATACCACAGCTATATACATAACAATTTGTGTACACTGTGTACGGTGTTAGAGTTCAATGTTACAGACTAGTAAATTGTCGCTGTTTTATGTCACATTAGAAATACTTGGCATGATAAAATAATTTCAGAAAGTTTTTCATGTTCAATGTAATAAACGTAGTTATATAACAGTCCTAGGATATAGCTACATGTATGTCAGGGTCCTAGGATACTTGGTTAGACCCTAAGTTACTAAGTTAGGGTCCTGTGTTACTAAGTTAGGGCCCTAACATAGCTACTGTACGTTAGGGCTCTGGGTTACTCGGTAAGTCCCCTTGGATAGCTATGTTAGGGCCCTGGGTTACTCGGTTAGTGCCCTTGGATAGCTATGTTAGGGACCAGGTTACTATGTTACGACCCTAAGATAGCTATGTTAGGGCTCTGGGTTACTCGGTTAGTGCCCTTGGATAGCTATGTTAGGACCCTGGGTTACTCGGTTAGGGCCTTTAGATGGCTATTTTAGGGTCCCTGGTTATTAAGTTACGGCCGTGCCATAGCTCTAGTATGGCCTATGTTACTACGTTAGGGCCTTAGGTTACTAAGTTAAGGCGCTAAATAGGACAAATTGCTTGTCTTGCCTTAATCAGCCACCGTATCAACTCTACTTTAACAAGGCATTGCGAGAAGTTTATATGTCAAGCGATGTCTCGGTTTTCTTTCTTTCCACCAAACCACACACGGCTGATTGCTTATGACAAAAGTTAGCACCCTGCGATATTGTTAGATACAGGTCTATATGTGGGAGTGTGAATTATATCACACTTACTTTAGAGTATGTCATTACGCTGAAAGGAAGGAGGACAATAACGATTTGTGGTGGCATAAACATTTTACCAACGTTATGTAGGAATGGCAACATAAACAAACAATCAATGTTATGTGGGTATAGTAGCACAACAAACTGTACCAATGTTATGTAGGAATAGTAACACAACAAACTGTTACAATGTTATGTAGGAATAGTAACACAACAAATTGTTACAATGATATGTAGGAATAGTAACACAACAAACTGTTACAATGTTATGTAGGAATATTAACACAACAAATTGTTACAATGATATGTAGGAATAGTAACACAACAAATTGTTACAATGATGTGTAGGAATAGTAACACAACAAATTGTTACAATGTTATGTAGGAATAGTAACACAACAAACTGTTACAATGTTATGTAGGAATAGTAACACAACAAATTGTTACAATGATGTGAAGGAATAGTAACACAACAAACTGTTACAATGATGTGTAGGAATAGTAACACAACAAATTGTTACAATGTTATGTAGGAATAGTAACACAACAAACTTTACCAATGTTATGTAGGAATAGTAACACAACAAACTGTTACAATGTTATGTAGGAATAGTAACACAACAAACTGTTACAATGATGTGTAGGAATAGTAACACAACAAACTGTTACAATGATGTGTAGGAATAGTAACACAACAAATTGTTACAATGATATGTAGGAATAGTAACACAACAAATTGTTACAATGATATGTAGGAATAGTAACACAACAAATTGTTACAATGATATGTAGGAATAGTAACACAACAAACTGTTACAATGTTATGTAGGAATAGTAACACAACAAACTTTACCAATGTTATGTAGGAATAGTAACACAACAAATTGTTACAATGATGTGTAGGAATAGTAACACAACAAACTGTTACAATGATATGTAGGAATAGTAACACAACAAATTGTTACAATGATGTGTAGGAATAGTAACACAACAAACTGTTACAATGATATGTAGGAATAGTAACACAACAAATTGTTACAATGATATGTAGGAATAGTAACACAACAAATTGTTACAATGATATGTAGGAATAGTAACACAACAAATTGTTACAATGATATGTAGGAATAGTAACACAACAAACTGTTACAATGATATGTAGGAATAGTAACACAAAAAACTTTATCAATGATATGTAGGAATAGTAACACAACAAATTGTTACAATGATATGTAGGAATAGTAACACAACAAATTGTTACAATGATGTGTAGGAATAGTAACACAAAAAAACTTTATCAATGATATGTAGGAATAGTAACACAACAAACTGTTACAATGATATGTAGGAATAGTAACACAACAAATTGTTACAATGATATGTAGGAATAGTAACACAACAAACTGTTACAATGATATGTAGGAATAGTAACACAACAAATTGTTACAATGATATGTAGGAATAGTAACACAACAAACTGTTACAATGTTATGTAGGAATAGTAACACAACAAACTTTACCAATGTTATGTAGGAATAGTAACACAACAAATTGTTACAATGATGTGTAGGAATAGTAACACAACAAACTGTTACAATGATATGTAGGAATAGTAACACAACAAATTGTTACAATGATGTGTAGGAATAGTAACACAACAAACTGTTACAATGATATGTAGGAATAGTAACACAACAAATTGTTACAATGATATGTAGGAATAGTAACACAACAAATTGTTACAATGATATGTAGGAATAGTAACACAACAAATTGTTACAATGATATGTAGGAATAGTAACACAAAAAAACTTTATCAATGATATGTAGGAATAGTAACACAACAAACTGTTACAATGATATGTAGGAATAGTAACACAACAAATTGTTACAATGATATGTAGGAATAGTAACACAACAAACTGTTACAATGATATGTAGAAATAGTAACACAACAAACTGTTACAATGATATGTAGGAATAGTAACACAACAAATTGTTACAATGATATGTAGGAATAGTAACACAACAAACTGTTACAATGATATGTAGGAATAGTAACACAACAAACTTTACCAATGATATGTAGGAATAGTAACACAACAAATTGTTACAATGATATGTAGGAATAGTAACACAACAAACTTTACCAATGTTATGTAGGAATAGTAACACAACAAACTTTACCAATGATATGTAGGAATAGTAACACAAAAAAAATGTTACAATGATGTGTAGGAATAGTAACACAACAAATTGTTACAATGATATGTAGGAATAGTAACATAACAAACTGTTACAATGATATGTAGGAATAGTAACACAACAAATTGTTACAATGATATGTAGGAATAGTTACACAGCAAACTATCAGTTTCCTGGTCTTATCAATTTTGAGTTAGGGTAATGGTTTCGTTATCATGTTGTTATTATGTCGATTTTGAAGTGGGATTATGAATTATGATTGCTCCGTACTACAAACAATAGCAGAGAATACCAATCAGCAAACGGCACCGTGATTTACTCAAAATCGAAAGTGAAAGCAAAACATGAACAAAATCTAGATTTTTCATGGCAGAGAATAAGTGTTTAGATAGGGTACGTATCTTCTGTGTCACCGACGACATCCGCCATGTAATCTAGATCACGTGATCTGACAGAACCAGGCTGGTGACAACGGAAGTACTAGGCGTATCAACAAGTATCGACGACGCCTGACTTCACATCACGAAAGGAAATAGTATACTCCTAATGAGATAAAACATGTGATTATGTGATGCCCTTTTGAAACGCCAGCTGTAGTATTTACAAATCCAAACAGAATATTTGACACATTTTAATATTTCTTCGTGAATTATGACGATTTTGATTTTCATGTTTATGTTTCCCGACTACCAAGTAAAAACACTTCAACAGAAATATTTTAGCTGTTTTATAAAAAGTGAATTGGTATGTCACTGAAAACATATTGTACATGATCATGTAAAATGTCCATCTAGTATTAATGATGACGTGCGCTTGTATCAATCAAACCGTTCTATACTCGTGCTCAAGTTGATACTAATGCATAACAACAAGTTGTCTTTGTTGTTTTGTTTGTGGTTTCATTTGTTGTTTCACTCTCAGATACCATTGGCTGGTTGTTTCATACTCCCACAAAACTGTGACTGAGAAGTTAGAAGAGACTAGAATAATCATTTATTTCAATGCTACGAAGTCAGACCATTGTGAGAAACTAGCAGTTTTGTTTTCCTTTTTCGTTTCTTTTTTTTTCTGTTCTTTTCTATTTCTTTCTTTCTTTTTTAAATTTTTTTTTTACCTGGAGTATTTATTGTTAGATATTAAGATATAACAATGACATGGATATTGAAGCGAAAGTTTCACAAAATCAGACACATAGTTTAAATAAAAGAAAGAAGTAAAGGAGTGTTCAGAAACAATATCTTCTATTTTTCCCCATCACGAAATAAACGCATCACCACCTGACGTGCATATTAATATCTCTTTACCTTATCTTAATCAGCAGAAATACTGTTTACTTGGTCATTTCCGCGGGGGCATAATTTCGCGATTGCGATAGGTAAATTTTACGCGTTATATGGGTAATGTACCCTGTTTTCTTTTGCACATTGCGTATAAATACTACAGACATCACAAAACTATACGTGCTGGTGAAATATTTAGCATCAATTCTTCCCTCACGTTAATTTCCACGTACAGTATACAGTTGTCACTTAACATAAGTTTGCAATTGTTTGTTGTTGTGAAATGCAGATTTAACATATGAAGTCATTTTTATTTTGTCTTATTACATGTTAGTAGTAAATAGTAATGTAGAATGAACGCCAAGGTCAGATAATTCTCCTCTATACAAATACATGGATATGGCGATAAATGGTAACAATAAAGACCAGCACAAAACACACACACGATATGACCACATGTACCGACGGAGAGCTAGATACATTACAGTATATCAAACAGATACATCTTATTAAACCAGGAGTTAAACAAATACACTGAAGAAAAAAACGGCACAATAAACCAGAATTTTATCGAAAGTTTGCTCAAACAACAACCTGGATGTAATAGTAAATCGTTCAGCCTGGCGATAAAAAACGCTTTATTCTATCAATAAAAAAATGATATCTCTAAAATATAGTCTACATGTTACTGTGGTTGATATTCAAAACTTGTGATTTTTGTGATTTTTTAAACTGATTGATTCATATTTCAACTATTGTGATTTGTATTTTGAAATCAAGACTTGAATTGTAAATGAAAATGTTATTTGCATTAAAAAATGTCTCTATAATTTATATTGTGAACCAAATTTAAATTTAGAGATTCATATTCAATGAGATGTGATTTATATTAAAACTTGTGGTTATAATTGGAAACATGATATTCTTTCTTCTCTTATTCTCTGGTGATATACAATGTACATGTAAATTGGATAGAGTGATCGTCAGGGGTGCACTATGATGAATTTATATACTTATTATTTTAACCTATTTTTCTGATTTTCATTGCATGGGTGTAACATTGATGAAACCATTTAACAAATGTCGAGAATATTATAAAATATTCATCTGTAATACTGAAAGGATATTTCAGAACATGAAACAATAAATTGTGGACCCGACCGACTTCTCTAATACAGCACACTTAGATCATGAAAACAACTTTATCATTACTAGTGTCCATCTGTATTATTTTATGTAGAACAATGGTGTTCATTTGTATTCTTATATGGAGAACAATAGGAGACGTTCCCGTATATATACTTCCTTATGTGTGAATTTTTGATCAGGAAAACAACTTTAGCATTACTAGTGTCCATCTGTATTCTTATATGGAGAACAATAGTGTTCATTTGCATTCTTATATGTAGAACAATAGGTGGCGTGTTTTATCCCCACCTAGGACCACAGGCGCTTGCATAGAAAATGTGACTTTCAATTTTTTTTTGATATGACAGTGGTATGTGTAATCTGTTAAGTACTTAACAGATTACACATTCCACTGTCAAAAAAAAAAGGAAAATAACATTTTCTATGCAAGCGCCTGTGCCTAGGACCAAATGTTTTTCTTGAAAAATTCATATTTTCAAGTCCGTCGTTTATATATAATAAACGGCCAATTTCAATTCTAACTAGTCTCTGTGTTGTCTTTATCGTTGTTTGTATTTGGTCCAACAAGCTTGCCCTCACGACAGTCATGTATAATTATGTTTTCTCTCGGCGATTCGGTGAGATTACTTAAATTATGATGCTTATTATGTTTAACATAAAATATTTCGCCTGGGAAGCAAGCTATTCTTTAAATATGAATTGAACAACAGGTACACGGAATATGAAAACAAAACTGAATACATGTTTACCAGATATCGAACAGCAATCAAAATAAGAATACTTCAGTCGAACCTCGCTATCTCGAGGTGAGTGGGGTCATGAAAAACTTAAAGTTACAGGTATCCCGTGTATCAGAGTACCTTAATATACTTTCTATAATATTTTCTACTCTATAGTCTCTAGTTCGAGATAACGAAATTGACTTTTTCAAATATTTAGCATTGATATTACATGCAATATGTCAGCATTATCATAACTTATATCTGTCTGACCTTCCGATACGTCATACCGTGTCGCGAGTGTGAACGTGACAGTTTGTGTAATAAGATAACTTTCCTGGTAACGTTGGATTGGCTGTCGGGTTTTTTTCTAGACTATGACTCGATAATTTTTCATTGTGTTTTAACCTACAACTGCATATATAATGGTAGTCCGAATTTCTTCTGGCCCTGACATCCAACGTGTAGAGGTCCTTCACCAGATTTGTATCTGTCAAAACGTCCAAGTATGGTGTCTCGTCCAGAAGAAAGTTGGGCTAATGTTCAGGTAGTGTATTCTCTGAGCAAGACGAGGCCTAAGTGTGTCGCCACGCTCAATGGAACCTCTATAAGCACAATACATACCTGTCCTCACTGTTTGGATTCTTGTTTGTATTGGGACTCCGGGTATGAAAAGGAGGTCACAAAACTTCGGCTACTGCACACACAGAAACATGCACCATACTACATTTTGTACGACCACATAGCGACTTCAAACTACTTATGTGTCCCTGGTTGATATTAAAAATAACGGTACACTTACTTGCTGTGACGAGGTAAATGTCCATCGCCGAACCTGCGTTTGCAGGTGGTAAATCCGGAAGTAGGAATGACGTACCCGTATATAGTGTATCTATTTATAGCATAATCTCGTCGATATACACCCACCCTACGTATACATATATATAGTGTAGCTTTTAATACAGGCGTACAATAACAGTATGTACACACTGTGAGAAGGACGCGCAGGTCACACACCCACAGCAGTATATTACACTTAGTGCCCATGTTGAGACTTGGGCCCTTCTTGAGATGAGATTTATAATTCGATGAGACATCTTAAAGCTATTTAAGTTGTCAGTGAATAATTAAACTACAAAATACGTACAGAAATCATAGCAATCCTTACACAGTCTGAAATATCGAATGACCGAATACATATCCAGCTCAAAAGTCAAGAGTTTAACGTCGCATATATATACATGTAACATAATAACATTAGCACTGTAGTGCTATTCTAAATGTATTATTTTTTAAGGATGACAATTTTTATCTATATAAAAACAAGACAACAATTCAATTTAGGTATGCTACATATATGCAGTACACTTTAGTACAATCACAGTTTATGAAAAATAAGAATTTTGACATTTTAAAAGAAATTGTTTTATAGTGAACACATGTCTTTCACACAAATGTTACAAAATACAAGTTACAACACTGTCACAGTGTAATGAACACATAGGATACACAGGGGCTTGGCACGATTTTCCAAATGATGGTCCATTTGGAAAATCGTGCCAAGCCCCTGTGATAGGATAATATAGCAAAGTCTAAAAAAAATACATGATATACACTAATTAAATCGATTAAAAGAGACGACGAAGTCTTAGTTTGAAACACAGAGAGATGTAAGTATGATATATTCTAAAAAGTAATTATTATTTCTATAAAAAGGAAATAGTATTACATGTTGTATATGGTACTGATGTGTATATCTAATCGGCAAGATAAAGTCAAAGAGGTTAATTACAAAGGGGGCCAACTCACCCATGATGTGTACATGAGCAGACCTTCGTGTCCCAGTTGCGAAGCAGTCCACGAAATAACTTACAGTTTTCAGCTAACCAAAGTTCATTTGGAAGGTTGTTCCATGCCTGGTAGGCAGCAAAACGGAAGATTTCTTACCATATGCCAAGGCTGCAAGGGCCTTTTTTTATTATGAGAAAAATGGTTACGAATGTATTCAGTTATGGGTTGTATAAGTATGATATTGCTATATTCATCAAGTTAACGACAACAAATTCCATTTTAGCTGATTATATTTGTCTTCGAACGCCTCCATTTCCGTAGATTATATTGGCCTAAAACAAAATATATCATTGGCAGTATCTTACAACAAAGAAAATAATCAATAAAAACATATCGATGCGAAATTGATACAGCTGTTGTCACTGTGGGTCATGTTTGATGAAGACATACTACATAACGTCTTACGTGGCCTGATGTTTTGTTCAATTCATCCGAATATGAAACTAAAAATCAAGACGCCAAATAGAGATGCAGTGTTTGAACCAGTGGATAGGATCAATAAGTTACAATTTTGAGACAATGGTCTTCCTTGATTAAGACAGAAACATTACAAAGATACCTCTCTCACCAGACAGAAACATTACAAAGATACTTGTACGTCACTCACAAGACAAACATTGCAAAGATACGTCACTCACAAGACAGAAATATTACAAAGATACCTCTCTCACAAGACAGAAACATTACAAAGATACCTCTCTCACAAGACAGAAATATTACAAAGATACTTGTACGTCACTCACAAGAAAGAAACATTACAAAGATAGTCACTCACAAGACAGAAATATTACAAAGATACTTGCGACTCACAAGACATAAATATAACAAAGATACCTCTCTCACAAGACAGAAACATTACAAAGATACCTCTCTAACAAGACAGAAATATTACAAAGATACTTGCGACTCACAAGACATAAATATAACAAAGATACCTCTCTCACAAGACAGAAACATTACAAAGATACCTCTCTAACAAGACAGAAATATTACAAAGATACTTGTACGTCACTCACAAGACAGAAACATTACAAAGATACCTCTCTCACAAGACAGAAATATTACAAAGATACTTGCGACTCACCAGACATAAATATAACAAAGATACCTCTCTCACAAGACAGAAACATTACAAAGATACCTCTCTAACAAGACAGAAATATTACAAAGATACTTGCGACTCACAAGACATAAATATAACAAAGGTACCTCTCTCACAAGACAGAAATATTACAAAGATACCTCTCTCACAAGACAGAAATATTACAAAGATACTTGTACGTCACTCACAAGACAGAAACATTACAAAGATACCTCTCTCACAAGACAGAAATATTACAAAGATACCTCTCTCACAAGACAGAAACATTACAAAGATACCTCTCTCACAAGACAGAAATATTACATAGATACCTCTCTCACAAGACAGAATTATTACAAAGATACCTCTCTCACAAGACAGAAATATTACAAAGATAATCACTCACAAGACAGAAATATTACAAAGATAATCACTCACAAGACAGAAACATTACAAAGATACCTCTCTCACAAGACAGAAACATTACAAAGATACCTCTCTCACAAGACAGAAACATTACAAAGATACCTCTCTCACAAGACAGAAATATTACAAAGATACTTGTACGTCACTCACAAGACAGAAACATTACAAAGATACCTCTCTCACAAGACAGAAATATTACAAAGATACTTGTACGTCACTCACAAGACAGAAACATTACAAAGGTACCTCTCTCACAAGACAGAAACATTACAAAGATACCTCTCTCACAAGACAGAAACATTACAAAGATAATCACTCACAAGACAGAAATATTACAAAGATACTTGTACGTCACTCACAAGACAGAAACATTACAAAGATACCTCTCTCACAAGACAGAAATATTACAAAGATACCTCTCTCACAAGACAAACATTACAAAGATACCTCTCTCATAAAATAGAAACATTACAAAGATACCTCTCTCACAAGACAGAAATATTACAAAGATACCTCTCTCATCAGACAGAAACATTACAAAGATACCTCTCTCATAAGACAGAATTATTACAAAGACACCTCTCTCACAAGACAGAAATATTACAAAGATACCTCTCTCATAAGACAGAAACATTACAAAGATACCTCTCTCACAAGACAGAATTATTACAAAGATACCTCTCTCACAAGACAGAAATATTACAAAGATACCTCTCTCATAAGACAGAAACATTACAAAGATACCTCTCTCACAAGACAGAAATATTACAAAGATACCTCTCTCACAAGACAAACATTACAAAGATACCTCTCTCACAAGACAGAATTATTACAAAGACACCTCTCTCACAAGACAGAAATATTACAAAGATACCTCTCTCATAAGACAGAAACATTACAAAGATACCTCTCTCACAAGACAGAATTATTACAAAGATACCTCTCTCACAAGACAGAAATATTACAAAGATACCTCTCTCACAAGACAGAAACATTACAAAGATACCTCTCTCACAAGACAGAATTATTACAAAGATACCTCTCTCACAAGACAGAAATATTACAAAGATACCTCTCTCACAAGACAGAAATATTACAAAGATACCTCTCTCACAAGACAGAATTATTACAAAGATACCTCTCTCACAAGACAGAAATATTACAAAGATAATCACTCACAAGACAGAAATATTACAAAGATAATCACTCACAAGACAGAAACATTACAAAGATACCTCTCTCACAAGACAGAAACATTACAAAGATACCTCTCTCACAAGACAGAAATATTACAAAGATAATCACTCACAAGACAGAAACATTACAAAGGTACCTCTCTCACAAGACAGAAACATTACAAAGATACCTCTCTCACAAGACAGAAACATTACAAAGATAATCACTCACAAGACAGAAATATTACAAAGATACTTGTACGTCACTCACAAGACAGAAACATTACAAAGATACCTCTCTCATAAAATAGAAACATTACAAAGATACCTCTCTCATAAGACAGAAACATTACAAAGATACCTCTCTCATAAGACAGAATTATTACAAAGACACCTCTCTCACAAGACAGAAATATTACAAAGATACCTCTCTCATAAGACAGAAACATTACAAAGATACCTCTCTCACAAGACAGAATTATTACAAAGATACCTCTCTCACAAGACAGAAACATTACAAAGATACCTCTCTCATAAGACAGAATTATTACAAAGACACCTCTCTCACAAGACAGAAATATTACAAAGATACCTCTCTCATAAGACAGAAACATTACAAAGATACCTCTCTCACAAGACAGAATTATTACAAAGATACCTCTCTCACAAGACAGAAATATTACAAAGATACCTCTCTCATAAGACAGAAACATTACAAAGATACCTCTCTCACAAGACAGAAACATTACAAAGATACCTCTCTCACAAGACAGAAATATTACAAAGATACCTCTCTCACAAGACAGAAACATTACAAAGATACCTCTCTCACAAGACAGAATTATTACAAAGATACCTCTCTCACAAGACAGAAATATTACAAAGATACCTCTCTCACAAGACAGAAATATTACATAGATACCTCTCTCACAAGACAGAATTATTACAAAGATACCTCTCTCACAAGACAGAAATATTACAAAGATAATCACTCACAAGACAGAAATATTACAAAGATAATCACTCACAAGACAGAAACATTACAAAGATACCTCTCTCACAAGACAGAAACATTACAAAGATACCTCTCTCACAAGACAGAAATATTACAAAGATAATCACTCACAAGACAGAAACATTACAAAGGTACCTCTCTCACAAGACAGAAACATTACAAAGATACCTCTCTCACAAGACAGAAACATTACAAAGATAATCACTCACAAGACAGAAATATTACAAAGATACTTGTACGTCACTCACAAGACAGAAACATTACAAAGATACCTCTCTCATAAAATAGAAACATTACAAAGATACCTCTCTCACAAGACAGAAATATTACAAAGATACCTCTCTCATAAGACAGAAACATTACAAAGATACCTCTCTCATAAGACAGAATTATTACAAAGACACCTCTCTCACAAGACAGAAATATTACAAAGATACCTCTCTCATAAGACAGAAACATTACAAAGATACCTCTCTCACAAGACAGAATTATTACAAAGATACCTCTCTCACAAGACAGAAATATTACAAAGATACCTCTCTCATAAGACAGAAACATTACAAAGATACCTCTCTCACAAGACAGAAATATTACATAGATACCTCTCTCACAAGACAGAAACATTACAAAGATACTTGTACGTCACTCACAAGACAAACATTACAAAGATACCTCTCTCACAAGACCGAAATATTACAAAGATGCCTCTCTCACAAGACAAACATTACAAAGATACCTCTCTCACAAGACAGAATTATTACAAAGATATCTCTCTCACAAGACAGAAATATAACAAAGATACCTTTCTCATAAGACAGAAACATTACAAAGATACCTCTCTCACAAGACAGAAATATTACAAAGATACTTGTACGTCACTCACAAGACAAACATTACAAAGATACCTCTCTCATCAGACAGAAACATTACAAAGATACCTCTCTCACAAGACAGAAACATTACAAAGATACCTCTCTCACAAGACAGAAATATTACAAAGATACTTGTACGTCACTCACAAGAAAGAAATATAACAAAGATAGTCACTCACAAGACAGAAATATTACAAAGATACCTCTCTCACAAGACAGAAATATTACAAAGATACCTCTCTCACAAGACAGAAATATTACAAAGATACTTGTACATCACTCACAAGACAGAAACATTACAAAGATACCTCTCTCACAAGACAGAAATATTACAAAGATAACTCTCTCACAAGACAGAAATATTACAAAGATACCTCTCTCACAAGACAGAAATATTACAAAGATACCTCTCTCACAAGACAGAAATATTACAAAGATACTTGTACGTCACTCACAAGACAGAAACATTACAAAGATACCTCTCCCACAAGACAGAAATATTACAAAGATACTTGCGACTCACAAGACATAAATATAACAAAGGTACCTCTCTCACCAGACAGAAACATTACAAAGATACTTGCGACTCACAAGACAAACATTACAAAGATACCTCTCTCATAAGACAGAAATATTACAAAGATACCTCTCTCACAAGACAGAAATATTACAAAGATACTTGTACGTCACTAACAAGAAAGAAACATTACAAAGATAGTCACTCACAAGACAGAAATATTACAAAGATACTTGCGACTCACAAGACATAAATATAACAAAGATACCTCTCTCACAAGACAGAAACATTACAAAGATACCTCTCTCACAAGACAGAAATATTACAAAGATACCTCTCTCAGAAGACAGAAATATTACAAAGATACTTGTACGTCACTCACAAGACAGAAGCATTACAAAGATACCTCTCTCACAAGACAGAAATATTACAAAGATACCTCTCTCACAAGACGGAAATATTACAAAATTACCTCTCTCACAAGACAGAAACATTACAAAGATACCTTTCTCACAAGACAGAATTATTAAAAAGATACCTCTCTCACAAGACAGAAATATTACAAAGATACTTGTACGTCACTCACAAGACAAACATTACAAAGATACCTCTCTCACAAGACAGAAATATTACAAAGATACCTCTCTCACAAGACAAACATTACAAAGATACCTCTCTCACAAGACAGAATTATTACAAAGATACCTCTCTCACAAGACAGAAATATTACAAAGATACCTCTCTCATAAGACAGAAACATTACAAAGATACCTCTCTCACAAGAGAGAAATATTACAAAGGTACCTCTCTCACAAGACAGAAATATTACAAAGATACCCCTCTCACAAACATAAATATTACAACGTTACGTCACTCACAAACAGAAATATTAAAAAGATACCTCTCTCACAAGACAGAAATATTACAAAGATACTTGTACGTCACTCACAAGACAAACATTACAAAGATACCTCTCTCATCAGACAGAAACATTACAAAGATACCTCTCTCACAAGACAGAAATATTACAAAGATACTTGTACGTCACTCACAAGAAAGAAACATTACAAAGATAGTCACTCACAAGACAGACTATTACAAAGATACCTCTCTCACAAGACAGAAATATTACAAAGATACCTCTCTCACAAGACAGAAATATTACAAAGATACCTTTCTCACAAGACAGAAATATTACAAAGATACTTGTACGTCACTCACAAGACAGAAACATTACAAAGATACCTCTCCCACAAGACAGAAATATTACAATGATACTTGCGACTCACAAGACATAAATATAACAAAGGTACCTCTCTCACCAGACAGAAACATTACAAAGATACCTCTCTCACAAGACAGAATTATTACAAAGATACCTCTCTCACAAGACAGAAACATTACAAAGATACCTTTCTCACAAGACAGAATTATTAAAAAGATACCTCTCTCACAAGACAGAAATATTACAAAGATACCTCTCGCATAAGACAGAAATATTACAAAGATACTTGTAAGTCACTCACAAGACAGAAACATTACAAAGATACCTCTCCCACAAGACAGAAACATTACAATGATACTTGCGACTCACAATACAAACATTACAAAGATACCTCTCTCATAAGACAGAAATATTACAAAGATACCTCTCTCACAAGACAGAAATATTACAAAGATACTTGTACGTCACTCACAAGACAGAAACATTACAAAGATACCTCTCTCACAAGACAGAAATATTGCAAAGATACTTGCGACTCACAAGACATAAATATAACAAAGATACCTCTCTCACAAGACAGAAATATTACAAAGATACTTGTACGTCACTCACAAGACAGAAACATTACAAAGATACCTCTCTCGCAAGACAGAAATATTGCAAAGATACTTGCGACTCACAAGACATAAATATAACAAAGATACCTCTCTCACAAGACAGAAATATTACAAGGTACCTCTCTCACAAGACAGAAACATTACAAAGATACCTCTCTCACAAGACAGAAATATTACAAAGATACCTCTCTCACAAGACAGAAATATTACAAAGATACTTGTACGTCACTCACAAGACAGAAACATTACAAAGATACGTCACTCACAAGACAGAAATATTACAGTTACGTCACACAACAAGAATGAAATATTACAGATACGTCACACAACAAGAATGAAATATTACAGATACGTCACACAACAAGAATGAAATATTACAGTTACGTCACACAACAAGAATGAACTATTACAGTTACGTCACACAACAAGACAGAAATATTACAGTTACGTCACACAACAAGACAGAAATATTACAGTTACGTCACACAACAAGACAGAAACATTACAAAGAAACGTCACACAACAAGAATGAAATATTACAGTTACGTCACACAAGAAGACAGAAATATTACAGTTACGTCACACAACAAGAATGAAATGTTACAGATACGTCACACAACAAGAATGAAATATTACAGTTACGTCACACAAAAAGAATGAAATATTACAGATACGTCACACAACAAGAATGAAATATTACAGTTACGTCACACAACAAGAATGAACTATTACAAAGGAACGTAAGACACATACATTATGTGTATAACATGAAACAGCGTAACACAATACGCCAAACAATTATACAACACATCATGAAAAAAAGACATGAAATGGATCGCTTCGTCCATGGGGAAGCGGAATGTCCTTAAGAAACCATCTGTCGGTGGTGTTCGAATGACGGATAACAGATAACGTATACATAATACAGTTCATGTAATGATTGCAAAAGGAATAACGATAAAACGAAATTCAACCGAATAACAATTTATTAATGTCATATCAAATAACCGTTTAAATTTACCACAAATCATATGTAAAATATAACAGAACCATGACCTTATATTAGACATTATAAAATACTGTTTGATAGACCTACAAGTACGTTTTACCGATAACCACGCCATTTCCATGTGTATTAGCACAGGATGTTGAGCTACGCATGTGTGTATAAAATGTTACTGTTACTGAGTTGGCTGTTACCATTTTAATTGACAGATGTGACAGTTTATACAGACGTACTCTGAACACCTCGGCAGTAATAACGCTATTGTTTCAGTCGTTTAAAGATTTTATACTCAGTAAGTCTCGACCAGCAGACTTATCAAATATATACGAGTTAACTCCCCTTACACACAACTGATGCAGTCGTTCATCATGTACATGAACAATGAACAGATGGGCAAATTTACATCGTATTATATGACGATAAATATAATCTCACAATTTATTGTTTAGTACGTACGGTTTAGTCACGTGCAATAATATTCAATCTAGATGACTGTTTAATCACATATTATGCTTCAATAAAATTTAAAACCAAAATACGATTACTATGTTGACCGGATAAAATGAACGCATTCTACGATGCTATAGATTATCACGTTTGAGATCATGATGATATATTTACCTATTAAAGTTCTCTGCCAGGGAATCTCTGGTGCACGGAGTGCTAAATGATCGAAATTGTAATCAAAAATCTTAATGTTTTTCCCGAGAGAGGCATTATACTGATAGGTTCTGCTCCATTATACCTATCCAAACAGGCTTGGCGGCAATAAACTTCAACAATCTATATTTCAAAGTAGTTATGGTAAGAGATCCATGGTAGTCATTGCAACTGGTCGCGTCTTTGGAAAGGGTGAAGTAAGTCAGTACAAGATGGCGGAAACTATTGTACGGCCACCATCCGTTAAAAATGGTATGTACAGTGTTGAACCACAGGGACATGAGAAGTTAGGGTTACCGTACACATTGTATAGGCACTTTATAGACTTAGATCAACATTCGATAAAATTATGGCATCCTTCTGGGATTTATCAATGAAGGCGACAAAGAGACCCGAGAATTTGTTACGATCGATGTGTCTGTAGGCCTTTCAGACGATAGTCAGTACAGGGTTGACTTTCAGACGATAGTCAGATACAGGGTTGACTTTCAGACGATAGTCAGTACAGGGTTGACTTTCAGACGATAGTCAGTACAGGGTTGACTTTCAGACGATAGTCAGATACAGGGTTGACTTTCAGACGATAGTCAGATACAGGGTTGACTTTCAGACGATAGTCAGTACAGGGTTGACTTTCAGACGATAGTCAGATACAGGGTTGACTTTCAGACGATAGTCAGTACAGGGTTGACTTTCAGACGATAGTCAGTACAGGGTTGACTTTCAGACGATAGTCAGATACAGGGTTGACTTTCAGACGATAGTCAGATACAGGGTTGACTTTCAGACGATAGTCAGTACAGGGTTGACTTTCAGACGATAGTCAGATACAGGGTTGACTTTCAGACGATAGTCAGATACAGGGTTGACTTTCAGACGATAGTCAGATACAGGCTGGCTTCTGTTTTGCCCGATATATTGACGAATCTCTTTAAACGCCGAAACTGTTCGGCATACCCACTAGAATATGTCCATGTAAGTCGAAATGCAACAAATTACCATGTCGCCGTGATCCCGTCTATTTGTATTTAAAATGTAATATGTTGATTTAAATTGAAAACGAATCCTGTGATGTTCGATAAAAAGTCATATTGACCGGACTTGAAAACAAAATCTAGTTAAAAGCTGGTTGATTATAGGCATTTCTAAAAATCGAATATGAAATAACCATCAACGCCAAATCGGTCTGACCGTATATTTGAAACAAGAAATTAAAAAAAAGGTAACCTGCAAAGTTGACATTATTGCACAATTTGAAAATATCACGGGGCTACATAGGGACGACTGTTGTAAGATTCCCTGTATTAAGCTATAGGTTGGTGTGTGCAAATGTAACACTTCCTTCTTATCAACATACCAAGTTTTATTAAAAGTTAAATCAATTAAATGAGTAATATTTTATTAATATTTCATTTTTAAAAATGACCCATTAGTAAGTTTCTACATAATGTATACGGAGGGATGTTTACCGAATGTTGATTTGACTCCCGAATGTTGTTACGGCTGGTGTACATGTAGGTGTGGCTACGTCGGAGGAATACTCATTACAAATGATGTGTGACTGGAACTCACTGTATACTTTATTGAAGAAACAAATCAATATTATCAAGATATAAAAACTGTATTACGCTTAAGCCGGATTGTTTCCCGCGTAACTACGGGAAATTAGGCGTGCGGATTGATCTAAAAATAGGATCTAAATCTATACGAATAGATAAATCTGACGACAAACTATGACGACAAACTCTGAAAAGCAGCTTTGTTGCCGATAATCAGATTACGCATTTAAGCCATTGTACGGAATTTACGCACGAAGTTGTTTGACTTTAATGATGTTGAAATATGTTTAAAACCTAAAAGTATTGCAAATTTTGCAGTCTGATTGACTAGTCTGATCGCATAATTGGAAACAAACCAGTTCTGACAATTTATAAAATTTACTGCATTTACTTCGATTTTGTATGACGTAGATTGTGCAAACGGATATTTTACGGCTTTGCCGAAAAACTGGACCGTTCGGACTTCTAGGGAAGGTTTTGGGTTCTGTCATTTCCCGGGACATACATCTGTGATCATGCTTATCGCTCAATATTTTGGGAGTGGGGCGACAGGTTTGTCCGTTGTCAGTATACTGTGACCAAGCGTGTGTCCTCCTAGGTTTCCTCGGCAACTTCCTTCCATGAGGTAGCGCTATAAAATCGACTTCAGCTCCGCGCTATCAAAAGGAGACAAACACGGACAAACACCCGCCACGTACATCTCGTACAGAGGAGAGGCTGTCCTTAAATGTCCAAATCTGTCGATAGCACGTTAAACAAAAACCAAATTGCCCATAGTATTTCTTGTGGTGATGGCCATTTCATACATATCACGTAACCAACATATACACCTGCCTGGTGATTCTTAAAGGAAAAATCATCTTGCTTGTAGCACACCAAGGCAAAGTGTTGGTACTACGTGCCTCCGAGCAGGCTTGGACTCACTGCCTCCCGATAAACTATCTAAGTTATTCGAGACGATGTCAACTTTCAGAGATAACTTTGGCACATCAAAGATAAAACGGTAACCCCGTAAGACGTAAAAAAATGTAAAATCGGCATGCTTGTTTGACAGAGGCAGAAATAGAGAACATTTTAATTGTTATTTTATGGCATTCCAGCATTACGGCACGACCTGCTGATATAACCGTTTTATTTCATAGTCTCACTAGAGATACAGCTCACCTTAGTAACAAAGTCGTTATTTCTTCATTGCATAATTGGTAGTGCAGGCAAGGGTCGTAAACATTGTTCTGTTGGACTCTCAGACAAAATTCCGGTTTGGTTTGGTTTGGTTTATTTTGTTTAACGTCCTATTACACTGTAACAGCTAAGGTCATTTAAGGACGGCCTCCCGTGTGTGCGACATGCATGCGTGTGGTGAGTGCGTATGTGTTTTGGGAGGCTGCGGTATGTTCGTGAAGTCTCCTTGTGATAGGCTGGAACTTTTGCCGATTTATAGTGCTATCTCACTGAAGCATACTGCCGAAGACACCCAGCAGCACACCCCATATTACATTATACTGACAACGGGCGAACCAGTCGTCCCACTCCTAATATGCTGAGCGCTAAGCAGGAATAGCAACTACCATTTTTGAAGACCCTGGTATGTCTCGGCCAGGGGACAGAACCCAAAGCCTTCCTCACAGGGGCGAACGCTCAACTGAAGGCCAAAAGTGAGGCATTGTCAAGACAGACATTAGGAAGAAGAAAGTTGTTAAGAAAGAAGAGAAAAGATAAGATCCCAAATTTAGTCGTCTCTTACGATCATGCAATGGGGGCAGCAGGTGCAATTCTTACGCCCTACTTGCACGGCAGACAAAATTCCGGTTCCGTAGGATATAATGGCTTTGTCGGCTTACTTTGACGTATAATAGCTATAGGTGAATACTAGTAACACTAAATACTAAAGACTATGTTATCTCATACAAAAGTCGTTACTGTTTATCAACACCGGTGTGGAATGCCTTTTCGATAGGGTGCTACTTTCCCGAACTTTTCCTAAGTTTGCATTATATAAAGGTTATTTCTCTAGGTGAGGTCTTGTAACCCTTAATGGAGAAACGTAATCATTATATCCATATTCGGGACAGCGAAATGTATTATCGCTATTTATATATATAGAGAGAGTGTCTATTGCTATATATATATGTATACTGTAATAAAATACATACGTGCTCCTGTTTTTATCATCGCGTTTTTTTTCATTCTTAAGAGCAAATAAACTGTATAACCTATATTACTAATGTTATTGACGTCAGACATCCCGGTCTCTATAAATACGATTATCACGTGCGGCAGTGATCGATACAATGGCCAGTTGCAGTTCTGTTTTAAGTATATTTGTCCAGATTATCAAAGGAACCGCGCTAAAAATTACGTGAGCTCTTGTAAAATCGATACTCATTACATTGTGTTTTTTTTTATCGTCACCAAAAGTTATTGATCTGAAAAAGTAGAACACAGTCATGATAAACGGATCTCTCGACTTGCCTGGATACATGATACGTCTCCGAGACCATAATTAGCTTTTACCAGTTGGCCTGAACTCAAATCTTGGCCCTCACGTAAACATGGATGAAATCTATCGGGAGAGAGATGTTACATGGCCGTTTTATGTTGACAACATCTGAAGCAAGCACCTGTTCTGTTAGACTCGATTAAAGTCACGGATAATGCCATTGTCTGATAGCGCCACCATACGTCAATGGACCAGTAAGGGGACATAACCCCGGGATTAGGGTTACTTAAAAAGTGATAACCTACAATGTGTACAGGTGTGCACATTTACAGGTAAGATACACATACAGCATAACAAAATGAACGCTGATTGGATGGACTTGTGCCAATGTACATGTAGATTAACTACATAATCAAAAACAAGGGTTACTTATCAAATACATCATTTTATCATAATGGCACACGGCACTCGGAACGCGAATGTGATTCCCGCTACGAGCACATCCGAGGAGTTCCGATTGAAGAGAATACTGATAGAAGTAGTATTTCCGGACAGCAGAGTCCGAACAGAACAGCATCATAACGGTATACATGTATAGATGTTAATTGCTTGCAAATGATAAATGTATTTTGTTTTTATCAATTTGAGAATGCCGTTAATAACTGTTTTGCTAACAAGCCAGTTTTACCTTGGTTTTTTAATATTGACTTAAATTACGTCAGTGCTTTTGATCGTCTCGTTCTGGCGAAGCCGCTGGCCGACGTGCTCCCGACTGTGGCTTTGTTCGTGGTTTGTTGATGATAACATGATTCGTGTTATCAGTTCGGATTTCATAGGAGGGATAATAAAGCAAAGACAGACTGATAATATAATAGTGAAGTTGTGTTTGTTTGCTTGTATGATGACATGCAAGTTGAACAAGAGTTTTTTTCTTGTTTTTTTTTTCTGAAAAATTGATAATTTTAGTGCATCCGTAAAATGTACAATAAAAAAATGTCCGTAAAGATCATCATCACTGAGCAAGACCTACGTAGATTTGTACCTCATTCGTTAATGCTTGTAGTATTAGTTTACACAAAACTATTTTTACACAAAAACACGCCCTTTGTATACATTTGTACATAAATAACCTAATATGACATGTCTCTGTATGTATAAAACCCAAATATGATGTATTTGTCTGTATAAAACCCTAATATGATGTCTTTGTCTGTATAAAACCCTAATATGATGTCTTTGTCTGTATAAAACCCTAATATGATGTCTTTGTATGTATAAAACCCAAATATGATGTCTTTGTCTGTATGAAACCCAAATATGATGTCTTTGTTTGTACTAAACCTAAATATGATGTCTTTGTTTGTACTAAACCTAAATATGATGTCTTTGTTTGTACTAAACCTAAATATGATGTCTTTGTTTGTACTAAACCCAAATATGATGTCTTTGTTTGTACTAAACCTAAATATGCTGTCTCTGTATGTAGAAAACCTAAATAAGATGTCTTTGTAATCACCAATATAAACAAGGTGTCGCAAACGATATCGATTATACATCACGTTTATAACAGTGCCTTTGATTAGTCGAAACGCATCACGTGGCCGGGAAATAAAACATCATATCTCCCTGAGCCGCGTGAGCCAGGGAATTAAATCTTCATATCTCCCTGGATCGCGTGCCCCCATGGCGACCCTCACATTCTGTTACGAGGAGTTGTCTCCCTTCCAGTTGTTTACAAATGGCAGACGAACAGAAACGCAAACGTTTTCGTGCTGTCGAAGAAGCAGAGAAAGATAAAATTCTGCAAAACAATATTGCACAGAAAGCAAAAATATCAACAAATGTACACGCCAACTGTTTCCAAGAGTTTCTTAAAGGCATTGTCAATAACACCTTGACTTGGAATTGTATCAATTCCGCGATTGGCCGGGATCACAAGGGTTTGTGATAAAAAGTATATTTCATATATGTTTATTTTTAAGTACATGTATCATCATTACTGATTATTCTTCGGTATACTAAACAATTTGTGACCCTGAATTCAGCAATCTATTTAAAATCTAGATGGCCATTCTCACTACGTTACATGAACATGTAACGTAGTGAGAATGACCATCTAGATTTTAATTAGATTGTGAATTCAGGGTAATATGAAGGTTTGTTTGCCCTCAGCTCGGGAAATATGGCACTTTCGGGTAAACAAACCTTCATATTACCCAGGATCCAGGGCCAAAAATGCATGATATCGCCAATACAAACTCGTTCTATGTATTCTCATACTAGACCAATATTTGAAGTTTAGTTGAAATCCGTTTAAAAATGAAGTCACTATAACTATGACAATGAGTTTATATCAATATAATTTGTTATTTTGGCATTGGCCGCTTTTACCGAGTGGTTAAGGTGTCCCGACACTTGATCACTAGCTCTCCACCTCTTGGTTGCGAGTTTGAAACCTACGTGGGGCAGTTGCCAGGTACTGACTGTAGGCGGTGGTTTTTCTCCGGGTACTCCGGCTTTCCTCCACCTCAAAAACCTGACACGTCCTTAAACGACCCTGGCTGTTAATAGGACGTTAAACAAAATAAACCAAATGCCTTGGCATTTGCACCTTAGAACAGAAAGTTTGATCACTGACGTGATGTCACTTTCTTCCTACTGATACGATGAATCTGGTGGTTTGACGTCAATTTTTATTTAACGTCGCATATTTAAAACAGTAAATATTAGCGCTGTAGCGCTATTCTTGCGACAAACATGAGCTAAAACAACAAGTATAAACATAGTACTAAGAAATGCAATATTATCTAGTTCAGATATATATGTAGCATACAGGAATCATAGAAGAAACGATACTGAATTACAAACAGCTAGATTAAGAATATAGTAATACACAAATCACAGAAGGCATATGAAAGCAAAGGAGCAAACGAGTTACAAGCAAGCATACAAGATACAACAAACAAAGCAGCATATTAAATAGTTAATTATCACAGAATAAGTATAGTGTTTAAAAGATTCAAATATAAATCTCATAAGTTTCATAATATAGACATAATATTGAACACCTGCATATCACACAAGTATTACTAACGGATCATGTTAAAGCACTATGCTAGTCTAATATACATACAATGCTAATATAGCAAAGGGTAAAAATTGACATAATATACACTAATATAGTGTGAATTTAAACAAGAGACAATGAAGTCGGTTGAAGTAGAATTACTATGGCTAATAACCATACTGATGAAAACCGGAAACAGCGCTATAACATTGAGCGTGATATCTGCATTGACGTGAATTGGATCAGTACTTGCTTCCATTTACTCTGACTTCACAGGCCCCTGTCATCTGTCCTTCCACAGGCGACAAATCCTCCGTCAGTCAACTGTAACGAAGATTGATATGTAGTGTCCGTTAGATTTCTTAACCGCTCACCTTCATCCTCCAGCCCTGCTCCCCTTCCAATGCACCCTACTCCTACCTCCGTACCAATTCGACTATTGTCTTACACCTCCAGTCCTCCTGGTCAAGGTTTCATCAACGTTCTAAATTGAAAAATTAAAAATTCTAAAATTAAGGTAATCTTTTAAAATTTTACATAGGAAAGCATTATCAGATTTCAGCTCCTAAACGAAGAATTATTTCCTTAAGTCCAATAACTTTTTCTTGCTAAAAATAAAGTTAATGAGTTTCCTTAAGGGTACATTGATACAATCTGAGCCAGGTCTGAGGATAATTTGGTTATAGCGTCATTATCAATTTTTGTACTCTTCCCTTATAAGGACATTTCTAACTATCAGTTCTGTCAAGGTCACCTTCAAAAGTCACAATATGACGGTTTAGAGTCAGCTAACCGTGATCGTGCTTACCATCGAAAAAATGTATTGTCTGGACAGGAAAGGTTAATTATCGTAAATATATATATGTATGTTTTGTGTCAATATCCTAAAAGTTATCACTATTAAAACCAATCTGTTCTCTCGTAAACCTATACAGGTCCGTCGGGATACTGCTTTTTGCATTCAACTTTTTCTGTTCTGGAAATCAATAATACTACACTAACAATAGCTCATGACTGCAAAGCATTCTTAGCAAACGTATATTGTGACATACACTTCAGAATATATAGAAAATATATCAATAAAACGATACAAACATCCGTACAATTTACATTGTAATAATTAACAGCGAGAAAGACGTTACAGAGATCGACCTTTGACCCGGAAGCTGACCAAGTCTTGTCAGTGCCCTGCTATATCAGGTCAATAAATGGCGAACTCAGCAAACATTGAATAGTAAATCATTACAAATAAATTGAATTAGCATTAAACAGAGTCTTGATTATCATCGATCATCAGTGTTGGTCATCTCTTGGTCAGCCAATATCACTAATGGGCACGCGATGAATCTCGGAAATAAACATTGATGTATATGTCCGAAGTCACGTTTGACCATCAAGATAAAACCGTTCATAGGTGCCCTCAGTTAACAACTGTTTTCCCAGGAGGGACAAATGACCGTGACGTGGGTCAGGCTTTCATTTATAAATGGACAGAGGATGTTATTCTACAGATGGTTTCCGTCCTGAGATACCATTTAATAGTTAAGTAGTGGACGTGCTAGTGGCCATCTGTTTAAACGGTATCCCTATAAAGGCACATATCTCGAACATTTATGTACGTTTGTGCCAATCGTTAAATTATATCTGTTAAATCACATTCATTTTCAGAATAATGAGACTATGCAATGTATGTTATCAAAACATATTTGTAATATTATTATGATTGCCGTTCTGCACCTGGTGTTAGGACAGTATATACGGTAGCTGGGTTCGTGTAAGACAACAGCAGCTGTATCAATGTCAAAAGTCATTGTAAACCATGTGTGCAGAAACTTTTCGGTCATAGATGGTCCGACTAAGTCTAAATTTAGGTTTTGTTATTTCATTGTTTAGCGTCCTATCAGCACATTCAGTAATTTAATTAAGGCGGGTCAGTTTGAAATATATTAAGATAGAAAGGTAGATACCGCTCACGTGATAAAAACCGTAAAACTATTGTACAAATTTTTACACATAAACAGTTTTTTTTTGTCCCCAGACGTCGGGTGGTCTAGTAAAAAGATTTAGGAACACTAATTGGCTTTCCGTTCTACAAGCTTTACTTGACAGAGTGACGATATAGTAAGCGGGAGCTGACATCAACATCACATAGAGTGCGACCCAATTCGGCATTCTTCATTCTCCCCGTCTTTGGCATTATTCCAAAGATTGAACTCTTATCCCGACATACCCGCCATGGCAGCCATCTTGAAAAACACATTTCAAACTTCTTCTCCAGTTCCACTGGTGCCATTAAGCTGAAAATTGGTGAGACTGTTAAGGAAAGAGAGTCAACAAAGTGTTGTTATTTTTCGGCATCGTAAAAACTTTTACATGGCAGCCACGGCGGCCATTTTGTAACATGATTGGCAATCACGGTTTTCCTGAACAACACCTATTTCAAACTTCATCTCAAATTCCACCTGTGGGATTCAGCTCTAACTTACCAGAAATGATCCGGAGATAGTCTTGATGTGTTGTTATTTTTCGGGTTGATCCCAATTCCAAGATGGCCACCATGGCCAACAGTGCCACTGTATTTGCTACAGAGAATGCATACTACAATAGTATAAGGGTCTTTAATTTAGAGTCAGATGACCGTTTAGGCCCTTGGGCCTCTTGTTTTATGTATACATTATGCAATATTAAATTTTATCTCTGGTCTTTAGCCCAGGACTTGATCTTTATTTCATTTTATGCTGAATTTGTGTCGCCCACCTTTGCGGTTTACATATATTTATACTTCCTTTATCTAATCTGGAATTGTAAAAGAATTCATTCTCATGCAAAATAAACTACAAAGGCCAATTTAACAAGAAAGGGTTCCATTTTCCGCCATATCTATTTGTGTTTGAGTTTTAAATTTCATGCGAAAACAGAGCTTCACAGCATTGATTTGGATTACGCCAGTGGTTTTTAAACGTTTATTATATCTTATCAAAATGCAGACAAGGCAAAAATAGCTGTTATACGGGCGTTCAGTGTGTGAAATTAATATTTAATGTTTCCGTGAAATGTCTGAAATTAATCTCTAATATATTCAGTGTTTATTATCATCCACATCTGTTCTGGTCACGTTCCATTATAACATGTCAGTAAATGTTTTTCCGTTGTTTCTTTTTCGGGTTTATTTTTTTTTTGAATGCGTCCTTTTTTCTAAAAGAATGACAGATTTAATGGTGCAATTTTTCAATTCCTACTTTTTCCGGTACTCATTGCATTTGAATCCCCTGCGACCTCAGTCTCAGAAGAATGACAAATCCCACTTCATACCAACCCCCTTATCAAACCTCCAAACCCCAGTATCGATGGTGACCTTCGAAGCCCTATTTATCTCGGAAAATTGACGGCTTTATCGATACAGTTCGTGCAACATGTGATCACGTGGCCCGGTCCAGCATCCTTCCTGTCTCGGCGCCATGACACTTTTATGGTGCGAGTTATAGAGATTTATCGCACGTGGGAATAATTAGAAAAATATGATGTCGGGACTATTTTGTCAAGTATATGAGTATATAGATCTCATAAGAACTGATGAATACATTATCCATTACAATTTATATTTAAAATGTTTTTCTTGGCTATATTTTCTGTAGAAATAAACCATGATTGTTTGTAAATACGCCTTTTTCCACGTAAAACATATTTTGGTCACATGATCATTTGTGCAAGTAAGCCTAGCATACGTTCAGTACGTTCACCATGCACATACGCTGTTGTCAGATGGTCTGTTGCTATTGATACCTCCCCGCTCATTGCACGTGTTATCTCCAGTGAAGTTTTTGTGAGTTCCTCTTAACACCTTGTATCTGTCAAGTGTCTATCACAAGGAGAGGGCCACAAGAGGGGAGACGTCGGATGGCAGAGTGGGGAGGGGCAGCATGTATCAGCTGGTAACTCCTATCTGACTGGTAATGACAAGGGATAATTAGTCCGGTCAAAGATCACGTGAATTGGTGACGTGGCAATATGCTCATCATACTTGTCTGCATTCTACCACCCAGAAAGTGACAAATACCTCATTAACATGTACGAACCTATCGATGTGTACATATAACGTCAACTACCTCACGTGCAGTCAATCGGTGAGTGCAGTGTCGTCATGCTTATGTACAACAGAAACAGAAAAAATATCTTCACATCAATCTGACATTTTGTGCAGGTATGCAGGGGAAATATACAAAAGCGAACCATAAAATGTCTTTCTTTATATGAAGTATGCTGTGTATAAGAAGGCGAGAGAAAAATAAGGTTATAGAGGATAAGAAAGATCAACACAACATGCATTAGATAAACCGTTGGATTGATTAAAAACTGCATTTACATTTTAACAAATAATGAAAATTGTATTGAATTCCAAGCAGCATATATATAATTTTTGCTAGAGTGCCCAAAACTGTTTCAAACTCGTAATCTGATGATGGATGGTGTGGCGAATGCAATAGCGGTTTACCCTATATTTTGTTCACAAAATAAGATAAAAAAAAATCAGTGTAAATTATCTTCTGGGAGATCGATCTATTGGAGGAGTATGAATGGGAAAAGTTAATGGGACATGTAAATATGTCAGTGAATCTGAAGGAAATGGTGAGAGAGCTGGGCACATCACTCTAATTTTGATACATGTATATACAAGATGTACTTAATTTAATTAATTTAAATTGAAATGTAACATTTATTATATTTGATTGACATAATCTCTTGTAAAGGAGGAAATAAAGAATGTCTGTCTGTCTATATCAATGCCGAGAAATGTTCGTAACCGGAAGTAATTTTTATCGTTAGTTTCGCACTTTTATTGGCCGTTAGTTTCGCATCGTAAAATATGAAATCAACTACACTGAAGTCAGTACAATGTAGGGACTATCGTTAAACGACCTTTGCTAAATCGGAGTATCGGTCGATGGTATCAGAAGATTAATTTCACTTACCCAATAAGACTCGTTTTGTCACGTGTATACTACAATTAAAGCACGTGCTAAATATGTACATGAATGTGCGGATTACGACACGAGAAGGAATCCACGACTTTCTTTAATCCTTGGCTTGGATGATAGACAGTGACGTCATATGCTGCTGACATGCATTGTTTGCGGGTTGTATCTAAGTAATATTTGTTTATATAACATACTGAAATATCCAATACACATGAATTCCTGATATATAGTGGCAAGGTACGTGTCCGTTGGCAAATACGTGATGAGGGATGACAGGGAGACGCCTAGTAGATATTACAGCTTTGGTACAGCATGTGAATTCGAGAGATATGACAGGGAGACGACTAGTAGATATTACAGCTTTGGTACAGCATGTGAATTCGAGAGATGAAGCTTACGTGTGTAAAGAAACATACCTCATAGTTGGTTAGGCTTTGTACAATACAGGTAACAGTTTACCGCATAAATCTGTTCGAATCAACTTTTTACAACATAAAAACTTGTAGCGAGCTTTAAACAATTGACCCGAAGTCTATCTAACCAACATTAACGAATACCCTGTCTTGATAAATTAATACTTCGGCGACATGTGCTAGACAATCGCAGTATCAAACAAATTAACATACAGCACAAATGCATTACGTGTCCTTGTTTGAACATGCAATATGGTAAAATGGGAAATTTATACCCAAGCAGTTCCCACTATGACAATACCCATATATTTCACATGACAGCGGAATTATAAAACAATTCACTGATGGTGACGGCGGGATTGCGTTTTCCCGGATCTCGTTTTTGAAGGCTCATATATCAATCATACACTATATTTCGGAAGCAGTGCTGTCGATCTGTGCTATTGAAGTAAAAACGTTAATATTAATAGCCCGCCAGCCAGTTAGGTAAGGCGAATTACCAAACATTTTAGCCGAATCGCTACGAAATGTCAGCTTTACATCATTCATTACGTGCCAGAAGCGCGGATTTGAGCGCCAAGTGCCATCAATTGTTGTGTGCTGCGCATGCGCAATATGCAGCCACAAGTTATTGCATTTATTGATTCATGAGCCATTTTTCCAAACTTGAAAAATCAGCAAAATCTCGTTTTAGAAAATAGCATTAAGAAGAATTGCCCGCGGGAAATAAGATAAAAAGATCTTTTATAGGAATGTGCATTTTTATCACATTCTGATGAAGAGCAGGAAAGCAGATTTAGTCGTGATTAGAATAACAACCAGAAACTCAAATATTCCGACTTCAATTCGTCATGCACTTAAATAATCTTATTTGACAAAATAATTCAACACATTTCAAAATGTGTGTTACATTGTAATTGTAAAATGCATGTTTCTTTAGGAAAGCTTGTTGTACCATACTAAATTATATCCTAATTATTGAAATAATTCATTTGGTAATTTTCAAAGTTGCAGATTACATGATGCAAGTGAACTAACTACGTTGTGTATCTGGGCTGCAAACTCGTATTTCTCCCAGCTACATTACGAAACAGTCATCGAAAGCACAGACCAAACCACAGATGGCTGAAGAAATACTACGAGTATAGGATATCTGGGCCATGACATCGAACCGATTTTTAATTTCTGGAGACAAAGTTTTGCTTGTTAAATAAGAAAATGAGGAGGCACAAGCCATTTGCTTCTCGCAGTGTTTTACAAATAATCATAAAAGCAAAACCTACTTTATCAAATGTGATAAATCAGGGATGTCACAGTGTCAATACATGTAGCTTTCACAACTTATCGTAAACAATGATGACATGGCAGACAAGAAAACAGAGCATGGTTGTACTTAGATTAAAAACTTTTTAGATTAAAATAAAAACTGCCGAATCATGGTTCGAATTTCACCAAAATTGACTTTCAATAAGTGCCCGTGTAAACTCCTGGTACAGGAGGGGTATGTGACGTTTTAATGGGGGTCACTCCATAACACCCGTGTCAACGATCATCTATTATTATGGATCAAATCCAGGCCTATAAAACATATACCGGTGTTGAATAATTCACCCCTGGTAACAAAGCCCGAGTGTTCCATGGATTACCGGGGATGAACTACGGATGACACCGCCAAAGTGTCAAACACTGGTGTCAATTTTATAGGTAATTAAACCCGTAAATTAAAGTTAGAGGTCGCTGTACCATCTTCGTATTACAGTGCTGAAGCGAAACTACATGATTTACATTGAATTATAATGACTTTTCTTATCCTGTATAATCTAAATAGTTAGAATCGGTTAGGTAACAGACATCAAATGTGTTCCTGTATACAACGTATCGAAATACATGTACCGATATATCAAACACGTAGGATTCGGATAAACTGACCGGATCGAAGCTTGTCTGATCAAACAGGTTCTAGATCTAAATATGATGGGTCTGCTACACAATTAATCATAACTGTAGAATTTGTTTTGTTTTGTTTTGTTGTTTTTTTTGGGGGGGGAGGGGGGGTTACCATCTGAATACCTGATTAAGACTGAAATTCGGGATTTTACAATGTGACTTCGTAATAAAGTCTGACATCCGTGAATATTACATCGGGCCACGTGATAAAGTCTGACATCGATAAGGTCTGACATCCGTGAATATTACATCGGGCCACGTGATAAAGTCTGACATCGAAAATGTCTGACATCCGTGAATATTACTCTGTGACCACGCGATAAAGTCTGACATCGATAAAGTCTGACATCCGTGAATATTACATATTGCCACGTGATAAAGTCTGACATCGATGAGGTCTGACATCCGTGAATATTACTCTGTGACCACGTGATAAAGTCTGACATCGATAAAGTCTGACATCCGTGAATATTACATCAGACCACGTAATAAAGTCTGACATCGATAAAGTCTTACATCCGTGAATTTTACTCTTTGACCACGTGATAAAATCTGACATCGATAAAGTCTGACATCCGTGAATATTACATCGGACCACGTGATAAAGTCTGACATCGATAATTCTGACATCCGTGAATATTACATCGGACCACGTGATAAAGTCTTACATCGATAAGGTCTGACATCCGTGGATATTACATCGGACCACGTGATATAGTCTGACATCGATAAAGTCTGACATCCGTGAATATTACATCGGACCACGTGATAAAGTCTGACATCGATAAAGTCTGACATCCGTGAATATTACTCTGTGTCCACGCGATAAAGTCTGACATCGATAAAGTCTGTCATCCGTGAATATTACATCGGGCCACGTGATAAAGTCTGACATCAATAAAGTCTGACATCCGTGAATATTACATCAGACCACGTGATAAAGTCTGACATCGATAAAGTCTGACATCCGTGAATATTACATCGGACCACGTGATAAAATCTGACATCGATAAAGTCTGACATCCGTGAATATTACATCGGGCCACGTGATAAAGTCTGACATCGATAAGGTCTGACTTCCGTGAATATTACTCTGTGACCACGTGATAAAGTCTGACATCGAAAAGGTCTGACATCCGTAAATATTACTCTGTGACCACGTGATAAAGTCTGACATCGATAAAGTCTGACATCCGTAAATATTACATCGGACCACGCGATAAAGTCTGACATCGATAAGGTCTGACATCCGTGAATATTACATCGGACCACGTGATAAAGTCTGACATCGATGAATTTGATGTGACTTAGTGATAAATTCCAACACCCAGGGAATTTACAATAAATTGACATTTGTGCGCACGATGTATGCGGACCATGTATACACGATATGCGCAGCTGTAGATTGGTAAACGAATGACGAGTCAATTAATCCTATTGTTAAAGGTACTCCCAAAATAAAACCTATTGTATACAACTACATGTTGATTGTAAGAGACGATTAAAAGTGGCCCCCTGAGGAGTCCGGAATCTTCTGCATTGCCTGTTTATTATATTCATGAATATTGACGAGGCGAAAATAGATCTGCTGCCTCATTGCAAAATACTTGGGGATCTTTATCTCGTCCATTTTTCTTGTCTTTTCGACACTTTCCAGTCTGCTCGCACTGTGATTTGTATTTCGGCTGTTGTCTTGACCCCGTGATAATAATTATATGACCTTCGTTGTTGCGATCTTAGCACTAATTCTCGACACACAGTCCATATACATACTTGCATTATAATACATGTACCGCTGGGTCATGCCAGCAGTAACTTGGCAAGAATTCCCAATATATGTATTATAGTATACTTGTATTTAAGCATTGAACTGTTACAAAATGGTAGTATACATTCGATATGAATACAATTTGAGTGACAGATAAATAAAATGTCGCTCGTTAGGATTTATCTGTCACCCAAATTGTACTTATATCGACTGTATACTACCATTTGGTAACAGTCCAATGCTTATATTTACATTCATAAAGATTTTTTATTTACTGTAGGTTATGGCGCGTTTAAATTTGCCGCTTACCTTATCGCTGACGTCATCAAGTTCAAATACCCAGAATTTCCAGAAGGAATGATATAGTCCCTGATGACGTTATTAATAGCAAGCACATAAGATCGTTTTTGTACAAATTTGGCTTTATTTATTAATTCATATACGTTTGTAAGTATCGTTAAATTGTTCACAATTGCATAATTTCTGATTGTTTAAAATCGAAACCGTTTTTTCTGCACAATGATATACAGTTAACATTTAGAAGTGAATCGGCGTTGAACGGGCATTGCCCAGGACAGACTCGATTCCTCGGAAACACTAATGTTTCTATCGACTGGATTTACGTTATTTTAAGAAGAATATCAGCTCTTAAATTCTAAGTGAAAGTCGTCTTGAAAGCAGGGGAAAACGATTCCATGAATATTTCGTTCGAAACAGATTCCAGTCTAACCGGTCAACTCAGTGTCGCTAACTTAGCAGACGATTTTCAACTTCACATGGGCTCGATTTTGTAAGGTAGGCCTTTGACATCAGTGAATAACCACAAAACTAAAATCCAGTAGGCATATACATGTACATACACGGAAAGCCCCTGTGAGTGTGGCGACATTGGCAATTTGAACTTCACATGGGCTCGATTTTGTAAGGTAGGCCTTTGACATCAGTGAATAACCACAAAACTAAAATCCAGTAGGCATATACATGTACATACACGGAAAGCCCCTGTGAGTGTGGCGACATTGGCAATTTGATCATATTTCAAGAATGGCACTTATAGTAATTTCGTGTTGACTACATTTTTCTAATTATAAAATGATACTCTCATAACTTGTGACGTTGCTTTATTTTTCGTTGTGGCTCCTGTAAATAAATGCTAGCATTCCAATCTCTCTAGACCGAAAGTAACTGGCGGCCATTGTTTAACCTAGTACAACACCTGGAGCTGTATTCCTACACTGACCGAATCACTGTAAATTGTAGTATACAGTCTCATGAATACAATTTGGTTTACTAACGACACATAGACAAATGCAACACAGAATGTAAATATATAAAAATATTTAATAATAAAACATATGGACCGTGAATTTGGAATTCCTGCAAAGTCCCTGTAGTTCGGGCGCCTGTTTTGTAAACGCGTTTCAGGTCTTCCGGCATCACAGTTTTCCTGTGATTGACAGGGTAATCATATCGATACATCATATTGTCTGGACAGGCCCCCGGTTACAATAGCCGAGATCGACGCATGGGGCTCGACTGAGACGTAATACCGCGGTGGTCTACACACATGATTAAATGGATAGACTCGAGCGTATCATTTTCTAAAAATCATGGACATTCATATGCATGTACGTTCTGGTTAAAATGCATCATTCGCAAAGTTTGAATTCTTCAAATTTTGATATTTATCGTTGGGTTTAATCAATTGATCTGTGAGGCTTTATTTATAAGTACTGGATGAGTAAAACACGATCTACCTGTGTATGAATAATACACATATGCTATTGATAAAGTGACTCACCGTACCTTTCCTGCCACAGCACCTATCTACAGGTATAACATCACTGACTCACCTGATGAGCTAAATCACCTTCTCATCACCTATATCAATATTGTCTTTGATCCCGCTTGATTGGTTCCGGACAGGTGGGCTGATATTACACACTTTGCTGCCTCTGAATACACGTAACCCAGCGCCACATGCAGAATTGATAAGTCTGATTGATTAAATGTATTAATTTTGTTGTCAGCTATTTATTATCCCCGAGACAACACACGGCAAAATGTGCATCAACAGCGATAAAACATTGGTGTTACAGATTATAAACACTTAGATACGCTCTCGTCAACCCTCAGTCGGGGAAAAAAAACAACTAACACTTCATACACTACCTGTATCTACAGCCTGCTAGCTACCCAAAGTCGGCGAAAATAGCGTAACACACAGGCAGCCTGCTAATTACCCAAATTCGGGGGGACATAATGTAACACACATACAGCCTGCTAACTACTCAAAGTCGGGGGAAATAATGTAAAACACATACAGCCTGCTAACTACTCAAAGTCGGGGGAAATAATGTAACACACATACAGCCTGCTAACTACCCAAATTCGGGGAAAATAATGTAACACACAAACAGTCTGCTAACTACCCAAAGTCGAGGGAAATAATGTAACACACATACAGCCTGCTAACTACCCAAAGTCGGGGGAAATAATGTAACACACATACAGCCTGCTAACTACCCAATGTCAGGGGAAATAATATAACACACATACAGCCTGCTAACTACCCAAAGTCGGGGGAAATAATGTAAAACACATACAGCCTGCTAACTACCCAAAGTCGGAGGAAATAATGTAACACACATACAGTCTGCTACTACCCAAAGTCGGGGGAAATAATGTAACACTCATACAGCCTGCTAACTACCCAAACTCGGGGGGAATCATGTAACACACATACAGTCTGCTAACTACCCAAAGTCGGGGGAAATAATGTAACACACATACAGCCTGCTAACTACCCAAAGTCGGGGGAAATAATTAGTATATATAGTAAATAACAAAGGAAGTTAAAATACGGTCACATACGAGAGGGGATCACTTAATTCAGGTGGTCACTAAAACAGGTTTGACGTTATTCGATAAAACACGTTAACTTCTCACGGACTTTGGTGTTAACTCTGTGAGCGATGATGTCGGGAGTCTGACTAATAAGGCAAGACACGTGATTAATAGTTGCACGAGATCGTTTACTGACCAATACATCACTGGACTAGGGGACAGCAACGTAGGTACTGACCAAATTGATGACCACCTTCCGACAACGGTTGACCTTGAGTGTGTAATTTTTCAGACTGTCATTGTAGGTCCTCCACGGGGGGTCCGAGCCCGTAAAAGGGCTAACGAGTGTCCAAAGTGATTTTTCAGAGTCGTATTTGTCTACATTTGTTAATGGTCCATTCGTCTTCTTGTCCAGCCCGGTGCACGGCAAGACCATTTAATCTCCATGACAACCCGAACTGCGAATACAAACTGTATTTACCCGGGGCGGGCTCTCCTTAATCACCGAAATCGTTTAAAAAGAATTAAGTATTATTTGAAATATGAGATTTCACAAAAAGAAATATTGGCAACAACTGGAAAATATATGACCGCTGCTACAAGAAAAAATAAGCACACAATTGGAGTTCTGTGTCTGTGATCCCAGGTGCCATCCGCGACCTCGGGTTGCACTTGTCCAATAACAAGCATTGTCCTCTTGTTTAGCGATCATCAATCAAGTATCCAATGATAACGCTTTTTGTCACCGCTGAAAACCCCGGTAACACTTAAATATCTTCTCATCTTTAGCTGATGCCACTGAACCCACCCCAAATTCAAACGGCGATTCACAAATACACAGTACATAATGTTTGTATTTGGTTATTGCTTAAAGGAAGATACAACATATTACATATTGTACGTCATAAGTTGTGAAATATGACCCTTCAAATCACAAATATTCTCATACTAAACCTTAGCTTTGGGAAAAGAGATACGACGTGAAATGAATCCCGATAACATTTAATACAATCATATAGATATACAAAAATCGAAAACTAAAACAATTTACCACGTACAAATTGTAGCTACATGTACCAATACCTGCATGACTCTCCCTAATGTTTATTAGGGATTTCCATTTCGAATGGAAATCACTATTGTTATTGTTATGTTTTTTCTTATTATTCTTATTATTCTTAACACTTGCTGTGAACAGTTTCTAGCGAAAACGCAAACAGATAAAACGTTCGTATTACAGTACATGATACCGAACAACCGAGCTGGTGATTTGTCTGACATTTTGGTGATCATAAGTTCAAAGGTCAAGGTCACAGGTCAAAACACAGATTTTTCTTTGAACGACCATAACTTCATACACGATCGTTCTATGTCATGCTCGCTCGGTGTGTCATGCAGATCGTTGTCGGGGCTTACTTTTTCCCATGCCATGTTATCAGAAAAAGTGTCAAGGTCATGGCCTCGCTATGGGTTGAAAGTAAGGTCAAAAATAATATTCTCTAATCGAGTTAAGTGTACCATAACAAATGAAAGAGCATGGACCACTAAGTTGGAATGTGAAAAAATTTTAGTGATCGAATGAAAAATGACGGAGATATGGCACTTTGAAAATTTCAAAGTTTTCCCCGCCAAAATTCAAAAATCGAGCAAAAATGCCTAAATTTGTTTCAGCTCCTTCATTTAAACACATACAGACTTGATATTTGGTACAACTATAGATCGTAAGAGTGGATACAAAAGAAGTTATTTTTCACTGACCTTGAACTTCATTCAAGGTCAAATAAGCCAAAAAAAATAAAATAAAACAAACATTCTTTTGAATCAGGTTCTTTGTCTGTTCATTTTTTCCCTTGAACAATCAATGCATCTTGTAGTAAATTACCGGGGCTCACTTTTCTCTTCAATATGTTATCAGAAAATATGTCAAGGTCAAGGTCTAAGCATGAGGTCAAATCAAGGTCAAAAATTCAAAAACAAAATTGAGTTAATTTTTTAAGTGTATTTTAAAGTGCATGTTTAATTAAGACGAACTGTGCAAGTTTTATGGTCCTGCGATAAAAAATGACGTAGATATGGCACTTTAAAAAATGTTCATTTTCCCGCCAAAATTCAAATTTGTCCCAAAAATGCACTTAATTACCCTCTGCTCCAATATCTTTACATACACAGATATGATATTTGGCACAGTGATAGCATGTACGGATGCCTACAAATTCTTTTACTTTTCATTGACCTTGACCTTCGTTCAAGGTCACCGAGGTCAAATGACAAAAAATCAAAAAAATAAAATTCTTTTAAAATCAGTTTATTTTGATCATCTGTAGAAGAAAATGCTCTTATGAAGATATATGCAACGTTTCAAGGTCAAATCTTCAAAAAAACCCCAAAAAAACACGAAGATAACGGTATGGTATACACGATACACGGTACAGGATTCGCAATATTTTTACGGGATACACGACATACGATACAGTAAACACGATACATGGTGTGGGCTACACTATATACGGTACAGTACAAACGAAACACGGAACGGTATACACAATACTTGGTACGAGATACAAGGTACTTGGTACGAGATACACGGTACGGTATGCATGATACATGGTACTAGATACATGATACACTGTACGTTATACACGATACTTGATACGAGAAACACGGTACCTGGTACGAGATACATGTTACAGTATACACAATACACGTTACGGGATTTACGATACGTTGTACGGGATACACGATTCACGGTTCAGTAAACACGATACAAGGTACGAGATACAGGGTACAGTAAACACGATACAAGGTACCAGATACGGTATACACACTATGAAATACATGATACGGGATAGACGATAAATGTTACTGGATACATGATACAATACGGGATACACGATACATGGAACAGGATTCACAATACAGTAAACACGGTACGAGATACACAATTCACAGTACAGTAAACACGATACAAGGTACGAGATACACGATTCACTGTTCAGTAAACACGATACAAGGTACGGGATACACGATTCACAGTACAGTTAACACGATACAAGGTACTGGATACACGATTCACAGTACAGTAAACACGATACAAGGTACGGGATACACGATTCACAGTACAGTTAACACGATACAAGGTACGGGATACACGATTCACAGTACAGTAAACACGATACAAGGTACGGGATACACGATTCATAGTACAGTAAACACGATACAAGGTACGGGGTACACGATTCACAGTACAGTAAACACGATACAAGGTACGGGATACACGATTCACAGTACAGTAAACACGATATAAGGTTCGGGATACACGATTCACTGTACAGTAAACACGATACAAGGTACGGGATACACGATTCATAATACACTAAACACGATACAAGGTACGAGATATACGATTCACGGAGGTCAAATGATACAAAATCGAAAAATTCAAATTCTTTTAAAACGGTTATTTTCATCGTATGTGAAAGATAGCGTTATTTTAAGATTGTTTAAAGAAAGTCTTCCCTGGCTTATACACAACATTCAGAGTATATTTCTGTAATGTCAACAACAGTCTCTGTAGTCTTGGTGGAGCACGGTTGAGTGGTTTTCGGAATATCGCTTGTAACGGTTTGTGATCCGATTCGATTGTGACCTCTCGACCAAATATAAATTGGTGATATTTTGTACATCCAAATACTATTGCCAATGTTTCTTTTTCTTTTTGCGCGTTCCTCTGTTGTGTTTCTGTTAACGCACGCGAGGTACATGTATAGGCAATCGGCTGTCCATCTTGGATCAATGCTGCTCCAAGTCCTGTAGAACTGGCATCAACAGTTAGCGTTATCTCTTTACATGGATCATAGTATCGGAGAACTGGTGCTTCAGTCACAAGTTGTTTCAATCTCTGGAAACTATCCTCTTGTTCCTTTTCCCAAATCCACTCGGTATCTTTTACTAGTAGTTTCCGAAGTGGTGAACTTTCCTCCGAGAGGTTAGGTAGGAATTTACCAAGATATGTAACAAATCCTAGGAATGTTTGAAGTTCTTTCTTGTTTTCAGGTTGACACATTTCTTTGACCGCCCGGACTTTCTCGTCATCTGGTTTTACACCTCGATCTGTCAGTTTATGTCCGACGTAACTTAGCTCGGTTTGACGGAATCGGCACTTATCTGGGCTCAATTTCAAATTGTATTCTCGTACTCGGTCAAGAACTTTTTTCAAACGTTCATCATGTTGTTCAATGTTTTCACCCCATATCAACAAATCATCGACGATTGCATCACATCCTTCTAGGTCATTTACCATTTCTGAAATGGCTCTCTGGTACACTTCTGGCGCTGATTTTATACCAAATGGTAATCTTCTGAAACTGTACCTCCCAAATGGGCTGTTGAAAGTGCAAAGTTTACTACTCTCCTCATCAAGTTTCAGTTGCCAAAAACCAGAAGTAGCATCGAGTTTTGTGAACACTTTGGCTTGAGGCATGTTCGCGATAACATCCTCTACAGTTTTCATCGGAAAATGTTCTCTCAATATGGCGCTGTTTAAGTTCTTTGGGTCTATACAAATCCGTATCTTTCCGTTAGGTTTTACTACAGTCACCATAGAATTAACCCATTGTGTAGGGTCTTCCTGTTTCACGATTGCACCTTCCTGTTCCATACGGTCCAACTCCTTTTTTATTCTGTCCTTGAGTGCAAACGGAACTTTACGTGGCGCGTCAACAACTGGTGTAACGGTACTATCGGTCTTGATTGTGTGAGTGCCTGGCATACACCCTAAACCTTTGAATATATCTCCATAATCATGCTTAATATCATCTGGGATAGACGTTTCCCTGATTTCATTCACCTGCGATGGTTTTTTTCTCTGTACTAATCCCATCTTTGAGCAGGTTTGAGCTCCCAATATAGCTTTAACATTTCCTCGGACAACCTCAAATGTCTGATAATAAATTTTATCATTCACTGTGCATGGTAATGTTATTTTACCTTCAGATTTTATCTGATGTCCTGAGTATGACCTCAATGTAGATTGTGGTTGTTTCACTTCACAGGTTTTTGATATCTTGTTGACAAAGTTGTACGGAATTATGTTGCACTGTGCACCTGTGTCTAATTGGAATGTGATATTCTGTCCACACACATCCATATTTTCTGACCAATCGTCTGAAGTTACATTGTTTATTTCAATGTGTCCGACAAAGAGTTCGTCTGATGATGCCTCACTGTTGTCCGTGTCATAATAGACTGCGGCTTCCTCGACAGCGTGTACTTTTTTCAATTTAGTTCTACACATACTAGAGAAATGATCTTTCCCTTTACACTTGTTGCACGTTTTTCCTTTTGCTGGGCATTTATGTGGTGTCGACCTCATGACATAACCACATCTTGAACATTTCGACTCTTGCTCTGAAGGTGTGCGAGTGTTTTTACGCGAGGGCTGAACATGTGTTGTATTGCCTCTTTTATTTTGTTTACTTCCAAAGTTCTTTCCTTGTATGGCGTTGACTTCAGTTGTAGAGCTAACACACGACATAGTTTTAGCTTGATTGTGTGATACTTGGTATGTTCTCACAACATCTATAGCCTTGGCTAATGTCAAATCAGATCCTATGTTGATCAATTTCTCGCGAATTTTGGGGTTTCTGATTCCTATCACAATTCTATCTCTCACCATTTCTTCTCGCATTTCATTGGTATATTGACAGTCTTTCACTTTAATCTGTATATCTGTCATAAATTGTTCAAAGGGCTCGTCATTTGCTTGCATTCTTGTTTGAAATTTATATCTGTTATATATTACGTTTGACCTGGGCTTTACATATGCCTCAAAGTTTGTGTAGTACGAGGTTAACTTATTGCATCATCATCTGATAGGTTCCACGTTGAATAGATACTTCGACCTTTCTCTCCAACCCATATAATCAGGTAACTACATTTTTCAAGTTCGCTTTTACCTTTTAGTGGTCCAGTCAACATGAACTCCACGTGTTGCTTGAATGTTTTCCATTCCGTTTCCAAGTCTTCGGAATTCCAGTCCATCCTTGGGACTTCGCCAGCCAAATTAAACATAGCCATGTTAAAGTCGTTTTTAAGGACAATTCTGGGCTATTTGATATGCATTTGCTGGTATCTGGGCGACGATGTTCTTGGATTCTGACACCATGTCGTAACACCACACCGTATTCCTGGTACAAGTCACTTTATTATACGTCGATCATGGTCATACAAACGCTTAGCATAGTAGGACAGTGAGTGACTTCCGTTATACTAATTGACCTACAGTATGGACAATAGCGACAATTACCGACTGGTAAAATACATACATGACAGTGATGCTGAACAAACAAACTCGTAACACCTTCGTAATTACCACCAAAAGGGTGACATTAATATTCTCTAATGTAATCAGCATGTCAAAAGTACTCCTGTTACAATCTGAGAAACGACTGATGAGCGGAATTCCACACTTCTGTAGTCCGTGTAGCGCCATATATAGCTGTATTGTACGGTTGTCGTGATCGACAACAGTAACAATCAACAGATGATTAGCAGCATTAAACTAGTTTAATTGTCATCTTTTGTCAGAGATTACGTCATGGGATTTTAATGGCGATGTAATTTTGTAAAATCCGACGCTTAGGTTTTCTTTCATGATGATATAATGATTCATAAATTTTGAAATGATTTTATATTTTTTTGTCAACTGTCATCACAATCGTGCATGTTCTAGAAGTTCACTGATACACACAGCTTGACTACACTAGTCGTACGTACGAATATAAGTCAAATGGTGACCTAGACACAGATTGACTACACTATTCACACGTACGAATATAAGTCAAATGGTGATCTAGAAACAGATTGACTACACTAGCCATCCGTACGAATGTAAGTCAAATGGTGATCTAGAAACAGATTGACTACACTACCCATACGTACGAATGTAAGTCAAATGGTGATCTAGAAACAGATTGACTACACTACCCATACGTCCGAATGTAAGTCAAATGGTGATCTAGAAACAGATTGACTACACTAGCCATACGTACAAATGTAAGTCAAATTGTGATCTAGAAACAGATTGACTACACTAGCCATACGTACGAATGTAAGTAAAATTGTGATCTAGAAACATATTGATTACACTAGCCATACGTACGAATTTAAGTCAAATGGTGATCTAGACACATATTGACTACACTAGCCATACGTACGAATATAAGTCAAATGGTGATCTAGAAACAGATCGACTACATAAGCCATACGTATGAATGTAAGTCAAATGGCAATGTAGAATATGTAAATAGAGAACATCGCCATGTAAGCGAAGTCATAATTCTGACCCCACACCAATAAACAACTCTAAAATATCACACAATGGAGACTCATGTAAAGTAAAAAAAAAAAAGAATAAAACCAGGTTAAGGACCCTTCTTTAAATTATGTAATGCTTTCCCTATGGGTAATTGTTAGTTAAGGGGGCTGGTGTACCGGAAGCCAATGACAATGGGGCAGTGGGTCATTATAATCCTTAGATAAAATATTCCTGATCTCTTCAAGGTTCAAGAAAAAAAGGGCTTCGTCACTTTGTTTGTTGGCCTCATCCTCAACAGAGGTGGTTATTGTTCTCCTGATATTTAATTATCTGTCCAGTTGTCCGAAAGATTCATTGTGACCTTTGTGGTATGTATATATACAATAAATTAAGCTCCAGATATCCATCCTGAGAGCCTGAGAACTTGCAATATAAGTAATTTGCTGTTATACGCATCCATATTACAATTCATTTGATTTAACGTCCAAATATTGTGATGTTTGATCAATATTAATCGAAAGGGTTTTTTTCTTTTGTTTTGTTTAAGGATAAAGATGTACCGGAATCCATTAAGAAAATCTTCTGAAATGTCGGCAATTAGCTATTGTTATTTAGTACTTGATGTTAGAAATGTTACTTTGCTTTATAGATCTTACCATTCTACATAATATATACCAATTTCTGAAAGATTAAGATACATCCCTTGAAATAGCTCTTTATTGTTGCTTGCTGTTGATGAACAATACAAAGGCTTTTTAAAATCAACCAACACATACTACACATATTTCACACCAACGATGAAGTGAGAAGTCATATACGGTATGGACACGCACTGGGAGCGACCGGTGTAAGTTATACGTCCACGCCCGACACAGCAAGTCAAAGGTGACATTGTATACCTCTAACATTGCTGAAAATTGGAATTTGATTTTATTGTTCGGACGGGATCACTATAAGGCCGGACTAAGTTGTGGCGCGTAGGTATTTCCGGGTTCATACTCCACCTGTGCGTGTGAATAGGCGACGCCTGGGAAAAAATTAAGATACATCTGAAGAAAACATAAACGCTAAAAAGTATATATTGTTATATGTAAAACCAAAAAGACGCGCTATACACCAAATCTTGTATGGATTAGGACTGAAAAATATTGTATTTATGAATATTTTCTATTCGTCAATCACCTCGATCGGGTAAGTTTATAATTTATTGAACAAAGGTCATTGATATGATTGTATCAAAGAATACCCTATAGAAAAAACTGACCTCGTTATAACACGCATGAACAAAACAAATCTTGTTTCTATATAACTCACTGACCAACAGAAATTTAGAAAATGTAACGACGACTACGGCTCTAGAATTCATATGATACCAACGGTATATTATAATGTTTAAAAAAGAAAAATGGAGCGAACAAATTGAAAATTAGTTTGAAAGAAAAGATAAAACATGAAACTCCATTCTAATAAATGAAAACAGCGATGCTGTACTAGCTATCTATTCCATACATATATCTCAAACCTATTTCGAAATTACGCCTTTCATCTCACCAAGCTCTATGTAGAAGAAGGTAGGTATCGTACTATAGTTTCATTTTGTTTCAATATGCTTATTCTAAAGAGTTAATCGAGAGAAGTTCATCAAAATGTATTACTGGAACCGCCCATCTGTATACAAACTTCTCCAGCTGTTGTCTGTGCGCAACAGGAAAGGGCTTTGGAATTTATTGAAGTACTTGAATCGTGTTTTACAGCATGTTCTACTCAGAAGATCTCAGCTTTAGCTTATTTTGGTTTCACTCAGATCAGTTTCTAGGTTTACCATAGCCGTCTATCCCCTCACTATATTGTAAACTCCCACTTATTCATTCGAGTTTGCCTCTCAGCTACGTTGACACAACACCTGTAACCTCACTGTAGTAGTTATTTTCAATATGATATATCTTTATAGATCTCCTGTTTATGTAAAGTAATGATATTAATGCTGTCCATCGTCTGTCAATTTGTATTTCATATTAACGGATTGTTAATTGTATGATGCAGTCTTTAGTATGCTCATGAGCCGTAAGGCTCAAGTTGAATAAACATTGAGCAATGACCTTAATTTTGGGTTACTCCGAGTCCTGCGATCTGTTCTAGTGTGGCTAGTAGGTGGTTCTATTGCCCAGACAAAATAATGGCTTTACGAGTACCAGTGATTTATCACCGAACATCTAATTTCGGAAAAAGACGGCAGAAAGATGACGGTAAGGGCACTTCGATATTTGCCGTCCACGTAGCAATATGTCCCCTCAAGTCATTGCTTTAAAGTCTGGTTTTACCAGACACCAAATGAAAAGCAACAAAACTGTACTTTTCTGTCTCAAAGTAATACGCTAAACTATGTGATATATGTAATTTTTTGAAGGGGAATGTCTGAATTCGTACGAAGCATTCCTTTGGGATGGGGCTGATGACTTTTAATGGAGGATATTCATCAGGCAATCATCCCATGTTATAGTAAAAGGACAAAGTGACCACATTGTATCAAATGTTTCTGTTTTGTCCATACATATTTACATGTATGGCACAGCAAATATCGGGCAGCTCAGGTATGTTGAATCACTTGTCTGTATTACCAACAAGTGCTTTCAAGGTTGTCCGAAATTGAGTCCTGTGGGTGCTTTCAAGATTGTCCCGAAATTGACTCTTGTGGGTAGCAGGTAAGTCTTGTTTTTTTTCAATGCTGTGTGCTATCTCTCGGTTGATAATTCGCAATAAACAAAACATTTTAGTAAATGACAGAGGAGTATAGTTGTCCCTGATGTAAATACTTAATATCATTATTCTTATTAGTAAATATATAGAGGATATTAAATGGTTTCCTTTTTGATATAATATATATTTCATGAGTTTGACAGAATATCGATATTTTCACGAGTGCAAAGCACGAGTGAAAACTTTCGAAGTGTTCTGTCAAACGAGTGAAATATGTGTTATATTAAACGTGAAACCATTCAATTTCTTTTTATTGCATTTTATATACTTAAAAACAAAATTAAAAACATTGAAAAAATAATAGTGTCATAAAATGTAATTCATGCCGTCATCTCTTTGTGACGTTACTCCACGTCAACTTGACGGCGCCATTTTGGAAGGACTGATTAACCCAATTTAAGCGTTTTCTGCTGTTATCGGAGAATCTGTGCATAAATAACTAACGTAAAGTGAATATTTTGTCAAAAACTGAATATTTCAGAAATGCAGCAAAATAACCATATATATCTATCTTCGCTTCGATTGGAAAAATCGGCAAGTTTTAAAGAGGTGAATAAAATGGTTTGTTCTGATTTGTCAAAAACGAAAAACTTTTCACTGCAAAACTTATATTTTCACTTCAAAATCTTATATTTTCACTGCTCATCGCTGCAGTGAAAATATAAGTTCAATGCGCATCGCTGCAGTGAAAATATAAGTTTTATCAGTTTGATAAATTTCCATATTTCACTGGCAAAAATGCAATGAAATGACATGACCATGTTTTTGTAAATAAAAATGTATGCAACATGCAGTAAATAGCAAGCATTATTTTTTATGATTAACTTATTTCAAATCAGGTGATTTTCAAAAGACATTTTTACATGGTAAAAGTTTACATAACGTATTAATAACGTGTAATATTTTACAATGATTTGTTCCCGGATAATTTTTAACATAATATGGCCCGTGACAGTAAACATAATGTCTTAACGTATTTATCATGTCTGTATTATGTAAGTTTAATTCTCGTGATTGAAACGTACGACAGTTAGGCTTATCAAGCACGAATGACTGCGGCGGTAAACAAATCGATTTGAAGGGTTAGTCAACTGCAAATGCATATTCAGCGAGAAATGGAATTGATTTTTATTCTTAGGATAGTAAAGACCTTTGCTGAAGTGGGCTTACTGGCGATTAAAAATGGCATAACGTACATCAACAATGCACGCTAGGTTGCAAATTGTTTTCTGATCAGATAACCTGGGATTGCTTTGGAGGAAGGATTGGCGTAGATATGTTGATTAACGGCGACCAAATATAAATATTGACAACCTGTGAAAACCTATCTCTACAACCAATCTCCAGTTTTGATTTTAGGTGAAATACAGTATAACGACATCTTTAAGATCAAACGCTCTAATTAAAGAGTATGAGAGACTCAGATCGAGTAGGAAGATCTAGTCGATAAAGCTAACGTACAGTATGTACAATAGTTGTCCCGGTTTGATTGAAAACAATGATTGCGTCCTTTAGTTTCCTTCAATTGATGCGGTAGAAGTGCCTGGTGTTACCTGTGTTGATTGTTGTGATACAATGACCGAGACAGGTAAATTATACCAATTAGTCTACAAATCTACCGTAACCTCGACTTCACCTCCCAAACACTTGTCGCGGATCTTCGCCTCGCCTACTCTGACAAACTGGAAATATTCATGCTTAGTTAGCCTCAAAATAGACAGGTTTATTTTGATTGAAACAAAATGGATATATGTCATCTCATCACTTTTGCTTAAAATTTCTTAAGTCCAATAAAAGTAACAGTCATTAGATTTAGCCGTTTATGAAACTTGAATTGTTTTTAAACCAACTATTTCATATAGTTCATTCCAAATACTGTAAGCTGAATATGCTTTGACTGAAAGTTACCATAAAATGTACGATGGTCATTTATACACGAACTGATTGTTTGTTGAAACTAAACATTATTAAAAGCTGTGACCATTCTCGAGTTACCGACCACCGAGAATAAATGGGAGCAAGTATTGAAAATAAACTTGAGATTTTCTGATAACTTCGACCAATAACTAAGGAAAATAATACACCCAGGGGAAAGTACGTGTACATAGTATAGCAATATAGACAAATAAACACGATTGCTTTAAGAAAGCGCTACCATTTGTCATAGAATTTCGAATCTGTAAAGCTGAATTGATGTTTGTATTGTCTGCCATACTGTGACCCACTGATCGATCATCTTGAGATATGACTACTGACAGTACCAAGTACGATGTTTGGTGTTTTATGTCTATTTTGTTTTTGTAGATAAAACCACCTAGACAGAACATTCAGAAGATGGCATATACACAATGATGGCAGTAAAATGAAATATCAGTTTGTGTTGTTTTTTTTTTTGGGGGGGGGGGGGGGGGGGGTCATTCAGTGGCTTGATGTCGTCTCCAAATGTGATTCTTGGGTCACATCGTGATATGCTGTTGTATCCCTCAGACCAGAGGCTCCGCTAATCCGCTAAGACTTTCTTATTTGTGTATCCTTTCAAGCTTCGTTTATACCAGATATACTAAGAAGAGACTCCCCTTTGTGTGTGGTTGCCCGTAACTCACGGTATATTCCGAAAAGGTGGTAATCCTGCGTTACGACTAGAAAGGTTGTCAAAAACCTCCAGAGGTGAGGTACACATACATGTACATATGTAGAACAATTAAACAGCTTAAATAATTGAAAATGTATGTTTTAGGGAGAAAATGGAAATCATCCTTGCGTAAAAAGAATAAATTTCTCATGGATATACATGTATATGTGATAGGATAATGACTACGATATTTGTGTACTGAGCAAGTAGACAGGGTCAAACTTTTTTTATTGTACCATTATTCGGGAATGAATCGTTTTATGAATCATTTGAATTATATAAAAATCATTCTTACATACCCGTGAAATCATTACTTATTTTATAAATTCATTTTTGTCGTAAACATATTTCTTTTATATGTTTCGAATAATAAGCTCACAATCCCCATCCACATACATTTAATTTCTCTAGCAAATAATTCCCTAGCTCTTTTCAAGGCAGTAAACAATGTTGTGACTATACAGGGAGCATTGGTAAACAAAGAAGATCTGCAGAAAGAATATTAGGTAAACTGCACGTATTTGCTATTTAAGGCTTCATTAACACCACAGGTTCGGTTCAAATAAAGTTACATTTACTGAGTGTAAAATGACTAGCTCCGTAGTTTTATGAGCAGGTGCTTCCTGGGATCCGCCCAGAACAGTAAAACAAAGATTTCGTCGTAATGAGCATCACCAACTCCGCGCATCTGATGCCCTCAATCAAACAATAGCAGGGTCGGGTTTTCTTTCGAGTCTCTACCAACATCGTACATATGAAACGTGATATCAACAGGGTCAAAAGTCTGTCTTCCCAAGAAATGAATATTCCAGAATCAAAAATATGTTCGCATTTGTGTTTGAATTTGTTGCATATGTTTCATGTCCGTTGATAATATTATGTAAATGGATACTGATATTTTGCGTGAAAGCAATTATGAAGCTGACAATTCTTTATGATGTAGACGTGACATTGGCTGTCACAACGCTAGAAACTGTTTCTCAGTTCTACTTTCTCATCATTCCTTCATAGATATAGCAGCACTTCCTCCTCAAAAACAATACAAATAAAAAATGGAGGCAATTAGGTAGCAATGTTTCTGGCCGAACGTTGTCGTTTCACAGCCAATTAAGATTTCAAAGGAGAAACACTGTCAAAGCTATTAGGATACTGGGTCAGGGCGATTTACGCTCGTCTTGTGGTGCAATGAAGCGGAATGAGATTTCGGTTCAGAAGACATTAATACGATTTGTCGATATATATATAAAGATGTCAAGGTTTTTATAATGGTGCTTGTTGTGGTGTTATTGATCACGTATCGAAATTGACCATAAAAGGAGATACACAATATTGATTCTGTGGAAACATTTTTATCGTCCAATTAATAGCTTTGGTAATATATTTCCATTGTTGCAATTCATACGCATGTGCTGTCGTGATTCCCGATGACCGACAATTAAACTTCGAGTTTTAATCAAATCAGTTACTTGGTGATTGACACGTATGGACAAACAATCAATGAAACTGGATTTTGTTGAAAAAAGGGAACTGTACAGGGAACACCCCGTTCCTCGTTATGGATTTAAATGCGGGATTATTTGCAAAAGAATTAGATAATATTTAAGTTAACGATAGCTAAATTGGACATTCAGCATATTTATGATCATGTCCTAATTGATTTTCGTTATGAAAGCAATGTTTTTGTCGCCATGGAGCATTTCCAGCATCAGGTGTATTTTCTTTCGTCGCTTAGTTGATGGCATTGTTGAGACTGTAAATACACCGCGAGAACAAAATCAATCTTTATATACTTCAATACACGGAATCGGAAAACTGTAAGATGAACGCCTTATTTATACAAAAGAGCTTTGTATTGAGTTAATTCCCCATGGGGCCCCAGCCAGGTATCCGCCGACAATAAATCTCTATAAAACATCACGTTACGTAGTCGTCCAGGTCCAAGTGGAAACGGATGTTACGGCCGTGGCTCACAGAAATCAATCAAACAGAGAGATCGATTACCTGACACTCGCAAGGTCAAAACAATATTTAAGTGATATGAAAATAAAATGCTTAATCAATAAGGCTCTTTATGGATAAGATAGTCCTGTTGAACAGATTGTCACTGTTTGCCGAGATTCATGGATTCCGCCTTTCACTCTGCCATAACCAAGATGTTATATAGTCAATCAGACTCGCTAGTGTTTCGCAAGCCTTTCAGAATGTATTTCCCCGCTCGTTATAACGGTTGATACATATATAAATGGTGAGGAGCCTATATAAATTGTATAGGGAAAACAATAGGCAACTATAGAAGAAAGGTCGTAAATAGTTTGACGAGCAAATAGGCATTGCTAGAATTTCATTGTTTCGGTGTGGCGGCAGAAATAAATAAATTGTTAATGTAAGTGCTATAAATGCAAAAGAATATATTTTATCATTATCATTATATAAATTTATAAACTTAATTAGATACGGTATTGTCATTAGCAGTTTTTGCAAATCTCAATATCAGCCACTACATATCGTATGACTATCGGAAGCCTTAGGTAGACAGATGCAATCAGCGACTGTATGTTCACACGATCATAATACGTTACATAGAAGTCATTGCTTCTCTTGTTATTGGAGGGTCGAACTTTGCCAACAAAAGCGAAACGTTAATCTCCGTGCCCATTAGTCTGTATACTAATACTACAGTATAATCAAGACACTTGCTCCATATATGGGAACGGAAACAATTTTCTTTCTCAAACAACGACCCTTGGCATTTCCTCGACTGATGGTAAATAGACTATAAAATGGGTCATCGCTGAGTGTATATCTATTAAGGAGTTTCTGATGTACAGGGACGCCAGGTTACGGAGTTGATAACACTGCGATAAATACAGACTACAAGCGTATTTGGGAGCTAGACAACATTCGACATGGATGATTGCAGATACTCCGGAAGTTATCACATACGTCATGATTCACGAGCCTTAGACACCGGCACGTAAAATATACATGATCTGACAAAATGCAATTCCTTATAAAGAAACGAATAGAGTGAGAACAAGAAGGAGGGACGGGGATATAGAATAGGAGGCCATCACATATAAGGGTTAACTATCGAGTAGATAATTGTTTATCTATAGGGGGGAATTAAAAAATACGCCATTAGCTAGTATCACGTACCCTGTGATCATGATGTACAGTAGTAATAAAACTAGCGAACGAACACGGACTTCCAAGGAAGTAGGGTGTAAGAATTGTTTCTGTTGCCCCTGTATTTGGGAGCTTACCTTTTCTCTTTTTAAATAACTTTTTTCGGCATAGCCGTATAATATTCTTTTGGCCCCGGATATGACGCGACAGGTTGCGTTACTGGTCAAGATGAAGTATGTGATTGGTCAATGTAGCGGTAAATGCAAAATGCAGATATGCAGTTAAAACAAAACAAAGTTAAGACTGAATACAAGCTGAATAGGTGGATGTATCTTTTCAAATGACACATTAATTAAATTATATTCCTGATTCAAATGCAGTTTTATTTTCACCAAAATGATTCAAACTGATATAATTTTGATATCCATGCTGAAACGCATTATATATAGTTCGTTACTTTATTTCACCATCAGTTTTACATTATAACCACCAGCGTTAAAACTATGCCGTTTATCTTTTTAAAGATATTTCTTGTTCATACTAATGTCGACATCAGTTCCGCGATATCACAAGGACACAAAACGCGATCATACCGCAGCCTCCCGAAACACACACGCACTCATAACACGCACTGTATGTCGCTCACTTGGGATGCTGTCCTTAGATGTTGGTACACTGTAGGTCGCTAAACAATACCAAACTTTTCATGGACACTAAATCACCGATAATGATTAATCCTGAGCCATTAAGAGCTGTTATGTTTTAAGTTCTAAGAAGATTGAACTCCTTAAATGTCTTTTTTACCAGTTATTATGAACATAAAAATCTTAAAATATTCCTATAGATTATTCTCGGGGTGCACTATTATGCAACGTGAACATATCACGGAAATTACTCGTGCGCTCTAATACTTGTGTAATTTCAGGCAATTGTTTGGTGGTGGGAATGCTCGGATTCAAATGAATACTGAGTAACTATGAAATTAGGATAGACAGGGGAGGTGTCGACGTCAGATCAAATGCACGAAACGTGTGTACAAATGACGATAGCACGTCATTTCCGTCGAGGTGTGATACGCGTTTACACTTCCGCTTCTCATGTTATGGTTTCCTTAGTTACCATACAGCGCTGCATCAAATTAGCAGGAGGTTAAATCTGGTTTGGGCCATTGAATGAAGAAATGGAGATAAAATAAAAACAATGAACTTTAAAGAAGAAAGAAACTAACCATATAATCAAAATGAAAATCAGTAAGGATAAAATCGATCTTCCGTTTTCAAGGATAGTGAAGTACTAATGCATTTCTGTGTTTGGAGAAATAGCTTCCTCAAGATGAAATGCTTCAGGAAAAATCCTATCATTATCACATGAAGCATATTGACCTATCAGAAAAACCTATACAATTACCGGCTATACGTCATTGATTTCAAGAGTAGATGTTGGTATTAGAAACTATTCAGCTGTTAGTAACTGAGCGATTGAAGCAGCATCCTGCCCTTCGTGTAGCAGACCGGCCGAGTATTATTAACATGAGTAAAACACAATCAGCTACTTCCTAGTCATAATCCCGCGAGTACAACATACGTGAAAACTTCACAACAATCGTGTCACTGCAATCCTTCAGGGACATTTCCTCGCCATTTAATTAGGCTAATGCATACTGTATTGACCCACAAGTACACAAACACGGGGGATAACTCTTCCAATCGATAGCGACAGTAAGACGGGAAGTACTTCCGGTATTCCGCGGGTGTTACAGAAAACAAGCTAGGAGAGTGGTGTTAGAATGGACAGGATATACCTTTAATTGAACAACTGCCTATTTACCGATAAGTGGAGACACTTCCTGTCTGATCAGCATCTCTGGAGATTAGATTACTGGAGACAGCATACGAGATATCAATAACACATGGGGCAATATATACTGAAAGGAAAAGGAAACGCTATAAGAAATTGACCGATTTACTACAGGACATTTTATATATAGGGAACCACTCTGTCGTCTGTAAAATAATCATCCATGTACTTTTTGTACCCTTATCATTTCCTAGAGTAAAACCTTCCCTTTCAGTATAATGACATATAAATAGTAACATATTTTCTAAGATGAACACTCACATATTCAAATCATTGTGAGGTGGACACTGAGTAATCTATACATTGTTTTGTAGTAAACAGAGGTATACATACCTACATACATGTAAATGTATATCTATAAGACAAGGTATATGTGTATTACTGATTGATGGATTGGCCTAAATATATTTCAAAACACGTTTTTTTTTCTAAATGAGATGGGAATATTGAAGGCATTTTGCTATTGATAGAAGCAGTTAGATTCTCCTATAAGTCATCGCTTATTCAAAATGTTATAACTCCAAACGAAACACTGTAAACGATAACATCACGGAGATCACACCTATCCAGACAACTTCGCCGCATTTACTCCAAAACACAGCTTTGTCCGAGGGAAGTGATCCTTACTGCCATTATCGTAAACTGGTCGATTGTCGCGATCTAGTCTGTTGGTTTCACTTTGACAAACAGTGTGTTTTAGCGTAAAACGAAGCATTTGATGTCGTAATTGTCACTTACGAAGCCTAATGTCGATGATGAGTGGGCGAGGTATATAACACAATCCCCCACCCTGATTTGAGTGCCATATACTCGGTCACCTCACAGACCTTTAGTGCGCATGACTGACCTTACCTGAATAATCAAATCAACTTTACCCCTGATTTCGTAGGGTTTGATTCAGATGATAAAAAAATAATTATACAGAAAAGTCGAGTGCCATTTCAAACCTTAATGAAACCAGTAAAAACTGCTCGGGTTATTTGTATGGGGTTTTAAAATTTAATGAATGCTTAAAATATTGGTTAGAGCTCTCGGCGCACGTGCTTTGTGAACTTTATTTTGTATCTTGTCTTCACAACCGAAAGCTGCAATTATGCAAACGGGGAAAATGTAATAGACATCTAGGATGTCACAGTCAGGTCACAAACAGAGCATTAACTTTTAAAAGGAAAGGTTAGGCGAGGACGCATTATTTTGTGTGACTGGTTTTTATGGTATTTTTAATACTGCTCTTTTCACCGTCTTGTCGTTCACGTCTGGGTTTCTAGGAGACAATAGGACTTATGATTCCACCAAACCGGCAGTAATGGTACGACTACCGAACAGACATGCGCCCTCCAGCTTCCTCAACGACTCAAATTCAATTTCTGTGAATTCCTTTTATAAATTAAATCATACGGTTCTATTACCAATACAAATAATCCAGGAATATAATTTGGCGTGCTTGGAATTTTACGAGGAGTACTAGCGCGTTTATCCTGTTAACGTTTTCGTGAACCAATGTTTTATATGCTTAGAGCATCAACACCAGAGTTACATATGATGAAAACATAATGTGATATCAGCGAACGGGAGACAGTAAGAATGTACCGGCTCTCAACTATGGTATAACTAAACTGTGGTAAGGGAAAACAAAGAGTGGCCTCAACGTATAGCAGAACTAGTCATTTTGTATTTCGAAATTAATTTCATAATTCATTTGTATACTCGTGTTACTGAAAACAAAAAGTGTAAGATCAAATACCTTGTTTGTTTGAGATGTAATGCCACTGCAAAAGCTAGAACAATATCAGGACAAAAAGAACAATGGGACAATTAGTAAAAATGTTCCAAACAAAAGTACAATAAGGTTTGCAATTGTCGGGAAAACGTGAAACTATGGTATGGTTCCTGATGACATTATCATTGCATTGGTGAAATGTTTGTCATTAAAATAAGTTTTTGTTTGTTAGTTAGTTTGGGTTTTTTGTTTTTCTATAGCGGAAATTTTTAAGTCAACTGGAAACAATTAAAATCCTTTTTATCACAATACGGGCAATGTATGCGAGTAAATTTTAGGAAATCGATGAAATTTTGTCAACTCTGCAGCACTCCATTATCATCATTTTGTAAAGAAATACCACATGTGTCACTAATATATGCATGTACCGCGGCAAAAGGCACAAAAGATAATTTAAAACGACTATTTTGAAGAAGAAAAAAAAATATTCTCCACAACTTACAATAGCCCTCGTAATCGTGAGTTAACGCTGACGTCATCAAGGTAAGTGAACACTTTCTCCAGACATGCTGCGGAGGAAAAATGAGCTATGGCGAACCGCTTTCTGTTGGATAATAACCGGTAAGACACCGAAGGGAAAATAACAATGGCATTAAAATCTACGTGCTAGATAAGATACGGGATTATATTTGACATAATTTTGTCTTTTCAAGCATGTGTTTACTATTTTTATGAAAATTGATTCTTCCTATCTACACAAATATTGATTTGCAATTTAAAACAAATGAACATCTAGCGAAAATGAATTGTCTATGGTTTCTTTTTCGGGAATACTTTCATCAATGACATCATTATAAATGGAATCCTAGTTAAGCTTTATACATGTATCCACACAAAGATGCCATTTGGGGGAAATAATAGAATATTAAATGTGTTTAATGTGATTTCCCAATGGATGTTTAAATATCTTAGTTCGATAATTATTCGACCAAATCACACTCAGATGTACAATGTATTAGTTTTTATATGTCTAGGTTTTTATAGTTTACGTGTTCAACTCTATCAGTTTAAATAGCGACAATGGCCATGGATATACCACCGCTATCGAAATTTTGAAGAAACATTTTTACATAATAAATACCCCTAAAAGGATTTAACTTTCCCGCTACTTTTACCAGATTTAAGCGATTAATTTCGTTCGAGAATCGGCCAGAACTATAGCTATGTTAACCTTTATGACCCCGTCCTTCGAATTATCAATATACCGTTTTATTACATTTGGAAATATTAATAGCGCATTAAAGCCCTGGAGATAAATAACAGTACGATGGGATATGTAGCGTACTGGTGTATTTTATCGCTAAATTAAACAAGGACTGAAATTCCAATGAAAACATTAAATCTTTATAGATAATAATGTTATTGACTTTGCCGAGGCGCTATACCTAGGAGAGAGGATGGCCAATAGAAATGCCAGGAGGACTATACTGAGATTTGTTCTCACGAACATGTTGTCTGACAGGTAGACAAACCACCAGTGTATTCCTCCATCTGATAGGCTAGCAACTCCGCTTCTCTCTTATCTCTTCACAAAAACAAGCATGCATTACTTCCATTTGTCTTAATCAGTTTTAGTTGTGATGACGAATAGTTTTGTTTTCATGGTATCTACGGCTAATGTTGGAAGTTTACTTTTCATAAGGAATTCCTGTCAAATAAACAAAGTCAGCCTTCTGAAAATAGGATGTCATATGTTTGATAGAGCTTAATGCTTCCTGAATTAGATGACCATATATATGTTGTGTTGTGAATTGTCTGATAGACAACCATAATTTGTTGAATTTTAATCGTCTGACAAACAACCATATATTTGTTGTATTGTGAATCGTCTGACAAACGACCATATATTTGCTCTATCGTAAATCGTCTGACAGACGATTATGCACTTGTTGTATCGGGAATCGTCTGACAGACAGCCATACATTTTATATTGCATATTAAACAAATTACCTTAAATGATGTGTGCAATCAATTATCATTTGAGGATGTCACATCTACTCGTAGGCATTAGTAATAAGACGCTATGAACAATAATTAACAATATGGCTATACTGCCTATACTCGTAGACATTAGTAATAAGACGCTATGAACAATAATTAACAATATGGCTATACTACCTATACTCGTAGACATTAGTAATAAGACGCTATGAACAATAATTAATAATATGGCTATACTGCCTACACTCGTAGACATTAGTAATAAGGCGCTATGAACAATAATTAACAATATGGCTATACTGCCTACACTCGTAGACATTAGTAATAAGACGCTATGAACAATAATTAACAATATGGCTATACTACCTATACTCGTAGACATTAGTAATAAGACGCTATGAACAATAATTAATAATATGGCTATACTGCCTACACTCGTAGACATTAGTAATAAGGCGCTATGAAAATAATTAACAATATGGCTATACTGCCTACACTCGTAGACATTAGTAATAAGACGCTATGAACAATAATTAACAATATGGCTATTCTGGCTATACTCGTAGACATTAGTAATAAGACGCTAGGAACAATAATTAACAATATGGCTATACTGCCTACACTCGTAGACATTAGTAATAAGACGCTATGAACAATAATTAACAATATGGCTATACTGCCTACACTCGTAGACATTAGTAATAAGGCGCTATGAACAATAATTAACAATATGGCTATACTGCCTATACTCGTAGACATTAGTAATAAGACGCTATGAACAATAATTAATAATATGGCTATACTACCTATACTCGTAGACATTAGTAATAAGACGCTATGAACAATAATTAACAATATGGCTATACTGCCTATACTCGTAGACATTAGTAACAAGACGCTATGAACAATAATTAACAATATGGCTATACTGCCTATACTCGTATACATAAGTAATAAGACGCTATGAACAATAATTAATAATATGGCTATACTGCCTGTACTCGTAGACATTAGTAATAAGACGCTATGAACAATAATTAACAATATGGCTATACTGCCTATACTCGTAGACATTAGTAACAAGACGCTATGAACAATAATTAACAATATGGCTATACTGCCTATACCCGTAGACATTAGTAACAAGACGCTATGAACAATAATTAATAATATGGCTATACTGCCTACACTCGTAGACATTAGTAATAAGACGCTAGGAACAATAATTAATAATATGGCTATACTGCCTAAACTTTTCTCCGCGATTATTCGTCATGCAATTTTTGTTTCATATAGGAATACATTGATTGGGGTAAAAGGAATTCATAAGAAGACTATTGTGAAGGATAAAGTCAGCCATAATGTCGACTGAAATACGAAAAAAAATACCATGGAGTTTGTGCTGTCGTTCCATTGTAATCATGATTCACTGTTATCACTGTTCTGACACTTTCAGTCTTGCAACATCTCAACGAACAAATATGGATTATTTGGCAACACCCATTGGATAATTGGTGTTTATTATTATCTTTTTTTTATTTTGAAAATAATGTCATCTTCACATCAAGTTTGATGAATGAACGCCGTATAGTGAATATGTTTCTAATCACCTGTCACGGTGTGACTGTCGATTGGTTGCTAAGGTAGTTTCAACTTACCATAGCAACAGCTATTGGGAGCTTGCGTGATGTCAATGGTAGTTCTGGAGCAAATTTACGACCGTCTGATTTATCGTTTTCATTGTTTCAATACTGAGCTGTCTGTTATCAATCTATTGTTTAATGACATTTTGACTACACCAGACATATTTACTGTAATTTTATATATCAAGTATCACGATTAGGCATTTCTATAGCAAGTATATATCGATTTTCATACTAGAATTAGGTCATCTTAAGATCATTTTAACAAATATAAAATTCATCTATTGATTATTTCACACCTGTGTGTCCAGGTATACAATATTAATTAGAACACACGTGTTAGGTGTTATTTGATACGTCGTGTCACTCTACAGAGCTGCTCGAGCGTCGCTCCCACGTGATAGAAATCAACGTTAATGAGGAGGAAGTGAGAACATTCCGGTAATAGACATGGCGTGTATGTGTCCAGAGACACCTACGGTACAGGTATATTTCCCGATATACATTCTCAACACCTTCCTCCATGTTTTACGTCAACCACGTGACATATTACACGTCTTCATAGCTGCTACTTGATATTGTTTATCCGATACAGTAATGCTCCCCAAATTCTTCCCAAGCTCCTATGTTTTTAGCTCCATCTGTATTTGCTATTGTGGTCAGTAGGTTTCACCAAGTTTTCAAACTTCTTCCAGTGTACAATATCATGACATGCTAACAGTATTCAACGACGAGATATTCGAAATTGATCTGAATTATGCCAACGATCTTACTTTTCATTTTTGATGTCTACAAAAACATTACAAACTTTCCGGGTTTTATTCGAACTTCCGCATTGTTCTTAACAAGTAAGATACTTTATTTATGTACAGTGATCATGCATCGAGTGAAATTGACTGTTCAGGTTGGCAGTTATCTTCGCCTCTCTAAGCCATCCGAGAATGTAATGAATTCATGAACAATGTATATAATATCTCTGTCTTTCAAATCTCAAGATTTCCGGCGTAAAAACCTAGCTTGTCAAGAGAAGTATATATTCTATCCGACCATATACATGCGACCAATCATAAATTTGGAGCCTACGATGATAGTGAATTAAACAGAGTATTCCTTGTACGAGTAAATGTAGACATGGCAAAGAAATAATTATTGTTGAGCGCAATAAATCGGGAGTGAAAAAGATAGTTAACATACCAGAGCATACTTATTGCGAGAGAAGATAATAAGTTTGAGCACTAATGCATTTGTTGTCAGAGAGAACGTAATATCGTGGTGACAAACGCAATAATGAAGCAATTAAACCGCGACACAGGTGTCTACAGCATCCACTGGGATTACCAAAGTACAATATGTCTTTTCTATTGTTTTCCGCGGAGGTGACTTTACTGACTAACCCTTCAAGTGTTGACGTTACATCTACTCAAACTTTTTGATCTTCAGGAAAATTGTGTGGGAAAAAGTACTAGGATAGTAATAAGCATGCGCGGTCGTAGATAATCGGAAGTGAAATATTTCACAATTTGAGAACATGGCTAGTTATTACCTGATTGGTAAACGGCCGTCATATGAGACGTTGTTTTATTTGTTATATATATATTACGTACAGGATTAATAAACCACGAAATTTTAACTAAAAGACCGTTTGAAATACATGTATATGAAAATCTTTTGACGAGAAGAAATTTACTAAAAAAAAAAAAAAAAAAAAAATCGCGTAAGCGTATAAATGCTTTAAAGGAACACAACCCTTACTAGTAACTCTAATTAGTACGGGATTGGCTGTATGTGACAGGATGGAGATATTCAAGAACTTAAAACTTGTTAAGTATCTAATATACGAGATTTAAAATCGATGATTATCCAGAGCAATAAGCAGTACGTACGTGACTAGATATATAAGAACGTTTAATTGGTGTTATATTTAATTGGTGTTATATTTAATTGGTGTTATATCTAATTGGTGTTATTTTTAATTGGTCCTTTAATTGGTGTTATATTTCATTGATGTTATATTGTCCCTGGTAGTTATATTGGACACCTGTCGTTACAGGCTTAGTACATAATGAACACAGAGTTTAGTTCAGTTGGTGTGCATTTCATACTCATTATTACTTGCTGTTGTTGGTAAGAACATGATTTGTTATCCTTACCAGAATGATATACATCACCAATTCGTGTTTGGAGTTTTATTTACATTATATGTTTACCACACATAACATTATCGGCTAGTTGTTGTGCTATAAAATTGCAGTTAATTTTGCCACATTTAAAGGAGGACTGTCTCCTGATAGACCGTATTGTGTTAATCATATCGTGAAAAAATTTCAAAGTCAACCATTAAATCACTTTCTTGCTTTTTTTAGAATGTGAATTTCCCGTATATTTCCGTATTCAATGAAACACGATTATTAAAGTCTAACATTAATAAACGCCATTAAACACTTCCATGCCTTTGCTCCAAACCTCCAATGGTGATACGGTGATACATGTCGTCTTCCATTTATATGTATGCTGATTACAACATTACAGTTTGGCTTCATTTAACTTACTGAGGAAAGGCTGAGCTTTTGTTTGGCATTGTCTGGATGTTAGCATTATACCTATATATAGCTAATTCAATGAAGTACCACTATTATGAACAAACAGGTGGGAACTGGACATCACGTGCTTTAAAGGTACACAGTTTGATCTATTGTACCGTGGGTTATAATCTACCGGAGTGTTTCATTTAACTGTGTCTGCGCAAATCATCACTTGGTTAGATTTAGACGGAATGATGACTTGATTCCGAACTTTAACGGAGTTTTCCGAGTTGTTACGATTTAGGTTATCAGACATCATTGCACCTGTCCGTCAGGTGTGAAAAGGCCGTGCATGTCCCGAAGACTAGTATATGTCTGTTTTCAATTGAAAAAAGCATAGAAAATGAGAAAGAAACATCAACATATAGTAGCTCCTTTATAAAGTATGGATAGTTACACAACCCCACTGGTTCCAGAAGGGGTATGTTTCATAAAATCACTTGATAATAATGGCTAGTTTAAAGAGGCTTTGACTTCAGCCTCATTATTAAAACGTATCTAACAGCACAAAATGGCCACACCCACCAAGTTATTGACAATCTAATCTCAGCTGTATAAAACTCTCGGTTTAATGCATTTCCTCTTAGTAGAAATAATTGGGATAAAGATGCTCTACTACATCAAATGAACAGTATGTTGTAAAGGATCGCAATATGCTCTGGGAAATATTGATAGTGTCGTGTTTAGCTGTGTGGTGTAAGGAGACGCCTATGAAGCCACATCACTGTTATTAACTGTATACCATTCTGACTTCTATATGAACTCCGTTTATCAAAACGACGATGATCAATTTTATGCCGGTGTTATTGACAACACTCGAAGCTACAACAGGGTAGGTGTAGCGCGTGATTTAGTTACTACCTACAATGTATCAAACGGCATACTCATTACAACACGTCCCCGTGAGGAAGTAACGTGACTGATAACCTCGAAACACAGATGTTGAAACTAGAAAGACACGAAAAGCTAAGATAGAAAGCTATATCTTATAAATAAAACGTTAACACCAGGGTGACAACTGAGAGCACAGTTTGGAACGTTTACATAAAGATCGACATAGATAAAGCTGACAACAAAACGGAAGGAAAAACACTACGAAACCCATAAGAAACTGTCGACAGATGTGTGGGGAAGGTGAACGTTTCAAGCCCCGCATGTGGTGCTCGTCACGACAATTTTATACCGGAAACCAACAACAAAATAATCTAAGTCTTGCAATGATATCCTCGAAATTCCAGGCGTTGTGTTCACGTTCGGCGACCTATATGGGGAAAACGTAACACTCGGATATCGAATCGTACAAATAATTAGTACAGTACATTGAATAACCGAGTTATTTAACCAAGATCAGTTCAATCAAAATTACATCATGTGAACACACGCCATGACTTTTAGAAGTTAACGCACGTGGTTTTGTTTGTTGGCCCCAAATTGTTGATTATTAAGTTAACGACTTGATGAGTCTATATGGTATCGCTATACACTTGTTGTCTAGCGGAATAACGATGTCCTGTTGTTCTTGCTGATATATATTGTTGACAGTAAGTGTAAACCATGGCACAGAAGCACACAATGTGTTATCTTGACCCTGTTTTGCAGTGACCTGCCAAAGATAATAGTACACGAGACAGTTCTAAGATAGGATGGCCTCCCCACATCTTACACAAAGTACAATATCAACAATGATCAGGTTTTGTGAGAGCCTCACACTACTATATATATCGTAACGTGAGTTAGTATGACCTTTTGTTGTTAATTCTAGACGTTTACAATGCCCCAAGTTCTTCAGTATTCCTCAAGTATCGAATTTGTGTGAAGAAACAGCAAAATGAGTAGTACGATGTTCTGGCTTGAGTTTTGTCAACGTTTTCTAACTTTAAAATCTCAAAAGGAAAACATTGCTGAATTTTCCTTACCTGAGATTTTTTTAACTCAAATATTGTTTTCTATTGAAAAATTCAAGTTAAGTAATTTCATTACGGCATATTTCTAATTAATTTTACACATTTGTATAAATGTACACGTGTGTAGTTATGTACAAAATCCTATTGGTGTGAGTGGCCAGTAGTTAGTTAACGTCGTTTGTAAACATTGATATTAACGTCTGACTGTAACACTAAACATACATTGTAACTTAATTGTACGTAAATAAAGCTGTCCAAGTACTTATTAAACGAGCAAACACACTCACATATCGGTACGGCCTTGTTTACAAACACACAGTACTATGCCAAGCACTCGTCCAAAATATCAGAGGGCCGAATCACTTAGCTCGGTATATATGCACTCAAAACGCAAATGTCAAACTGCAAGTTTATATCACAAAGATATATATTATATAAAATATAAGCATCTGTATTCAAATATAACTGGCTCAAATCCTAGTCGTATGCCTTAATGATAGAACTGACTTCATTCCTAGCCGCATGTAAGTTCCTAATCCTAACTGACTTATAAACCTCTAGAGACGCGTTGTATACATTAAGAAATCAAGTGTTTTAGACACCTATTACCACCAGGAATATGTAGCCGTTTACCATTTCGTTATTTATTATTATTTGATCAACATGGTATTCCGTATTGAGATATACAAAACTTTTTTACATCAACAAATCAATTGAATGAATACCTCGATTGACGTAAAAGGAAAACTTGATACTGAAGATACCTTTGGCCATAGTAAATATATAGCGTTACCCTGTGTAGATAAGTATGATACGGTTGGTGTTTATGTTCGATGTTATCTCGCTGTGTGGTGTCGTTACTCCGAAAAATTCCCTTAGCCAATGTTATAGTGAACCCCTCGGGCTGCGCAGCACAATAAAACAGTTATCAATATTTCATTAAGTTACAATAAATTCATGGCGTTATTCCAACTTGGCACGTAAGATTGCATACATGGCTGGTGATGTTCTTATTCGCCGATCTGTAACACATTAAGTGTGTTGTGTACCATGATTCTGTAGCCTCGATATGATAACGAGGCTCTTCCACCATGGCTGACTTTGCCTAGAGGAATAAGAGTTCAACTTGTATATCAATTCATTTCCGGATACAACTCATGTGATCATAGAACGTGCCATTGTGCCGTGCTCTGCCTTGTTCCAATCTTGACATATCTCACTGACTCCGGTATCAACACAACCCCAGTCGACATCTCCTTGACAACCCATACACTGCTTGGCACTGCTCACAAGGGGTGAACTCATAGAAATGAAAAATCCTTCCATTTCTGAAACATATATCATGACAAAAAGCTATATTAATGCTCATTTGAATAACTTTTTGTTCACTTTTTACATTTATCAGTCATCCAAAGCTTTTAACAAACTGGCTTCAATTCATCCCAAGGGGACTCCGAGAGATAACCTGTCTTGTAACGACATATTACATTTTGCATACCACTGTCAGTTACATTCTCAACATAGCGATTGATTACAACTCCTTGAGAGGCAAAGATCAGAACAGCAACAAATCCCGAAATAAAAGGGAAAGTCACATGCATGAGTCGACACACTTGCTAGGGTATATATGTTGGGTAATATGTCGTAACAGACGTAACACAAGTAGGCGAATCAAGTGTGTCGTCTATAGTACGAGTGGTTACTCCTATCGTGCTCGAAGTGTATTTAAAACATGCCTTTTTTGCCCTTCATTCAAAGGAAACCAATGTTGCCTTTACCCACGCAGCAAGCAGTATAGTTACACTTACATCAAAGTTCAGTAAGCCAATTAGTGTGTTTCATCAACATTTATATTCTTTTGGTTTGAAATTCTTAAACATGTATGTTTATAAGTGGTTCTTATGTCAACAATTTCTCTGGAAACTTTACCGAATTCTGTTTAAACATATACGTTCCTACTTAGTGTACACTTAAGTACGCAAACAAACAGGGGCATATTTACCGAGACATGCTGAGTTATGTAAATGTTGAAACTCGGCTGTTAGGCAGAAATTTTAATGAGTCTTCGACGAAATCTGATTTAAATGGATAAGAACGCAGTAAGGTGCCTTTCTGCTCAAACAGCCTGTGGTCATGTTTCATTATTATAGCGAGGGTTTACAAGTTTTCAAAATATACAAGCATGTTTACTGCTGTGTTTCTGAAGGATGCTTAGTGTTGTAACGTATAAATGTAGTGTTTGTTTGAATGATTTTATCATGTTATATATTTCGTATCAGAACAAATTATATCAACTTCAAAGCAAAATTACAATATCACTCAAACATGGAATACGTTCACCAGCGTGAAAAATAAACATTATCTCAACTACATTACATAATCCGAGATTTATATTTACGGATATTTCAATATCTATAACTACGTGGCCATTCGTCATACTTCATTTTTAGTTTCCATTCTCTGTACAGATCTATATACATGTAATCATTGTTTTACTGACATGCGGATTTTTTTTCTTACTGGTATCTTCAGGTAATGAACTATGTCAGTATTTTATATTTTATTTTCAAAAACTCCATTCATATACATATGTACATGTATCCGTCATTGAGCTAAAGGATCTGGACCACTCAAATACCTTAGATTTCACCGACAGGAAAACATGTGTTAGTTATTATATATTCATGTAGTTTTCTTCTGGTATTCTGTTTGACGAGTAAAATGACTAATCATAGTATTTCTTATTGTGGGTAAAGTATTCTTTTTCTTCAAACCGTGTCATTGTTGAAAAATGTCGCCGTTTACGGTTTCCTGTTTTCGATTGCTCACTTTTTGATGGCGTAGAATGATTTCATATAACACGTCACTACATATTACAGGCGGGATCGTTACGCATTAACAAAACATAGTCCTCTAAAACAACACTTCATAAGATGTTTCTCTGTCATATGTTAATCTAATTGGTGGTTTATCAAAATTAGTATTTTTGGAATCACAAGCACGTCAAGTATGTATTAATAAAACATAATGCATGTACATTGTAGCTAGCCGTCTTTCTTTCCCGGTTCAGCGAGTTAAGCTTATGACAAACCTATGAGGTAAAAAACAAGTCAATGTGTTAAAATATCCAAAACTTGTGTCGTCTTTGAGATTATCTCGTTATCCGGTACCTTTGCGGTTATCCGGTACCTTTGCGGTTATCCGGTACCTTTGCGGTTATCCGGTACCTTTGTGGTTGTCTCGTGCCTTCGGGTTAAGGACAAATTAGCTTTCCCTTTGGACAGTATGACTATCACGTACATAAATGGCAGTCAAGATTATTGCTCGTGTTCCATGACCGAGATTTGACGATTGTTTTTAATTTGTTTGCATACAAAACTAAGAAACCTTCCCTCGGCGATATAGTACACAATCATATCCTCGCCCGGGTATTGCTTACGTATTCAACAGTGACACATACTTTCTCCAATCGAACCACAAGCAATTTGCGAAAAACAGTGGAAACACTTAAACAAAAACCAATAAAAAAACAATGGCTACATAACAAGGCAATGGGAATCGTTGCCGTCAATGTCAAAGGTCTATATATTGACAAGGACGTATATTACAATGTAATCTGATAGCAGGACAACGGCTGTGCAGATGCACGACTCTGTGACTGTAAAAGACGTGTAGAGAAGATAAAGCACACATCCGGCTCGGCCATATATGTCCATTATGGCAGATTGGACCGGAGATTGGTTGGTATCGGACTCGAACAGGAAAGCCAAATTGGCATCATTTCATGCAAAACAAGTTTATTTTCTGCAGAATTCTGACTGATTCATCTCATCAGCGAAGACTTAAATACAGCAATGTCTGTTGGACATCGCCAGGGAATATCACTTTCTTCATTTATACTCTACTACGCTGTGCAAATTTAAAACATGCATTGCTATCAATAACAAATATCCATAGAAATATCCCGAGGACCACATGTGTCTACATTGTCTATGCTCTTGTTGTCATTTATCATTGGTGGTGTCTATCTTACAAATGCAGTAAAAGTATCCTTGTTGGTCTGAGACGGCGATGGCAGAGTGTTTAAGGTGTCCCGACAATTTATCACCAGCCCTCCACCTCTTGGGAGAGTTTGAATCCCATGCGGGGTACAATTTGTACGTAGTTGCATGGTACTGACCGTAGACTGGTTGTTTTTCTCCGGGTACTCCAATCTCCAAATCCCGACACGTCCTTAAATGACCCTGGCTGTTAATAGGACGTTAAAAATAAACCAAATGCTTCTTGATAAGAGAGAACGTGCAGGGAATACGTAAGATAGTTTCGACGTAATACTACTTCTATACATACTTACTAAAATATATCAATATAGATTAGAACAGGCAAACTTAGCATCAGCGCTTTCATTTTGCAATCCTCATGATGCTTAAATTGCCCACGTAGGTATTCTAAACATCATAAATATTAAATAATGAAAGCGTTAATGCTTACATCTAGTGTTGTTCTAAGTTATTTTGATATATTTCGCCGGGTACTCTGAATCTACAAAAAAATGTATTATATTTCAATATATATTTAACATACAAGATTTGTATTCCTAACACCAACACGTCATATTAATAATACAATTTAGGGCATAACGATAAAATAGGCAAAATGATTTCATGTGTGTAACCATTAAAAGTAAACATTCTGTCGTTAACACGCTAACCTATCTCGTTCCGCTTCACAATAATCACTGAATGCTACACTATTAATAATAATTTTAAAACGTCCCGTCTACTTAACCTCGGTCGCTTTTATCGTCTTTGCATCAAATAACATGATTCAGTTTTGACGTCTAAATTATGCGTTTTTAACAGCAAGCGATTAAAGTTATTTTGCCAGTTGATATTTATATGACAGCCTACTGTGTCATTTGGTCCTATTGAAAACCACAGGTCTGAACAGCACATAACATAGCATTGATTCTCAAGGTCTGATCGAACTTAATTTACCCCATTTTCACTAATACTGCTAGGATCGAGATTACTATTACACTTTTTTCCTTGAATGTCTTTTCTGATGTCCCGCCAAGGTTTGGTATTCTCACTCCGATTATTTAGATTTTTTTGGCTACATTCTAAAGTAGGAAATGAATATCGCTTACTTTCAAATTCCCACGCGAGTGATCTCAGCAGTTGTATGTAAACAAAGAGACAAGATGGCGTATGGATATCACAGGTAAAGTTGTCCACTTTACACTTTAATTACATTTATGATATCAATAACATTACGTAAGAGTATGTAAGTCACATATAATCCTCATGTAGTGACTAAATCTCATGTTTTCATTTCTATTGTATTTATTATTTTTCAAATAATGTTGTTTGGTGTCATGCCAACATATATCTTTAACAGTTTGTGTCTCATTTTTTGTGTGTAAAACGCCTACAGAAATAAAAAAAAAACATGCTTTGTTCAGTCATGTGTTATGATGTTATTATCATAGGTTAAGAAGGGGGCGACAGAGAAGCTTTTTAAACTGAAAAATAAAGGGGGATATTGGTGAGCAATGAGAAATATTGACCTCCATCGACATTGACATAGCGTTGCCAATTTAATGACTGTTAAGATATAAATGGAATAAATCCCAATTATTGTTGTTAATATTTCTACTCAACGTGCTTAGTTCTGATACAGAACACTTCTACTTCTGACCATGCAACCTAATTATCCTTCCAAAATATTCCCATCTGTCAGCGGATTTGCATTGCGTAAAGTTGTTTTGATTGTTGGGATTAAATTGCTTGCAAATATCTTCTTCTTAAAATTCCATTTGTGACGGAACTGAAGTTTCCGTTTTACAGACATGTAACACTGCAAAGAACCATCTGACTGCCACGACTAGCATTAGATTGTCCTGCAGACGATTGAAATGTTCTCCGCCCGCCATTGTTATATCACGATGATACCGACTGCAAGCAGTCATTTAATATTCCATAGAGCTATGCAGTTCAATTATCATATCATCAAATCTGTATTTGGTATTATTTTGTCAGTAGAATTGTTTGTGATAGAAATACAAAAGTTGATGTTCGAAACAATAGTTCTGTGCCATTCCAATATCTGGTACGGGACATGCGATACATTGTACATGTGATTTGCTCTGGGCATGTTATCCTGTCTATGCACCAATATGCCTGACTGTTCGTCGTAATGGAATAAGGACGGCCTTTCTCCAGGGATCAGGAAGTGGCACCTTACAGACTGTTGTCGGACTTCCATAACTGTTCTACCTAATACCAGACTTGCCAGATAATGTCAGTTAAGGATTTCATCCTTTCCAGAAATGTCAAATTCTAGGAGTTCGCTTTAAGGCACCCATACACTATTATATTATCAAATAATGTCAAATCAATTATGTTTCAAAAACGTCAAAGCTCAAAAAGCTTTAGACGAATGGAAAAAAAACAAGCAAGACGCTGTTCCATTAAAAATAAAACGTTAATGGATATGAACTTTGAGTGTCAGTAGTAAAAGCTGTTAATTTTGAGTACAGATGTCACTGGGACGAGTTGGACTATCTAATGAACAAAGTGATTCAAGGATTCTCAGACCAGCTGACAAGTTTATGTCTTAGGTCTATAAATAAAACGGCACTAAAGCCTGTACTCCCAGGAGATTGACACGCCCAGAATTATTCGAAGGACCAATTTCGCAGTTAATTTCAAAAGCTTTTTCTCTATAAATGGCCGCCCACCGGAAGAACATCACGGAATCTCGCCAGCGTACATCCGTAGCACGTGATGTTAGAATCTATGAGGCTCTTTGAAGGAACCCTAGATATGGAATGACCAATCATGAATTAGGAAGTCAACAAAGTGAAAATCAAATGTTTCTTACTAACCCTGTCACTAGGTTATCGATACAAATAGCTAAATAGTGATTTAAGTGCGTCATGTATTAGTAGAAACCAAGTCCCAAGCTCTTGATTAAAGATAAGAAATGTCTAGGTAATTTGGCCTCACGCTATCAAAACATTAATGACACAATATTAACCTACACTTGAAACTAATGAGGGAAGACAGACTGACACGGAGGAAAACAAAATGTCAATTTTTATCGTTTGTTCCCAAAAATCGACACATGACTTTTGATAGACGGGTGATGAAGAGCGATCATCGAAAACAATGGGGTATTCACGGTTTGAAAATTCTCATACTTTGTATAACTCCAATAGCGTATTCAAATAAATGATATCATCTCTATACTGTATATCGTTACATGTTCAAACATTATAACTTAATGTATAGTTTATACATATGTATATGTATAATACTAATATATATAAACTATAAGAGATGGTTGATAAATGTAGATTTATTGTAAAAATATGAACGATATTGTTTATCAGAAATGACAAAAACAACATAAGTTGAAACAGATGATACATTTTAAAAACCGAAATTTTAAAAAGGAAGAAAAATGCGTGTTTTTAATCATATCACTGAAGCATCCAATCTATAACGAGAACCTTGTCCAAATGCTATCATCCGATATTCTGTTAGGCGATCCTACAGTGTATTGACAATGTCTGCAATCTGATATCGTAGAACTGTTTTTTCCAGCTCATTCTATTTGTAATATCTGTAATTTCATCTCTGGGGACAGTTTTATCAGATAATACCATTTCTCGTGTTGGTAATAATATCTTGTGTGTACAATTATCTCCACATCGGCCAGTTATTAAATAGCGATTAAAACAAGTTTCTTGTTTCTCGAATTTAAACCAATGATGAATGTCTGTTGATTTTAAATTAATACACATCAAAATCTTTGCGGGGAAGAAAACATGCATTGTTCTGAGATACAAACAGAATAAGATAGTATTGTTGGATGTAAAATTGGACATTTATTGTGCTTTTATATACATAATCAGTGGTTTAATTATTGTCTAACTGATTTCTTCGTCTGTCAAGATGATTTACAATCAAAACGCTATTCGATGTATCAGAGAAAACGCACTTTTCATAAACTTACCCAAAGGTCAAACAGTCTTAATAGATAACATATCGTATTATTTCAAACCGGTATGACAGGTAAAGAATGTCGCTTGGAAGATCCGTGTATTAATACTGAAAATCTATTATCATAACTATTAATATTAAATATTTTAACCACACATTTCACTACCGAAACCGCTTCATTCGGCGTTATATTCGTTCAGTAAGCAAGTGGTTGGATGTTGACATAATGCGAACGCAAGCCGTTGTTCAACCCAAATCCAAGAAACAGCTGAATTAGGGGTATACAGTTTCGGTGAACATGCCATCGTATTTGATTATGACAAATCACAATGTGTTACCGATACGTTAGACCTTACATTAATTATACATATGTTAAAGACATACATTGTACCAAGGCGAAATGAGGGCTGTCATCATGCCTATACTGTGCCAATCGATAAAGTCATTATCATTCTCTTTATAGTTTACAAACCTACTGTAATCAACAAAACCTAGATTTCCATTGTAAGGTAAAACTCAACTCAATGCCATCGACGTGATATCATTAATTGCTTTTTGACGCATTCAACAGAAATGGAAAGGGTGTGGGAGACTTTTTATTCATATACCTGTAAAACCATCCGGTACAGCATAAGATAGTTCTTTATTTCCTTGAGCCTTACGGCTCATCGGTTCAACAAATATATACATGTACAGAAATGATACAATACAAAAACCACACACTCGCATACACACACTCACACACAACCGGACTAACACATACATTGTACAACAGGTAGAGTGTAGAAGGACATTTTTTTTTTATACTAATAAAAAATCTGTTCTTTGTTTATTACTGTATTTAATATATTTTGCTAAATTTGAAAGATCTTTTTTGTTTACTGTTTCTAGAAGTTGAATAAATTTGTACATACTAGGTTTATTATAATAATATTTCTTAATAAAACGTTTTCTTAGGTCTAAATGAAATACACATTTAATAATAAAATGAAATTCATCTTCAATGTCTCCACTGTTACAATAGGAACAAATTCTTTGATTTCTTTCTAAGTTATTAAATCTACCAATTTCAATATTTAATTTATGTGATGACAATCTAATTCTAGTTATTTCTTTTAAATTAGAAGTACCTATTGGTTTTGATAAATATGGCTGTAAGTAGAACTTTTCACTAATAAACTTGTACAGTGAACACTTGGAAGATGAATTGATTTTTTCTTTACATTCTTGTATAAATATATCACATAGTCTGCATTTAACAATATTCATAATATAATCAGCTGTATAAATATCCCCATTTTGCCATATATACCCAACACCCATTCTATACAGTTCTTCTTTTACTTCATTCAACCATTCATTCCCGTTTTCTAACATATCTTGATAACAAGCATTTAACACACAGTTATTGGTTTGTTTTAATTTCAACCAATATTTAAAAATTCTAAATTTCCTCACTATTACAAAAGGTAATCTCCCTAATTCTTGGTAAATCATACAATTAGAAGTACTTTTCTTAACCCCCAATAATCTTTTTAAAAACTGTAAGTGGATTTTCTCTATATCCGGTGCTTTATGAAAACCCCAAATTTCAGCCCCATAGTTAAATATACTACCGACGTATGTATCAAAAACATGTAGTTGGGTTTCAACGTTAAAAAAATTTTTCTTTGATACTCCCGAAATTGAAAATAATGCTTTTCTTCCTTGTTCAGCAATTTTTTGTTGAGTTTTCTTAAATTTACCATTAAAATTCATTTGTATCCCCAGATAATTAAATTCATCTACGGTTTCTAATACACATCCGTCATATAACCACTTTTCTTCTTTTCTTAATTTACCACTGTTTCGGAAAACCATTACTTTAGTTTTGGTAGTGTTTACAGTAAGGTTCCATTTCTTTGTGTAAAGTAATAAAGTATCTAACATTTTTTGCAGTCCCTCGGGAGTTTCTGCCATTAAAACCATATCATCAGCATACATAATTAAAAACAAGTTAATAGTATATAACTCAATAGATGGACATCCTTCTGTTAGGAAATTCATTTCACAGTCGTTGACATACATGGAGAACAATAATGGTGACATTATTTCACCTTGGAATAACCCATTTTGACATTTAAAAAAATCGGACATATTATTATTATATTTGACACAACATTTCACATTTTTATAAAGTGCTCTTATAATATTCAACATTTTCCCTTCAACACCTTCTTTAATAAGTTTGTACCACAAATTTTGTCTGTTTATAAAATCAAAAGCTTTCTTGTAATCAATAAAACAGCAATATAGTCTTTTCCTATTTTTCAAAATTTTACTTATTAAGGTTTGTAAAACAAAAATGGCGTCTACAGTAGATAAGTTTTTCTTAAAGCCAAACTGAGCGTCACTTAATTTAGAATAATCACTATCAAATTTCATTAGGCGCTCATTTAAAATTGATGTAAAAATTTTACCTAAACAACTAACTAGTGTGATGCCCCTGTAATTATTGGTATCATTTTTATCACCTTTCTTGAAGATAGGTATAATATTGCCTAATGACCATGATGAAGGATAAAAACCAGATTTAAAGATATTATTGAACAATTGGACTAAGCAAGGCAAAAGTACCTCTTTTCCTTTAATAAAATACTCATTTAATAGTAAGTCTGGCCCACAAGCCTTAGAATTATTCAAGTTTCTGATAGCTTTAAGAACTTCACTATCAGATATCTGATTATCTAATTCATGAAACATATTATTTGGTACATTTATGTCATAATCATTTAAAAAATCATTGACCATTAGATTATCCACAGGTTCTGTTGTTGATAATTCACTAAAATAATTGTAAAAATCTTGTTCGTTAAGATTACCATGAACAATATTTTTCTTTTTCCTGAATTTACTGTAAAAAGCTTTAGGATTACTTTTTCTCAGAAAAGCCATCATATTTCCCTGTTGAGCTACATATTCACGTTTTAATTTAGCTTCGAGTTTTTTATAAATACGCTTTTTAGATGTAAAAATGTTTCTATTTTCTTCTGACTTATCAGAATTGAAAATAAATAAAGCGTTTTTGAAATCAGTATATCTTTTCTTACAAAGTTCATTAAACCATGGCTTGTCCTCTACTCGAGTTTTTCTAGTCCGTCTTGGTGTACCTGTAATAGTATTTAAAGGCAATAACAATTCATTTAACATATTTGTAAACTTATTGACACTTTCATCTATACATTCTTGGTTATCTCCCCTTATGTTACAAAATTGTAACAGTTCTATACTATGTTCCTCTAAACAATAAAGCGACCTATCTGCATGGTCCTCAATCCATTTTGCCTTAGTATATGGACTTTTTGCATTTTCAACAACAGGTATAATACTAGTTTTTACCTCATACAAATCCACTGTAAAGCTAACTGGAGAGTGGTCTGAAAACACATTAAAAATGCCACTTTCAAAATAAAAAAATTTCTTTAAAAAATCATCGGACGACAATACATAATCTATTAGACTGGACCCTCTACTATTTAAAAATGTTATATTGCCATTAATATCATCTTTATGACGCCCATTTACGATTCTTAAGGACGTGCTTTTACATAATGTCAATAGGTGTCTACCAAATTGATTAACACAGGTGTCAGAGTTGGCTCGTTTTGGAGGTACAGGATCACTCGAATAATTAACAATATTTGAAACAACATGCTCAGGACCTTGTCTAACAACATCATCAGTAATATAGTCATCACAAACACCAGTTCTACTATTAAAATCTCCAACTACAATCACTTCACCTAGTGCTTTATATTCATATATCATTTCTTCTAGACTGGCAAAGACATCGATTTCACATTTGTGATAGAAAGTGCTATTTACTGGTGGGAAATAACAAGCAAAAATGTACACATCACTACCTTTGGTTCTGGAATTATTACATAACTTTAGTAAAACAATATTATCATTAATGTTATTTATTACCTTACAAATACCACAAAGAGACGATTTAATAAAAATTACAATTCCACCACCCTTACCATGCGTTCTAGGAAACACACAACTGACGTACCCTTCCAATTCCACTTCATCCTCTTTTTCAACCCATGTTTCATACAAACATATAATATCAAACTTATTTATAATATTTACAAAGTCTTCTATGTCTAATTTGTCCGTGATGGACCTACATACATTCCATGAAATAATGGACAGTCCTTCCACACAATCCTAATAGGAAATGTCGTGGTCCCTACTGGGTGGCTCTTGTCGCGAAGATGGGTTTCTCCACCGACCTCGTGCCGCGTGTTGATATCGTGTATGCAATGAACGAAAATCATTACGTCCTTGACTTGTCGTTGCGTTATTCCATCCTGATTCTGCGATCCCCGACTCATTACCAATGAAACTGTCACTATGCTGTACCAGGCGCGGTGAACTGGTACGAGCTCGAGTCGGAGGCGTACACACTATACATCTTGTAGCTTTACAGACTGAGCATTGAATAGTAGCTGCTCTTTATCCACTCGGATATATCTATTTAAAATTTAATCTAAATTCTGGTATTGAGATTTGATTCCAGTGAAAAGGTTTACCGAGCACACACTTTAAATAATGTTAATAAGTCGTCGAATAGGAGTATATATATCATATACCTTAACTAGAGCCACTACCGATACCCGTCGTGTACACTTTGTATATAACTCTAGAGCCACATGCCACAGCATTTAAGTATGTATATAAATTCCACACTATCAAGTTTATATTAAAATTATCGTAACCACAAATGGTCGCTGTTGTATACGTTACCGCAAACTGCACACTCGACATGAGTGGCGGCTAAACCCGCAAGGGTGATACAAAGGTTTCGACCTCGGTTTAGTGGTCGTGTCTTTTTTTATTTCAGAACGAGGCTGTAAAATGGTATCCACTAAAACAGCAATAAGCCGGTACTTAGAGGGGATGATCCAGTGAGCGGCCCTCGCGAGCCTCGTAAAGTCCCTCCGCCTCACTAAGACGTGACAGTTATTGATACTTTATCCTAGCCATTTAACGTTAAGCTGTAAATGAAATATCATCTGCCTAATGCAAGAAACGTAAATTATTGTTATAATTCAGTGAAGCAGACACTTCTTAAATAAGCACAAAGCATCACGGGAAATAATTTTATCAAGTTGATATGTTTGTTATTGAGGTGGTGACGCGATATCTAAAAAATAAACGCAGGGAATTATATGCATCGTTATTGGGATTTTCGGTTCGGGTATTCTCTATCTGTGTTTTGTGCATTTTCTTTGGTACTGATATAAGACAGAAAACGACATATCGATATATTAGTCGGGATTTCTAGCCACAGGAATCATGGTTTACCTACATGTATACCATTGTCTGTCTAACCCGTCCGTATCCATATCGTATATATAGATTGTTTGTCTAACCCGTCCGTATCTATATTATATATATATATTGTCTGTCTAACCCGTCCGTGTCTATATCGTATATATAGATTATCTGTCCAACCCGTCCGTGTCTATAACGTATATATAGATTGTCTGTCAAACCCGTCCGTATACATATCGTATATATAGATTGTCTGTCTAACCCGTCCGTATCCATATCGTATATATAGATTGTCTGTCTAACCCGTCCGTGTCCATATCGTATATATAGATTGTCGGTCTAACCCGTCCTTATCCATATCGTATATATAGATTGTCTGTCTAACCCGTCCGTATACATATCGTATATATATATTGTCTGTCTAACCCGTCCGTATACAAATCGCATATATATATTGTCTGTCTAACCCGTCCGTATACATATCGTATATATAGATTGTCTGTCTAACCCGTCCGTATCTATATCGTATATCGTATATATAGATTGTCTGTCTAAACCGCCCGTGTCTATATCGTATGTATAGATTGTCTGTCTAACCCGTCCTTATCCATATCGCATACATATATTGTCTGTCTAACCCGTCCTTATCCATATCGTATACATAGATTGTCTGTCTAACCCGTCCGTATCTATATCGTATATATATACATTGTCTATCTAACCCGTCCGTATCTATATCGTATATATAGATTGTCTGTTTAACCCGTCCTTATCCATATCGTATACATAGATTGTCTGTCTTACCCGTCCGTATCTATATCGTATATATAGATTGTCTGTCTAACCCGTCTGTATCTATATCGTATATATAGATTGTCTGTCTAACCCGTCCGTGTCCATATCGTATACATAGATTGTCTGTCCAGCCCGCCCGTGTCTATATCGTATAAATAGATTGTCTGTCTAACCCGTCCGTGTCCATATCGTATATATAGATTGTCTGTCCAGCTCGTCCGTGTCTATATCGTATATATATATATTGTCTGTTTAAACCGCCCGTGTCTATATCGTATGTATAGATTGTCTGTCTAACCCGTCCGTATCTATATCGTATATAAAGATTGTCTGTCTAACCCGTCCTTATCCATATCGCATACATATATTGTCTGTCTAACACGTCCTTATCCATATCGTATACATAGATTGTCTGTCTAACCCGTCCGTATCTATATCGTATATATAGATTGTCTGTCTAACCCGTCCGTATCTATATCGTATATATAGATTGTCTGGCTAACCCGTCCTTATCCATATCGTATATATAGATTGTCTGTCTAACCCGTCCTTATCGATATCATATATATAGATTGTCTGTCTAACCCGTCCTTATCCATATCGTATACATAGGTTGTCTGTCTAACCCGTCCGTATCTATATCGTATATATAGATTGTCTGTCTAACCCGTCCTTATCCATATCGTATACATAGTTTGTCTGTCTAACCCGTCCGTATCTATACCGTATATATAGATTGTCGGTCTAACCCGTCCGTGTCCATATCGTATATATATATTGTCTGTCTAACCCGTCCGTATCTATATCGTATATATAGATTGTCTGTCTAACCCGTCCGTGTCCATATCGTATACATAAATTGTCTGTCCAGCCCGCCCGTGTCTATATCGTATAAATAGATTGTCTGTCTAACCCGTCCGTGTCCATATCGTATACATAGATTGTCTGTCCAGCCCGTCCGTGTCTATATCGTATATATAGATTGTCTGTCTAACCCGTCCGTATCTATATCGTATATATAGATTGTCTGTCTAACCCCTCCGTGTCTGTATCGTATATATAGATTGTCTATCTAACCCATCCGTGTATATATCGTATATATAGATTGTCTGTCTAACCCGTCCGTATCCATATCGTATATATAGATTGTCTGTCTAACCCGTCCGTATCCATATTATATATATATATATATATAGATTGTCTGTCTAACCCGTCCGTATCTATATCGTATATATAGATTGTCTGTCTAACCCGTCCGTATCCATATTATATATATATACATTGTCTGTCTAACCCGTCCGTATCCATATCGTATATGCAAATTGTCTGTCTAACCCATCCGTATCCAACCGTATACCTTTCGATTGTCTGGTGTTCTGAACCAAAATAGTGTGATTGTTCATGATATACATTGTATATCTAAATCGTGAAAAAGAAGATGAGGTTTGGAGTTCCTACCTAAACCCGTCCTTTAATGTATCGGTCTGGTTCGTTACCGCTGTAAGCTACAGCTTGAAACAGTTTTAAATAATATATGATACTTATACATGTCGTGTGCGTAATTTACAAAAGTAAATATGGATTGTGACTGGGGATTTCGAGAGCGTCTTATTTAAGATCGATACATCTTTTATACGCGCTGTGCCCTTGTGGAGATTTACATAAACCGCCCCCGGATGTCGTGTTGCAAGCTGCTTCGTGCACAACTAAGAAAACATCCGGAAAACATTGCTTACTAAACTGCTTTATCAAATTCACTCGTGAGTTAACCTGCTGTTTGTAGGCTTACACTGGGTCTCAAATCGTTGACATGCGCTCAGAGCGCATGTGCGGTACGTACAACGTGTTAATATAAGCTTTATGGTAGCCAAGCGTGCATTGTAACAACATAAACCACGACCGGACGACATATCGGGAATAACGGCAGTGCTTTTCAAATTGATTTTAAGAAACCTCTGCGGCGAACTGTGTCATGAATTACACATTGCATATAATAAACGAGGGAAATGTTTCACGATTACATTTCTTTATATTTCCTTTTACGTTATTTGAGCAAAAGACATTCATTTCAAATGTATTATTAAATTTACAAACTGCTTTCTAGCTTAAGGTATATTTTAGATTTACGATTTGAGATAGACAAATTTTTCATTTAAAGTCTAAAAAATCTTAATAGAAACGAGAAAGGAAGCCCTGGTGGATCAATCAGACTGCAAAACAAAGAACGATGCTCCTAAACTAATACCGGTAAGACTAGAATTTAAGATTGTGTACATAAGTACATGGTAAACACCTAACTCCGCAACCTTAATGAGTGACAACGAGAGTATTAAATTATAACAGAAAAACTACAATGTATATTTATGTATTCGAAAAAACGAACCCGAAACTGGTGTAACTATGTTAGCACGCGAACGCCAGAGTCAGGTTGTTAATTAAATTTTAATCTCGGTGAAATTCGATTGAATTACTAATAGCATGGTCGGAAACTTCATGATTTAATGAATCTAATTTATCATCGTTAGGCCTCATTTTATTTTGAAATCCCACAAATTCTTGATTTTAAAAAGTGAAACCTTTTGCATGTTATACTAATTAATAGCCAGGGAGATCAACGGAACTCCGATGAGATTTTTATATAAATTCTGCAATGTTTGCTTTTGGCTTTATATCTAGCTCAAAGACTGTGTCAGTGATGACTTTCACAGAAACTTTCGGTCAGTCTTTAGGCTTCACTGATGTATTGGTTTAGGTTCATGGTACAGGAAATTACCGTCCTACATACTGCCGTTAACTTATTATCAACGGAATCGTGATTTGGTCGTTTTCATAGGTTAATGACAGATATTATTAACTTAAATAATCGCCCGAAAAGCATTGATAAAGTAAGATTAATGTACAATGTACACATGTAACGTGTTTATGTTACCTGAACTTGCGTAAGTCCCTTTTTAAGTCTATTCGACTTTTTTCATAATTTATCCAAGTGAGCCTCAAGAAACCGCGTACAACAGCCTACTATAAGCGCCCATTACTACATTTTATAAACTACAAAATATGTATTGTAGTCCGCCGATCGTAGATCGTAGATCGTGACTCACAATGTGTTATCTGTCTCATCTCTACCATTGAAAAACATTACAAAACTGTTACGTGTTAACATTTGGTTTTTAATCCAAAATTGGTAACTTTTGTGGATAATTAATAATGGTAGGTGTCGTTATCTTGCACATTCAGGTAATGTTAATCTGGTCAAAATGTGCTATTAATACACGCTAAATTAAGGTCTACAGTAAATAGCATTGGTACTACAAGATAAAACGTCACTTCCAGCAATACCTATGACTGAATGCGGTATGCCAGAACAAATGTGAAGCAGCAGAGTATACCTGAATATCGAACATGCACATTCTGTGTATTTTTCAAGCAGACTGAGTTTTGCAAGAAATGAACATAAACTGTGTAACTTGAAAGACAGACTATCCCCGTCGTTACTATCTACATCACAACCGTTCTCTATTAAGTAGGAAACACAGAATTGATGTTGAAGTCTCGCTTTTAGATATTCATTTTAAAAAGATCATTGCAGTTGAAAATAACGACTATATAATGAGTATACGTGGATTCTGAACGTTGTCCCTAAGTCAGGCAACAGAACAAGAAAGGGGAGGTTTAAGATTCCTAGAAAGATAATAATTTTTCGAAATACAATTAACGATTCTTGAGTTAGGGACGATTTTAACCCATTAGTACTGCATTTTTACGTGGTTACGGTGTCATATACTGCCTAATTGTTAAATTTAGAAGTGGCAAATATTGCAGTAAAATGGTCTTACCATAAATATGACAAATTTTACAGCTTTTCACACGGCTCACCAAACAAACACAAGCAACACTCAACTGTTACTTAATTTTTGATGGTTATGAAGACAGGCATTCTAATTTCGTTACGATACTACAAGGCTACACGATAAGCGTAATATATAACAACCTGCTTTGATATGGGAATAATTTCACTACTCATATAAGGCTATATTCGCTATTTTGCTACATTATGTAATGTATAGTGAACACACGAGAACAGACTTTATATATTTTTTATTCCTTTTTATGCTATTCCCTGTGACGTCATTGTTGGACTTAATCACCTTCCTCTTATCGCCAGTGGTGTTTAGTCCCTATGGTAAAATATATACCGACGAGTTGTAGACTCGGCCAGCTGTCTATCATCACTGATGATATTGCTACGAATGTACGATACAATAATATATCACCAGAGATCGAGCCAGCTTCATTTTCGTTCATATGCAGATGCTTCCAAAACTTGGAAGTATTTGCTTGAAGCATGGTATCTTATCATCATAAAACGTGCGAACAAAATTGGATTTTGCTTGGTTCAACAGTGCATTGAAAGTATCAATATTTCTAGAATTGGAAAAGTGCTATAAATCAGAGTACCTGATATTGCTCAATAACAGCATATTTGAATTAGAATTTGATGTAGAGAATCAATGAACATGTAACATATAAGGGGAAGTCCACACGCTGCCCATGTTTATCCCTCACGCGCGCGGAAAGATGACAGAAAAGTAATCCACATGTGCCAAAAACATACAAAAAATCCAACAAAAAACAAACATGCCGGTGACCTTGAATGACATCTTCCCACAGATTGGTTTGTCAGAGCTAATTATTGTATTTACCACGTCCCAAGAGCGAAACTGTGAACAAAAGCATCTGCAAAAAGCCAAATAAAAAGCATGTTTTCCAAACTTAATTTAAATATATATTCGACTTCAGTGAAAGAGCAAGCGTATAAATCTTTAGTCTGGCCTTCAGTAGAATATGTTTGTTCAATTTGATATCCTCATAGGAATTATCATTATAGATAAATTGGAAATGGTCCAGCGTCGCGCTGCACGCTATGTGACACCGGTATTACAACACATCCAGTGCTTAAGATAAAACAGTTGGGCTGCAGGGCGTAGTCTTGTAGATAGACGAAGGGACGCCGGGGTAACCATGATGTAAAAAACATGCACAACTTATTTACCATCAACAATGATCAATTTCTTATCCCTCGAAACCGCGAAACCCGCTCTTCAGATTCTATCCCCACCCGAATCCCTCACAGCCGAACCGCTTGTCGCAATAAACCCCTTTTCTCGAAACAATATCTGACTGGATTAAACTCCCTTTCAATATGGTATCTGCAAGAACTTGTTCTGTCTTCAAATGGCGGTTATCCCGCCATACAACTGTTAACTCTACCCTTCATGTGGTGATGTAGTTTTTGAACTAAATATCAGCTTCTTTTTTATATATACATACATAACGTACATGTACCTATATTATCGACAAGTCAACATGCGGTTCACAAGTTCCGGAAAGATCATTGACGCTTGCACTTGAAAGTCACTGAATTTTGTTTTACATCAGTTACATTTATCGCCTGTCAACATCCAGAGTCATTTTGAGGCGGGGTATCCTTGTAGTAGTTGGTAAATAACTCACTGAACAACATCGGGATGTCCGTCGCCTGCCCTTTAGAGCAATAAGGATATAGTGTCTTGTCTAAGACATAACTAGGACACCGCAGTCTTGACCATTTCTCAGCGTTTTGAGGAAACAAACCAGACACAGATAGGGAGCGTCGAACCAAGGTAGCACACCACAGAAAGACTGAGTGGCCATGGGTGACCTTTTTGTTAAGCAAATAACTCATGTATTCTGATATGCATGAAAAATAAAAAAAATAATGTACACTATAATTGGTATATTCATTATGAAGTAGTACATACAGGCTTCACATTACAATGTTTAAACTAAAATAAATAAATTGGTTCAGGATTTTTTTCCGGATTTTCCGAAAATGTGCTTACACAGGAAATTTAGTTTTGCCTACAGCGAAAAATAGTGGCTCATAATCAAGGTAAGATTGCGAGAAAACTTTATGTTCATCATATGTCAAAACAAGATTAATTCTATATTGGGATAGTGATATTTAATTTTAGATAGCTTTCAGAAAAACAAATTGTGTAGAGAATTGTGTCATTTTGGGTCAAATATCATAATATTTTGCAATTTTAAAATTATTTTTAAGTTGTTAAATTATGTACCATGGTATTCACAGGTCTGAAAAACATAGAAAAAATAAGTTTACCTATAGCTGTATAAAAATTGCAAATGTTGTATAGATTATATGTATATACTTTATTAGAGGTAATATGTAGGGTAAACTACATATCTAAAACATGTGCCATATTTTTTGTAGAATTGGTCAATTTTACTGTACAGTGATACCTCGAATCTTCACCTGAGGTTACGTGGCAGGCGCCCTAACTGATGGGCTATCGCAGCCCCTACATCAGTCACAAACACTCAGGTATAATACTATACAAATTAACATACCTTAAATATCCTAAATAGAACTAACGTTACTATGTGCATACTCAAAGACTGATCTTCCCTATAGTTTGGTTTGTTTGGTTTGTTTTTGTTTAACGTCCTATTAACAGCCAGGGTCATTTAAGGACGTGCCAGGTTTTGGAGGTGGAGGAAAGCCGGAGTACCCGGAGAAAAACCACCGGCCTACAGTCAGTACCTGGCAACTTGCCCAACGTAGGTTTCGAACTCGCAACCCAGAGGTGGAGGGCTAGTGTTAAAGTGTCGGGACACCTTAACCACTCAGCCACCGCGGCCCCACATAGACAGAGGAACCAGGTATTATGGGTGAATGTAGGATGTATCAAACTTCTCTCTTAGAATTAATTGTTATAGTCGTAAAATTACATTAAATCATAACTGTATTTGATACGAGGGGCCCTTAGGCAGATAATCAGCATTGTATTTAAACGAAGGCCGGATCTTTTCGGGGACAGAAGGGTGAAATCTTGGTTAGATAAAAGGGATAAACATATATATGTTCACTATAGTAAAGTAATTTTAACCTTATTTAGTATTAGGGATCCCTGCACCAGGTGCTTGAAGAAAGAAAATATTGACTAACAGATGAATGTCATGGCCTTCAGAAGGGTTTGTTATTAAGCAACCTGTAAAAAAAAAGAATAAATTATTTAAGACTTGCATAAGTCAAGTTTAGTTGTTTGACTATTGGGAATTACGACCATAAAGAGTGTTCTAACTAGTGATATATGCCTAATTCATAAGCCATATAACAGATAAATACCGATCTAATTGATAGTTCACATTTAGACCAATCAGCCTAATGCCAAAGACTCTGGTCGCGCCGCGCCGCCCTTCCATGTCGGACTGGTGAGGCAAGGTGTGCGGTTCGATTCCCCTGCGGCGCTTATCGCTATTTCTAACAACGATGATTGGCAGCCACGCGATAGAAAGGGATTCTGTCACGAAATGCAAACCCATTCCTATTCCCGATCACGTGACAACTCTTGCCCCAGGGGTTTCCCATCGGCTTGCATCGATTTATTTTGACACACAAAGACGTGCCAATCCTGAAATGAGCGTTCAATAGATTTTTTTTCTCGTTTCAGCAAAAGCTAGTGGCATGAGAGGCATTATTTTTCCTTGAATGCCTCAGGGAATCGTTCTAATTGATTTGTGTGTAGAATCTTTAAATCCACAATAAATGATTTAGCTTAAAATCTGATACAAATGTTACGGCCATTTGTGTACACCTTTGCATAGATGCCTCACGCTGATGAACCCCAAGCGAGATTTTTTTTCTCGTGTTAAAGAAAAAGAATGTGGACGAGAAAGAGGACGTATCCATTTCGGGGACTGAATAGGTCTATTTGATCCAAATGAAAGAAAGAGAAAATGTATTAATTTGGACGCTACAGGGACAGAGAGAATATATCTCGACGGTTCAGGAAATGTGTACTCGCCATCTGGATGGAGGAAAGAATGTAACTGGATAATAGAGAGAATGTATCCGGACGATAGAGAGAATGTATCCGGACGATAGACAGAATGTATCCGAACGATGGACAGAATGTATTTGGACGATAGACAGAATGTATCCGGACGATAGACAGAATGTATCTGGACGATAGACAGAATGTATCTGCACGAAGGACAAAAATGTATCTGGATGATAGACAGAATGCATCCGGACGATAGACAGAATGTATCCGGACGATAGACAGAATGTATCTGGACGATAAACAGAATGTATCCGGATGATAGAGAGAATGTATCCGGACGATAGACATAATGTATCCGGACGATAGACAGAATGTATCTGGACGATAGAGAGAATGTATCTGCACGAAGGACAAAAATGTATCTGGATGATAGACAGAATGCATCCGGACGATAGACAGAATGTATCCGGACGATAGACAGAATGTATCTTGACGATAGACAGAATGTATCTGGACTACAGACATAAGGTATCTGGACGATAAACAGAATGTATCCGGATGATAGAGAGAATGTATCCGGACGATAGACATAATGTATCTTGACGATAGACAGAATGTATCTTGACGATAGACATAATGTATCTTGACGATAGACAGAATGTATCTTGACGATAGACATAATGTATCTTGACGATAGACTAAATGTATCTTGACGATAGACAGAATGTATCCGGACGATAGACAGAATGTATCCGGACGATAGACAGAATGTATCCGGACGATAGCCATACTATATCCGGACGATAGACATAATGTATCCGGACGATAGACAGAATGTATCTTGACCATAGACAGAATGTATCCGGACGATAGACAGAATGTATCTTGACGATAGACTAAATGTATCTGGACAATAGACAGAATGTATCTGGACGACAGACATAACGATATACTCCGATTAAAGCGAAAATGTATTTATTCATCTAGACGATAGAGAGAAGAGTAAATCACCATTTTAATGCTTGGTACTAGTTATGGGTGTAGCATATTCAAATTGTACTTTTGTATCAACGACCAAACTCCGTGTTTTCGTGCGGAATCTGCCTCCCATGCTTCTGTTTATATTACAAAATTATTTTACTGACGTCATAATAAGCGGATCCGTATTGATGCCATTTTAATCCCACCTTTCGTCTGATGAGGACTTGTCCCTCATTAGCTCGCTAGTGAAGTAGTAATGTTCGTAATCCTCGAAAGGAAGCTCAGATGATGTCAGATTATGAATTTGAAGGTTTTTGTTTTTATCAAAGTACATTTGCAGCCATGTATACTTACAACAAGTAATTTGTAATGGCAGCAAAATATTGCAGATGTAATATCGCTGATGATAGATAGTGGAATATGTCGACTTAATGAAAGGTGTAAAACAGAGTGTGTACTGCGATAGGAAGATGAAAGCTACAGTGAGAAACACGAGATCCCTGAGGCAGATAAAGTTCGCTAAAGGAGCAGTCAGGCATATGTTAGAATGTATACGCCTTGCATAGTTTTTTTTTTATTATTAAACTCTGAAGTAATATATCAATGCATGCGATATTCGTCAAACGTAACAGCAGGTAACATGTGTAGTCTGCCGTGCTATAAAACCCGACACTCTTACTGCGCAAAGCACGTTGAAGCATGCATCAACAGATACGTGTCCGAAATGTCGTGCTTTTGTTCAGATAGTGCTTCTGCATTAATTCGAACATAAGTGCATTTTCATCAACACTGGCGCCAGAAATACCACTTTTACTGCAATAGACAACGATGTAAATTGCTGTATCACAGTCGATAAAAATAGCAAGGAAATATATCCACAGCAGATGACGATCTGGGGATACGTACGCTTCACGATGATCACATGTACATTGTATATATCATATTGTTGGTAAGCTCTCGTGCTACCTCTAGGTTATATATAAGGTACCACGGGTCACGTGATAAAGACATTTCCTAAGGAGTTATTGAAGACAATATTTCGTGGTGATGTTGCATATTGTTGCAAAATACATGATTGTGAAATTTCGTGAGGAAACAACATTCTCCTCGATCAAAGTAAGAGGATCTGGCCCTACCTATCTGTGAAGTGTATATTATAATATCGAATATATGATTTATTTCACAACGTGTCCGCTTTGTTTTCATATTTGTGCTAGTCAGCAGTTCCCCTTGGGCTCAAAAGACGGGCTTGTTCGAGTCGACGTTCCGAAAGCTTTTTTTATTGAAAGTTGGTCTGAAAATGGTATCAGATTTATGAATCTGCTCACGCACAGATCGTGTACGAGTTTGAGTATACACTGAAGTATCTGTATAGTTTGAGATCACTCTGTAAATACCGAGGCAACACCTGTCCATACACTCATTTGAACCAATACAAATCCGTTATCGTTCGTACAAAGCACGTGCTCGTCGTTGGTAACAGATTGCATGGAGGTATGTAATTTATACAAAACAAACTACGAAGCAGTGAGAAGCGTCGCAGTTTGTGGGCACATCCCCGTTTATGAACTATTTACAGCATTCAAACGCCTTATATGTGTATTATAGAAATACAAACTAATTAATTCATGGTTTTGTACTATATTGGTCAACACTGACCAAACCCCCTAAATTCACACTACTTTCAAACTGCATACGACAGTTACTTGGGATAGTGACTACCGATCAGATAGACGGAAGGTTTTGTTTAGAAGATTGTTTGTTTGGATTGTGACAGGAATCGACGGTAAGACTGAAGTTAGGATTAGGACAGGATTCGGTGGTAAGACTGAAGTTAGGATTAGGACAGGAATCGGTGGTAAGACTGAAGTTAGGTTTAGGACAGGAATCGACGGTAAGACTGAGATTGGGGTTATGACAAGGATTGGTTATATGAGAATTGGGTTGTGTTTAGGACGAAGATCGATGGCAACACTAGAGGATGGGGGGGGGGGGGGGGGGGGGACAAAGTTGGATTGATGATAAGACTGCGGTTGGTTTAGGACGAAGATCGATGGTTAGACTGGAGTTGGTTTAGGAAAGAGTTTACATGGGATTGGTTGAGGGTATGGATTTTGAGAAAGGTTTTACTCTACTGGAGTTTGGTATAACCATTTGTGACAGGTTCTCTGTTCCTAGCGTTTAGAATACTAATTGAAAACGCAGCGATAGGCTAATGCTTAGTTTCGCTTACCTCGGCCGTGATAACCTCGGGATTAGTTTTACAGTTTGGAACAAAATGCCGCCCTCGCTGACGAGCTAATGTTGGTGTTTAGAATCCTATTATCATACCTCATAATAACATATGCTTATTTAAGACACAAATGTTTTACAGCTTTTTAGACGCTACTTCCGTTATTCGATGTTTCTTCGGAATGAGTCCCCCTAACACAGGTATAGAGTGAAGAAGATTAGATAAATATCGAATAACTACAGCGTCAATTACACAATAAATTGTAGTCATTGAAATATCAAAACACCACAATATCATAAACTCTAACGATATACATGTACAAGCTCACCACATCCTTCCACTTTACTCTTTGAAGTGCACGACTTCAGCAAGACGACGCGCATATTTACAAAACTATACTACATTGTACATCAGAGAGCCCCACTACATTTTCTGGTACCACCGATGAACCTAAAATCTCGTTTTGTAATAATCCGATGAGATATGAACGTCGGGGGACGGTTAAATGATCATCTAGAGTCCGATAGTCGCGCGATGCACGCGTAAAGCCGACAATCTTGTTGCTATATCCTGATTGGACAGATGTAACGCCTCCCGCACCTGCCACAAAGGTACGGGAAACCTGATCGGTGTCATAATCTTCACATCGCCGGAATAGCCTGAGCACCCTCGACGTGGTTGAACAACACATCAATGAGATTTCCATCGACGCTGCTAATTAATCCAGGATCACTAGTCCCTTTATCACAAACAACATACCTATGTACAAATTGCTAGTACGTAAAAACTCAAGAGATTGGATTAAAAAATAGACATGATTTCAGCCAAAACATTTATCCTTGAGGTGTGAGGATAACTGCGGTGTGTGAGAGTGCAAACTGCTCAGGCGATATAAAACACGAAACAGTAGGAACATAACCAGTGATTTAACATGACTGATGGTCCGATAATCTCAACAATAAAATCGTCTAGAGTCTGGCGAAATTCCATTTGTTTTTTTCATCCAGTTAATGTATTTTTTGAAGATTCTTACTCGTGATCTGGTTTCTGGTATATTCTCGCTACAGGAATTCTGTGTCCTTTATTTGTACATGATGATGCAAAAACGTATTGTTCACAAAAAATAATTATCAATAATGTGTATATCTAAATTGTATCTTAATACTCGACAATTTAATGCCTAAGGTATTTCTATAACGTGCACAAACTTTAAATAATTGTAAAAGATATAGGTCTGGAGTAAAATTTCTCTTGTAGCTAAATTAATTCAATGTTACAAATATACCATACTCATACTCATAATTAACCATTACTTGATACCAAAAATGAACCAGTTGCCATACATTTGTGTGATGGCTAAAATTTATTTGGCTAAAAATTTAACTTATGGCAAAAAGTTATGGTTATTCGGCTAGTATTTACCTAAAATTTCGTATATTTCTGTTGACTTCGTTGATTCATATAAAATATCAATCTTGCGAAGATGAATCAAGTAAACAATCAGTGTTAGAATACAGAACTTTGTCATAGTCTCAGTTACCAAGGGGAAAGGCTCGTCTTATTTTTAGCACTGCATCACCCGATCACCTAAACGATATTTAAAGGATAACCTCACACATGCGCTTGGTAAGAATATGTCAGCTATACCTCACTGCATGTCGTCAGGGGCGACTAATTGGGGATTCCGTGGTAGGATCGGACGTGGCTTCTCCGATTTGTCTTCGGTTGGAGTGAATGTATTGAAGAATCCAAGAATAAGACATGTTCTATACCACTGCTTGTTGGCCGAAGGATGCGATCATTCTTTGCTGTGGGTCTCCTTTAGTGATATAGAAGGAAACCAAACTAATGTCCTTGCTTTCATTTTGTTCTTATCAACAGTCTCTTTCTGTTTTTCTCTTGGTATCTCATTTACATTTACATCTCCGTCATCAAACTACTCTGGCTGTTGCGAGGACGTTCATCCCATAACAAGTAGTATTAACGATGATTGCAGTTTAAAAATAGAATGATTTACACATACATGTACATTATGATTTTTTCTCAGGGAGCGTGTGAAATACCAAGACAATATTGTCATTATCGTCAAATAAATACACCAAGAAAAACGTATTGTAATCCAATGTATGGTAGTGACATATTGTGATTGTCTGGTCGATATACAGCAAGCAGTACTGGGCTGGCAGATTTACCGACTTCTTCCCTGATTGTCCCAAAATCTACTCTACCAGAGGTCTGATTGCTATTCTCGAGAACGACCCCACAAAATAGCTTCCCAGCCCGTGATGGGAGACATTGCTTTGTGTAATTAAATAAATAGTCCATTTCGTACGGATCTCGCCCGAATAAATCGCCCAATTTAGACATAATACGAAAATTGGTCTACCGAAAAAAGTTTCCCATGGTTATAAGTCAGGAGTAATGTGTATATATATAGTGTGATATGGGCTGGTCGGGCGCCGAGACTCGATTTTACAAGGACATGTCATTAGTCTGAGCCTGCCCATCATGCAGCGCGCTGAACCCTTCTTCCGGTCATCCGTCCTAACTTCCGGTTATTTGAGAATGTTTAATCTACTCACATTTACTGGACATCTTGAGTTTAGTGACTCATAAATCACGTGGTTAGGTTGCCAATCGTTCGGTAGTTGAACATCGCATTAACGGCTTTTATAACGTCACTTTGCCTACAAATATACATATATAGTTGTACTAATGTGTCTGGCCACATTCTATTAAAGATAGCAGTTTAATCTATTTTTCTATCGGAGGCGAAGTAATGGCTGACGGGCTACTTTTCTACGCTATGAGCACATGAAAGGACTTATACACAGCACAGCTGTGAAAATTGTAACTACAAATGTAATATTGTATTTTTATAAAATTTTAATTAACATGTGCGACACTAGTTGAATAGCTATAGTCCCCTTCTGTTACAAGTCTAGCCTTTCATCAGTTATGATAAGGCTATTTTCCTAAATTCTAACGACAAATTTCACAATTATTTATCAAAATGCTCAGCCACGAAATATAAGATAGTAATAAAAACGCACACTAAAAATCGCCGACAGGTTTCAATTTTTCGCGTTTTTTTTCTGCTAGATATCGCTAAGGTCGCTCTAATATAATGTTTTTATTACATTTTTACCAGTGAAATACCGAACAAAAGTTCATTTTATAAAAACGATATTTTTCACTAGTCAATTTTTTTCTTATTTGACCAATCAGAACACTGCTTACAAACGACAATTGGGAAAATAAAAAAAAATGCATGAAGCTATCCTTCATGTTATATGAAGTCATAATTAGGGGATAGTACGTAGATTTGAGTGGCTATACTGCCGGTAAGAACATGAGATTTGGTTTGAACTCGAGACCAATCAGAAAGACGCTTTCAAAGTCGGTCATTTGGCCATGCCTATACTGGCGAGAGTACGATCTGTATGCTGACGAAGCGGTGTATTTGGATTGGTGTGAAAGTTCTCTCTAACCGAAGATTTAACGACATATATGGATTTACTCTACAGTATACATAGCGATATGTGCGTTCCGACAAAGTCAGTGTTCATATGTTTCTACAGACCCAACCGTTATGTGAAATATTGTGCACTAGGCCTAGTTCCATTTCATTTTTGATTTTGTTTGGCTAGATGCCTCCACACGGACAGAATGAACGTTTCAATACATGACGGAAAGAACTATTTACTATTCTTGCATAATTTTTTCAACAAAATACATTCCATTTGTTACTGTACTTTCTGTTCATATGTCTACATCATAATGCTTCAATGACGACTCATTACGCTGACCTGGAATTTCGCTAAGAGGTGAACTTGCGCCGTATTGTTTTGATTAGAAACGGGGCGTGTCTTAAGCGCGATTGGCGGGGCTTAACACGATTAATCATGGTTCTATCGCAGATTAGAACATGGTCCGTAACCAATCAAAACACGTGTTGCAAACGAATCGTGTTAGAATGCAAATGAAAGATAGCGTCACTATTTGGCGTACGTTTGTGAGCCGCTGACAGGGGACCGCAATGAATTCTGGGAGAGATTGAGCCGCCTCAGTATATTTGCTATAAAATGTAATATGCAGAAAACTAACAGTATCTTCAGTAATACCGAATATATTTCACCCGTGCTGCTATTATTTTTATAATTTTCGATCGTGCTATGCGCTCTTGAAAAATATCAAAATAATAGCCACACTCGTGAAATATATCCGGTATTACTGAATACACTGTTAGATATCCTCTATAGCTTAAACTACAAGCTGTTTAATAAGCGTGATGAATTCCCCATCAGTAAATTTTCCATTTCTAGCTTGCAACTTCCCTGCTTCCCCTATCTACGGTGTTTTCGTGTTACAGTTGATTCGATATCAAAGGACTTGTTCTCATTATATCCGTGACAGGTGAATATTACCGACGAGAAAGTTAACATCATGAGGTTACGAGAGATGTAGGGTGATGAAGACCAAGGGAATGTTTCATAGAAGGAAATCATGATGTCATTTGATAACATTCTATTTCCCCTTGTGATATGAAGTCAGACGTGTTCGATGTTGATATCCCTAGCGGTTCCATTGTCACCACACTAGTTCTAATTTTGTATTAACTCGATTTAACTTTACTTTTAAAAATCGCATTTAACTTAGATTTGTATGACGGGTGTCGTCGATTTGGCCTAGATTTGTATGACGGGTGTCGTCGGTTTAACCTGGATTTGTATGACAGGTGTCGTCGATTTGACCTAGATTTGTATGACGGGTGTCGTCGATTTAACCTGGATTTGTATGACGGGTGTCGTCGATTTGACCTAGATTTGCATGACGGGTGTCATTGATCAACCAGAAGACGCTTGCCCTCCCTAACGTTTTTATTATTTACCTTGGTCTTTTTCGAGGGTCTCCATTCAAATATATACTTTTGAATTTCAATTTCGCCCTCTTTCATCGATTTTGAGTTAGAATTACGGTTTCGTTATTATGTCGGTATTATCTGTTGTCTGCTTGGTAATTATGGCTCTTGAATCTAGCTACGTGGTAGTTATAGAGAACACAACATAATCTGTGGCCGACCAAATGAATTCTTCAGCGATCAGATGAACTCATTATGAACTTTACTATATTTACTTCCATAGGTAATTATAGATATACTTTAATTACTCCTCGATTAGATGAATAATTACCACGTACTGTAGCGAACGGCGATAAACGCTGGTACGTACGCAATCGGAACTATGACATGTCGTTCTCTGAAATGTGATTATTTGATATCTGTATAAAGTACATGAGCTCGTGACACCTAAACAGTGTACACTTTGTTGTAGCCTAATAAAAAAACCTACAATGACCAACTAGCCACTGGTCAGAATTCATCTTTCTATGCAACATCGCATATTGTATCCTGACCGATAGTAATATATATATCTCCTTAGTGTATGTCATTTGCAGAGCATGCTGCCAAGCGGAAATGCAACACCACCCTTAATATAGGTCAAAGGTGAACGTACGTCCATATGGCGTGTGTAAGCAACACCTGATTGAAATACCACAGCGTAGATAAAATGCGGACAAATCTTTTAAGTGACGTTATAAAATAGCTAAAGTACATAACATCACAAACACGTGCACATGTAATGCAAATGAAGAGATACTGAAGAGGATTTGTTGAGATCAGTTTTCAGATTATGTATCCTCTACCATCCTAATTCCCTCCGCATCATAACGGACTGGAAACTTCACGGATCTTGTCCATTAAAGAGTTTCGTTGGGACTCAACAGGCAGCCTGGCAAAACCTGAGCATGTACTGATGGGGAAAAATTCAACTTATTAGCATTCTCTCTGAATGAAATAACAATTTACTTTATACGTAATCCCCAACCGGATCAAAACTGCATTTAAACCGCTTTCATGAAATGTCATATTTTCATGGTGAATTCCGATCTAGAAATAGTTTGTTTTTTTCAATTACTTTAAATATTTTCTTCATCTTCCATTACGAGGATTACTGGAATGGTAGAGATTTTGATGTGCCAGGGCGACCCCTGGTGAGTTTAACTAAGGGGAGATAACATCTATTACACAACGTGTAGACTCACAGTTACTCATTAGATACGTCTTGGCTGTTTGTGACTTTATTGTCTAGTATATATGAAGTATGAGCTAGGCGGCGTATTCTAATAAATGGTAAGTGTGTTTAAACACACACCAGTATAACATTGATCTTCCCGAAAGAACCATGCAATTTGATTGGATAAAATCGCGTTTGAAAACGGCATTCTCGTGCAGCTTCTTACATTACCATTGATATTGTAATCGTCATCACCGATATATTGTGTAAATAAAACCTCGTGCAGGACTTGCTGATGTTGACATATAGGCATTATCTGAAAAATCTTATATATCAGTCTAAAATTAATTTCTGTGAAAAATCAGGGTCAGTGTTATGCATACTTACAACGATAATTGATCTCGTAAATATAACGTAATTGCAAGCCGCGATTTCATTTAAACCGACTCTATAATGTAGAATAAAGAAATATCTCTGAAAAATGACAACACAAGTAAGACATATGATCTATGTTTGGTTTTACAGTATGCCCTGTAATTACACAACTACGACTCCGTCCAGTGAACAGCAGGAGGCTAATGGATATTGTATACCGATCTCTTTATCACAGAAAACTCCAGTAAAACACCTACGTTAAAATATCACTTCTCTAATAAGATGTGTGAGGCAGGATGTCGTACATTGGATATATCTAGATCTACAGACATTAAAAATGGTTCTAAATGACGCCAGCTAAGATTTTAAAATACATTTCATTTGATAACATAAATTGTTCATTGTGCTTTTCTGTCGGGTCTGAGCCGTTTGCTGACTCCTACTTAAAGTTAATTCCGAGAAATGGCACGCAACGTCTTGGTTTTATTTGATGTTCCTGACGAGGGATTTGGCGGCGATAAACTTAGACTCCGATCCCCAGTACACGGACTAGGGAGGGGTAGCGTGGTCTCACTCAAACTCTGACCCTGATCACATTAGTTATGGTGTTCACCTTAATGACAATTATATTATTTCGGTAGGCTTTGCTAATAAAATGTCCAATACATCAAAACATCCACTGAGTGCTTTATAAGAACACTTAACAGTTTAAAGAACTTGTGTACATATCTTAACGATGACATTTTGATCAAAGTAAAATCGATAAAAAAGAACCCACCCGATGGAAATTATAAGGTTACGATGACGCATCCGAACAAAAAAAAGGAAATGACATCATGATCATACAACGACCGGAAGTGAAATGAGATTGGGTTGACTGGCAGACGTTTTCATAGTGTCATCACAATGGAAGACCTTGCGAACAACAGGTTAGCGTGTCTTTACTGTAACTGTAGAAGTATATTGATAAGGGTTTACCTCGGCCTGACGACAGAACCCATGAGCGGCCTCATTTTGGCGGACACCACTCAACACTAAGCCTAAAAGGAATATTAGCAAGAGAGACAGTGACAAGGAAAATCGAGTTTAATGAAAAATATGAAATAATAAAATTAGGGCAGCAGATTATTTTTTTCCCTAGATTCTTGATCCCATGCAAAAAGCATAAAAGCTAATCCTCGATTCTACAGTGGGTCCTCACATCAGTCGCCTCTTACGCACCTGTAGTGAGTAACAACAGGTATGTTCCTTTCTCATTCCCCATACGAGTGAGAAATATCGGACATTGTTTGAAAGCTGGTCTAGATTACGACAGCAACACGTCCAAACCTCCTAAACCAAGAACGAACTTGTAGACAGCCTCGCCTAATACTCAGATATATCTACGGAAGGTTTTACTAAACTGAAAATAAACGATAGCGATGCGAGTCTTCATGAATAAAGAATCATCATTTTTCATGAATCAACAACATGCCATACAATCCATTGTCACTCTAAGATGCAATCATAAATAATTACCAAACCTGGCTTCATCCATAAATTATTCATACTAGTTAGTATTAATATATGCATATTTGTAGTCTTTTCCAGGACGCCCACGTCACTGTACAATCTCCTTAAACACCCCACACAGTTCGGTAGCACACGTATATGTCTTAAATATATCTAACATTTAAATTCAAATATCTAACTAGTTTTAAAATTAGAATTTACTCACAGATCGCAATAGTTTGAGTGAGTTTGTTAATTTCATGCCTGAGTAGAGTGTAATCCATATACAGGATATAGTCATACAGTCAGATGTTCGGGAGTAGGAGATACCAAACGGTGCAATATATTGTGTTCACATTAATAATAGAAAAAAAACAGGGTTTTCACTACTTCTAGATAGCCACCGGGGTATGAATGTTTTATAAAGTTGAAATGAGCTTTACAGGTCAGGCAACCACACGTACGTTTACCCAATCCTACCTAGATGATGTTTAACTACGGAGCGGTGACGGCGCCATACAAAGTGATATAGAGTCGGGTAACCCGCCTTCTTTACAAGTGTGCTGTCCATTACAGGGGCTATATCCAGCTCTGTTTTCCAAAATAACACTACGCTAAGCCACCTAAAACCTAGTATGACTTTAACATCATTTATAATTCAATGGGCTGTGTTCTAGTTTGTGTTATTGTATAGAAACTTTCTTGAAAAAAAAAACGGACAATAAGTAGACAAAGCCGGGATTGGTTGCAGACGAATGTCTTATAAAATAATTCTAGTAGGCGAATGTCTAATACAAGATTTTTACAATCCCGATCTCTACCAGGCGAATGTCTAATTCAATATTCTACAACCCGAATCTTCTTAATAGGTAAATGTCATATAAAAATGTGTATAACCTGAATTTTTATTAGGAAAATACCTAATACAACACTTCTATAACATCTGTAGTAGCCGAATGTCTAATACAATAATTCTACAACCGGAATCTCTACCAGGCGAATGTCTAATTCAATATTCCACAACCCGAATCTTTTTAATAGGTAAATGTGTATAACCTGAATTTCTATTAGGAAAATACCTAATACAACACTTCTACAACACTTCTTCAACATCTGTAGTAGGCGAATGTCTAATACAATGAATTCTACAACCCAGATCTGTAGTAGGCGAATGTCTAATACAAAATTATGCACAAGGTTAACCCGCGTAGTAGGTGAATACCAAACACACGATTCTGAATATCCCGCGGTTGTTGTAGGCGAATACCAAACACAGGATTCTGAATATCCCGAGGCTGTTGTAGGCGAATACCAAACACACGATTCTGAATATCTAGGAACTGTTGCAAGAATGCAATACGCGAATGTACGATACAGGATTCCGTAATATAAGAGTTTTACTGTAGGCATCATGTTATACAATATACATACGATATATATTTGGTAAGTGATCTGGCTACCTAAAGTACACATCCGCGTTAGCGCTCAGGTGAAATATGGCTTTTCTGGCCCTAGTGCCAGGTAATTGAAGGGTGATGTAAGGCGCCTCTTACAACCCACATATGACAATGATGAAAAAACAACAACAAACGATTAAGTCAAACTCTATCATTTTTTGTTTAAGAAATAGATTGCCTTTGCTCGGAGGTAATAAGTTTGCACAAAGGCCAGCTTGTTTATTGCGCCACGGGTACAACCGACTCGAGATCTTTAATCTGCCGATGTCATGGCGAGAATGATAATATACTGGTGCTCCTGGTCGTTAAATAGGAGCCCAAACAGTAGAAGCATTATTGCTGGTTAACTTGTTATATTGTTGAATTTGTAATTGATAATTAATCAGTGTCACAGAGAAAAAACGGCTTTAAATACACGTTTTTTTCGTCCGCCACTGCTGACGTCACAGAGAGTCCCAGGAGTACCTGCTTGTTAAAATCAAATTGTATCTGGTTAATTTCAAAGCTTGTGCACTTCACTGTTTGGAAAATCTGAGCAGGAACAATTGGAAAGTATCACTGAAATAACTGTAAAAGATAAATTTCTGCATGTAAAACGTTTCAGGATTCGTTTTATCGGACCCAGCACCGCACCAGTATATCTTCTGTTTGTTATGATGGTAAAATAGGCGAACCTGTTGACAGGAATGATTTTCCTACGTCCTACAGCCTACATTTTTTTCTCAATGATTCAAATGAAATAAGAGAAGAAATAAGAATTACCACTAATTACAAAATATGCTCGTGAATTACCAACTCATCTAGAAATATTCAAGACTTAACTTTCATGCAATTTCGTGCCATTGTCAAAATTGCAACACAGGTTAATAGTAGAACAAGGTGTCAAATATGCCATCGTACAGCAAAATTAGCTTTCTCGGTAATTACCCTAATTACTTACTCATGCTGTAATAATACATTTACGAATAATTATCGTAATACATGCGGTTTCTGCGAGAGAAATAATAAACTGTATATGGCTGTGTATTCGACTGTGTATCATATGATATCACATCTTTCACCCTCGTTAAAACAACATTTCAGTACTTGTATGACTTTTTCTCATGAGGCCGATGATGACAAATAATGACTGCACATCTGTTCATGATAATTTGTATGTAGGGAAAATAACAAGTTTAAATGTGATGGCTCACATGACAAACAGGAACTCGGGGAACTTTATTTGCTTACTTTCATTAAGGTTTCAATGTATCGTATTATCCCTACGTTTTTGTTGAAGGTGGTTGTTGTTTATAAATGAAAGCTAGAGAAAAAATAATTGTGAATTAAAATAAATTTAATCTTGCTTGTAACAGGCATTTTGTATTTTGCTTAAACATTAATGTTATCAGCCCATAACGTAAACATGACGTCCTCATTTGTAACGTCGCTTGTGATTGGCTGATAATAATAATAATAATAATAGCTAAGATTGTCTATAGTAAATGAAATTATATTTGAACATATTGTTATGTTATGGAGATATAACACCTAAAAATCTGAATTTAAAAAATATTCAAGTTAATCCGTAGTTGGGAAACGGTTCAATGTGTCGATACGCTTCGATAGACTTGTTCATGATGATACCGAGGGTAATATCATCTGGCAAACATTCCTCGTAAACATTCTGCAAGAAGGTGATATATGTATTTTAAATGACAATTATTTCGAACCCAGAGAACATGTATATTTCATATTATTAGAATAATTAAATGAGCTAAGTAAACATATTAAAACTTCCGTTTAGGTCCACTTTCATTCCATGTTTCCCTTTGATCTCCAAACTGCTGGCCCCTTACTGGTGAGTCTTAGAATGACGCCAGGAAGTTTGATGACGCCTATATATCGATATATTTACATTCTTTGTTGCATTTGCCTATATGTTGTTAGTAAACCAAATTGTATTCATGAGACTGTATACTACAATTTACAGTGATTCGGTCAGAGTAGGAATACAGCCCCAGGTGTTGCTGGTCAAAGCAATGGCCGCCAGTTACTTTCGGCCTGGAGAGATTTCGAATGCTAGCATTTATTATCCACAACACAAAAAATAAAGAAACTTCACAAGTTATGAGAGTAATATTTTATAATTAAAACAAGATGTAGTCAACACAAAATAACTACAAGCGCCGCACTTGATCTAAGAATGATCAAATTGTCAATGTCGTCACACTCACAGGGGCTCGTTTCCTAATTTTCAGAAATGTAAGACACGACAACATTAAAATTCCAGTATTTATAAAGAAAAATAAATTTTAAATCTTGTGAAAAATCGGGAGCATCGACATGTTTTCCGGTTGTGTATGTATATAGATTTTAGTTTTGTGGTTATTCACTGATGTTGAAGGCCTACCTTACAAAATCGAGCCCCTGTGAAGTTGAAAATCGTCTGCTAAGATGTGACTGGTTAGACTTGAATCTGTTTCGAACGAAATATCATTGGAATCGTTTTCACCTACTGTCAAGACGACTTTCATTTAGAATTTAAGGACTGATATTCTTCTGAAAATAATGTAAATCCAGTCGATAGAAACTGAAGTAATTCCGAGGTATCGAGTCTGTCCTATGAAATACCCGTTCAAAGCCACATCACTTCTAAATGTTAACCGTATAGCATTGCGCCGAAAAACGGCTTGGATTTTAAACAATCAGAAATTATGCAATTGTGAATAATTTAGAGATATCTACAAACGTATACGAAATAGAAAATAAAGCCGAATTTGTGCAAAACCATTGTATGTGTTTGCTATTAATAACGACATTAGGGACTATATTAATCCTTCTGGAAGTTTCGGCTGTTCCGGTATTTGAACCTGATGACGTCAGTGATAGGGGAAGTGGAAAATTTAAACGCGTCTTAAGTTACAGTAAATAAAAAAAATTATGAATGTAAATATACGCATTGAACGGGCGACATTCTATTTATCTGTCACCCAAATTGTATTCATATCGACTGTATACTACCATTTGGTAACAGTTCAATGCTTAAATATACTGTGTATCTTACTACATTCAAAAGTAAATGTGCTGGTCACTAACGTGTCTGTTGCTGAATTCCTCCTCCCATCAGCTGCTAACCTAGGCCTACTACAGTCATTTTGAAGATCAATCCCCTTGAATACGGCTGGTATGCAAAGTAATTTCGTAACTTTCTCCGTATTTCAAACATCGAACAAACAAAATTCTATTACAAAACGCTCGCAATTTTTCTCTCCATCAAAGGTACCCCTTGTGAGTTTTTCAATCTCCCTATCGAAAGGTCAAACAATTTTTATTAATAGTTATCTAATATTGACTTTCCCTGTATAATTTTAGAATGAAGGATGCACACTATGTACATAAGGATAACATTTACTGTCCAACTGGGCCTACTATACATAGAGGTCGCTGTTTTGCATCATGTTTATCAACTAGCCTGCTTAATTCAATTGATTTACCCCTATGTTTTCGGGAGACTACTGTATACTTAATATGACCAGATGACTTTTCTGCTTGTTTTATGAGAACTGAGTTCAGAATCTAAGAGACTGTGTAAGCAAAAAGGCAGCTGTTATATCTTCGCAATACAAAAACTATCGAATAACTGAAATCCACTTGAGCGAATTTAAATTCCTTTACAGAGATTCTACATTATCAGATTCAGGGGTATATGTACCCACAGGGGTACTAACTAGTTTTGACTGAGGAAGCGGCTGTGAGTAGCAATTATATCGCTCTCTCCGTTCTCCAGAGGCAAGGTCGAGACGAGGCACGCGGCTACAGTGGATCCCTGCAGTTGCCTAGCAACCTTCTACAAAGCTATTCTTTGTTTTCGCTTTTTACAATGATGGCTTGGAAACTCTATCCTTTATGATGAAATTAACTACCAATATTATGGAATGATGGGCCTACAAGGTACCGGAACTCAATTATATTTTGAAAATGATCTTTCCGCGTTAGCTCGTATATTGATTGGATTCGGAACCTACAATGATGGCGGCCGCCATTTCGACAACATTTACGTCCATGTCATTGCGATAGACGTATCATGTTAACATATAATACAAGCCAAATCAGAAAAAACTACACGAAACAAATGTACCTCTGCTGGGATCAACAAATTGAAGTTTGGGCAATGGTGTTTTAATAAGATTGAATTGTCAAGTGTTGAGATAAAGCACATTTCAAGGAGCCCGAGCCAGAGGTAATCTATTTCTGCTGTAAATACTAACTTGATAATAAGATCAGAGCACCATTCCTATCAATCCTTTATGGTAGATGTATAATGAACATTTTCGCTTAAAGAATGATATTGTTTCAACCTATGTATTTTGACAATTTTATTGATATATAGTCATAATAAAATAATGTAATCGGATCACTTCTGTTTAAATTAATATAACAATATAACTTATCATTGGTCATATAAGGCAAGATAAATAAAATAGATAACTTGAATTATAAATAGTACAGAAATATAAAAACGAAACCGTAATTCGAGCTCAAAATCGATAAGGTAATGGCAACACGAAAAAAGAACAAAAAAATGAATGGAGATCATTGAAAAAATACGAGCGGAATTAATCCAGATGTTCCGGTAGGGTGAGCGTCTTTTGCTTTATCGACGACACTCGCCATACCAATCTGGGTCACGGCGACACCCGCCATACATATCTAGGTCACGACGACCCTCGCCATACAAATCTGGGTCAAATCCGGGCTAAGTTGGGTAAAGTGATATTTAGTTGATTTGTGTTACAGAATAAAACGAACCATTCCTTCACAGGATTTACATATTACGGTTAAAGTGTTTTTGTTTAACATAAGATGGCGGTATACTGGTAAGTCAATGCGCATTTTATAGATATGAACTTTGATGACACACTGGTTAGTTAGAAATGATACCATGTAGTGATGTACCTAACTTTCCCCTATAATTATTACTGTCAATACTGCTAATTCTGTAGAATTAAGTTCAGGTATATTAACTCCCCAAAATAAAATCTATGTATAATATTCCACTCAAATGTTAACAAAAAGCTTCATATTATAATATTCTTACAAGTTTCGCAATATCTGGCTATCAACCATTAGAGCACACAAAGTGAAACTTTGTAAACATTGCCTGGTAAACATACAAGTGACACCAATTCTTATGTTTATTGATACCTGTCAACCATATACTGATTAATCTAGCAATATGTATTCATTAAAGTTGATCGAATGATGGAATACAAGAATTATATTGAAATGTTTTCAATACCAATCCCCTATTTTTGAATCTGAACGTTATATGATTTGTCACGTCACTATTCAAACCCAGGCAATAGTTCTTCAGGATTAAATACAAACAACAATTACCAATATGTTCATTTGCGTGTCACGAATCGTCCATTCACCAGCTAACGTTACATCAGCGTGTCAGCTTTTACTTTCGTGAGGTGCACACTTAATAACTCGAGTATATTTCACACACTTTGTCAGGTGACACAAAGACCATCTTACCAAGGTTTACGCACACGCCGAGGAGACACAAAGAAGTACTGCAGATATGTATGTATGTAGGACGTGGAGTGGAAACAGCTAATTCATCTGTCACTTGGTGGTCGGTAATGGCACGTGTAATGATATGAAGTGGTTTGAATAAAAACATATATAGACCGATGCACTAGACCACAACCGTCCCTCCTACGGGTCCCCCGTGATGAGGTACTATTCAAAAGCCTATCTAATAATGTATGCGGGTTTAGAAACAACATCAAAGCTAGCTGGAATTTTATGTCTCTCAAGTGTACATAAACTACATCATATGATATTAGTGGCAGAAGATATATAGGATATACATCTGATTTTAAATTTCTTTAGATGTTTTATTTAATCCTTATGTATCTGTGAGATGGTGGAAACAAATCAGCATATATACGTCATGTACGTAATCCGGTAGATAAACAGGTTGATAGCATTATATACTCAGACACAGACTGATCTTATAGCAATGGGGTCATCACGCCCTCTCCCCCGGGGTAACCGTAAAACACATCTGTACATGAAGGAAAATATATGTATTTTTAATGACCATCAAAGAGTAGGGTGATCATGATATCATCAAACTAATTTTATATGTTGGGTTTCCAAATAGTAGACTAAATGACTCCTGGTTGTGTCGGCAGAAATAGTACCCCAGACTTGTGGTCAATCATTTCTTGTGAAATTTGTTGAAAGAATTGTTGTAAATAGACGTCATTTAGGAAATTTGTCACTTTTAACATACCAATGAATGACTACGTTCATGCGAAACAAACTTGATATTTGGGCAGAGATTCAAAATGACAGCGACAATACAGGGCCTTGGTATACATGTCATATAGCATGTAGTATTTAATGTACATCAACTATATCACTAAGTAGGCTATAGGCAGGTTGTTTGACTTGTTTTGAAGTTTTCGTTATCGATAATGCGAAATAAATTTCTTTTAACATGAACACTGGTTCATTTCTTTATCATTGAATACAAGTGGGGTCATTGTATACGGTATGATACCAGCTATTATTGGAAACTGACATGAAAGCCTGCCAATTCAAAATCCAAAACAATGAACGGAAATTCAGTCATTCATGTAAAAAAGAAACCGATTAACGATTTGGTGATGCGGAAATGCTTCAACGCTGTATCAAGTATGCCGGCATCTGGCGAGGTACGGTTTGGTCCATTCTTCCTGTGGGTCAATGAGAAAGAACCTGAGGGTCGCTAACTCTCCCACCGGGGTGTCATATCGGTACAAAACATGCAAGGTTCAGTGCAAGGTCGAGATACCCACTATGGACTATCTAGTCGGGGCATCGTCAGTGTTATCATTAACACCCTTGTCAGTTAATGAGCTCAATCACTTAAGTTCATTTGTAGGGATATTTTGATAACAAGAGCACGAAAGTATATTTACGTTGTAGTGCAACTGCTTTGCTTGCTTTAAATCTAAATGAGCTAAAAATCTGAAATGATGACTGTGCAATTGCTAAGTAGACTTCTACTAGTCTTAAAATATATGTGTTATATACGATATATTGATTTTGTGATTATATATATATATATATGCTGCATTTTTGTAAGAATTGAAAAATAAAACAGCACGGTGCTTACGTTAAATTCGACCTAGTTAAGCAAAAACAAATAAATAAACCATGATCACTTTTCAATTTGTAGGCCGACTTTTATCTTAAGATATATGTATTATATAAGACATATTGTTCTTGTTGTGATACAATTGCTGCATTTTTGTAAAAATGGAATTTTGTAAAGATAAAACTGCAGGTGTTTGCTATAAATGTAGTTTTTTTCGCTATAGAATGACCAGTTGTTCCTTTGCGTGTCCACATGAGGCGATAATGTTCACTGATGCTCCCTGATCCATTGAACAGCTTTCCTTCTTTTAAGATTCATTCATGCTGATGGATTTCCATAAAATGATGTATATTAACAGTTCCTAATGCCACACACAACGTTGGTATAATGTGAATATGTACATGCTGTAATCGATTGAAGTAAATTTGATACATTTGATGTAATTATGATATGTACTGGTAAGGACGAGTTTAGCGTTGGCATGGCCAGCACAATATGTCTAGATTTTGTACAAACGCTCCAAGAAGTAATTGATGACAATACGTACTCCGCTGATATTTTTTAGAATGTGCATCATGCCTTACTGAAGACGATATGTACTTCACAGGAGTGACTGAGGACAGTAATACAACACTTGTTTAGACATACACTTGTAGACTGAGAGAGGACGATAAAACAATATTGATTTAATACACACGCCAATATCTATCCCTCTAAAGGGTCATTAGTTTACTATCCATCATGGTATTTTGCTAGTTTATCTTAAATCCAATTCACTAATTAATTTCGTTACAAAATATATCGCGTGTAAATTGGTTTTATAATACCTTGAAGTATTCGTCATTCTACACACCAGATTCTTCAAACTACTGGCAGTTAGCACGTGGTGTTAACGTCAGGAAATAGCCTGTAGAGTATGCACATATACCGGTATATATGCACAAGATAATATCTGTCCTTGAATGTGAATATTTTATACAAGTTCTAAATTATCTACATGTCGATAAAAATGGGTGTTTCCACGAATTGCTTGAATTCAATAACAATGCACCAAAATACATGTATCATACCGCATTGTATCAGTACTAAGTACTAGAATATAATATTATGTTATGGTTATAGAAACAGTCTAGACAGTCGTTAGTGCAACAATGTGATAAGGACTTCAAATGGTAAGTTTCTATAACATTGTATTATTCGACCGAATTCAGGAGGTTTTGCTATTTCCTATAAAATATTTCTCTCACACAGAACGAGGCCTCGCAACAAAGTGATTACCAGTAAGTAGAGTTCAGATGATGCCACGCTCAAACCGGCTATTCATGTGCAGACTTATTAACATTGGTGAAAAGAGAAGTATTACGTTAAGTGGATGAAGTCAGTAAAGGGCACACAACTATTGTAACTACACCTACGTAGTAGCTTGAATATGTTTCAAAAGAATGATGTTTATAGAATATAGTTTCTATAGTAACTAACTCGTCTTTTCAGCCTTTGAAATCTTTAGAGGCTTTCGTACTGTACTCAATATTCCCCACTGTGTCCAGTTGTACTTAATCCTTTTGACTTTAGCAATTGCTGTTATCTCAAATATGTTCCACGCCTATTGAAAGTACAGAATTTTAACATTAGATGGAACAAAAAGATGTTCTTGAAATGACAACGTACAACATGCTACAGTATCGGAATGATTCATTTACAATAAATAGCTTTAGACGTATCTCTGAGCGCCCCGAGACTTGAAGTCGCCTTCAAGTTTGTTCTCATACATCAAATATAGGGGAAAACCTGAAAAAAAACAGCCAACGAAATAGCTTTAAAGAGTCAATTATTGTATTTTAGTGAGCTAGTTCACATCATATATAGGATAACTGAGGAAAAAATGTCGTTATAAGAAATAGAAAGAATTAAGATGTGCTTTTATTATGACAGGTTGATCAATTATGTAGACAGATGTGTAACTTATGGGATGGATGATCAGGCGGTTAGGGATCTCAGACGTCAGCACTTCTTCAAACAATATCGTGGGGACGTGCAACATAAACGCATGACTTCAAGTTGTAACACTCGTTAATCGATAGAATGTAGAGAGGCATTTCAGATCAGGAAAGTTTAGCTCTCTTTGGGGGGAGGAGGTAGTTTTAATTCATCCTGTTCTGTTGTATTGATGATAAACTTTCTGTTTCAGATAGGAATATTACACTTGTACAGAAAAACGTATCAGTTAAGTAGCATTAAGCAGAACTGTAATATTGATCAGGATATTGCCTTGGATTTATGTAAATCTTTTTTTGTGATTTAGTCAATTGTATTCCAACTCATTTAACTACATCTGTATATCATTTAACTACACTTGTATATCATTTAACTACACTTGTATATCATTTAACTACACTTGTATATCATTTAACTACACTTGTATATAACTTAACTACACTTGTATATAATTTAACTACACTTGTATATCATTTAACTACACTTGTATATAATTTAACTACACATGTATATCATTTAACTACACTTGTATATCATTTAACTACACCTGTATATCATTTAACTACACCTGTATATCATTTAACTACACCTGTATATCATTTAACTACACCTGTATATCATTTAACTACACCTGTATATCATTTAACTACACCTGTATATCATTTAACTACACTTGTATATCATTTAACTACACTTGTATATCATTTAACTAAACCTGTATATCATTTAACTACACCTGTATATCATTTAACTACACTTGTATATCATTTGACTACACCTGTATATCATTTAACTACACTTGTATATCATTTAACTACACCTGTATATCATTTAACTACACTTGTATATCATTTAACTACACTTGTATATCATTTAACTACACCTGTATATCATTTAACTACACTTGTATATCATTTAACTACACCTGTATATCATTTAACTACACTTGTATATCATTTAACTACACTTGTATATCATTTAACTACACTGTATATCATTTAACTACACTTGTATATCATTTAACTACACTTGTATATAACTTAACTACACTTGTATATAATTTAACTACACTTGTATATCATTTAACTACACTTGTATATAATTTAACTACACATGTATATCATTAAACTACACTTATATATCATTTAACTACACCTGTATATCTTTTAACTACACCTGTATATCATTTAACTACACCTGTATATCATTTAACTACACCTGTATATCATTTAACTACACTTGTATATCATTTAACTACACCTGTATATCATTTAACTACACCTGTATATCATTTAACTACACTTGTATATCATTTAACTACACTTGTATATCATTTAACTAAACCTGTATATCATTTAACTACACCTGTATATCATTTAACTACACTTGTATATCATTTAACTACACCTGTATATCATTTAACTACACTTGTATATCATTTGACTACACTTGTATATCATTTAACTACACCTGTATATCATTTAACTACACCTGTATATCATTTAACTACACTTGTATATCATTTAACTACACCTGTATATCATTTAACTACACTTGTATATCATTTAACTACACTTGTATATAATTTAACTACACCTGTATATCATTTAACTACACTTGTATATCATTTAACTACACTTGTATATCATTTAACTACACCTGTATATCATTTAACTACACTTGTATATCATTTAACTACACTTGTATATCATTTAACTTCATCTGTATATCATTTAACTACACCTGTATACGCGTCACCAATAACGTCAATACATCGAAATCATTTTCCCATTTGAATATTAACGTGTATTATAACAGTATTTCAATAAAACGATGATTAGTGTTTGCATTCTGTTGAAGACAAAGTGATATAACTCATCAAGTCTTTAGTACATTTTTTCACGCGAGGATATGACACATTAATATGTTATAAATCCTACTCTCCAACCTAACTTTCCAATAAGAATACACGTATGTGTCGGAAATTTATAAATACTATATCTATCTTTTCTTGCTGTGATCATAATTATGTCAAAGTTGATAAAATATGATCAATACTGCAGGCGAGCATAATTGTTGTATTAACAAAACATTGGACCTCGTAGTATATATTTTTATATTACTGGTAATTTGCTCTTATCCTTACGACATACATTTAATTTGTCTTCGACTCACCAAATAGTTTTACTTGCGTATGGTTCACTACGTTAAATGGTCATTTACGGTAATTATCAGTACCTACCTCTTTTTAAAATTTAGGACATTGCCGCTAGGTATCTCAGGGGCAGATAATCTAGTATAATAATTTAGCTTGGCAATTCTCAACAAAAACAAATTTGGGGTCTGGTGCCCAGTTTATTGTTTCGGGTATGCTGCATGTTATTATATCTAAACATTAATAAAATATTCACCACAGGTTTCTACAGCAAATTAAGAAACAAGATTTCTACATAAGTATCTTGACATGAAGGTTGTGAGTTGTATTTAGCTCATTAATTAGGCGTAACTATCTGTAAAGCTTTGCTGGGGTAGTAATAAAGATGCCTACAGGGTATAAACCCAGGCTTGATATATAAATATCCTCGCTCGTTGGGAATAGTTCTTTTCGGAATGCGTTTTTTTGCCTAATCATAACAATCACAGAGACATCGGTTAAAGGGAATCCTATAAATTGACCCAGATTTACTCAGAATACATTATCTTACTCTCCGATAGAAGTACGCAAATAATTCGAAAATGTTTCCTATATGATGCTTGATACTGTTACTTAACCGTAGCACTTTGCAACTACAAGCTGCATGTTATCAGTTTTTTATGTAATGACGAGCACGTGTTTCCCACTATGATATCGACAACAGATGGAATTACGATGAAATCGTGTATATATATATATATATACATACTGAATTAAGTTTTACGGCAGAAACCATCTTAACGAAGCCTTGGAGCTACAAATCTCAAAGGACCTCCACGCAGATTTATCCATTTGCACAGAATTTGTTGAAAAAGCACAAATATAAACATCACAAACGGTTCTGATGACTGCATTATTAATGGAGCGTTATTAATTTGCTGCAATTTAAATAAACACTGAGGATATTGTTATACCATCTGTTGATCGTAGAGATAAACCAAGGTAGACCTAGTCTGTGCTCACTCATGCGTGTATACCATAACACCGGGATTCCGCTGATTTCTATTTCTATAGAGAGTTGTGGATGTAACATTCTACGTGATCCACAGCGCAGTTGCAGTGATAGAGACGTGCTTTCTGTCAGATGATTGTAGTTGGGATGGGAGGATTCGATAGATGATTACATATGTACGCAGTAAGGTGACTTACAGGTAATTAGGTACACGTAGAATGAACGCTGATTGATCATAGAGACTACATCTCGATGCACCGTGTAATCTGCAGATATGTGAATCGTACGTCATAGAAAAGTGTCATTAATTCTCAGCCACTCCAATTTCAACCCCATGCTATTTACCAGTATATTTTGTGGGGTCATAGCTGTATGATTGAAGTACCAATAAACTGATCATTTCACCTCACTAAATGTCCACCATTTGACTGCCCATAAATGACACTCATCTACTCACCATTTACCTAAGGTAAACTGACCAATCCATCGGACGGTTGCTACAATACTAAACATATTGACATTACACATATTGACTATATGGTTTTATAATCAATGAATGTTCACACTAAGGATTTAGTTTCCTAGGTTGTTCATGGACGTATCTGCAAAATTTTGAAAATTGTCATTCTTTTTTTTTTAGTCAACCCATCCCTTGATCAGGAAATGATTATATGACTTCGTAACATTATACTGTGCACGTTATTTTGCTAAGAAATCACGAAAATGAGGTAGATTGACTTGAACATATAAGCGTTCAAACAGTCGTGGGTTTTCTCCTAATGGTCCGGTTTCTTCCCTATATACGATGCCCCTCCCCCTCGCGCACTTTCACCCGAGTAAACAAGAGTGGCAATGCTCATCTAATGAAATTAGTTTTATTACGATCGGTTTTCAATATTGTACCATACCGTTTATATAATACCTCGAAAAAGCATCGACATTCTGTTGGGTCCGGCCTTTAATACGTTTGAGTGTGCCCAGTTGATGTCAGGTCGGTCCGAGATAGGTAATGTCAATTACACTATCCTTGATCTAAAACATGCGGACATTAATCATATGGTGTACGAAAAACATTCAAGTATAAATGTTAACATATTTACACATTAATGTCATTTCGATAGGTATTCTATCTTTATAGGTGTCAGTCCTAATGTCTTTTCTACTTTTTTGCCAAAATAGCTGTCGTGTTTTTATCACATCAATCTGTATCATGAATATATTTGTTGGGTTTCTTTTTTTTTCTTTTAGTGTCGATATGGCTTATTCCATTTAAATTGAGCGCCATATCAGGGTGGTTTACAGCAATACATATCTCGTTGTATGAATTCGTTATAATCTTGTATTTATGGGAATACGCTTTCCAATTAAATGTCGTATGATTCATTAGGTTTATACTCACAGATATTTTGGCGGAAATGTTGCATGGTTGTTTTACAAAAAATGTTCAAAGAGAACATGTACAGGTAAACAGTCATTAAGGTAGATATATAACTGGTGATATGTTACAGATCTCCATCATGTGACAAGTATGGCCTGGCGATCGAACAAGATGGATGGCAGGGGATCCAAGTAGTATTATCCTGCTTAATATGCTTGTGCATATACGTGTAATTCGAATTCTTTTGTTATCCTCATGTCTGGCCTATGCTTAGGAAACACTTTGGATCTGATTGGCCCACGCACTGAGCTGTGGTCAGACTATTCAGACGATGACGTCTCTAAGGATACCGTGACGATAGGCAAGCTCGCCGTCAGGTGGTATCGGCTGTTGCCATTATCGAGTGTTTGAACACTTTCCAAGATGTAGATGGAATTATGAAGAAGATGCATGCTACTTCGGAGTTGTCCATCAATCATAACAATGTTTATGTATATAATATAAAAATACCCAGACATGTCCATAAATTTGATCCTTTCTACAAACCTTACATCACACTATCTTATCTTTTCCCCTCCATATTTGTCGACGTCGTCCGACCAGCCAAGTCTATCTATTGTTTATTGTTGTATCATACACATAACATTTTATTACAATTGATAATATCTGAAAAAACTCTGTGTGTGATGCGTGTACAGGATTTATAGTGGTATGCCAGAACAATAAATGTTATTCACACATAGGAAGCGCTAAAGAACAACACCTGATCAGTGTTATTTAAATAAACAATAAACAAGGTATTGTTAACAAAATGCGCCCATGCATATGTGATGTACTAAAGGAATATCCTCATAGGAGCTGAACGAAGGGCTATTAATTATGTTCGAGGGAAATTAAGAGTCTAAGGGAATAGACAAATTAGCTAATATATTACACATCGAAATATATCTGATGTCTCCTGTAGTAAGCTCCCTGATATTGACACGTTTTGGTAAGAACTAGACAATAACTATGAAATATACGAGAAAGATATATTCTCTTTCGTTATTTGAAATAAAATGATTAGAAAACGTTTTTGTCATATTTTATTGTTTTATTCACTTTTAGCATCGGCAACTCATCCATCGTAATGTCTCAATTTCACATGATATTGGTATAAACACAAAAATAAATTACAACTGTATATATATATATATATTTATATTGTTTAATAAAAAGTAATCCTCTCCCAGCCTTACAACAACATATTCTCACACCATCACGTTATCTCTCTCATCCCCACTCTGCACATTCACACACTCGTGTTACACAAAGCTACGTGTCGCTCGATGATTATCCTGGATGACAACTCTGACATTTACCGGCATTTAGATCTGGTGGTATCAATGCCAAGTACTCAAATTCATATTTCTATCTTTGTTAGCAGATTTTGTTTGGTGCGACATCCTATCAAAGAGAATTCATCTTAAAATATTTTGTTATCAATTGAAAATCGTTTTGAAGTTTACTATGATAATGGAAACGTACTTGAAAAGAAGCGTTTTAAGTTTTGTTATCTAAAGCTACATCTTTATTGTTTGTGAAATGATATGTACGGACTCGTAAACTAGAAATTATTATATATCAGGTTAGAATGAATACCATTTCAATTTGTACATAGTGGCGATTAACTTTTTTCAACATTTTATTCATTATAGTGTGAAAACTTGCAAACCGTATATAACACTGATATGAAATGAAACCGGTCACTAATCTGATTGGCAGATCGAGGAGAAGCTGTAAAATGTTATCAGCCAGGACAACATTAACCTTTATTGTTATATAATTATACTTCTCAGGGGAGACAATCCTTCCGGGTAGATACACTTTCATTGTATTTCAGGGGATTTTACTAGGACTATTACATGTATCTTTCTTGTCCATGATTATTTATCATAAAATGAATAGTTTCACGACGGTTCGTAAAATTTTCATCGAAATTCCAAGAAATATTAAGGTCCACTGTTATTAAGGAAATAGTTAGTTTACATCAATTCAGGATAGTATTTATTTTCATCTACATGAAGTCAAGGAGAAATTCTCGTATTAAACACACTCTATGAGACATATTTCTCGAAAATTAGTTGAGGTTTACCACTTGTGTTGAACCCACTGGAGAAAAGCAGGATTATCACCCACAGAGAACTAAATAGAAGGTTATAAACAGTAATGTACGGTACACCATGTACTGGGTGTCAGTTAGATTGGCAGGCTTTGGAAGTCAGCAGTTGACATTTCAGTAAAAGTATATCCTGTGTGATTACTCAGCTATCAGATGGCTTCACCCATAGTCACGAGGGGCAGGCCTGATCGATAAAGTTAATTTTTATGGAGGAAATCGTACACGCTATAGGTCTCGGATAACTTACCACCTACAGTATACCTAAGGGATTTGTGTTAAATAGCTCCCTAAGCATCATGCAAAGTATTGATGGATGAACAAATTCAGGTCATAACTGAAGTTTCCCTCTGTAAACCATAAACACCTAGGTGAGGTTTGTTGGCAGCTTATGGTGATAAAATATATACACATTACTACAAAGTAGCTATGGTTATAAAATATGTTTCCATCCATAACTCAGTCATTCATTTGATCTAGGAATGTCACCACTAACTCAAATACACATGGATGCATTCTTCTAGCATGACAAATGGTAGGTTTGAAAACATGGCACGCTTCAGCGGGTTATATGTTCGCTAAAATATGAATACGCGTCCTAAATTTCAATTTTATCTTATTTTCTTGATATTGAAATGTGCTCCCTCAAGCGAACAATATTTGTTACTTCTGAATATCAAATCAGATCCTGAACTCGATGCATTAACTATCATTAAATAATTATGGATGCAAATTAAAACCTGTACTGTAACAGTGAGTGAATCAATAATACATCGCGCCTGTTTCTTGAGGGTGTGTTTTGTGGGTGCTGTAGTTCCCTGTGGATATGCGAGTAGATTGCATAACAGATAATACCAAAACTGTTAAGTGTCAGGTTTTACCATAAATACATTAAAGTGTGTCACCTAGTGTAAGGCCCTGAGTCCTTTGTTGAACATAGTATGTCTACTGTTGTTGTGATTTATCTTTTTTTTCATTTATTAGTTAAAATGTTTAAACGAATGAAAAGAACAGATGGCAGCAAATTCTAAAATTGTACGAAGGACGATGTTGCAGAATTTCAGGATATATATTTATATGAATAATTATCTACTGTCTGATAAGGTGATATAAGCTTGATCATACGCTAGTAATTTATAAAACGTCACATATGTGAAATGGCGGCGAAAACAAACACAAATTTAAAAAAAATATAAACGGGGAATATTCTATTGAAGGTAAAGGTACAGTTGCATTTAATTTTCAAATGGATTTTATCAAACATTTTCAAAATTAAATGAAATGTGTATTGTATTTCTTTATGTTAAACATTAGAATAGAATGCCATAGATACAGATCACAATCAATAATAGTCTATTAACAGTAGTAATGGCCATCACATCGCCAATCAATCGATTTACGACACTGAATACATTGCCGTCTAAAATGGCAGAAATTTTACTATTCTTATTTAAATAGCGTATTAAGATGCTAAGCGGTTTTCTCGGCCTACTTTGACAGTTTGTACTGCTGTTATCGGACCACCATTTCGCGTCGTGTGTCACAAACACAGAGGCCATTTGTTGTGAGCATTGTATCTTTCATTGTGATCTTGATCAGAGATTATTCCGGAGTAACTTTGGTTATCGCACGATAAAGTGAGAGATGGTTTTCCAGTGTAATCATTGTTAATCTTGTGCCCGGTACCTGCGGCGAATTGACAGTAAGATTGACGTGTGGACGAGGCCAGAATATCATGTGTATACGACCTCATTTACAGTTATATGATCAAGATGTCTTGAGAATCCATTTCCTGTAATAAATTACCTGTCATTAATAATTAACGTGTCGACAGGCTAACAATCTGGACATCTTTGGTCCGTCTAATATTGTTTTATCTGTCGCTGTTCACCGTTATACGGGCAATATCAAAAAATCATTCTTATTAACAAAAAAAAAATAAACACATATCCCGGACTAACTCTTGCCTAAATACACTTCTGTATATGAGCTATAAGCATTTCTTAGGTTATAGATATCCCTTCATCTAATGTATTATAAACTCGGACTCTTCCTTGCAATAAGTTACTATAAGGAAATTCTCATAAAATGCCCGTTCATGAATAATAAATCTACAGATGATAATAGAATAACAAAGATTCATGTAAGGTGACCGTAATGTTTATATAAAGCCCCGAACCGGACAGAATAATACTCTCCGAATTTCTTTAACAGCAGTCCGGACGGAAGCCATTTTATATGAAGTAGCCGCCATGAATAAGAAATCAGCTGATTGCTATAAAATGACGCGCGGTAGATCTGAGTAAGTAGATTATAGTACTACACCGGGACGCTATATCCCGCGTTAATTAAACATCAGTATGTTTACCCTACATTATGTCGACTATTTATGTGAGCACACGGCAAGAACTTTTGTGATGGAAGCTTTATAAATACCACGGCTTAAGGTCGAGAGTTACAGGTATAATGCATACATCACCTGGCCGTAATATCCCTAAATACCACTAAAATATACCACATGTATATCCGATGAAATGCCACTGAATACCACTGAAATATACCCCTTACTACACAATCCCGTTTTTTTAACGCAAGATATAAATTATATTTTAACATTTATTTTGATCATGTTATTATATATAACTTGTTTATACGTAATATCATTTAATGAATTTAAACAATCGTCCATGCATTCTTAAAGTTCTTAAAGAGATACTGTTACCTGAAATAAAAACATTAGCATAAGAATATAACACTATTTGCTGATGTCGTACAATATAACGCGGAGTGGAGAGCCACTCGTTTGGAAATGAACATAAAGGTTCTGAGTGACATTAACGACCATTTGAAAAATACACACTTTAGCAAAATGTATATAGTTACATTTTCAAGTTTGTAGAAGACAAACGGAACTTGACACTGAATCCTAAGTAAGAAAGAATTATGCATTTAAAGGTTCTCCGTTCAGATGGTTAAGATATGTGGTATTGTGTTCCCTGTCTAACAGAAGGATAAGGTTTCAGTTTAGCAACTCTACTACAAATTGCACTAACGTTCTATCAAGTCGAATATTTACATCATAAGTGGAAGTGGCATTCACTAAATTCACACCTACTTAGTTCGGACAGCGATAATTTAGTTTACAGCGCTACAGGTGTACGAATAGGTCTACATGTTAAATAGCTTGTGGGTACTTGACAGGGTCAAAATGTCGTGGAACGCTGTTTTCTCACAGGGATAAATATGTAGATGTAATATCATACAGATTTAAGTGTCAATGTTGAGTCGCTTGACAAATCAAAAATCGTCGCCACAGGGTGACGATATCAAGGCTGCTTAGGATTGTAGAATGTGGGAATATGAGGGCTGTAGGCAGATGGTCGCATATTATAGAATCATCAGTGCATGGAAGTGGAGATAAATAGACATCTTTGATCCTATCTCAAATGTATAACATCTCCATATATTTGGTTACAAGTGGTCTACAACTAGACTACACAGCAACTAGTCGTAAACAAACAATGTTACTAATGGGTGTCTCATCGTGGAGGATCACGGTGACTGTGCATTTATATTTCAAATTGACAATATACCATTTCATAATGAAGACCTGGTTGATTTGATATATTGATCTCAGAATCATAGGGATGGAATTTCAAGTTGTTTTATATCATAATAAGTTTGTGCCGATACACTGTTTATATGTAGAATAATATATACCTTACAGCAAGATCTGTACCTTATTATTTCAATTTAAGCAATCATCTTACTAACTTCATCTCTAACATTGTTTTAGAGAGCATTCATTCGTCACTTTTCAAATTATTTTCTGTTCATTATATTTACATCACAGTTCATTCGGAATTTTTAGAGATAAACATTCAGAATAGGATTTCAAAACAATGAACAGATAGAAAGGTTTGGCTATCAAAATAAACAAAAAATCATGAGCAATCATTTTCTCTTATGTTTAGACGTGATTTAATTCAGGATAGATGTTTCTAAAACATCGGAAACAATCTCAATGATGGTGAATATGATTAAATCATGTTCTGAATGCTTTCCTTTCAACTCTGACCACACAAAACAGGATACACACATTCTTACATTTTAGGATTTAGTACGTCAGCCATTTTTGTAACATTCAATTTCTGTTGTCAATAGCCCGGGCTTCATATGGACAGAATGTCGCAACTGTAAAAAGAAACATCCATCACACACGATATTATTGTCGTCACTGACCACTTTTATGTCGCACCGTCAACATCTCACAGAAATTGACCTTTGACATGGACCCTGACATTCGACTAGAGACCATTTTCACGATGACAAGTCATGGAAGAGACACATACGTCCACAAAGATAAACACATGGGATCCTGGTAGAAATAATCACAAATGTAAACATCGAGTTTGAGATTCACACCATCTCTAGTACACTTGAAAAGAAGATAAAATAAAGAATGTCGGGATTGTTTTTCTTTTGTTCTCCTGATAATCCCGGAAAAACGTAAGGAAATAATATAAGCAATCCTCGAAGTCTAACCACATGACATGAGAGATTTTCTCCTCCCATACGAAATCCCATGTCTTTGCCATTGTTTTACTTATATTCGTTTTTTATTAGCACAAATAACGTCGTTTTTAACGCAAAATACACAAAGAGATACAATAATGTGGTATATACGGAATATTATCCCTCTAACACGCTGTGAATTATCTCTGGAAATGAGATTGAATACAAATAATGAAATTTAGAAGAGAAAACACGTCCATAAATGATTTTGTTTTCATTGTCTGTGACAATAAATCTCACATTCAACCCTTGTAATATAGAAAACAATTCCTCATACAATACTGAGTGTTTTCTTCATAGTTAACATAAATTATCACACATGTCTGAGAAATTTTGATTTTCACTATTCATACCGTACAGTGGTTGTTCTGTAGCATTTTCACGTTCTCGTTGCGCACGTCTGTCACAAGGTGTTTGTTGTTTGCCCGGGTTTCATTGACGCCATTTTGGTCTCTGTAGAAAAACCTCTCTTGATGACGATGAAATATATGAAAGATGACGATGCAAGCAAGTAACGTCAAGAGAAATGTTCCTACAACTGCACCGACGATGTCCAGGATTGAAAATACTACTTCCGTTTCCGGTTCGTTCGAAGCTACCTGGCTAATCCCGGAGGACTGCCCAGCATTTATAACAATTTGTTCTTTGTTTTTAGTTATTCCTTTGGTAGCGTTTTGTTCTAGTCGAGGCTGGTGGGTTTGTTTGTTGTGTGGGGTGTGAATTTCCGGGGTAGGTTTGGATTCTATGATACCTGGGTCCTGCACGAAATCTTGGGAAAATGATGGTGGCCAACGAACGCTCAAAGTAAATGTCACGTTACCTGCAGGGTTTTTAGCTATACACTGATATTTTACGTTTTCTTCCGACTGGGGATCTGACAAGTACAGCACTCCCTCGTTGTCGTCGGGTGTGTCTTTGATCTCTTTAGGAGCGTAAACCTCCTTTGTTTTATCTGGTTTCACCCAGATAATAGTAGGAACAGGGTCACCACTAGCTAGGCAAGTCAGCTTGCCTAATGACTCCACAAAAATAACGTCCACTGTTTTAAACACTGGCAATTGGCACCTAAAATCTTGTTCTGTCAGAAAGTTTAAACTTTTGCCCCTGAGTCGGGGCGGTGTAAGACAGGAGGGTGGATCAACCCCCGCGAACATCGTATCGTGTGAGACGTAGAAACTGTATAGCCACTTTATTTCACAGTTACAATGTAAAGGGTTGTTTCCCAATCTCACATAACTCAGAGTGTTAAACAAATATTTCCAGTCATTTTTAAAATATTCCAGTTTATTTCCGTCTAACCATAAAGATTTTAATGTACCGTTCAGTGGTTTTATATGATCAATGTTGATGTCTGCTATGGCACAGTTGTGTATGTACAGACCCATTGCCTGAAGTCCCTGGAAAGCATTGGTAGATAGTACCATTCCAGGGTTGTCGTTCAGGAATAAATGGTCTAAATGAAGTCCCTGGAATGTATTGTCGTAAATAATCTTCAGTCGATTCTTACTGATATCAAGCCATTTGAGTTTCTTTAAGTCGCGGAAAGTGTCCACTTCTATTAATTCGATTCCACATTCGATAAGAAACAGTTGTTCCAGTGACGTCAGGTACGTAAAATTACTCCGGCTCAGGTTCGGATTCTGAAAGTTGTTTTCATTTAGATACAAATGAGTTGTGTCATTAGAAATGCCACTAGGGATGAAAGGTAGATTTTTCCTGGAACAATGAACATATCGAGACACTGTTGGGCAGAAACATACACCCGGACACCCAAAAGTCGCAACTACATTGACAAATCCAAAAAGGAACAATGTCCATTTAGTTCCTGGGCGAAAAGCGAACCAGCGTTTCACCCTGTTCGCATCAACCATGATTGCTCCTGGGTATACCCTGTATCATGTCCACGAAGTCGCGTCCACGAAAAGATAGTGGGGATCGGATACATCCTTCATCACAGTACAGTGCGCCACCGTCCACGCTCTGCCGTTGTAAACACAAGACTAACGCTGGAGCACTCACAGCAGTGTGTGTACTATCGCTAGCCAGCACCGCCCCCTGTCGGCATTGTGTGCAATGAGCCGTCGCACCGCGAGGAACTCTACACGCTAGTGTGTACTAATGGCTATACGGAATGAGAGGCATCATTGGCGCTCGGGTCGGTGTGAGTTCTCTGATACATAGGTATGCTTATGCCACTCACCACTGTCAAATACACATTCAGTACACGGGTAACCTCTGTTTCTTAAAGCTTTCTCTCCAGCTTTACAGTCACATCTTATGAAAAGTCAAAACAAAGAAACATGGAACTGTCTATTGTGATATCGTTAGTGTTACCAGGTAGACAGGCTTAGGCGCTTCCTTCCTCTCCTCAGTCTCCTCACATTATCAAACTACTTTAATGAATGTCGTTTAGTATCCGTAACAGCTGCATAAGTGTGCATAGTCCGTATACATGTCTTGTCCTATTGGTCTAGGTGTGGGAAATGTTCTTCCATCTTCCTAATCTATAATCAGTATGACTACACTGCTGTTGTTATTTTGTTTTCATCCTGTATTCCTACCTTTGTACTGTATATATTACGTAACAAACCGTTCTACAAGTCTCAGTAGCAACATGGTATAATGATGAATTCCGTGAAGCACTATGCAACTATGGATGGGGATCTCCTTGAAATTGAATATAACATTACTCATATTCAAGAACAGTGATTGCATCAAACATTCCATTTGACAATTGTTATAAACAGAATCGGATAGATTACATGCAGTAGGGAAGGGTTTGTTTAGTAAGATTGCATTCAGTTCTAAAGATATTGCATAGCCACTGTATCTGACTATTTATGGTGTCATGATATTCCGTTGTCCTTGTAGTAAAACTCTGACATCATCAATTATAACCAATTATCAATTAAACATGTATTATCCATGAACAGCTTTCACACCATTGTAATGTCAGTGTGCGAATAATTACTCATAGGTTTCCTATATTATCTGTGAACGTTCACACTGCCAGCTGTGGACCTCCTTGGAACGTACGTACTCTTTTTCTGATTTTAATGTATCTGGTTTCCTCGTTTTCCCGGTTAATAGTTTCCCACAACAGTAATCAGTAAGCAAGTGTAAAATAGCTGTTATGTTTTAATCTGTTGGTAGGATGATCAGACCATGTTTTTCACAGTGTTGCGTTAACATTATTCATCGCCATGACAAAGATGCGACAAGCAACAACATGTAAGAATATACACTCAGTAAAAAAAATCAATTAAAAATCGGTTTTAATTGATGAGGTCATGGGATAAGTTACCCCGTAAATCTACATATCTCTCGTGTGGTCTGATCGTCATAGTTTTCATACACTATCGATTTCCCTGCGTGTTAGTTACATATCATATGATACTATAGATTTAATGAATCAATGAAAAAAGTCTGTCTCTCAAGGTCTCCAGCTATACACACAATTTAATAAACACCAATATGTACACACCTGTGTCTTTCATCTAATACAATATAGACGTCTACATGTATATATATATATACGTGTATATATATATATCGGAGGTATATACATATGTGATAAATGTCAGTGCAGACACTAAATTGAACGGATCGATGGTTTAAAATGTTAACACATTCCATGACAGTTCACACACACACACAAGCTTTACGTACATATATGTATACTTATGTAAATAAAGCAAAGTACACGATATTGATTGAGTTAAGTGTTTATATACTATATAGCTTTAAGTCGATTTTCATAAATTTGCGATGCAGGTAGGATATGAGATTTGCACCTGCTGTTCCCATTGTATGATCGTAAAAGGTGACTAAAATTGGGATCTTATCTTTCATCTTTCTAAACAACTTTCTTCTTCCTAATGTATCCCTTGGCATTGTCTCACATTTGGCCTTTAGGTGAGCGTTCGTTCCTGTGAGGAAGTTCTTTGGGTTCTGTCCCCTGGACGAGATAAACAACAGTCTCTGAATGGTCGACGACTGGTTCGACCGTTGTCAGTTTAATGTGACTTCGGCAGTATTTGTAATGAGGTAGCACTATAAAGCCGATTTGCAAATAGTATAGTAACACAATCTGTTTACCCCATAATTAATTAGCGTTATCTGTAGATAATGAAACTGTTCACTCATATCTTTCATATTGTGTCTAGAGACCAGCTTTCCTTTGGGAAAACATTATCCTGTTTTCAGAGAAACCAGTCACATACCGTCACTGTGGAAATGCCGAAAAAAGTATTAATGCATGACGTAAGTATTACATGACTGACAAATATTGTAAATGACAGTACTCCATCACCGTTATCTAGCCCTTGAGAAATACTTAGCTGTTATGTAAAATAGAGTTTAAAGAATCAGGTATTTATTAAATGGGATCGGTCCACTCATGAGACTAACATGAAAACAAATAATGCTTAAACTATGTTTTAAAACTTTTTTTAACTCGTGCACATTAAATACCACCGCACGTCTGTAAATTACGAGTTAGGTGGTGAAAAGACAAACTAATCTACATAAGTATTTAAATATATGCTATCATGTTCCTATTACCATAATAGTATGCAAAATATTCCTTTGTAATTTCAGTTAAAGAAGTCTGGTCCTTTATAGCACTTCCGTTAGGAGATATATAGTAATACGGTATGTAGTTCAATGTATACAACTTACTTAACATTTCCCCTTTGTAAAGTTTTCTTTTTGTTGAATTCGTGATCTCAACACATTTCGACTATAACAGAATTTACCAAGTATAAACATCATGAAGAAAAGCATTTACTAAATCTTATTTTCTGTTTACCTTACACTGCTGATGCCTAGGCTATAAGGCTTATATAAAATGACGTAATAGACAGTAAACATTCCACGACAAGTTTAGAACCTAATTGTAATGCAGTGCATTCGATTCAATAGTATTTGCCTATGGAAACAATGTGAACATGCAATGCGTTATGTAATATTGCGTAGAAGACAACGTGAACTTTATCTCGCGTTCAATGTTTCTATTTGTTGTTTTCCAAACCTGTCTAATGTGAGAAATATTTCCCCAAAAACTTTCATTTAAGAGAGAAATATAATTTAACCACTTTTATTCCGCCGTTCCTTGATGTTTTTTCCTTCTGTCTTAACTCTGAATTATTTTTGTTTACAGTTATGATACTGCTGGCATGCTAATCTTATGATATTTGTTTAGAGAGCAATTATAAACAGAGGTAACCTTGTCCCTTTGGTTTTATAAAACAATTTAACTCAAAACATTATTTTAAATAAACAATCATTGAGGAATACTCCCCGGCTCATATGAAAAATCGAGTAGAAATAACAGATGTGAACAAAACTATAACTCTTATACTTTATTTCACATTGACATAGTGCGAATATCGTGTAATAGATAAGACATCATGGAAAGGACATTATAATACATTTACTTGTAGTATGTATACAATATCAAAAGGAATGAGTTATGAACATTTAAAATGCATCCTGCACTTATTTCGTCTTATCGTGCATGCCAATCATGCTCCATTCAGAGCAGAACGCCATAAGATAATATCGCCATCAGCGTGACGGTATTGTAAACTCGGCACACCATAGACTTTGATGATAGAAGTGGGCACATAAACCAGATATGTTAGAATTCAATACCTTTTGACAGCGGTCTACTCCTGTCCTTACACAGACACACATGTCCTACGGAATTAATAACAATACGACAGAAGTCAACGACACAGCTACAGTCAGAAAAAGGGGATCAAAACACAACAAAAGATTATAGGCAATCTGCAAACAACCACATTCAAGAAAATGGAATTGAAACAAGACAAAGGCTTTAAGACAATCTGCAAATACCAGAGCCTGAGAAACAATGACTCTATAAAATATTCTACTTTAATGAGGATTTATGAACAGCTCAGTTGCAGATATGTTTGATTTCTCAATATAATCCGACCAACTCCACGATGTCTGTACACCATTACTGGGGAGGACAGGAGGGTTAATAGTCGGTCGTCTCCTCCGTCATCAGTTACTGTCATGTTAAGTACATGTGTTTCGCTGATAGAGCATGCACCGCACGTGCAATTGCGCATGAGAAATGAAAATGGAAATGCACTGATTGAGGCCTCTGTTATTCATACACGTTCACCAATTTTATGTATGGCTAGTTCTCGTATATAAATGTTAAATATAACGGTATTATCTGTAGAATATTAGTGCAGCTACTGTAGTCAATCCCAATGAAAACGATTGTAATTATATCCTAGGTATTCTAATTAGTAAAATATTGTTATAACTCGGCGTATGTTGTATTTATATCAGTGTTTCAGTGTTTCCCTAGGTACATTAATCAACAAGAACAGTGCCCCATGTAAAGAATTTTAAAATAACAAAATATTTTTTGGGTTCAAATCGTTGTTTTGAATTTACTCCACAGCAATCAAATATGCGGTATTGTTGTAGATATAATAATAAGAATAAATAACTGGCTTCAAATATGGAACTCTAATCATGGTTTTACTTCCTGAGATTGGAGGCGTTGAATGGACATGGTCTATTTCCCTATTGTTTTCAAACAAAAATCTTTTTTTTGGGGGGGGGGGGGGGGGGGGGGGGGGGGGGTCTTTCTTATGTGTCACCTTTACAGCTTTTGATGATAGTGCTGCATTAAGATATTGTCAAATCTTATAAGAGGGGTCATGAGAATTTTAAGATATATTTCATATATATTTCAGCTGTCAGAACTGACTTCGAGTTAAGCTTAGACCTCGAGATACCGAAGTTTGAGATAACGAACTATGACTATAATAAGACAAACGTCTCTCCTGTATCATTGCTTAATGCGCATGTACCTTTTCAATAGTGAGGTTTGTGTTAAATTACATAGTAAACTAAACGTAATTTTGATGGTGAACTATAAAAAAAATGTAACATTAACAATATTATACATATGTATCGGATACGATTTGCTTTATGTTGGAAAGAATAGCATGTATGTCCCTCATATGGTGGTTCGGGTACCGAATTTTCGTTTTTCCGCGTTTTCAACAACAAAAAACGGAAATAGCCATGTTTACAACATTTATATCCGGATAAAAGCCATGATAACTTGTTTATAAGCCCAGTGGTTACGTTGGCAGCACGCTAGTTCTCTATTTGGGATTGTGTGCAAACCAGGACTATATCTGTATGGCGGGTGTCGTCGTGACCTAGATCTGTATAGTGGGTGTCGTCGTGACCTAGATCTGTATGGTGGGTGTCGTCGTGACCTAGATCTGTATGATGGGTGTCGTCGTGACCTAGATTTGTATGGTGGGTGTCATCGTGACCTAGATTTGTACGGTGGGTGTCGTCGTGACCTAGATCTGTATGGCGGGTGTCGTCGTGACCTAGATTTGTATGGTGCGTGTCGTCGTGACCTAGATCTGTATGACGGGTGTCACCGTGACTTAGATTTGTATGGCGGGTGTCGTCGTGACCTAGATCTGTATGGTGGGTGTTGTCGTGACCTAGATCTGTATGGCTGGTGTCGTCGTAACCTAGATCTGTATGGTGGGTGTCGCCGTGACCTAGATATGTATGTTAGGTGTTGTCGATAAATCAGAGGACGCTTACTCTTCCGGAACACTTGGTCTTATTGTCCTATATACTTTCTCAATGATCTCCATGCAGATCTATATTTTTGTTCGTGATCTGTCCACGTTTAAGAATCACAGTTTCGTTATTTGTCTGTATTCGTTTATTGAATTGTGTTCACATCAAACAGGTTCGCATCTGTTCGTGGTGCTAAAAACACATTTGTAATCACGTATAGCAGTTAAACATAACCCAAATCTAGTATTCCCATAGGTAACTGGTAATCACGTTTAGCAGTTAAACATAGCCCAAATCTAGCATTCCCATAGGTAACTGGTAATCACGTTTAGCAGTTAAACATAGCCCAAATCTAGCATTCCCATAGGTAGCTAGTAATCACGTTTAGCAGTTAAACATAACCCAAATCTAGCATTCCCATAGGTAGCTAGTAATCACGTTTAGCAGTTAAACATAACCCAAATCTAGTATTCCCATAGGTAACTGGTAATCACGTTTAGCAGTTAAACATAACCCAAATCTAGCATTCCCATAGGTAACTGGTGATGACTTTTAGCAGTTAAACATAACCTAAATGTAGCATTCCCATGGGTAACTGGTAATCACGTTTAGCAGTTAAACATAACCCAAATCTAGCATTCCCATAGGTAACTAGTAATCACGTTTAGCAGTTAAACATAACCCAAATCTAGCATTCCCATAGGTAACTAGTAATCACGTTTAGCAGTTAAACATAACCCAAATCTAGCATTCCCATAGGTAACTAGTAATCACGTTTAGCAGTTAAACATAACCCAAATCTAGCATTCCCATAGGTAACTGGTAATCACGTTTAGCAGTTAAACATAACCCAAATCTAGCATTCCCATAGGTAACTGGTAATCACGTTTAGCAGTTAAACATAACCCAAATCTAGCATTCCCATAGGTAACTAATCACGTTTAGCAGTTAAACATAACCCAAATCTAGCATTCCCATAGGTAACTAGTAATCACGTTTAGCAGTTAAACATAGCCCAAATCTAGCATTCCCATAGGTAACTAGTAATCACGTTTAGCAGTTAAACATAGCCCAAATCTAGCATTCCCATAGGTAACTAATCACGTTTAGCAGTTAAACATAGCCCAAATCTAGCATTCCCATAGGTAACTAGTAATCACGTTTAGCAGTTAAACATAGCCCAAATCTAGCATTCCCATAGGTAGCTAGTAATCACGTTTAGCAGTTAAACATAGCCCAAATCAAGCATTCCCATAGGTAACTAGTAATCACGTTTAGCAGTTAAACATAGCCCAAATCTAGCATTCCCATAGGTAACTGGTAATGACTTTTAACAGTATTTCGTTGGTGTGTAGTATTTACAGAAAATATCAATTTCCATCTGACATTGGAATCGTGTTGATACATTCCTATGAGTTGCCTATATACAACAATAGTATTACCCTACCTATTCGTTATTGTAGTTACAACATTTTGTACAATACTAATAGTCCCACAGAGAAGCGTTCATCACGATCACCGCAGTTATTGGTGTTGCGTGGAAACAGTACAAGTGCACAGTTCCTCTCCCTGAAATTAACTCCAATACGAGAGTTTGTCCCAGTGGATTCACAACAGGATTTAATCAGGCATTGTGTATCACAAACTGCCTCCAGTTCCTGTGTTATAGCGACCAATGTATAATGGTGTATCCACCATCGCGTGTTACATAAGGTTTCGTCAGGAAACTGTCAGTTTACGTAATCAGCTGCATGATCGGCTAAATTTCAATAAAATGCAAAAAAAAAATCATTATTTCCGTGTCCTATCAACTCTACAGAGTCTGTATTTAATTAGGAACATGCATAGAAACGGTACATAATGCGGTTACGCGTTTACGTGAAAACGAACATCAGGTCGTGGAAATTGCTATTTTACAAAGTGATTGACATATCCAATTTTAATGGCGCAACGAGTAAAAACATAAAATTAAACATAAATGAACGAAGGTAGGATAATCCCTGAGAAAGTTAAATCTCTCATTCAAACTAGGATCAGCGGCATTATAAAACACAGGTGAGACACTCGTCATATTACGGTAACACCTGTTTGTCCAGGTACAACAACTCCCACCAAAGGTGCCGCTATTCCCAATGAACAGTCTCTATCGAGAATTGTCAGCTTGATCGTATACTTGATAAATCAGCGATATACTAACCAGTCGCACGATAGTGAGGTCGGCGACTTAATCTGTTTAAGACATTACCGCACTTGGGGTATAATGAGTCGCACTAGAGGCGTAAGTAGAAAGCACTTAATCTTGACCGCTCAGAATGTTAATGGTCAAATCAAATCGGAAGCTAAAACTTCCAACCTGATTTTAAAATAGGTTATATACACACAGAGAGAAGGGTCATCTTCATGTCTTATTTCACCTAACTAACGATTAATTTTAGCACTCACATTAAGATAAATAATTTCATATAATTATCAAAGAACATTTCCAGATCAAATTAAATGGAGTTTGTTGTGTTCAACTTTACAGTAGATATAAACACTAATACCCTTTGAGATAATTTCCTGTGTGGTTGTATCGAAATTATAGTAAATTATAGCTTAAAAATTGCGTGATGTTTAATAGCTTTTGCCTGATTGATATTTAAAGATACCACGTCGGCAAAATGGAGTCATTATGATCGATCAAAAACAAGAGTAATGTGTTGTATGTTTTATATAATACCAAAAGTTACATACTTTACGCTATCACCGCCTTGCAAAACCTTGCACAACTCCTTGCATCTTTTAAATTCAAAGTGACTTCATGATTTATTGCATCCGGAAAAAAATATACTATATTACTCCGCCTCTTTATTTAGTATGTAACTTTCGCTCTAATAAGCGATCATTTTAGGAGATTGTTATTTATTTGTCCATGTGTTGGTCTTCATAAGATATATTCCAATGTAATAGGCGCCATTTTATGCATTTTCGTGACAATCGGGCTTAGGTACCGACTTTATCGAAGTGCAGTTGTGACGATCTTAGAGAACTTGTTATTAGCTCCGTGTCTTTTGTCCTGAAATATTTCCTTGCTATAACATATTCTTTCACCGGATTTGTGTCAACCGCGGCCAACACTATCTGTGGGAAGCGATGACCGGGCCGTGGACACTCGAGTCGGAGTTGAGCCTGAGTTACGAGACGTCCCGGGGATGTGTGCTTGTTGTGACGGGGTAATTGTGCCTTATGATGTGTCAAAGTAAAGTGTTGATGGTCAACGCTTTGTGTTATAACGAGCTGACCATTCAAATGTCCACACCTGCCGGATCCTCCTTAATACACTGACCGGTGTCTGTTGATGTCTCTGTTAACCTCTAAGACACCCATGGTGACACTGGACACGCGAAACCCATACAGCCAATGGTCAGGCATGCCACGACCGAAAGGATACAGTATCCAATACCCCAACAGATGCTGAACCTAACAAACATCAGATATACATACCTCATTTATAATATATCAGTAAGGTGTGAGTGACTTCATCTTGTTACTATTAGACATGGTAGTGGAATAACTGAACTAATGACAAAATACACAAATCCAGTAACAATTGTACATTCTATTTAGTCTGCAGTTTTACCTGTGTACGTAGCCCAGTAAATACTGCCATGGGTCAAAGCGTGGAGCTACAGTGGGTGCCTACAAACGACAAGAAAAAAATGACATTGGTTTGTTAAAATTATTCATTATATTAAAAATACATGTTTAATTATCATTGCTTTTTCTTTGATATTGATCTAACATGAATATTCTAATTTTGTTATCGACTTAAATCATCTAAATATCTTCTTCTTTTTTGAATTTTTTTTTTTTTTAATTTTTTTTTTACAAATGATGGGAAATACTGAAGACTAATTTTGTCTGTGTATACACAGCTTACCGATGGGTCTCTGTATTCTGTGTATCATTTCACTGAACCTATTAACCAATGTATTCGTACCACTGTGTTGCGTTTTATTTCCTATGTTATAACATTCATAAAAAGCCATGATTGGCTTAGGAAGGTACACTTAAACATGAACGCTACTTGATCTCGCTAATCGCCGTATTTATGATCTACTTCTCTTTATAAAACGTGCATAAGTACCAATGACCTTGGATTCTCAATGATTCTCGCCGTTTGATCGCGATCTCCCTATGTTTAAATAAGGCTATATGATAAAGCAGTATTGATCAGGCTGGATGTCTGTCTATTTGCATTGGGAATTATAATAGTACAAATATGCATTGATGGCTGGCTAAGTCTTGCCAGCAATATTGGATATCAATCAACCCTGACTGAGACTTGAGGGATTATTGCCTCTCTTCAAAAGTCTTGACAAACAAACATGTCACGTAATTATGAAAATCGACTTTCTATAAAAAACAATTTTCCATTTCCTCAAAATTGTTTAAATGTTCAACAGCAGATAAACGATTTTAGGACGTTATCGTGGCTGGTTTTGTTTCAGGTTTTTTAATATCTGGGCCAACTAATTAAAGAGAAGCATTCCTATTTTTTTCTCCTAAAACAGTTTTGGCACTTACGTGACGTAAAATCATCGCTTTAGCTTTATTTGATAATTATTTACAAACCAGGACAAAAGACTATCCATGGGGTACTGATTACATCAAGTTCAAAGTTACACATTTTGCAAACGTGTGTTTACATCATTAACCAATAGTTAATTCTTCTAAAGTTATACTGTAAGTTTCCGACTATCTTCGTTATCCGTCGCTGTAAAATTCAACAGTACACAACTTAAGTTATATTTAAAACACTCCTGAAAATTTGAGCTGCGATACATAGTTAATTAGGTCCCCTATGATATGATTCTCTCCTTGTTAAACTGGTATATAAATTGGCTATAAGAAGTAAGTTTCAGTTTCCGGTAAAGTTTTTTTCTATTGTATGAAGCACGCAGTTTAATCCGCACCAAAGCACCTCAAAATCTGCAAATAAATTGCATTCCGCGCCTTGTGTTTTACGGTTTTAAACTACATTGGTATCATTGGAGCTTCAAACTCAATTATTTTGTTGAGTTACTTTAAGAGTTTCATCCTCTCACGTCAAATTTACTTGAAATCTTCAGGTAATGAATGTGCTTTGCAGTAAAACGATTCAAATCCTCAAAGTCACATTCACACATGTTCACACAACTGCCTGACGCGGGATTATGCTAAAAGCTTTAACAGTAGAAATGCTGTAAGAGTCTTTACACTAATTCCCAATTTAGCGTGTTTGGTGCGTTAAACGGAACCTGTTCTGATTGTTAATTTTGCTTTACTGTATTTTTAAAATGAAAAACAATGTTAAAGTTAAAAAGATCCATACTAAATGGCAATTTCTGCGATTTATCACTTTCTTATTAAACTCGCCTTTCTTCTCCCCTATATCGTTACCCTATTGGTTCTTTTTTCATTCTGAAATGCACGTGCCTTGTCTCAGATCATGTTATCCAGTTCTGACGCACGTGTGTTACCTATAATGTAGTTCAGGACTGCAGGTTCATGTTTCCTGACCTTGTACATGTTTGATTTCACTTATTCATATATGTGACCCGTAAATGTAGTTCTGTGTGGAATATTCTGTTACACTCAGTTAAAATTCCATTGCTACAGTGCACTTTCTGTGACAAGTACGTATTACCTTAATACACAAGTACGTTCATTGGTTGTGATGCACGTTCCGTGGCCAATCGTCAAGTCCCCGTTGCATGTTAAATTGCGCCCAACATACATTTCATATTATAAACAATTACCTTGATGCAAGTTCTTTGTCCTAACAACCTCTAACTCATGACTTTACTTAAAGAGGCTTGCCCGCAGAGAGATCAGAAAAATTGGCTAATAGAAAAAGATTTTTTACACATGACAAATTGTTGGAATTGTTGAGTTTTTCATTTTATTTTCCTTATAAAACGCTGAAAAGTGATATTAAAACCTCATTTTAAATATTATTTATTTAATCGCAACCCGCAATAAGTCTAATTTGATTGACACATCAAAGAAACAAGCACGTGCACAGTGCCGCACAGTGATAACTTCAAAGGCAGCGGCGATTTACAAAGAAGATTTGCCGTTATATTCCATACATTTCCCTCTCTGGTTGAGTTTTAAAACGTCTTTTAAATACATATTCTGTAATTGTTTTCAAGAAATAAAGTCGGAAAGCCTCTAATTTTGTCACATAGAAACGTGTACTGAAGTTTATTTAGTGATCGGAGATGTGCCGTTTACCGGTCCGTCTGCGGGTAAGCCTCTTTAAATAGTTGCTAGTCTATCGCCTTCATGACTCCACCCATTGCTAGGTTTCGTCTCACCGATGTGTTCTCTGATCACCACACACATTAATTTAAACTCCTGATCAGACGTGTGCTTACCAAGCACTATGAATTTCTCTATGTAAATTCGAAATCTCAGAGAAGCATGTTCCCTAACCGAGTTGGACATGAATTCGTCATGATGAATATGACTTTGTCCTACTTTGTAAATGAGGAGCTGTATGGGACTGTTTATCTTGTGTCTTTTGTGTTTTTTCTTATTCTTTCATGTGATAGAAGGTGATTTCACAGCTGGTACCTGTCGCCATCATTAAGGTTTATACGTTATTGATATTTGCACAATGATTAACCTGGACACACGTGTACTTTAAGACCGTTGCCTATTATGAATGCAATACCACAGAAACGTATTTGCTTCAACGTTATTATTATTAGATTAAATATACTTTATTTAATTTCTAGGATCCATGGAGTTAAATACTGAGCAGAAAATGTCCGTTTTTTTAAATTATGAAATTTATAGGACAGTGTTTGATAATAACTTTATTCATGAAGGCGTCATATTTAATTACGGAAATTCGATATCGTGATAGAATCGTACGGTGATAATGACTATAGATTTTGATTAATATATTGCGGATATTTAAGTAGAAATGACGTATGGTGACTTCATCGAGGTATTGAATTAAGGTATATTGAGTCAGCCATGTATTTATGTACAACTCTGCGGTATTTATTATTGGGCGTGACTCACGCGATGACGAGTCCAGGTAAACGACAATGACCTTAACCCAATCTCACTGACCAATCACAACATCGCATTGTCAAGGCTGCTACTCCGGTAAGTCACGCGCGATGACACATGTAATTAAACACGGTATGTTTAAAATAAGTGTTAGGAAACAAATAACACATGATGTTTTCCATATTATATAAACACGAGTGTAAGTATTTTAATTACATTTGAATTACATTGATTAACAAGACACTAATCATTTACATCTGTACATTATATATATACCCGCAAAAATGACGAGATAAATTATGCTGTGTATGTTGCAAGTATCTATGCATTTCTTATATGTTCAGGATCAAAACAAATGCTCGCGTGTAGTAAATTGTATAAAGACTTACGTAGGCGCACAACATGCTCTACACGATTTTACATAATTTAACGTTCAAATAATGTGATAATTTACATTGCATACATGAACATTTTAATGCGCTTTAGTCGGCATCCACATTGGTTATCATGTAAAAGAACCATTTTCGTCAAAACGTGTTATTCTATCAAGCATTTACGAACTTCAATGAAGCACGGTGGCGTTTTGCATTACGGTTTCAATATTCAAATCAATAAAGCGTTATGAGGTTGCATCGCAACGGCCTACATTCTGTTTAACGAGAAAGGTATGACAAGCCTAACTGAGATAACTGAATGTCAGTACATTCATTTGTCACCACTCCTACGTTATAATAGACCGATTATTTATTTATTTATATTTATTGATGTATTATTTTTAATTATTTATTTGTTTAATCAATTATTTATTTTGATTTTTTTTTCATTTATTTATTTACTTCAATCACTAACTATCATTTTAAGAGGTTGTCCATTTATGTTGTGAATCCACCGTTAGCTGTCTAAATAAAAAAAACTAGAGAATATTGCATAGCATCTTCACCATACCCGTCTTGTGCCAATAAGTGGGAGAAAAAGTGTATTTTGCAAAAGCACATCCGCTTCCTTGCGGAAACGGAAATGGAGAGAAACGCTATAGGGCAATATAGTGTCTCAATAGATGCCACGTAATGCGCATTATGAACATGAACATTATGTTAAAACGAAAAAAGAGCCATTATGATAGCAACGATCGATAGGTGCGATGCTCTAGGGCGAGAACATGTTTTCAATTTACTCCGCAGACGGCAGACACTGGGTCTAATGACTGGACTATAGAGAAAGACCACTTGAGAGGGATGGGGAGGAGGTGTTCGGTTATGTTATGGGCAAGACTTACGCATTGTATCTATACACTACGGTCTTCATGCGAGGTCATCTCAAGGTCGCACGTTACAGAGATAATATCCATGTTCAACCGATGTTCCCCTAGTAAAGCAGCGTCATATGACGGCGACGTAGACTGCAATTAGCGACGTGCTACCTCAGTTACCTGAAGGCATTTAATATCTGTTAATCAGTTGACTTCTTTCAGACAGAATATTTACTAAAGGATTTTACAGAGTGACCTTGAGCAGATAGGACGTACCAAAATTACCTGCTCCTCGGTGCATGATTTGTAGGAGGCGCCTAAATTTGGGACCTTACTTTTTCCTTTCTTTGTCATCAAACAATTCTTCCTGATATCTCCATTGAAATTATCTCACGTTGGTTGAGTTTGCCTGCATGAGGAAGGCTTTTGGTTCTGTCCCCTGGTCTTTACTGGAGCGTTTGCCCCTGTTAGGAAGGATTTGGGTTCTTCTGTCCCCTGGCCGAGACAAACTAACGTCAAGAAATTTAGTAGGACAGGTTCAGTATAGGTAAGTGTGACTGGATGGAGCGTCACATTAAAAGCTGGCGAATAGAACCGGCTCATTATAAGTTCGTCTGACAAGGTGATCCCGTTATTTCGAAACATAATTATCTTTCAAACATGTATAGGTAAAAGAAAATAGCGATCTATTACATTTTACTCCAGAAGATTTCAGCGATAAATAACAATGGAAGGAAGCAATAATGTCTTGTGAATCAAATTTAGTCATTTTCATAGCGGTAGCGTCTGGTACTAAGCTGCGAAAAGTCGCCAAGTTACAGAGAGGTGAAACCATGAAAATCACACCAAAACTAGGTATGTCACTCAACTCGCCGCCATTACAGTTGTAAAACGTCGCCTCGTGCCTCTGATAAGATTTTTGACGTCGGTAACGTTAATCCTATACCATTCCTAATGAAGAGTACGTCACGACACTGTCAAACACGACGTCCATGGAGATCCCGCACGTGTTCGAGATAAATCAGGTTATCTTGCTGGCCATTCGAGTGTTTTGACAGAAGTCTGACGTAACACCGTTTGTTTGAGACGAACAGTTCGCAACGTCGTCTCAATTCTTGCCTCCCTCCGTCAGCAAACTTCACGTTGAAACGCGATTCATCGGTAAAAATAACTTCCAGCCATTGACGTTGGACCCATCGGCGATGTGTTATAACCCAACAATTTTGCCGATGACGGCGCGTCAATGGAACGTCGGCCACGGAACGTCTACCTCTGGTATCTCTTGGGCGTTCGTCAGCAATATTTGCTGCAGAAAGGAAATGTTGACGTCCGGATGTCGTTACAATAAAGTGATCCTTTCGTATCGTCGTTTTTTCTTGGTTCTCCAGATTGTGGACGGTCAGAGTCAGATCCGGTAATCTGATAACATGTCATCAGTCTTGAAACTGAAGAAATTGACGACCCTAGCAACGCAACGTCTCAATTGGACCTACCAGCATACAACATCCCAACATTCATTTGATGCTGGTTTACTTTCAAGTCTGGATGGTGACCCATTTGACTTTTTGTTGAGTTTGTTGACTTTTTAACGGATTTTGTTATGCAAACCCTTTCTGATAAATTCTGATACAGGGCAGAAATGACCGAGTGTTAGTGAGTTTGAAACCTGAGCGCAGTTTTATCCAACTATCGTCTTACAACACACTGTCACTATATTCCACTTAGCTTCAAAAAACAAACATAAATAAAATGTATTTGCCGCAAAAAGGGGAAAATGAAAAGCAGTTGCTAAGATCTCGAGAATGTTTACAAGTCGTTGTTTCGTGTTTAATACCCGAAAACTGGGTCCGACTCGGACAACCGCGAAATATTAGTCCCGTTAAATTTAACAACTATTACAGTATGTTGCACAGGTCATACGATATGAACATGTGCAAAAAGTACATAGAGCTGGTTAGTGATATATAAAGCCGTGTATTAGATCTGTTTTCAAAGTCAATATGGATGTCAAGTTGGTCATCTAAACTACACGTATTGTCCGCATTTGTCATTGTAACGAATAGCAACGCCGAAGACAAGATAGAGAAATTTTCGAAACTAAAGAAAAGAGGAAAGGTAGAAGATATGAAAATAAATTGAGAGCAAAAGCAACCAAAAGATAGTAAACAAAAAAAAGAGCCAACGACAACCAAAAATCAAGATATATCAAAACAAATAATGAATCAAGAGCAACCAAAGAACACTCATTGAAAAAGATAATAATATGATTACAATATACTTCATCAAAATGAGGTTCGTCTAGATATACAAAATGTATATCACAGAGTTAACACACACACATCTTAACTCAAAGACGACGTATAGAGACAGAATTATCCACGTGAGATAGAGAAAACCTAGAATAACATACCGTTAATGTGGAAACTATATAGATTACATTTACTACAGGTATCATTTAATATACTTCAAAGTTTATAGGTGTAGCAATCTAGCTGTCGGCATTAGATGCATACAAAGATAAGTCTACAGGAACATTTCGGCAATATGATAAAACTTCTATACCGCGCAACCTGTAGTTACGTATCATCCAAACGGTTTATCAATAAAGCATGTACCTTATCTACCATTAAAACAAAACTATGATATGGAGGCAATGAGTCACATTATTGTCTAGTGATTCATCTCTATCAGAATTGAAAACCAGGCCGCACATTTACAAAATTGGCGCATGCATTACGTTACAATTGCACAGCTCTGGGCCGATAAATCGTGGAGATTGCACGGCGATTTGGGAAAGAACAATCGGACAGGACAATAGGATTACAGCATTATGTGTCATCCTCTAGTAACTACCCATTGTTTGGCGCCGACCCTTCGACATAGAACGTGTGGTGTTATCTTTCTAAATTAACATGTTCTATTGCTAACTTTCATACGCCAAATTAGTTTTTCCAAATGTTGTGCACTTTTTCCTCACTGTAAATGTAAAAGCAGTATTGATGTGTAATTATAAACTTTGACTAGTTCATTACGTTGCGGAGTCTAATGACCGCTCGGGTTTCTCTAAATCAAGTTTTTGGCATTCGCCATCTGTTTTTGTGACACTCTATGAAGAAAAAGAACATGCATCAAATGTATGCATGATACAAATACGGACTCAAAAGTACTGCTAACAATCTCTATAAATTCTCATGGTAGTAGTAAAATACTTCTGATGATTAGGTATGTGATGACAACTTCATTAAATCTCATTCTGAAAAAATCAACACATCTATGACATGCGCTGACAGGGTTGAACCTTATATATTGCTGTTAACAATAACAAGTTTCCCATAATGCAGCTTGGCTCTCTGAACTGTCGTCATGGAAACCATCCGGCTGGCAACTATACCCTCTAAATAGTACACTTCATCATTGACTCTGGTGTTTACGTTTTTTTAATTTTTTTTCGATTATGAAATATTGGAAGCCATGTTGTTTATGGAATTCTTATAGATCAAGAATATCAATTCATATCAATTTCTCGGGGACACCGCCAGGTATGTAAGTAATACATATGTAACTAACACGTTTTGGTAACATTGTATGCTTTATAAGTTCGGGGTCACATTTTAACTAAGAGATATAGATTCAGCCTAAAGTAGGCTGTAGTCCCATGTTATGACGAATCATATTAGGGAGGAAATTCTCGCCAGCGCTTCAACAGGAGTTATTAACACGGACGTCGGGCGTGATAATCCACGGATCTACCAACCTGGTTAAATAATCAAGTTCGGTCAACTGATTGACAGCGATCGTATTCAGCTATATGTGTGCACTACTTCCTTGTTTTCCTGGCATTCACTAAATCTCGGTCTATCACAAACGCTGGTACAACGTTGGATAGTACATGTTAAATCAATTTACTGCCAAGCGCCTCAACAGAGGAATCGAACCCGTCTCCTGTGTGATAACTCTGGCTCCACCAACTGATATGTAGCTGTGATATTTACCATGTACGTGCACTAGCATTGCAATACGCCAATCAAAATATCGCTAAAGTGGTACCATGCAACAATACACAACTATTTTATACAGAAGAATGATGATAAAGGGGAATTAGGGGAGGTACTAAATTCACCGTTTTTGTTTTCAGAGTGAATATCTGGTCATAAAGATATTTGCATTATTTGAAAATCATTCAATCTTTCTCGAATTTCCTCAATGTTGGAGAAGAGCCCACTATATATTTTATGGAACCCGTTCCAATAGCGCTGCAGACACATTGCTGGTTTTCTGTCTACTTAGCACTGTGATTTGTAGGGTGCCGGGTGATGGGCTCCGAGCTGGAGTCTCTCGTCTTGTCAGATATTTGACAAAATCTCCACATAAACTTCTATCTATCTCCAAAACATCTCAACCCGATAAAGATGCCGTAAATATGTGTCTGGGGGTGATGTAGTCGACTTGCAGTGAGTTGTGTCGGGTTAACTTGTAGACTAATAGTACTGTCACGAGAGGTGTCTTCATTCGGTCGTAAACACCGGCTATTCCCATACCCTATCTCTCAACCACCACCGCATCAACAGTCATGCATATACATTCTCTTAACTATGATATTAAGTACTGTAAACGTACATAATGTAGTGGTACATCCGATTGTATCGCTGTCGGCTCTTAAAGCGATGAATTAGTTAATTTAATTTCATTATCGATGTACCTACAGAAAATATGTTAATGCGCTGATTCTTCGTTGCGCTAATTTCTTATTATTTGGAATTGCGCGAAAAAGTTTGAGTGTGCCGAACTGAGTACGTTTATAGCATATTTAAGTATTAAACTGTTACCAAAGGGTAGTATACAGTCGATATGAATACAATTTGGGTGACAGATGAATAGAATGTCGCCCATTAGGGATATTTAACGATACATGTATCTACAGATGTATATGAAATAGAAAATAAAGCCAAATTTGTGCAAAAAAACATTGTATGTGTTTGCTATTAATAACGACATGAGGGACTATATTATTCCTTCTGGAAATTTCGGCTGTTCCGGTATTTGCACTTGATTATGACGTCAGTGATAGAGTAAGCGGCAAATCTAAACGCGTCAGAACCTACAGTAAATAAAAAAGGCTTTATGATTGAAATATAAGCATTGAGATACATATAATGTCGCCCGTAGTTATCTGTATCAAAACAGATAAATTTTGGTGACAAATATTTATCTGTCATCCAAATTGTATGCATATCGACTGTATACGACCATATCATAGCAAATGTAAATATACATGTATAATGCCACCAAGAACACAGATACAACACATAGTACAGTACCTAGCTTATCAGAGGTGTGAAAATAACGACAAGATTGAAATGATTTCAGTATCTTCTATGTACAAATGTATATCATAAGCTGAGTAGTAACTTTAATACCGCTTCATTGTCCACACAAATCTAAAGACGCTAAAACAACAGGCTCTGGATTCATAAATATTACTTGGCTTCAGGAAATCCCATAACTTGACAATCCCATAGCAAAGCATAACAGGATTTAAGGATATGTCCTTGGCTAAGATTTTTCTTTAAATCCAATAATGCTTTTCTATTGAAAATTTTAAGTAAAAGAAACCGGGACATGGTAAGCTAACGCGTTAGATCACTAAGCTAAACTAATTTTCAGGAATACACATATCATTCATGTACTACAATTATCTCAGCTCTCAGGAAGGTAGTCTGTGATTATTGAATTGTTTTCTGTAACTAGCGAGTTTATCTTCTCGTCTTGAAAGACTTAGTGGGTTTTTTTTCTTTCGAATTGATGATTACAACACAGGAAAACAGTTACGATACTATCGGTGAAATTATATATTTGAAACTTAAAGCGGCGACAGCAGTATTCCGATTGAAATTTAAACACGAAGTTTGAAGACTGGTTTCTTGGCAACTAAATGTGACTGAATTTACCTAGATAATACATTACAGCTCTACCCTGTCATTTCACAAGTTAAGCCTATGTATTTTCGGTGTTGTTTCTGTTGGCACATTTTTCATATACAATCATATACATATGATGACATACTGTGAAGTTTGTTTGCGTGTTTTTTTTTTTTGGTTTTTTGGTTTTTTGTTATTGCGTGACATGGACTGCAATTTCATGATATCAATTATTGTGAATATACTATATTCTCGAAAAAAATTCTTTTCGTCATCAAAAAAATCACAATGTTTGACAACTTTGCAATTTGGGCGATGACTTGTTCTCTGCCATGCATGGTTATCTAATATTCATGCTATGACACTCCATGGAGTTGTTTTACAAATTGTTGATGCCGTCTTTGTTAACAGTCTCCATAAAACTGTAGATTGTAACCACTTAACAAACCAACACCAGTGTTAATAAATATCTGTACGATCGCAGGCTTCCATAACAAATCGAAGAAATCGGTATTTTATGTCCACATACAACGGAATTCAATACACCAAGCCTTAATTTGCTACTTTATTTTATTTTAGGTGAAAATTTCATGCCATACAATGACAAAGTGTTTACTATAAAAAGTAGCTGGGAATTTAGAATTTTATATTGTCGATGTGAAATAATAGTGAGGAAATGAAAGTTCATCGGGGGAAAAAACTATGAAGATATAGCATTCGATATTGCAGCACGTGAGATTTTCTGTTGTTTTTTCTCAATAAAACAATATTGCCTTAAGCTGAAACTATTAAGATGAGGTTATGTCTAATAGGAGAAATTGATGATCTAGCGATGGAAATAATGGGTCCAGAGTCGATATAGGGCGTGTGGCCCCGGAGGCATATCGACAGAAGAGGAAACAGGGGACCTCCACGCTGGGGGACAGGTGTTTGAACAAGACGTTAGTCTGTAACCTGTAAGAGAAAACACGGGGCCTCCACGCTGGGGGACAGGTGTGGGAACAAGATGTTACACTGTAACCTGTAAGAGAAAACAGGGGACCTCCACGCTGGGGGACAGGTGTGGGAACAAGATGTTACACTGTAACCTGTAAGAAGAAGCAGGGGACCTCCACGCTGGGGGACAGGTGTGGGAACAATATGTTAGACTGTAACCTGTCAAATAAGTTTAATTATTATACACCAATAAACTGTTTTAAATTGGTCTGTTAACCTGTCAAAATTAGTTTAATTATTTTAAACTAATGGACTATTTAAGCTGGTCTGTAAACCTGTCAAAATTGGTTTAATTATTATAAACCAATTAATTGTTTTAGCTTGTTACTTACAAGTCTAAAACCCCTTGGTAACCGATATGCCAAAGCTTAGAACACTCTAATTCAGATAATACTACAGCTTGTTCAACTCATATTGATACTAAACTGTGATTAGGTAACGGTCTTTAAACTGCCTTGCACGTGTATTTCATGTCAGATATGCATTAATCAGTTTTCCATTCGTAGTGTTTACACCGATCATTCACTGTTTCTGTCAATTCGCCAGGCGCTTTGTCTTAATGACTTTGCGCATGCATATTTCAAACAAAATAAAAATGGCGTGTGTCAGGTTTGTGTGACAGCGAGGCTTGAACAGCCGTATAAACAACATCCATGACGTGGGAGCGACAGTAATCACTTCCTCCAGCAAGGCTTTTGAATGTTAACACATTTAGAAGAATGAGTGAAGACAAGAAGCTGAAGCTGCATGTTAACCGCTCTGACATGCATGTTTACTAAGGATCCGTAGAGTGATACCCGAATGTAGCACTGACTCGCTACAGAAGTCCAATAGTTTGATGGATGTCTGGTTTGGGTCACAGCTACGTACCGTTATACACAGATGAGTTTCCCACATCTCGAAGGATTACGTTCCTTGTCTGTAAAGACGTAATGTCATAACCTCCTATGTCACAGTGAAGGATCCCGGCATACAACTCTCAGAACAGTAGCCTACCTACATGTATGGCCTATCGTTTCCAGTCATCATGGCGGCATGTTCCAGAAATATCACAGAAGCCAAAATCTGGTCAACTGCGTTTACAGATCAGATTAGAAAACAAATCAAAGGGTGTTACCATAGTGTTGCCAAGGTGATGCCAAGGTGTCAACAGACTGACATACAGTGCTGTATTGTAAGTACTAATGTAGCAACCAACGATGTTATCGGAAGCTAATAAAATAAAGAGCATTTCTGAGTCAATGTCTCCTCGTTCTCTTACAACATATGCAAAAAGCAAGACATTCCGAACAGGTATATATGGCCGATTTGAAATGTATTCTGCTTGTGTTACCTTTGCAAAGTGCCGTCACTGTCAGGATCTCTCCTTTCTCACAACATCCGATGTGTGATAGAGAGGCTAAATTTACAACGATAACTACCAATCACAAGTTTATCAGCCAACATGTGTAAATTATCAAATGCATTAAATAGCCATCAAACATCTGTTCCCTATAATAGATATATTGTATGTTACATGAAAGCAAATGGGAGCAGCGAGACGGATTTGGCGACATTTTAGCTGGAAGGGTTTCGGGACGACTGTGCGTTGGCGCCTCGTTTATGCGTTAAATTGTCAATATAGGTTTATTGCTGGGATAAGTAATAACATCTACTAGCCGACCCACGCGCATGTAATACATCTGCCGGTAAACGTAATAATTATAGCATGTAATCGTCCTCTTTAACAGTAGAATTGGGGGAGACATAGCTAGTTGGATATATACCTTATATCCCTTCCAGTAGGGGGAGCCACCACTCCCTGTCTTTAGAGTTCTCCCGTCTAGACAGTCGGGGATATTGCCCCACAAGATCCATTTAACATAATATCATTCGTAATTGTCAAGAATTAAAAATATTAGGGAATTATTACGAAATCCAGTGATCATATTTAGATATGCACCACATTCATAGTAGGCATAGGCTAAGTGCTTGTGTTATATATAACTATATCACATATGTTTAATTCTATAGTCAAATTACTCTGTCGATAGACCCGTGAGACTGGGAGGGTCCAGTGGCTGATACCAGAGAAAAGCGGTACAAATGTAGGAGGCACAGAGTATGTCGCCTACTTCATCACAGCCACGGACGTAAGCACTACAAACTACGATTACTGGAAATAATCATTTAAACCACGTCTCTAGACAAATAGGATACATCTATATTTCTAATTACCACACGCACAAAGATTACAGTACTTTTCAATCAGTTGGGAATAGTTTCCTGGCGGCAAAACATCTAGTCATAGGATCAGAAACATTTTCTTAACTTCATGAACTTGGCACGTTGTTTTCTACAATTATAGAAATGTCAGAGTTCCACGGTAGAAAAATTTAGATCACTATTGGCTACAAGTAAACGCAATACCTATAATTATCAGATACGCGCGTTAATTTGAAAGCATCACTTGCTACTTATAATTAGTCATTTGGTTATTTACTGTTTATCTACAAAATCATATAGGGTTACCAGCGAAAGAAACTATAGGAGCAAAGCAAAAATAAACAGTTTGTTTGTTTTAAAGGGAAACTTTCCAAATAAAAACAGACTTAAACATCTCTAATTATATTCAATCTATGGATTAACAAGTAAAATCTCTTTATTTCTTTTTATCAATGTACAGAATAGAGTATTTCTATATTGATGGTAAAATTATAATCCAGCGAATGTTCAGACAATGATGTTATTGTTACAGTTCAATGTTCTCCTACAGTGGTACAGACAATGATAATGTTATTGTTACAGTTCAATGTTCTCCTACAGTGGTACAGACAATGATAATGTTATTGTTACAGTTCAATGCTCTCCTACAATGGTACAGACAATGATAATGTTATTGTTATAGTTCAATGCTCTCCTACAATGGTACAGACAATGATAATGTTATTGTTACAGTTCAATGCTCTCCTACAATGGTACAGACAATGATAATGTTATTGTTACAGTTCCGTGCTCTCCTACAATGGTACAGACAATGATAATGTTATTGTTATAGTTCAATGTTCTCCTACAATGGTACAGACAATGATGTTATGGTTACAGTTCAATGTTCTCCTACAGTGGTACAGACAATGATAATGTTATTGTTACAGTTCAATGCTCTCCTACAATGGTACAGACAATGATAATGTTATTGTTATAGTTCAATGCTCTCCTACAATGGTACAGACAATGATAATGTTATTGTTACAGTTCCGTGCTCTCCTACAATGGTACAGACAATGATAATGTTATTGTTATAGTTCAATGCTCTCCTACAATGGTACAGACGATGGCAATGTTATTGTTACAGTTCAATGCTCTCCTACAATGGTACAGACAATGATGTTATTGTTACAGTTCAATGCTCTCCTACAATGGTACAGACAATGATGTTATGGTTACAGTTCAATGCTCTCCTACAATGGTACAGACAATGATGTTATTATTACAGTTCAATGCTCCCCTACAATGGTACAGACAATGATAATGTTATTGTTACAGTTCAATGCTCTCCTACAATGGTACAGACAATGATGTTATTGTTACAGTTCAATGCTCTCCTACAATGGTACAGACAATGATGTTATTATTACAGTTCAATGCTCTCCTACAATGGTACAGACAATGATGTTATTATTACAGTTCAATGCTCCCCTACAATGGTACAGACAATGATAATGTTATTGTTACAGTTCAATGCTCTCCTACAATGGTACAGACAATGATGTTATTATTACAGTTCAATGCTCTCCCACAATGGTACAGACAATGATGTTATTGTTACATTTCAATGCTCTCCTACAGTGGTACAGACAATGATAATGTTATTATTACAGTTCAATGCTCTCCTACAATGGTACAGACAATGATAATGTTATGGTTACAGTTCAATGCTCCCCTACAATGGTACAGACAATGATAATGTTATGGTTACAGTTCAATGCTCCCCTACAATGGTACAGACAATGATAATGTTATAGTTACAGTTCAATGCTCCCTTACAATAGTACAGACAATGATGTTATTGTTACAGTTCAATGATATCCTACAATGATACAGACAATGATAATGTTATAGTTACAGTTCAATGCTCTCCTACAGTGGTACAGACAATGATAATGTTATTGTTACAGTTCAATGCTCTCCTACAATGGTACAGACAATGATAATGTTATTGTTACAGTTCAATGCTCCCCTACAATGGTACAGACAATGATGTTATTGTTACAGTTCAATGCTCTCCTACAATGGTACAGACAATGATAATGTTATTGTTACAGTTCAATGCTCTCCTACAATCGTACAGACTGTGACGTGACGATGACATGTTCCCACACCTTTCCCTTTGTGACCTGGCGATGACATGTTCCCACATCTTTCCCTTTGTGAGCTGACGATGACAAGTTTCCACACCTTTCCCTTTGTGACCTGGCGATGACAAGTTTCCACACCTTTCCCTTTGTGACCTGACGATGACAAGTTTCCACACCTTTTCTCATGTGACCTGACGATGACAAGTTTCCACACTTTTCCGCTTGTGACCTGACGATGACAAGTTTCCACACGTTTCCCCTTTTGACGTGACGATGACAAGTTTCCACATCTGTCCCTTTGTGACGTGACGTTGACAAGTTTCCGACCTGACGATGACAAGTTTCCACATCTTTCCCTTTGTGACCTGACGATGACAAGTTTCCACACTTTTCCGCTTGTGACCTGGCGATGACAAGTTTCCACACGTTTCCCCTTTTGACGTGACGATGACAAGTTTCCACATCTTTCCCTTTGTGACCTGACGATGACATCTTTCCACACCTTTTCTCATGTGACCTGACGATGACAAGTTTCCACACTTTTCCCCTTGTGACCTGACGATGACAAGTTTCCACATCTTTCCCTTTTTGACTTGACGATGACAAGTTTCCACGCCTTTCCCATTTTGACGTGACGATGTTTGGTCTGTTTTTGTTTAACGTCCTATAACAGCCAGGGTCATTTAAGTACGTGCCAGGTTTTGGAGGTGGAGGAAAGCCGGAGTACCCGGAGAAAAACCACCGGCCTACGGTCAGTACCTGGCAACTGCCATCGTTACGATGACATGTTTGCACACCTTTTCCTGTGTGTTTTTTTTTCTATGCTAATCTATATTTGCTCAGATTTTGCCTCGTTTTATTGATTTTATTGTGGAATTACAGTTTGGTTTCTCCTTCACGTGCATATGTACTTTAGTAAAATACAAATCAGTAGTTTGTACCTAAGGCTGTGCTTGGCACGTGTGTGTCTGGTAAAGTCGGAGATCGCCAATACATAAAAACGTAGAACATCCTACATACTTTGTAACTAAATACAAAACTGCACATGCAATAGTGTTCATAAACTGGAAGGCCTGTCTCACTAACTATCAGATGGTGTGATGTTCGGAACCCCTTCTGACCGTCAGTATAAACAACCACGAGGCGCTGACAGAGAGCTGATTGAAAGCCTCGTTATCGATTAGGAGCCCGTCCCCTTATCGACAGATCTATAAAGAGGTCGGGCAAGCGGAGGCAGAGAAGAAACGTATGGTCTTTCTTGGCAGGGAGAATAGTCCCGGGAGTCTTCTTATTCTGCCTGATGATTCTGTATAGATACCACTAAATTACCGAGATAAACGGCTATATCATAGAATCAGGGTTACATTAATTTAAAAACTTAAAATATCTTAATTGTTTAAATCACAAATGATGAATATCGCATACCGCGAATAAGTACCGGACATTCATGAGCAAAAAAAAAATGGTATTTTCTTTTGACGATTCGATAACGAGAACGATTTCAACGAATCATCGAATGTCAGTCCAGGGATGAGAGGATTCTGTAAAACACCAATGGCAGAAAAAAAAACAGGCGTGCAATTTACATTCTAAATGTATATAAAGAACGTCAATGTCGGAGGAAGAAAACACACGCTAAAACTTGTTAGCGAGGTACACAGGGGACCCCCTTCCCTAACGTGTGATACGTACGTGATGGTCCATCATTAAATGTCAGTCAGACTTATAAACAACACTGACATTTATAGGTCCTAGTATAAAACACCCGCGGCTGGGTTTATATATATATTTTTTTTATATTTTCATCAATTAAAAATTGGCCTCGAATCAGGAAATCCGTTGGTGTTTTTGTACATTACCGTATCATATTGAACTTAACGGCTGTACTTCCCTCCCCCCTTAATTTATCAATCTGAATGTACTAAACTCGTCCTGCAGCTATACATCTAAATAACACGCGTGTGGTTCGCACGGCCTTTTCACTACTCTCATTACTTATAGTACATGTTACATTTAAAAAGTTCGTTTTATGACGTCATATCCTTGTTGAAATTTGAAGACAATCAACGCTTTAATTGTAACACAACCAACTGATTAGTGCTGAATGTTCGAGGTAGCATTATTATACGTAATAAAAACATTAAAATGCTATTATCTCAATTAGAGTGTGAACGTTTTCGGTTCCAAAAACTTCTGCCAGTAAGGATGTTCAATTATAGCGATCAAGGAGGAAATGTTTTCAACGCAAAACTTATACTTGAGCAGTAAATTTCTTTTAGATTTTGTTAAAGGCAATGTGAACACAACCTACGAGGGGCAATCAGAAAGCTCTGCAAGTAGTCATATAAAACTCAAACAAACATATGCCATTATATAAAGTTTAATTTAATCCTTCAAAGTATTCCCCCTTAACAGCAATACATTTTTGTAGTCGTGAAATCCAAGACCGGAACGCCGGAGAGTAGTCTTCCCTTGGTATACTGTTAAGACACTGAAATACAGTACTGCCATCAGCACTTCTGGAACCATAACGACGTCCAGATAACATTTTTTTCACTTTTGGAAACAGAAAAAAGTCACATGGACTCAAGTCTGGAGAATAAGAAGGATGGTAAAGCTGGGTGATACTCTCTTGCTTCAAAAAGTCTTGTACCAATTTACTTTTATGAGCTGGGGCGTTGTCATGCAGTAGACAGACAATTTGTATTCCTGTCTTTGGTCTTTTCTTTGTGTAGAATTTCTTAACCTTTTGCAGTACACCGTCTCTATAGAATTGGCCAGTAACACTGTGGCGATTTGGCGTTGGAATTTGTACAACAGGGCCACTGGAATTGAAGAATATCGCGTACAAAACCTTTTTCGCGCTCTGACACCTTTTCGCAATGATTGGTCTTGCTCCTTTTCTTTGATCCACATTTTATTATCAATCTTTCTTTGTGGTTCAAAGTAAAAGATCCAGGTTTCATCACCTGTTACAATATTGGAAATCTTACGGGCATCATATTTTCTGTATTTTTTAAGGAGTTCTTTTGCCATTTTGACTCTATTGTCCTTTTGCTGTTGTGTCAATAAATGAGGGACCCATCGCGCACAAACCTTGCGTAGCTTTAAATGTTTATTTAAAATTTCATAAACTGTCCCTGATGAAATACTGACTGTGTTCGCCAGATATTGTAATGTATATCTGCCATCTTCGGCTACGAGATTCTTTACAGCGCCAATGTTACCTTTTGTGGTTGCAGTTTTTTGTCTTCCTGATCTGTAGCAATCTTTTAAAACAGTAGAACCATTGTAAAAAGTCTTCAACCAACGACAAACTGTACTCAAAGACCATACACTTCACACAGTTAAAAAAATATCTTGGTTGCAGGAACATTCAGACTGCTTCTTGTTTTAATGTAAGCTCTGATTTCTAGCTTCTCATACGACTTCATATTTACTACCAATATTGACAGCATATATATATATACGAGTTGACCAACTTCAAACGCCTGTAACTTTGCGATAAAGTAACGCACGTGCATTTTGAGCATACTCACAGGTAGGTTAGGTATCGAACTATTGAAGCGTAAATACTTGGTTATAACTTAGTTTTTCAATTCTGTGAAAGCCCATTAATCGCAAAACTTTTCGATTGGCCCTCGTATTACGAACCATGGACAGATCTTAACTAATGACTCTTGACTAATGTTAACAACGTTAACAAATGTCATCAAACAAATAAAATGTTTGCCCTTGGTTAAAAATAAAGACCACTGGATGGGAAGGTTGTAGAATGGTTCTTGTTGATGGAGTCATAGAGTCATGGTTGAATGTTTTCATGTTTTAGAATCCACAACTTGTGGGTAGCACAGAAATGAAATGTGTGTATATTTTTTTACTTAGAACAGTGATCAAGGCGGATTCATACAGTTTGCAAACAAATGTTTTTTCATACCCCGATGAAACTAAAAGAAATTGACATCAATGCTAAAATGTTTTCATATCGAGATTTTAATTTAAAGAATTCCTTTGACTTAAGGAACCTTGATGTAACCGGATCTATATATCATAACTCAAACCTTTACAATTTCGGGCCAGTCAAAACCATCCTCCTAAAATACGTAAGGTGTTAGCGCGTGCATGTCGCGTGCTTCAGAAGGTACGCCATGTTGAATTTCCTGAGAGTAAAAGTTGGTGAAGTGTATGACAAAGTACACTAGGATGAAAACAGCCTTTTGATGTTGTTGAGTGGACGTTGGCGAACTGCGTAAGTAGCTCACCCAGTGTTATTTAAGTGTGGAATGTGGAAAATCAATCCTTTGATACATCTGGTTTGAGTCTCATATAAAACAGATACACACGTCACTTTTGGAACAAAAAACAATCTGGAATCCGATTTAGAAAATGTCATATTAATGATGTTATTCCTGATTATTTCTCATGAGTATATTTTTTTACTATGAAGGTATTTATTTTTGTTTCGTTTGTAAGATAAAAATATAATTCGCATTACGGGAATTATGATTGATGGATAAAGCATGTGTGTTCTGTGCCCGGTATATATCCAAGGGTCTGCCTAATTTGTGACATGCCGAGTGAGTGATTGGTTTATCATTCTCCCCACACACCCAGCAGGAACGGTAAAACAAAGCACGCTTTATCATATATGTTGTAAGAAATAGTTTGTGGCTGGTCTAGGGTTTATATACGACTATATATCAGATAGTACATCAATGATAAATTTCGATATACAATTTAAACGAACTATCCAGAAAGTCAGCTTATCAAATACCAATCGTATGAGCTGTATCTGAGAAAATTTCCGAATGTCTAAACATTCTCATGTCATATCTAGAGCCTGCTAGTCTATGCCACTCACTTTGCGTTTCTATCGTTACTCACCATTTGATTGATTCCAAGAAACAAAGGTAATTAAAGCAATTAAATAACTACCTGGCTGGTTCCTCAGATCAGTACTTTGCATTTTACTTTTTAAAGGAATGTAGCCTTCCTACAGACGTGCCCGTGATAAGTTATATATGGTACTGGCGCCTGTTCTACCACTGTGTCAACATTCTGAACTTCTGATTAAAGGTAGACAGTCGTCTCCATGGGTACGTCTAAGTAAACAATTATCTAGGGGATAGTTTCACTGTCATTAACAGCATGTTGTCAGCATTTAGCATTACGAAAACAGCAAAGAAGAAGCAGTTAAAATAAAGATATAACTTTATATAGCAGGGAAAGTTTTTAAAACAGCTTTTATTCCTGACGCATGTACAATCTTCCGTGAGCGGTCGTCTGTAAACTTAGCCCATCATCACGTCATACACAAAACGGAGTTAGAAATCATGGGCCAATATATCATAAATGGCCATTATTACAACAACTCCATGTTTAAGTCGACCTCTGTGAATTTGAGGGAAGCCAGTTTTAAAAGCAGACGACCATCAATTTTAGACGTTACAGCCCCATTTCATGTCACGTGCTATTACCAGTTCCCGTGTATACAGTACAGACGTCGAATCTAGGTCGACTCCTTAAAACAAACCTGTCAGGAAGCAATCGATTTTTTAAGATTTTTTCGCCATGTCGTACTTTGTCCATTTCAATTGTCTTTAGAGAAGACCAATTTCCATCTCGTCTGCACAATTAGGCCCCCAAACACACAGTTAGGGTGATATATCCCCCTAACTCTTGTCACTTCTAGGAGGAGAGCTCACGGCACTCCATCTCCGCCGATGATGTCTACTATTAAGTAGGAGCTTGGTATCGATATTATGTAACTAGTGGTGACATAGCACGGGGACTGTTTCATACCGCATCTGACATTGATCACAATTGCAAACGTTTTATGTACTCACAAGCGGAAAACTCTTCAATGAGCATTATGTCAAGAGCCTTGAGTGTTCAGGATTTCGTTTTAACTTGCCTTTATTCTTTTCACGGCAAAGGGAGATTACTGGGTCTGAAGCCATCCATCAAAGCTACACTACCCTAATACCAGGTAACAGAGAGCAGGTGCGAACGAAGCGATCTGTAGTGGTACGTGGTATCATTATAAAGACATGCAGAGAATCACTCGAATGGAGCGTGTGTTACATAGTGGTATTAGGGACGGTGCTGGAGGCGTGAATTATCGAACATCTGAGACTCGTTACTTGCTGTAACAGACCGGTGACGTGGATGACAACATCTAGCATTCCACCAGAAGACATTCCATCAGTAGACATCAATTAAGGATACCAGTCAGCATACAAGGGTGTCGACTGAAAGAGAACGAGGACATACATCCGGGTGTCACAAGATGGCGCATTGTCATTCAGTGCCAATGTCTTTGAACTGAATCTGTTGTGTTGCTGTTTTAGCTAAATGTCATACATTTTTGTAACCAATCGTATCAGTAATGAAATGAAATGTCAGAAATATTTAGTAACGATCTGGTCATTTTATTAGCTTTATAAACAATGTCTACATGTCATATTTGGAAGAATTTCTTTTTTAAATAAATTTGATATTCATGTTTTTAAGATTAGTTTTGAAATATATACCTACAATAAGTATTAATTAGAATTTTGTTTCCGTATAAAGTAACATTAACGCGAGTTGTTTAGAATGTAACACTCCATACGTATACTTAGTAAAATTTCTTTTAACTTTGACCCTTCGAAATGGAGTTTAAGAAATGAGAAATGTCATTCCATACGCTGTAAAAGATAATCTACCCTCTTATACAGGAAGGTTGCAAGCTTACACCATCGTGACTTATATTAACTCTTTATTAACAAGAATTCATGGGAAATGACTTGTAATGAATGTAATAATTACATTGCCAGACTTTCATCGGCATCCTGTACCCCGTAACCCCGTTACTCGACTGTCTATCTCAGACGACACACAGGCACACATATAAACCATAATATTAACTATAAAATCCAATCTAGGATGAAAAGTAATAACAATTTCAGGTCTGTTTTACTGTAGGGATCTGCCAGAACTATGTCGACATCTCCACCTACTCCTGAAAGTTGTAGTCAAGTAAGAACGGAATGAGATACCGTGTGTATCAGTTATAATAGAAAATTGCTTTAGGGACGCAGCCTACTGGAAATATACTGTAAGATTAACAATTTTCTTCCACAAGATTAATACAGCTGCAATGTCAGTCATGTCGTCTGATCGACTACTGGCATGTAACTCGTAGACGCAGACAGCTTAACCAAATGCGTAAGGACCTTTCAGATAAATATACACATGTTAAAATATATATCGCATGGCATGAAGACATAGTTCAGATCAAACAGTACACAGCACCACGGAGGGTCGTATACAGGATCGTAAAATCGGCATGTGAACGTGCTTTGGTCGGATAGGTAAACTGAGGAGAAACAAGTTAACTTTTGTAAGTGTAGATCCAAACCTTAAATTCATGTGAAATTATTGTTGTTTACAAATACATCATCGTTAAAAACACGTCATCATTCATCACATAAAGTGCGTCTCATATCTGTAAACAAACCCTCTCGCCGTTTCTTGACTATGCTACCGTTCCTGATAAAAACTCCCACACTGAGTTGACTTTCACAGACATGTTACTCCTTTTCGATATAAATCCTTTCACCAATTTCGTATATGAAAAAATGCTGAAATATATATCGACACAAAATCCTTCGTTTATTTTGTTTTATGATAAAACACGCTACTATTCAAGGCACATATTATGTGTTTACACAAAATAATTTAATTCTCAGGACCGAAAATTACACACAACACAAGTCTTGATTCATGTTACCAGTCGACGTTTTTAACCCCTCACTGACATAATAATATAACAACAAAATGACGTCACACTTTTGTTATAGTGCATATTATCTTCTATTGCAGGAAAATTCAGCATCGGAAACAGTATATGGAAATATCCGATGAAACAACTTACAATTGCCCACCAGTGCATGGAATTTCAAGAAAATCCATTGAAAACGAAGACATATTTTTTATACATATTTGTTGAAAATTGTCAAAAATGAATTAAATATATACTTTAGTAATCAAACATTATGTGACACAATATTTTGGCATGTTACTGTCTATAAAACACTTCCGGTTTCTGCAAACTAAAAATACGACAAGGTTTTTGTTTTCTTTACACAAACCTCTCACTGCTTTTCACACAAAGCAATGTTGAAATATAATGGAACTATAACAAGTTTAAAAGTGCACTCATTCTTAACAGTTGCACTGTTTGGCTTTATTACTCTTCCCGGGGACTTATTCCTCGGGGATACGCACGTGTTAGATAGGCGTACATATAACCCCTACACGTGGAATTTCTCCAATGCCCATACTCAACTGACGTGGTGTAAGGATGTACTTTGCGAGGGTACATAAATTGTAATATGTCGCGTAGTTCGGGGAAACATCATACTTTGGTTGAATAACGGGACGTATTCAGTAGATACCTTTGACGTACAAACTGTACTCTATATTTCACGTTCAAACTATTATAACTCAGTAAGGATATCCATACCTAGTTCATGATCTACTAAAATTATCAAATATCCAAAAAATACGAAATTAATCAAATTATTTAATTGATTCATCAACCTCTCTTTCTAAATTCAAAGCTTGTTTACTATTTATTATTTTCCTGACTTCTCTTCGTCGTTTTCACAATTTCAAGATGGGCGAAATAGTTTTATGATTAATCTAGTATCATTGACGAGCCAAAGAAGGACGAGATAGCTAGAAGAACGAAACAGCTTTATGACGTCCCTTACATCACTGACGAATCCGAGGAGGACCAAGCATCTGTATGGTGTCCCTTGTATCACTGACGAGACCTAGAAGGGCCAAACAGCTACATGGTGTGGTTACCATTGCGCAAACAGACCACCAACAAAATCTTTAGTATAATATGGCACCGTCCTTAGCAGATAAATGTGACGTATTTGACATAAAGAATCTTGTAAAGAATGTTGTTAGGTATGGTAACTACATTTCCCGAGAAAGAATACTTTATCAATTCACTTTGCGTGTGATAGTACAATACTGCGCAAATATATAAAACATTACTTTCGTATTTGGGTGACGAGTGTTGTAGTGTATGGAGGCAAAGTTTTCTTTGTCACAAACGTCTACACGAGAGAATTTTATCAGCATGAAGAAGTATATTGATATTATATTGACATTAATTATTTTAGTCTTTAACTGGTGGTCCACAGTGACATCGAATAGCGAATAATGATGAAGGATTGTCGAATTATCATCTGAATTCTAGCTTCCTATAAATTGTTTTCACACTTTTGACTGAAAAAAGTAAAACAACAGAATTAGAACATCGCCATGTTAACAAAGCTATGTCAACTTCAAATCAATGAAACCGGAACAAAACATGAAGAGAAAGACAGAAAGATCCTTTAAAAAGGAACAAGACCAGAAGTTCCGGAATGGAAGACGCCTTCTACGTAAATGAGGCAATGTAAAATTAGGTCTGGTAATGCCACGTTCTCAACGTGAGACTAATGACCATCAGAGCTGTAGATAAAACATAAAAATATAGAATATATCTACATGAGATCGAAATGATCATCATAAACCTGTTTATATGTCAACATATCTGTCGAAATCCTTTGTTAGGAACAGACCTTTGAATATCAAATCAGGAACAAATGCACTAAATTTTGTGCGAGATAAGAAAGGGGGATTGGATCTGAGTTACGCAACTGATTTATTAGTGTTTGAAACCTACCATTTAAACATTGTTAACGGATGATACTGTTAACTGTTAACTGGTTAAGCTGTGTTAACTGGTTAAGCTGTATTAACTGGTTAAGCTGTGTTAACTGGTTAAGCTGTGTTAACTGGTTAAGTTGTGTTAACTGGTTAAGCTGTGTTAACTGGTTACAGTACGTTTGACCTTTGTGAGTCCTGCAGAGAGACATCCGTCACGTGTGATTGATTACGTAGCTATTTTCGCCTGACACTTGTTGGTTGTAAACCATAATTCTTCTACATAATACAATTTTCTCCGCAGTTAGATAAAACTAAATAGACGTCCACATGAGTTATGACTTTCGATGGAGCACATGTCCTCCGACGGCCGGGATCGGTCTTACAAGAATACCTTAACCATGCATACATTTGGTAGGTCAGACATTTCCGTCAAAATATCACAAATGCTTACTCGATAACATTTTTCTTTAAATTGCTACAAGAATAATGTCACAGCGTACCTATTTCCCAGTGAATACCATTAGTATTAGATGTGATGAATGGGATTGTTTGAAATAGTTAATCATTTGAAAACCTGGCCCGTTCCCTTAGTATAACTTTGATGTAGATTTTATCTTTGTAAACTGTTTTCAGTTCTATTGTCTTTCCTGTTGTTTTGATATACAATCTATTTGTGTTGTAGTCTTTCATTTTGCTTTGATAACCAATCAATTTATGTTGGAATCTTTTTTTTTTCCTTTTGATAACCGATCAATTTGTGTTGTAGTCTTTCTTTTTTGTTTTCATAACCAATACATTCGAAATGTTGCCTTTTCCTTTCGTTTGATCTCCTATTATTTATCTTATCCTGTCCTTGAACATTGCTTTTTTCTCTCTCTCTATTCTACCATGTAACGAGGTCTAGAATAGAAATATCTGCGTTGTGTCTAAAACTTTCTCTTTAGAAAACTCTTGAATAATGTTCGAACGACACAACATGAATTTCGCTCGAATGTAATTTTGTCCAAGCAAAATAAATAATAGTAGTGTTACGCACGCGTCGATATATTCTAAATCTCAGGCGTAAAATATTATCATTATAACAAAATACATATAGTGAAAAATTATCCCTGTAGTGGAAATGTATCTGAACCACGTTCACTGCGAACAAGTCGTATATTACCTAGTAGAAATAACCCCGCTAAGGTCGCAACACAGAATGGTCTATCTCAGGCATGCTGTTCTGGGGCATGCTGGAGTTACCATTATGTATTTAAGGCCGTCTGATAGATAGCTTCAACCAGCCTATTGTAACCCAAACATTGCTATTATACAAACGGTTATGATATATACACCAACCATTGCAATATATTCAAAAAAGGTCAGTCGTTCCATAACTCAGTTCCTTAATCAGCGGCAGCATGCGACCCGACAATGATGTACGGCGAGTCTACTCTTTCATATGTATGTAAACGCTGAGGCAGTCATTGTTACCAGGCGATATCGCCTAAGTCAGGCGAGGCTTCGTGCTTGAGCGGAAGCTAAAATTCATGTGCTAAATATTCATGTCGATGCTTTCATGTTCACCCAATTCTATTTGCAGCAACCTTTAGGGAAGCTTAATGACCTATTTGTCAAACACTGGCAGGGCTTCAGCGTCAAGCCATAGCGGTGCCGCACAAGGGCAATTTGGTTGCTTGAAACATGCAATTGTCAAAATGACTAAATGGAATGTGAATTGTATTACTGAATAGTAATTTCCGGTTACCAAAAGGTAAGCTGCTGGTAAATGGAAAAAAATGTTATTATATTTTTTGTTTACTCAAAACGTCGTTAAACATTTTCAAATTATTTAAGAACTGCGATTTAAAAAAGAAACATCTATCGTGATGTTTGGAAGGTTTCCGTGATTTGCCTTATAGTGATGTGCAAGCTTGTCGGTCAACTTGAATTAAGAATTGATCTGGTTGACCAGGACTAATTATATATACTTCCGCCAGACAGCGGAAGTGTCATATATATCACTATATAGTATGAATAATGTGTTGGAGTCTACATCACTATATAATGGCATTGCTACTTTTGATTGGCAAAATATCAAAGACATACGCGAGAGTATATCTCGATTACAATAAGGTATCCAATATTCTGGATAGGCACTGCTGAATAAACAGACGTGGGTTGAGTGTAGTACACTCCTCATGGTGGTAAAAGGTATCTACTTTCTCTGTACAGCACTTTAGTCTGTAATGGGATAACCTTGTATATTTCTGGTGCATATCCAGAGACCCTCATTTTGTATAAGAACTTCCTTCCTGAAACGTCGGTATGCGAGTGTTGCCGGGGACCCCCGACTAAGCTGTTCGTCAATGCACATCACAAGGAAATCTCAAAGATGTCTGTTTTATCGTCGTTAGATACACGTCTCCTGACCATCTCACAGAGACAACTTACCACTGTCAGGATAAAGGTCAACCGTGCATGGTCAACTTTCTTTTACAAATACATGTAAAACATTTTTTGGAGAAAGTAAACATGATACTTTTCCATTAGTAAAATGTGTTTCACTTTATTTTAAAAATAAAGAATACCTTGGCCATTTTATGAAAGAAACTGTAAGCAATTGACATGATCAAGATTTGATGATATTCATTAAACAACCCATTGCTTGTATAATGTCAATAGGACGCATTCCCGAGATAACTGCACTCCCAGTGATGCTTATTGGCCGAACAAATCTAAACACTGATATGTAAATGTAGACAGCCGATACCAAAGTTCACATGCCATCCTTCCGCCAAACAACGTCCAGTCTGACATGGCAAACATTATCATCGACATGTATGTAGAGTTAATCTTGTCGGGGTCAGCTGAGATCGATCTGGCCACTGGAGGGTCACGTCAGGACAGTCACTACGGACAATACGGCTACAGATGACCGGAGATGACCTGAGATGTGGACGAGGCGAGTCAGTGGTAGATCGATGAGCATCATGCTGTCCCGACGTTTGTTCTCTGTAACAATGTTACTATAACATTACCATAGACCAATCCGATTACAGACTAATTTAGAATGCCTTTCTCTCTCGGTGCAACCAAGACGAGTCGGGACAAGTTAGCTTCGTTAGTCATTTCGTCGACCTAGTACAAGAACCCGGATCGAATTGCAGCAGTTTCAATACTGGTTCATTTACTAAAAGTTCAAGTCAAATTATTCCTGAGATTTGCTTTAGAGTAATCATCTCGTGCTTGCAAGTCGAACATTTCTAATAACTAAAGATGACATTTGCATTACAATGTAGCAAATTCAAAAGCAAGTATATATATATAATATAATCATTCCCTTGATGATGTTTATCTCCAAATCCACGGTGGTCAACTTGCCATCGTAACGTATCTGAGTTCCCTAATTGACAGGCAGCTATTCTAAGGCATCACAATATTAACTTTACTTGCTCACAAAGCTGTTAGAACACGAGCTCTAAGCCACTTCGGGAGAGAGAGCCGTAGGGCACCTTCCGGACTTGATGCAGAATTACAAAGAGTTCACGGGCAGTCGTTCTAAACTTAGCCGAGGTGTTAATTAATTTTTGAAGTAGCTCACTAGGTGAATATGTGATGAGGCGTCCCTATTACCTCTGCTCAACTATCTGGCGGTGTTGGCACGAGTCCGCGTGGAGAGTAGGCATGTTTTAATTGATCAAATCCTGAAGAACGATTGGCTAATTGGGTCGATGGCGGTAAATCGCGGTAATCCCTACAAACTCAGTATTAATTGGAACAGTTGGGCCATAAAATTCCTATCGATCGAAGTCGTTCTCACCATGTAATGGTGACCTTAGTCGACCCTGCATCCTTCTAGTTCTATACCTGCTGCTAGGCCGTCAACGCTATGATAAAGGCTAATAAACAAACCTCGTATATTGATCAGGTAAGTTACGATTTTAAGCTTTTATATTGAAGTATTGCAAATTGGTAAAAAGATTACAGAAGCCATGTCTTGCCGATAATTCAATTAAAAATGCACATGTAAAAATGCATAAAATGTTAAACCGTAGGTAGGTCATGTTTCTTTCTATCTAAACCACAAATTATTCAAAAATAGAAATACTTTAATTGTTTTGCAAAATTATATCAATGCTTTAACACAATGGCTTTCAAAGAAAACACTGGAGAGTTGTTTGAACTGTGACCACGACATTAGTTAAGGGGAAATAACAATAGCAGGCGAACTAACATTCAATATACATCAGTCAAACACGACTGCACAGTGATAAAAATATGAGATATTTTTCGACAGTATTTGATTTTTAAAAACATAATTATTGCATTCGTAATTGTATATACACGGGAATTGGGCACACATTATCCAACCTATACTAAGCCCTTTCCTTATATAATTTTACAACATACATTTAGATGGCATGTTTTCCTTGGACAGTTTGACATTAGTTTAAAGTTTTAGCAATTTTGATTTTGCTGTCTTTTTCAAGATAGGAAACACTTAAAGGTAAACTCAAAGACATTATTAGATTTGTATACTTGATGAACTTGTAGAATATGCTGTTAAACTGAAGAGATACCGAACTAAGCAGTTCATCCGCGTTAATTCTGCTGCCTGTACGGTATGCTTATTTCCGATCGAAAGAGGACGTCTTTATAACAGAATACATGCAAAGCAGTTCAATGATTGTATTGATCGATTACTTGAATAGTCGGAAATAGCCTCTCCATATATCCGACATACAATAACGGTAATTAGCCAAAATCCAGTCTCGGCTGATTTCTGCGTGATAATATGTTCTGAATAAACGTCTGGCCGAAATATCGTCTGTGTAATCAGTTTGTGGATATGGAAGGAAACCCAAGCAGTCGTTTATCTTCTTTGAAATATCATGACCTTCGCTAAAGACTAGGCAGACAAAATTGTCTTTCTTCAATCCCCCGAGATGGATCCGAATACAAAATGATTTACTGCATGAGGCAGAAGTGTCCATATAATACACAGAGACAACACCGGCCGGACCGACCAAGATGATAACTGTGTTTGTTAGTTGTTAAATAATTTAGTCAAATGTAGATGTTGTTTATCAATCAGCGTTTTACGGACATACTATACTATACGGTATATAATTAAACGAAAATGGATTAAGATGTTTCAAATACAGCAAATACTGGTCTGATTCCATAGATGAACACATCCGACGTCGTTTTGAACCCCTAGCTGTTAGTTTGTCACCCGCTGTTGGATTTTCGCTCGCGTGCTTTGTAAACGGTTTTTTTTAAACACATGCCATTTTGTTGCAAAACTGCTTACCGTATTGCCGGTTATTTTCGCAGGTATTGCATTTTCGCTATTTCATAGGCCTATGACTTGGTCGCGAAAATTTGATCCGTGTAATACTAAGACAACGGTAAATATTCGCGAAATAAAGTCCGTGCAAGACAGTTGGAATGTCGTTCGTCATTAGTCAACTCGGCCGCCTCCATTCATTCAAGGTTAGGATTTTTCTTGTTGTGATAAACTCTATCAACCACACAATTCTACATCGGGACCACACTTTTAATTCGTCAAAATGCAAATCTTGTTTATGAAAATACTTTTTGCGAAAATTAAAATGCTTTAATGATCGACCACATGAAATTAACATTCTTTTATTTATTAAAGTGAATATGGACGACGTGAAAACAACATTTTGAATATAAAAAAACAGGACAAAAATACCATGTGCCCCGGAATCGTTGCGAGTATTCTGCTACATCAACACCAATCGCCATGTAAATCTCGGTAAAAATTAAGTACATTCTAATTTCATGTTCTACAAATGAGAATCTGGGTATTTACAATCACCCGGCATATTAACAAACATTGAATGCGTCAAACTTCATTATCCCAAGTTACCAGACATTTCCTCAAGTGTTTCATCACGGAGTTGTTTGTTGTCTAGTTTTGCCGTCAGCAAAAATCTGCCATGGTGCTGGGAATAGTCATGAAGATATAATTATTCGATCGAAGCGGCAATATTTTTCTTGTTAAGATGTATCATTTTTTTTATCTAAAATTGAAATTGAAGGACTTAACAAGGTCTTACCTGTTCTATTGAGCTGTGATCTCTGACATGTCGGTCAATAGATTGGTAAGTGTATTCCCATGGGAATGTCAGTAGTCTAACGGAAGGTCTTCTCACCAACATCAATACTGTTAATGAGGAATTATCACTCGCTCGTTTCTGAATCGAAATAAGACGAAATATTACATAATTTCCTGTTAGAATACTGACACTGCATATAGAGCATTGCAATAAAAATCAGATATTGTGACTAATCATTATCATAACCAGGCAATGCTTGACAAAAACCTGCTACATGTAACCATTCTGGGTTTCGTGAAAATATATATTCCAGAAAGATTTCATTTTTTTACTTTTAAATGAGGAAAGCACACTCATTTGTCATTATTTAACGCCAGAACCTCACCTGAAGAATGTCTGTACATGAATGACAATAGATTTAAAGCGAATTTACAGTAAAATTAGATGTACTGAAGATTTACAGTAACAGTAGATGTACCGAAATTAATAGAATATTCATTTTGCACGAAATGATTTGAAAAAAAATATACTTAAAATAAACACGGAAGCAACAGAGAAAACCGATATACAAAAGAAACCAAACAACCCAAAATCGAAAAACCCAGAGCAAAAATACGAAGGAAAACTAGAACTTGTCTTGGACAATTTGACGGGCTTTTCACACCTGTGACAAACTTACGGGAGCATGTACCTTTATGACTTTGAATGTAGGTAAAGGTCATTGATTTAAACAAACTTGTTAGACCGTCATTCAAGCATGCTACAGACCCAATATAAACTTCCTGGGCCTCTTCGTTATTCAGAAGTCATTTCAAGATTTTAGCTAATTTGACACATGTGACCTTGAATGTACATGTATATCAAGGTCATTCGTTTTAACAAACTTGGTAGCGGTTCACCCAAGCATGCTATAGACCACATATCAAGTCCCTAAGCCTCTTGGTTATTGAGAAGATGTCGTTTAAAGGTTTAGCATTGATTGAGCAATCATGGAATTTTTCAAAAAGGCGTACATCCTGAACAGGAAGTGCTTCAGAAAAACTGAAGGTACCAAATTATTAAAGTCATTAGAATGACACACTGAATCGATCAATATAAAAAAAAAATCAAAAAATGAAAAAGTTGGAAATTGGGTGACCTTTAACCCCATAGTGAACTTTTTTTTATTTCACCTCTGACTTAAAACTTGTAGCAAAAAGTTTGCCCTAGCCATTACCTACAATTAATATAATTATATGACCTCTGGAAAATAATCACTTTATGAGTTATAGCCATTTTAAACTTTTCAATACATGACGTCATGGCGGCCATATTGGATTTCGGACCAAACCCGTGATAACAAGACTTGGTCAGTACCATCTCATAGTCATTTTGTCAAAGTTTGTGCTGAAACCTACTGATGGAATTTGAGAATAAACTTAAAATGTGAGTTGTGGGTATACATAAAATATAAAGGGATTTATTCAAAATAGCGTATCGCGTTAACGACAAATGTTACCGAAAAACTAAAGACATCAAAATCATCAAAATGACATACTGTATCATACTTTAAACAAACTTTTGAAAAAGATTGAAGAATGAAGATTTTCTAAAAATAGACGAACTTGACCCCTTAGCGAGCTTTATTATTTGACCTCTGACCTTAAATTTGTAATTATATAAAAGTTACATGTAGCCTCAGTCATTATCTACACATAATATAATGACCTTTTTTGATGAATACTTTTTGAGTTATGGCCATTTAAAACTTTTTAGGTATGGCGCCATGGCGCCCATGTTGAGTTTTGTGACCTAATAATAGATGACCACACCTCTTTGACATATGCCATACAACATAAAAGAAATGCCATTGAAAGAACAGTTTGGCCCCAATGTTGTCACAAAATCGTGTGCAAAAGAAGAAGAATAAGAAATAGAACAAAAACAATAGGTCTTTCCATTTGGTGAAAGGCCTTAATAAAGATTTGCACTGAGATGACAAAGAATATAAGTGCAGTTGTTCCAGAATGTGCAGCGTCATCTGCTATATCAACGATACCCTAATACAAGCATAGGTCGAATATAGGTCAAATCCAGTTCAATCTACGTACTCAATGACAATTAGGTTGGTGACATCAGATGCATTAGATTGGGGCCATGCGTATACTTGTACGTATTATAAACACGCCGATCATGTCAGTATCGAAGTCGTTAAAAACAGAGATGCCATACTTTGGCTCCTATATAACAACAAAAAACAGAACAATGTTTCTTATTTGAGCGCGAGAATAAAATAAACCTTTCACTCATATAAGACACCATTGGAACGTCTTGCTTGAACCAGCATTCTAAGCAATAATAATTAGTTATAGCCCCGTGTTGGAGATTGTTTCATAAAGCACGTCAGCTGTGTGTTTTAGTGGGTGTGATTTAGACACCTTTGTTTCTATCTAGGTACTGGAAGGGTACCAGCTGTGCCTGAACTCGTCATACCATTGAGACAGGTACTGGCAGTACCGGAGAACACAGCTCAGCTAAATCATCTACTGTTCATTCGGCCCAGATATCGCGTCAAACAAAATCCATCAGTTAAACATATGGTTTAATATTGCAGTCCCAAGTACAATATAAATCTGTTGTTTTCTATCGTTTCATTCACAGTGTTCCGAATGTCTTCCTTTAACAATCACAACTCACTTCTAAGCTACTTTGAAGGTCTACTCTATGATAGAAGCTTTTGAAAGTAAACCGTTTATTTAGGTCGAAATACGTACTTGTACTATTTTCGCTATCTTAACTATCAATTGTAAGGACAATTCCTATATCATATGCTTTTACGAATAAAATTAATTTGAACCTAAAAAACAAGGCTTTCACAACAGTATTGGTAATATATGAAGATAGTGTCTATAGGCGACATAGGATAGGGTCAGTTACATACAAATGTGAAATATAAGTTTATATATGAGATAAAAACATTAAGATGATTTCCTCCGAATAAGGCAACTCAAGAAACATATTATTGTATCATTTCATACGATGTAAAGACCAACTGAAGGTAGATTGAGGGGTTAGGGGTCATTGACGCGGACTATGTATGTCTGGTATAAATGTCAGGACGTGGGCATGCACGAGAGAACCGCCATACATCGTTAAAGGATACTGATCGGGATAGTCCAAACAAATATACAAAAGAGAAAAGAAGAAAGCAGAGAGGGATGAGACTTCATAGATTATTGGTCTCGTTCAGCTTCATGAGCATTCTTTACTTTGATGGTTGTATGTAACTTTTTTTTCTAAATACAAGAAACATGCACCTAAGATGATGGGTGTATTAGATTCATTTGTCCAACCAGCAAAACCAGTTAGTAAACCCCCAACACTGCTGGAGGTTCCCTCGTTAATCGTCTCCTACAACATGCAATGGATAACGGCAGGTGTAATTTGTATCATTAATTTTCTGACATTCGAAACAACAGTCATTCGAAGTAATAGATATGTTGCAAATAGCATTTTGACATTGGTTGTTCAACAAAAATACTGAAATATGTTGAAACTAAATGTGCTGTCTTTACAATGATCGACAAAAAGAGCGCATGCTCCGCATAAAACAAACGGTCTGTTGCCTCAGCATTGTCGCCTGGGCTTCCATAGAATGATGTAATTTCCCAAATGTTACGTATACACACATTACAATATATCTACTTTTTACGGTTGTACAAATACTAAAATCTCTTATATTGATCTCTTGGCAACCACAGGCAGAACGAACTCCCAATAAAACACACAGTTGTAAATTTCAGGAAAATAAAAAACGAAATGTAAAGTCTTTTCTAATCAGTGTAATAGAAATCACTCTGACATTTAACAACTACTGGTGGCGTAAAATCTTCCTGCAGACGCTGTTACGGTCCCTACCCACTCATTAAATGCATTAGGTAAATGTCAATTAACGGCGTCATCTGATTACTGTCCACCTTCCTTTTCCCTTATAGGACCCCTTTATAATACCTTTAGTCGGTTCCTTATTCTGCAATTTTACCCTCACCATCTGTTTCTCTTTACAGTATCTCTTTACTACACCATATCATTTGGCCCTCTGAACAAGTATACAATTTAGTTCCGTGGTGTCGTTACTGAATAATTTTAAACCCCTGTCTTGATTTCTTCTGTTTTCCCTTCACGTTTTACAGTTGATTTCCATTGTTCCCTTACTGAACCTCTGTAGTATTCTCTGTCGTTATCAAACCTCTGTTATTTACTGCCCCCCCTCATACTGAACTTCTGTGGTATTCTCCGTCGTTATCAAACCTCTGTTATTTACAGCTGTTCCCCTTACTGAACCTCTGTGGTATTCTCTGTCGTTATCAAACCTCTGTTATTTACAGCTGGTCCCCTTACTTAACCTCTGTGGTATTTTTACTGCTGTTCCCCTTACTGAACCTCTGTGATATTTTTACAGCTGTTCCCCTTACTGAACCTCTGTGGTATTCTCTGTCGTTATCAAACCTCTGTTATTTACAGCTGGTCCCCTTACTTAACCTCTGTGGTATTCTCCGTCGTTATCAAACCTCTGTTATTTACTGCTGTTCCCCTTACTGAACCTCTGTGATATTCTCTGTCGTTATCAAACCTCTGTTATTTACAGCTGGTCCCCTTACTTAACCTCTGTGGTATTCTCCGTCGTTATCAAACCTCTGTTATTTACTGCTGTTCCCCTTACTGAACCTCTGTGATATTCTCTGTCGTTATCAAACCTCTGTTATTTACAGCTGGTCCCCTTACTTAACCTCTGTGATATTCTCTGTCGTTATCAAACCTCTGTTATTTACTGCTGGTCCCCTTACTTAACCTCTGTGATATTCTCTGTCGTTATCAAACCTCTGTTATTTACAGCTGTTCCCCCTTACTGAACCTCTGTGATAATTTTTACTGCTATTTCCCTTACTGAACCTCTGTGATATTTTTACTGCTGTTCCCCCTTACTGAACCTCTGTGGTATTCTCTGTCGTTATCAAACCTCTGTTATTTACAGCTGTTCCCCCTTACTGAACCTCTGTGATAATTTTTACTGCTGTTTCCCTTACTGAACCTCTGTGGTATTTTTACTGCTGTTCCCCCTTACTTAACCTCTGTGATATTCTCTGTCGTTATCAAACCTCTGTTATTTACAGCTGTTCCCCTTACTGAACCTCTGTGATATTTTTACTGCTGTTCCCCTTACTGAACCTCTGTGATATTCTCTGTCGTTATCAAACCTCTGTTATTTACAGCTGGTCCCCTTACTTAACCTCTGTGATATTCTCTGTCGTTATCAAACCTCTGTTATTTACTGCTGGTCCCCTTACTTAACCTCTGTGATATTCTCTGTCGTTATCAAACCTCTGTTATTTACAGCTGTTCCCCCTTCCTGAACCTCTGTGATAATTTTTACTGCTGTTTCCCTTACTGAACCTCTGTGATATTTTTACTGCTGTTCCCCCCTTACTGAACCTCTGTGATAATTTTTACTGCTGTTTCCCTTACTGAACCTCTGTGATATTTTTACTGCTGTTCCCCCTTACTGAACCTCTGTGGTATTCTCTGTCGTTATCAAACCTCTGTTATTTACAGCTGGTCCCCTTACTGAACCTCTGTGATATTTTATTTTTACTGCTGTTCCCCCTTACTGAACCTCTGTGATAATTTTTACTGCTGTTTCCCTTACTGAACCTCTGTGATATTTTTACTGCTGTTCCCCTTACTGAACCTCTGTGATATTTTTACTGCTGTTCCCCTAACTGAACCTCTGTGGTATTTTTAGTGCTGTTCCCCTAACTGAACCACTGTGATATTCTCTGTCGTTATCAAACCTCTGTTATTTACTGCTGGTCCCCTTACTGAACCTCTGTGATATTTTATTTTTACTGCTGTTCCCCCTTACTGAACCTCTGTGATAATTTTTACTGCTGTTTCCCTTACTGAACCTCTGTGATATTTTTACTGCTGTTCCCCTTACTGAACCTCTGTGATATTTTTACTGCTGTTCCCCTAACTGAACCTCTGTGGTATTTTTACTGCTGTTCCCCTAACTGAACCACTGTGATATTTTTACTGCTGTTCCCCTTACTGAACCTCTGTGATATTTTTACTGCTGTTCCCCTTACTGAACCTCTGTGATATTCTCTGTCGTTATCAAACCTCTGTTATTTACTGCTGGTCCCCTTACTGAACCTCTGTGGTATTCTCTGTCGTTATCAAACCTCTGTTATTTACAGCTGGTCCCCTTACTGAACCTCTGTGATATTTTTACAGCTGTTCCCCTTACTGAACCTCTGTGGTATTCTCTGTCGTTATCAAACCTCTGTTATTTACAGCTGGTCCCCTTACTGAACCTCTGTGATATTTTTACAGCTGTTCCCCTTACTGAACCTCTGTGGTATTCTCTGTCGTTATCAAACCTCTGTTATTTACAGCTGTTCCCCCTTACTGAACCTCTGTGATAATTTTTACTGCTGTTTCCCTTACTGAACCTCTGTGGTATTTTTACTGCTGTTCCCCCTTACTTAACCTCTGTGATATTCTCTGTCGTTATCAAACCTCTGTTATTTACAGCTGTTCCCCTTACTGAACCTCTGTGATATTTTACAGCTGTTCCCCTTACTGAACCTCTGTGATATTCTCTGTCGTTATCAAACCTCTGTTATTTACAGCTGGTCCCCTTACTTAACCTCTGTGATATTCTCTGTCGTTATCAACCTCTGTTATTTACTGCTGGTCCCCTTACTTAACCTCTGTGATATTCTCTGTCGTTATCAAACCTCTGTTATTTACAGCTGTTCCCCCTTACTGAACCTCTGTGATAATTTTTACTGCTGTTTCCCTTACTGAACCTCTGTGATATTTTTACTGCTGTTCCCCCCTTACTGAACCTCTGTGATAATTTTTACTGCTGTTTCCCTTACTGAACCTCTGTGATATTTTTACTGCTGTTCCCCCTTACTGAACCTCTGTGGTATTCTCTGTCGTTATCAAACCTCTGTTATTTACAGCTGGTCCCCTTACTGAACCTCTGTGATATTTTATTTTTACTGCTGTTCCCCCTTACTGAACCTCTGTGATAATTTTTACTGCTGTTTCCCTTACTGAACCTCTGTGATATTTTTACTGCTTTTCCCCTTACTGAACCTCTGTGATATTTTTTACTGCTGTTCCCCTAACTGAACCTCTGTGGTATTTTTAGTGCTGTTCCCCTAACTGAACCACTGTGATATTCTCTGTCGTTATCAAACCTCTGTTATTTACTGCTGGTCCCCTTACTGAACCTCTGTGATATTTTATTTTTACTGCTGTTCCCCCTTACTGAACCTCTGTGATAATTTTTACTGCTGTTTCCCTTACTGAACCTCTGTGATATTTTTACTGCTGTTCCCCTTACTGAACCTCTGTGATATTTTTACTGCTGTTCCCCTAACTGAACCTCTGTGGTATTTTTACTGCTGTTCCCCTAACTGAACCACTGTGATATTTTTACTGCTGTTCCCCTTACTGAACCTCTGTGATATTTTTACTGCTCTTCCCCTTACTGAACCTCTGTGATATTCTCTGTCGTTATCAAACCTCTGTTATTTACTGCTGGTCCCCTTACTGAACCTCTGTGGTATTCTCTGTCGTTATCAAACCTCTGTTATTTACAGCTGGTCCCCTTACTGAACCTCTGTGATATTTTTACTGCTGTTCCCCTTACTGAACCTCTGTGATATTTTTACTGCTGTTCCCCCCTTACTGAACCTCTGTGGTATTCTCTGTTGATATTAAACCTGTTATGTACTGCTGTTTCCCCTTTACTGGACCTCTTTACTTCACCATGTCATTTTCCTCTGTTTCTGAACCATTTTTTGTGTCTTTACATTCTATTGTGGTATTTCCTTACCGTCAACATCTATACCATATCTCCTTCCTCAACCTCTTGAGACTGTCCACCTGCTGTTTCCTGGGTCAGGGAAGGGTGTCTCTACAAATGTTGAGGTTTTATATTAACTGAACATGGAACCTTTGAATGTCGGAAGAGCTGTCGAGATGGGTGTTTTTAAAGAAAGTCATGTCTCTTAAGACAGAGTAGACCGGAAACTTCAATCGATACATATGTTCAGTTGGAAGCTTTGACAGACGCTTCCGAAACAAATGTTAGGATTGGAGTCTCGAACGAGGCTGCCAGAACAAAGCGTATGATAAGGGAGTCGTGAACGAGGCTGCCAGAACAAAGCGTGTGATAAGGGAGGCGTGAACGAGGCTACCAGAACAAAGCATGTGATAAGGGAGTCGTGAACGAGGCTACCAGAACAAAGCATGTTATAAGGGAGTCGTGAACGAGGCTGCCAGAACAAAGTATGTGATAAGGGAGGCGCGAACGAGGCTGCCAGAACAAAGCATGTAATAAGGGAGTCGTAACGAGGCTGCCAGAACGAAGCATGTGATAAGGGAGGCGTGAACGAGGCTGCCAGAACAAAGCATGGTATAAGGGAGTCGTGAACGAGGCTACCAGAACAAAGCATGTGATAAGGGAGTCGTGAACGAAGCTGCCAGAACAAAGCATGTAATAAGGGAGGCGTGAACGAGGCTACCAGAACAAAGCATGTAATAATGGAGTCTCGAACGAGGCTGCCAGAACAAAGCATGTGATAAGGGAGTCGTGAACGAGGCTGCCAGAACAAACCATGTGATAAGGGAGGCGTGAACGAGGCTGCCAGAACAAAGCATTTGATAAGGGAGGCGTGAACGAGGCTGCCAGAACAAAGCATGTTATAAGGGAGTCGTGAACGAGGCTACCAGAACAAAGCATGTGATAAGGGAGTCGTGAATCTGGCTGCCAGAACAAAGCATGTGATAAGGGAGGCGTGAACGAGGCTACCAGAACAAAGCATGTGATAATGGAGTCTCGAACGAGGCTGCCAGAACAAAACATGTGATAAGGGAGGCGTGAACGAGGCTGCCAGAACAAAGCATGTGATAAGGGAGTCGTGAACGAGGCTGCCAGAACAAACCATGTGATAAGGGAGTCGTGAACGAGGCTGCCAGAACAAACTATGTGATAAGGGAGGCGTGAACGAGGCTGCCAGAACAAAGCATGTGATAAGGGAGGCGTGAACGAGGCTGCCAGAACGAAGCATTTGATAAGGGAGTTGTAAACGAGGCTGCCAGAACAAAGCATGTAGTAAGTGAGTCGTGAACGAGGCTGCCAGAACAAAGCATGTGACAAGAGAGGCGTGAACGAGGCTGTCAGAACGAAGCATTTGATAAGGGAGGCGTGAACGAGGCTGCCAGAAAAAAGCATTTGATAAGGGAGGCGTGAACGAGGCTGCCAGAAAAAAGCATTTGATAAGGGAGTCGTGAACGAGGCTGCCAGAAACAAAGGGTGTGATAAGGGAGTCGTGAACGAGGCTGCCAGAACAAAGCATGTGATAATGGAGTCTCAAACGAGGCTGCCAGACTAAAGCATGTTATAAGGGAGTCGTGAACGAGGCTGCCTGAACAAAGCGTGTGATAAGGGAGGCGTGAACGAGGCTGCCAGATCAAAGCATGTGATAAGGGAGGCGTGAACGAGGCTGCCAGAACAAAGCATGTTATAAGGGAGTCGTGAACGAGGCTACCAGAACAAAGCATGTGATAAGGGAGTCGTGAACCTGGCTGCCAGAACAAAGCATGTGATAAGGGAGGCGTGAACGAGGCTACCAGAACAAAGCATGTGATAATGGAGTCTCGAACGAGGCTGCCAGAACAAAACATGTGATAAGGGAGGCGTGAACGAGGCTGCCAGAACAAAGCATGTGATAAGGGAGTCGTGAACGAGGCTGCCAGAACAAACCATGTGATAAGGGAGTCGTGAACGAGGCTGCCAGAACAAACTATGTGATAAGGGAGGCGTGAACGAGGCTGCCAGAACAAAGCATGTGATAAGGGAGGCGTGAACGAGGCTGCCAGAACGAAGCATTTGATAAGGGAGTTGTAAACGAGGCTGTCAGAACAAAGCATGTAGTAAGTGAGTCGTGAACGAGGCTGCCAGAACAAAGCATGTGACAAGAGAGGCGTGAACGAGGCTGTCAGAACGAAGCATTTGATAAGGGAGGCGTGAACGAGGCTGCCAGAAAAAAGCATTTGATAAGGGAGTCGTGAACGAGGCTGCCAGAACAAAGGGTGTGATAAGGGAGTCGTGAACGAGGCTGCCAGAACAAAGCATGTGATAATGGAGTCTCAAACGAGGCTGCCAGACTAAAGCATGTTATAAGGGAGTCGTGAACGAGGCTGCCAGAACAAAGCGTGTGATAAGGGAGGCGTGAACGAGGCTGCCAGATCAAAGCATGTGATAAGGGAGGCGTGAACGAGGCTGCCAGAACAAAGCATGTGATAAGGGAGGCGTGAATGAGGCTGCTAGAACAAAGCATGTGATAAGTGGAGGCGTGAACGACTCTTTCAGGTGATGTTATGGAGGTACATATGATGCCGTTAAAAGATCTGTGAAGCGAGGGTTGAATCGTGTCGTATATATTATATCGAAAAATCCGGTCGATACAGAGGAAGATAGGATTACCCGAAGGAAGTAATAATAATATTTACTTAAAGAATAAGAAGGAAATTGAGACTCAAACAGTCAACGTATCATACTCGTGGAGCAAAAGACCCTAATCAAGGAATACCGCATGCTTCAAATGTGTCAAAGACAGATGCCTGAAATAAAATATCACAATGATGATATTAGTCTGTTATATATAAACTAAGCATTAATGACAAAAACATTTAACAGATTTCCACATTGTCAGAACGAAGGAACTTATATTGTTAGTAGGCGATACAAACATTGCATATTGTACAGATAATACTGCCGATCAACTGAATCGAATATAAACACTGATCACGTTAGTGCCAAATTCTAGAAGGGTTGGGTGCTTTTGTTTTTTTGTCTTTGTTTTTTTATAAAGGTATATAGATATACACATGGGTTGATAAAAGAGCTGGGAGGACAATGGCGTCTTCTTCAGGGATGATAATTTGAAATAGCAACATGTGGCAGAACTTTAGTTAGAAACTGGCTGTGTAGAATGAAATGTTATTTGTGACGGTAAATCGGGGTTAAAACATCCAGGTTGGAACGTTTTATAATAAGGAACTCACAAGATAATGACTAAAAGACAAACGCAGATAACATCAAATAAGGATTTAATGGTGTGAGACAGAGGAGAAAGCATCAGTTGTGCTGTTATAACAGAGAAATATTTCAATAATGGAAAAGGGAATCCGATCAAATACTCATGTTCACATCCCTGTCATTCGCTACCAGGAACAGGTTACATTGGTCAGCTTTACATTCTACAAAACTAAGGACCAGATAACAGTGGTGATCTTTACATTCTATAAAAACTTGGACCAGATTACATTCGTCATCTTTACATTCTATAAAAACGAATTACCAGATTATAGCGGTGATCTTTACATTATATAAAAACTTGGACCAGATTACAGTGGTCATCTTTGCATTCTATAAAACTAAGGACCAGATTACATATTTTACTGTGGAGCCCCCTCTAAATACGAAACCGCAGAACTCCCCATGTATGTACTGTCTCTTGAGAGTAGGACTCGATAATGGGCAGCAGACCTATCAATCAGCAGACCCCTGGGTACAAAATGTAAATATAAGTCTGCGGTTTTCTTAGACGCACAGAAGAGTTTCTGTATTTTGCGGGTTTATTAGCCAGTTCACAAATATGATTAATGGTCATAATCCATGAAAGACAAACTCGAATGTTTATCATCGAAGCTGGGCCATGTCCCTGGTGGCACCCTAAAGCAACTCTGGTTCCGGCGAATATGTCATTGATACTTCACAGTAACGAAGCGTCATGTTAAGTGGACGTTACAACAAACACAGGGAAACCCTTCCAATGACAGGTTGGGCCGTTTGAACTGTTCAGAATAATGCAATAGACAGACATTTTCTGTTGAATGATAATTATCACGTGCGATTTAAACCCGATTTGTCAATGGCAGGCATGCCATGAAGGGAAAATAACCAGCAGGGTGCGATTGCTTCATATATCACGTGACATAAGTTGGCCACACGGGGTAGGGTCCAGTGACACGCTATATTCCTCACAATAATTACAGACTGTTGGAGGTCATCCTTTTGTTTTAACGGTCAATCGGTCATTAGCGTCATAGCGTCAAGGGCCGGACATTTAGCAGCGCTGTTGCTTCACCAATACTTCCTGGGGGAGCATCGAGTACCCTGATGCTGCTTCCGGTTTCGCATTGTCTTGTCTCATTTAGTCATTCCATACTTTGTAGGGTTCCATATGCCGAACACTTGAAAGGCTATCCAGTGATACATGATTGCATCACGTGCATTTTGTGAACATATGCTTGGTTCCGTGACAGAAATCCGCTGCTTTACGGCTATCTTGTGCACGACTGGTTTCCGAAATTGTTTGTATCATCCTGTTAATGAGAATACCACAAAGTCGTGAAACAAGCAACTCCCGTGGAAGATAAATCCCTGTATTGTTACCATCTCCGCAAGGGTTTATCACTTATGTTAATCGGTGTTTTCATTCCCTCCTATAATAAAACATTCTGTTAACCACTCAATACCTTGTCGATTTTATCTGTAACAGGTTTTGTACTCCGTATTTGTATTCTTTGTATTCAGTATGCCTGAATTATCTTAATCAACCTTGATAGCGATATTGATCTGTGTGTTTTAAGACCTTGATGCTATCACCATATGAGGTTTATTTGATTGACATTTTTTTTTTTGTGGGATTGGTTTCTTTTCCCTGACGCACTGCTAATACTCATACTGGTGTGTGCCACCCGATCATACCCGGGATCTCATAAACGAGTACTTGATCACAGATATATACAATTCACAATAACAAAGTGTCATTCGGTTGACCTTTGGAGTTATTTCACAGGTTCGAGACGTGCCGAAGGCGGCCGCTGGATAGACAGTATGGCAACATAGCGGCTCGATTTCATGCCGATTTTAGATACATTCAAATAATAAAATCAACGATTTTCACGTCAGCTTTAAAGTGCATCATTCATTGGTAAACAATCTTAAACAAACAATGTAACTGGAAAGTCAATAATCTAAAACAGTGCATGTTTATCAAGCCATGGAATGATATTCAATCTTTGTGTTCCGCCCATTAGCCATCTAGCACGACATCTTTGATACGTGCATTTCCCGTCCAAACAATGGCCATATAATCTCATCTCTTCAGATCAACAAGTTGATTCCCGTTTATTCGGCACCAGATTCATTTCCAGTCCAGATGGGAAGATGAGCTGTAAAATGGAAAATCGATAAATATCAAACACTAATTTCCTAATAATAGTTCAGATTAAAGAATGTTTTTTATTGGGGAGCAGGATTGCGTGTAATAGATTTCTATATATAACTTGTTGATTACATTCCAGTATATGGGTTTTCTGTCTATGTGAAGCCGGTTGCTACATTGATTAAAAAAAACTGAAATAGAACGTTGACACCGCCAGCTCGAATGCTCGCAAGGACGTTGTGAGACATATTACGGGAAGATTATGTCTAGGTGTATACAGATGATCAGACCATCTTGTTCATATGGTTAGTGAACCATCCAGAAGTTCCTTGACCGGGCTGACCGCCGGTACTCAGCTGGTTCTATGGCGTCCGTCTAGAGTTCGGGGGGTCTGGGTTCGAGTCCCGGTCAAGTCGTTCCATTTTCGCCCTCCTGTTACGCTTTTATTTTCTAGGAACAATCTACGATATTAATATCACTTTTTTTCTTTCTTTCTCTTTTCGTCTTTTCTTTCTTTTCTTTAAATTTGATAGCATATCTTATTCTAATTAAAGCAATATGGGGCCTCCGTTAAAACAGACAATATGGTTTGTAAATCAGAAAATAGCTCACCATGTTTAGTGCTACATTGTATAGATATAATAGGAATACACCATATATTGTATATGTACTGGTCAAACGTTCAGTGTATGTATGGTCAACATTCGTCATCTCTGCGGACTTGTTCCCTAATGATGGAAGCTCACATGCCAGCCCCTCTTTAATAGATAGCCGCAGTGAACATGGTTATCTGACGTCTGGGACGGACAATGGCGCCTCCTACAGGAGATGCTTAATCAATGTTTTAGTGATATATGCCATATGACTAAACATAAAATCATAGCGATCGGCATTATGTACATGTTAAACCTGTAGTCACAAATATCCCTGTAATGTACCCAATGTCGTTTCCGTAATGCACTCTATCATAGAGACCCAGCACCTGCTGCACTGTTAATATAAAACGCTCGTGCACCACGAGAACTCTCGCGAGATGTTTGTTACCTAACGGACATTATATATTACCATGAAAGAATTCGCGCGCTATCTCTTAATGCATTCTCGTGTTGGTAATAAACGTCCCTGCTATTTGACTACAATTTGTTTTCGTATGCCCATTCATTACTCTATTACCCTAGTGAATTACCGAGTTCCTCGATACGAATTACACGTAATCACGGGCGCTGATTACTTCGACACACCTGATAATGATATATATCACACGTGTTACTGACGTGTATTTGTAAACATGTCTGACCTAAACAAGGCACCATTACAACATTCCTTTGCTCCTTCGATAAGTTGTTTCACGCGTGTGAGCGATTGAAAGAGGTCAGTATCGTTTTCTTCCATCGTATTCTGCTGTCTTGGCCGTTATCATCTTGGGAGATAAAATTCAACCTTCCCATCACCATCTTATGACGTAAAATTCAACCTTCCCATCACCATCTTATGACGTAAAATTCAACCTTCCCATCACCATATTAGGACGTAAAATTCAACCTTCGCCATCACCAACTTAGGACGTAAAGTTCAACCTTCGCCATCACCACCAACTTAAGACGGAAAATTCAACCTTCGCCATCACCAACTTAAGACGGAAAATTCAACCTTCGCCATCACCATCTTATGACGTAAAATTCAACCTTCGCCATCATCATCTTATGACGTAAAATTCAACCTTCGCCATCACCATCCTTATGACGTAAAATTCAACCTTCGTCATCACCATCTTATGACGTAAAATTCAACCTTCGCCATCACCATCTTATGACGTAAAATTCAACCTTCACCATCACCATCCTTATGACGTAAAATTCAACCTTCGTCATCACCATCTTATGACGTAAAATTCAACCTTCGCCATCACCATCCTTATGACGTAAACAACCTACGCCATCGTAGTGGTCGTATCGACTTTCAATAAAACATGCAAGCATTAGCTGTATCAGCACGTGTCTGTGAATACAATCAATATCGAGACTTAGACGTCCGGTTAAATAGCCTAAATAATGGTCATTAAAAAAATAATTTATCATGATTTGCAAAATCTGGTCGAGTTGTGCGTACTGACCGATCGTGACCAGCCATAAATCCCGTGAGAATAGATTCCTTGATGGCTATCATTGGCTTTCCTAATGACTGCACGTGCCTGTCAGTAATGTATGGTAATACCCTTGGTGTAACTTCATGCTGAGAGACAAGTTTGTGTAATTAGTACCCATAGCTGTCACTAGACCCTGCCTACATTTATCTGAAAACATGAAGATTATTTAAGCATTGATGTCATTTTTTTTAGTTTCATCGGGGTATGAAAAAAAAAATTGTTTGCAAACTGTATGAATCTACAGAAGTTTGCAAACAAAATGTTGTTCATACCCCTATGAAACTAAAAAATAATTGACATCAACGCTTATAATTAATTACTGAAAATAATTTTCTAATCTAAAACACGTTTTATGTACAATTTTACTGGTTTTATATGAAATTATTTTTCTCAAATCAACACGCTACATCAATTGTCGTATTATGACGTCACATTTTTCGCGCCATTCTCGTTTTGACCAAGATATGTATGGTGGTTTTCGTCGTTTCGACCAAGATATGTATGGTGGGTTTCGTCGATTTGATCTAGATATGTATGGTGGGTTTCGTCGTTTTGACCTAGATATGTATAGTGGGTTTAGTCGATTTGATCTAGATATGTATGATGGGTTTCGTCGATTTGACCTAGATATGTATGGTGGGTTTCGTCGTTTTGACCTAGATATGTATGGTGGGTTTCGTCGTTTTGACCTAGATATGTATGGTGGGTTTCGTCGTTTTGACCTAGATATGTATGGTGGTTTCGTCGTTTTGACCTAGATATGTATGGTGGGTTTCGTCGTTTTGACCTAGATATGTATAGTGGGTTTCGTCGTTTTGACCTAGATATGTATGGTGGGTTTCGTCGATTTGATCTAGATATGTATGGTGGGTTTCGTCGATTTGACCTAGATATGTATGGTGGGTTTCGTCGATTTGACCTAGATATGTATGGTGGGTTTCGTCGATTTGACCAAGATATGTATGGTGGGTTTCGTCGATGAATCAGAAGACAGTTACCCTTCTGGAACATCTAGTTTTATTTTCATTGTAATTTTTCAAAGGTCTCCAGACAAATCTATATCTTTCGTTAGAATTATGGTTTCGTTATTATGTCGGTGTTATCTTCTGATGTGTTTTTTTTTATATAAAGATCACCCTTGTTGGCCCCGATGAAAGCGTTCGATAGGTACAAGAGACAATCCACGTGGTAAGGCAGGGGGGCCTAATACGTTTCAACGTCCGTTAGGATCCTCGGTCACCTAGCTGAAAGGCGGATGTATGCATGTGCTCCATCCGACACTGGCCTGGTGACCAAACGAGTCCCATCAGGGATACTTTGTTGTATGTGCTCCATCCGACACTGGCCTGGTGACCAAACGAGTCCCATCTGGGATACTTTGTTGTATGTGCTCCATCCGACACTGGCCTGGTGACCAAACGAGTCCCATCTGGGATACTTTGTTGTATCGTGTTCCAATGTACTCTGTTCGACCTTAAATTAGCACATTACAGGACAGTGTTAGAAATGTTGAGTACAGGCGTTCGGGTAGAATGGAAGCCCCGACTACATCCCCGGGACGAGAAAGACGAAAGCTTGTGGGAAAATGTAATAATAACCTCGGGTAATAATGTGTGAACAGCTTTGAGACAGATAAGTGGTATACATGTACTTAGTATAAGAACATTAAATCACGTATTACGCATACATGGGTGCTGAACGGTTCAGATGTTGTTGTTGGGTTTTTTTTTGGGGGGGGGGGGGGGGGGGGGGGGGGGGGGGGGGTTGCGCTGAACAGATAGATAGCTCGGCAATGTCATATTATGTCATACAGCAAACATATTGTTAGCTAAGATAATTCTATCGTTGTGGACGCAGAGACAGCAAGCTTGTCAAAAGCCAGTTAAATGGCTATTGCGGAACACATTTGTGAATCGAGATGAGGGGGTCTGTGCAACGCTCATCTATATTCAGGGAAATATTGTAATTGAGTGTCATTATTGTTTGTTAACAATTTATATCAAATGTCATATTTTGATACTTTACAAGAGAAAACCTATTTAGTCTAACGATTTAGGGGGTAATGTGCACTTCGCTATTTCTGTTTTGACTCTCAATTCAATTTGCAGAGACAATACTTTATGACTAGATATATTGATATACGTACAAATGTACACTGTTGTTGAATACTTAATATTAAATTGCTAGCATGCATTAACTGAATAATGCTAAGTTCAATATTAATTTCAGAAAAACCAATGACGAATTTTATTCAGATTCCCAACAATCCTGTTGAATTCCAGTGTCTATCTAACTATTTTATGGATTTCTTCTAAGACCATTGGGATAAGATCGGTATACGTGATACGTTTCCTGATACAAATCCCAGTTTTTTATGAAATAAATATCCGGATCATATCCGTCTCGTTGATTAAGGTGCACTTGGTATGTTGAGCACTTGGGTTGGGTTACCCCAAGAAGGTCTGTCGTAAAATAATATGTCGCCTCCCTCGAGTATACCAGGAGTAACACAAGAACAGAGTGAAGCATGTGGCACGGTCTACACCAAGATAAAATGCTCATAAAATAGTTTTATGTATTGCTTTTAAACAGTTTAGAAGAAAAAAAACCCATTTCTGTTTATCTAAAGAGAACGACGTTTCACTTTTATCTGAGGAGAAATGGAGCACATGTGGTATAAAGTTTCATACATTCTCGAGCTATTTCTAAAACATAAATATTTCAGTTAGTATCTACTGTTCTGTTCAGAAACAAAATAATTTTTTGTAGTTTAATGGAGTCGCATTTGCTGTCGAATGTTCACATAATTAAATTGCATTCCTTGCATAACCACGAATTTGTCCGAAAGACATGGGTATAATTACAAACTCAATTCTAGGATGAAGACTCGATAATGTCAATGAAATATAGACTGAATAATGTCAACAAAATATAGACTCAATGATGTCAACAAAATATAGACTCAATGATGTCAACAAAATATAGACTCAATAATGTCAATAAGTTATAGACTCAATGATGTCAATAAGATATAGATTCAATAATGTCAACAAAATATAGACTCAATGATGTCAACAAAATACAGACTCAATGATGTCAATAAGTTATAGACTCAATGATGTCAATGAAATATAGACTCAATGATGTCAATAATATATGGACTCAATGATGTCAACAAAATATAGACTCAATGATGTCAATAAGATATGGAATCAATGATGTCAACAAAATATAGACTCAATGATGTCAACAAAATATAGACTCAATGATGTCAACAAAATATAGACTCAATAATGTCAACAAAATATAGACTCAATGATGTCAATGAAATATGGACTCTATAATGTCATCAAAATATAGACTCAATGATGTCAATAAATTATAGACTCAATGATGTCAATAAGATATGGACTCAATAATGTCAACAAAATATAGACTCAATGATGTGAACAAAATATAGACTCAATAATGCCAATAAGTTATAGACTCAATGATGTCAATAAAATATAGACTCAATGATGTCAACAAAATATAGACTCAATGATGTCAATAAAATAAAGACTTAATAATGTCAAGAATATATAGACCCATGATGTCAATAAAATAAAGACTTAATAATTTCAATAAAATATAGACTAAATAATGTCAATAAAGGAATGTACAAAATACACACAAAATATCATCGCCTTTCAAAACAAAATGAGAGTTAGATAATGTATAAGAACCAAAATGAATTGACCTGCACCATACCGATGTTTCGTCCTTCTAAGACTCGTCAGTGATGCTGAGACAGGCCACCATATAACCGGAAACAAGTCGACAGAAATGCCAAAATCTAGATGGGGAAGTGCATCAGACCCATAATTCAATAAATATTTATCAAATTTCCAGAATTGGATTTAAAAAGAACGGTAGGTAAAGAACCGGGTATGTATTTGAATAAATTAAAACTGGAGAAGCGGGTTATCTTAAAAATCGGGGACTGAATTGTCCACAGCAGTGTCTACCACCTGGTAACATACAGGTTACTATAAACACCGGGGACTGAAATGTCCACAAACAGTGTCTACCACCTGGTAACATACAGGTTACTATAAACCTCGGGGACTGAAATGTCCACAGCAGTGTCTACCACCTGTATGATAAACCTCGGGGACTGAAATGTCCACAGCAGTGTCTACCACCTGTATGATAAACCTCGGGAACTGAAATGTCCACAGCAGTGTCTACCACCTGTATGATAAACATCGGGGACTGAAATGTCCACAGCAGTGTCTACCATCTGGTAACATACAGTTTACTATAAACACCGGGGACTCAAATGTCCACAGCAGTGTCTATCACCTGTATGATAAACCTCGGGGACTGAAATGTACACAGCAGTGTCTACCACCTGGTAACATACAGGTTACTATAAACCTCGGGGACTGAAATGTCCACAGCAGTGTCTACCACCTGTTTGATAAACCTCGGGGACTGAAATGTACACAGCAGTGTCTACCACCTGGTAACATACAGGTTACTATAAACCTCGGGGACTGAAATGTCCACAGCATTGTCTACCACCTGTATGATAAACCTCGGGGACTGAAATGTCCCACCAGCAGTGTCTACCACCTGTATGATAAACCTCGGGGACTGAAATGTCCACAGCAGTGTCTATCACCTGTATGATAAACCTCGGGGACTGAAATGTCCACAGCATTGTCTACCACCTGGTAACATACAGGTTACTATAAACTCCGGGGACTGAAATGTCCACAAACAGTGTCTACCACCTGTATGATAAACCTCGGGGACTGAAATGTCCACAGCATTGTCTACCACCTGTATGATAAACCTCGGGGACTGAAATGTCCACAGCATTGTCTCCAACTGTATGATAAACCTCGGGGACTGAAATGTCCACAGCAGTGTCTACCACCTGTATGATAAACTCCGGGGACTGAAATGTCCACAAACAGTGTCTACCACCTGTATGATAAACCTCGGGGACTGAAATGTCCACAGCAGTGTCTACCACCTGGTAACATACAGGTTACAGTAAACCTCGGGGACTGAAATGTCCACAGCAGTGTCTACCACCTGTATGATAAACTCCGGGGACTGAAATGTCCACAAACAGTGTCTATCACCTGTATGATAAACCTCGGGGACTGAAATGTCCACAGCATTGTCTACTACCTGTATGATAAACACCGGGGACTGAAATGTCCACAAATAGTGTGTCTACCACCTGTATGATAAACCTCGGGAACTGAAATGTCCACAGCAATGTCTACCACCTGTATGATAAACTTCGGGAACTGAAATGTCCACAGCAGTGTCTACCACCTGTATGATAAACCTCGGGGACTGAAATGTCCACAGCAGTGTCTACCACCTGTATGATAAACCTCGGGGACTGTAATGTCCACAGCAGTGTCTACCACCTGTATGATAAACCTCGGGGACTGAAATGTACACAGCAGTGTCTACCACCTGTATGATAAACCTCGGGAACTGAAATGTCCACAGCAGTGTCTACCACTTGGTAACATACAGGTTACTATAAACTCCGGGGACTGAAATGTCCACAGCAGTATCTACCACCTGTATGATAAACCTCGGGAACTGAAATGTCCACAGCAGTGTCTACCACCTGTATGATAAACCTCGGGAACTGAAATGTCCACAGCAGTGTCTACCACCTGTATGATAAACCTCGGGAACTGTAACCCCACCAGCAGTGTCTACCACCTGTATGATAAACCTCGGGGACTGAAATGTCCACAGCAGTGTCTACCACCTGGTAACATACAGGTTACTATAAACCTCCGGGGACTGAAATGTCCACAGCAGTGTCTACCACCTGTTTGATAAACCTCGGGACTGAAATGTCCACAGCAGTGTCTACCACCTGTATGATAAACCTCGGGGACTGAAATGTCCACAGCAGTGTCTACCACCTGTATGATAAACCTCGGGGACTGTAACCCCCACCATCAGTGTCTACCACCTGTATGATAAACCTCGGGGACTGAAATGTCCACAGCAGTGTCTACCACCTATATGATAAACCTCGGGAACTGAAATGTCCACAGCTGTGTCTACCACCTGTATGATAAACCTCGGGGACTGAAATGTCCACAGCAGTGTCTACCACCTGTATGATAAACCTCGGGAACTGTAACCCCACCAGCAGTGTCTACCACCTGTATGATAAACCCCGGGGACTGAAATGTCCACAGCAGTGTCTACCACCTGTATGATAAACCTCGGGGACTGAAATGTCCACAGCAATGTCTACCACCTGTATGATAAACCTCGGGAACTGTAACCCCACCAGCAGTGTCTACCACCTGTATGATAAACCCCGGGGACTGAAATGTCCACAGCAGTGTCTACCACCTGTATGATAAACCTCGGGAACTGTAACCCCACCAGCAGTGTCTACCACCTGTATGATAAACCCCGGGGACTGAAATGTCCACAGCAGTGTCTACCACCTGTATGATAAACCTCGAGGACTGTAACCCCACCAGCAGTGTCTACCACCTGTATGATAAACCTCGGGGACTGAAATGTCCACAGCAGTGTCTACCACCTGTATGATAAACCTCGGGGACTGTAATGTCCACAGCAGTGTCTACCGCCTGTTTGATAAACCCCGGGGACTGAAATGTCCACAGCAGTGTCTACCACCTGGTAACATACAGGTTACTATAAACCTCGGGGACTGAAATGTCCACAGCAGTGTCTACCACCTGTATGATAAACCTCGGGGACTGAAATGTCCACAGCAGTGTCTACCACCTGTATGATAAACCTCGGGAACTGTAACCCCACCAGCAGTGTCTACCACCTGTATGATAAACCCCGGGGACTGAAATGTCCACAGCAGTGTCTACCACCTGTATGATAAACCTCGGGAACTGTAACCCCACCAGCAGTGTCTACCACCTGTATGATAAACCACGGGGACTGAAATGTCCACAGCAGTGTCTACCACCTGTATGATAAACCTCGGGAACTGAAATGTCCACAGTAGTGTCTACCACCTGGTAACATACAGGTTACTATAAACCTCGGGGACTGAAATGTCCACAGCAGTGTCTACCACCTGTATGATAAACCTCGGGAACTGAAATGTCCACAGTAGTGTCTACCACCTGGTAACATACAGGTTACTATAAACCCCGGGGACTGAAATGTCCACAGCAGTGTCTACCACCTGTATGATAAACCTCGGGGACTGAAACATCCACCATCAGTGTCTACCACCTGTATGATAAACCTCGGGGACTGAAATGTCCACAGCAGTGTCTACCACCTGTATGATAAACCCCGGGGACTGACATGTCCACAGCAGTGTCTACCACCTGTATGATAAACCTCGGGGACTGTAATGTCCACAGCAGTGTCTACCACCTGTATGATAAACCTCGGGGACTGAAATGTCCACAGTAGTGTCTACCACCTGTATGATAAACCTCGGGAACTGTAACCCCACCAGCAGTGTCTACCACCTGTATGATAAACCTCGGGGACCGAAATGTCCACAGCAGTGTCTACCACCTGTATGATAAACCTCGGGGACTGTAATGTCCACAACAGTGTCTACCACCTGTATGATAAACCTCGGGGACTGAAATGTCCACAAACAGTGTCTACCACCTGTATGATAAACCTCGGGGACCGAAATGTCCACAGCATTGTCTACCACCTGTATGATAAACCTCGAGGACTGAACCCCACAGCAGTGTCTACCACCTGGTAACATACAGGTTACTATAAACCTCGGGAACTGAAATGTCCACAGCAGTGTCTACCACCTGTATGATAAACCTCGAGGACTGAACCCCACAGCAGTGTCTACCACCTGGTAACATACAGGTTACTATAAACCTCGGGGACTGAAATGTCCACAGCAGTGTCTACCACCTGGTAACATACAGGTTACTATAAACCTCTGGGACTGTAATGTCCACAAACAGTGTGTCTAACACCTGTATGATAAACCTCTGGGACTGTAATGTCCACAGCAGTGTCTACCACCTGTATGATAAACCTCGGGGACTGTAACCCCACCAGCAGTGTCTACCACCTGTAATCTCAAAGGATTGTACAAAAGACACAGAAATATTTGAAAAACAACAACAACAACCTTAATAATACCTGGTGGAGAAATTCGACAATCTCGTAAAATAGACAGTTCTAATCTTGCGTCATCTAATATGCAAATTAGAGAACTTACGTGCACTGATGGAAAACCCGGAAGTATTCTGGAAATGAACAAATACATAATCTGTCGGGAACGACGAAGACTTTTAATGATAATAATCAAATTTGATAGCTCATGTCGACTTATAGTGGTCAAAATGCAATGTGAAGAACAACACAATACAAATTCGTTTTTCGATTGTGAAAATCTTCGCGGAATCGTAAGTCCGTGAATGGCACCTAGCTGGTTCCTGGTCCGTTGATCGATGGACACCAACTGAAACGCCAGCTGAAAGATACAGAAGTGTTTGGCGATGGACATATCTGGAAATGTTCCGTGAAAGTCATTTACAGGAATTCGTTTGAAACCATTCGCAGATAAGCATACAAGGGAATGTCCGTGGATATCGTGTATTAAGTTTATAATTAACAAGTGCGTTGAAGTCCACGAAATTGTACTGACGACCAACGATTGACCACACCAATATGTACACAGTATAGAGTAAATGCCAAAATAACAACTCCGTCCACAGCTGGACCCTATTAGCAGCTGACCATACGGCCATAGCGGTCGTACAAATGGCGCGTGCGCCCGTGACCTTTCGTACTGGTATAAACATGAAACGGAAATACTAGAATAAAAGTAAAGAAGAGAAGGCCGGTTCACGCTCGGGGGTAAAGGCTGTATGCAATTCCACTGATATTGTAATTATTGTATACTCGTACTTAATCGAGCGGCTTCTCTAAACACACTCAGAAAATAAATCAAACGTTTACATTTAGATGAATACACACACTGTTTCAGGTGATAAACAAACTCGACCAACATCCTAAACAAGTAGCCGGTAAGAACATCAAGACAATAAAACTGAAATAAGTTCGGTACATGATTCTTTAACTACTAGATGAAAAATCAACAAAGATTTGCAGACATTTACCTCATTTTGGTTATCAGATGTCCTCGGAACAAATAAGACAGCTTTCCATTCTACAAATACCGCTAACAGAGACCTTACAATTACAATTTCTCGCTCGGACACAATCACAAAATAAAATCTTCTTTTATAGTATTTCAACGCCGCTTGTTCGAGTGAAATATTCATGTGTACAAGCCTGTTTTGTTTTCAACGCTAAAATAACGCTTTTCAAAATTAACTCGTCATACGATTATACATAATTAATTATGTATTACAAAAACTCCTGTGTTAGACGATGAAACTCTGCGTAAAAATGCGAGACCATAGTTTCAGAAAATGCAAAATGTTCAATTATATTTTTAGTTTTTAATTAATGTAACTTGATAAAACACACGCGTCCTAACACTGTCAGATTTCATTTACTTGATGGACGGATAAACGGACAGTATTTATCAGTTCCGTTGAGTCACATTTATGCAGAAATTGAAATACAGCTAATTGAATAACAGAAAATGACGTAACTGATTGAAACGTCGGTTTTGATTGGCCAATGCAGCTGCGTAGCTATTTCCTAAAGGAAAAGAGTGCGTTGAAATAATTAGAAATTAGAAATAATATATAACACTCAAAACTGGAGTGTACACTCAGGGTTTAAAATGCCAGGGCTCAAATGAGTAAACATTATCTAATAACATCACAACGTATATTTTAATTTTTCTTGTTGTTGTTTTTTTGGTTTTTGGTTGGTTTTTTTTGGGGGGGGGGGGGGGGGGGTTCTACTTCAGGACTGATCGAGAATTGCTAACATAGTCTGGAAACAGTAACATTTCTGGCCATCACATGTTTCTGGGTATACATTATTAATACGTGTGTCTCCTGGGGTGTTTACAGGCCCGCTGTGTGACGTCGGACAGTGTCTGGTGTCTGATGGACCCTCCTGTAGGGAATGTCCGTAAACTAGGACCCGGCTGATCGATGTAACCGGTAGGGGGCATGTATTTACTGACGGGTTATAAAAACGTTTTACTTGGGTCCATAATATTAACTTCTATACCAGGAAGTACATTGTAATGGCGATAGGAAATGATATATAATTTGATCCGGAATTTTCGCTCAAAACGTTCGTCAAATTATAACATCCGTTAAACATAAAATTCTAGCTCAGTCACGGCATCGCCAGGTCTGATTATAAAACAAACATTTATCGCTGGGAATGAAATAGATCCGACACATATTAAACCTTCTAAAATGTCTCGTACAAAGAGTACAGTAATATAGTCTACCTCATTTGTCTCCTAAAAACTGTTCTATTCTGATTTAAAAATGTCCAGGGATTGATTGAGAGTCCATATACCATCACACTTTATAAATTGGTAATTCTGTACTGTCTCATATTTCTTCCTCTTACAATAAAACATATGATGACTGATTCATGACATTTCGTCTAAGTTTCGCGAAATGTTCCACGAAAAAGTCCGAAACGGCATGCAAAATAACGAAAAAGGAATTCTCACCTCGCTTGCTGTGTTGCTTGGAGACTTTTATTGGCCAACAAAGTGAAAAGACGATATGTCACATATCAGCCAACAAACACGAATAAAACGATTTTACTTGTTTGGTCACTGGCCAAATGTCTTAATTCATGCTTAATGGAGAATGGTGGATTCCATACAGGGTGGTCGCAAATAAAACATGGAGCCGGAGAGAAGCAAACCTTGTTTTATGCATTACATCTAAGAGCAAACTGGAAACTTTAATACTGAACTGTATGTAGATTTCTGTAAATTAATGTGAATATAGAGTAACATACAAAATCCGACTGAAACACAAGTCCTCATGGGAAGACCCCACCCCTCTACTTAATCATCTACTTTGGATGATTCATGTTTCATGTTTGAATTATTAATGAAAAGCTAAAATCCTTGTGCGTGTCAAAATTCCGGGATTTGTGTAAAACGTCACTGGATTCTATCACGCGGACAGTTACATGGAAATTGATTACGTCACTGCTTCTGTGATAATGCTTTATGACGGAGCAATGTTCCTGGAAATCGTGCTTTTATTACATCATAGGTTTCTGTGAGGGTGTTGATGTAGACTTGTTAAAGAGGATGGACAGAAAACAACACAGGCCAGACATAAACAGACGGCCACTAAACACCTGTGACGCCGCTGTTATCCGTGGTTGATAACCTTTACCACACACACGCGCATTTACACGCAAACATACGTGAGTTACGTCAGCCCGATTACAATATCTGAATAGGTATTGTTTGTTCAGGTCACGTGCGTGTTTGTGCTGTTCTAATAGGATAAGACCTATATGACATGAAGTGTTAAATACAGTGTTGTTTCGTGACAACTGTGCTATAGATACATGAAGCTTGTTCCTTCTCTGTCTAATGTTGAGGTCATTCGTATTAAATTTCCACGGCTAAAAGAGGCTTTCTCGGGGTAATCGATCAGTGACAAGCATTATAAAATCGAAAATATCTAGTTACTTGTTTTTAATACGTTTGGCATCAATCATATTTTTCTTGCCGAATGGATTTTTTCTGTTCACTATTGCTCAAGTAAACAACATTCTCAAATTGCATTCATTTTTTATGAAAAAAAATTAATTTAATCAACACCGTTACTGAATGTCGTCAAATACGAAACTGACAACCCGCTGTACGAAATTAAGAAAAGTTTTATAAACGTGATGACTATCGACCTGTTTTTTCTGTATTTAGTATCAAATAACCGTTCCTAATTAAGTCATGTTCTAAGTCCCGGTGTCTCCCAAACACATAGTACTTACAGTTCTGTCCATCAAACATATCCGACACATGTGTCCCTATGAATCAATGTCTTTATATGCAATCCTCGAGTTCCATGTAAAATGCGAAAAGGTTAAGGAAACAGTTCTTATGGGAGTAGGTGGGGTTTTTTTGTTAGAAATTCGGAACGACCATGGGCGTAGATATCACCCGGACTTTCCCAACCATCGGTCCCTATCACAGGTGCCCGGGTTCTAATGATATATAGCGCACCCTCTACTACTACATAATCTAGTTGTGTTCTTATCACAGACGTCCATGTGGTCCATAAATACTATATCCTTTTAGAAAATATCGACAATGGATCCATTATGTCTCGCTAGATATCAGAACAGAACATATTTCAGGGTAATGATTTAAACTGACAAATTAGTGAGGTTTGGAAAAAAGAAACAAAACTGACTTACAAATGAAACTGACCTCAATGGACATCGGCTATATAAAGCATGCGTACGGTGTCCGATTTAAGATTTAATGTTGTAGGGGAGATAATTCTTACTTAATTACGTTCACACAAACCACAGGCTTCTGCATCTGGTTAGTATTTATAGAGGGAAAATATTAGCCTCATACTCCTACTTCTCTGCATCTGGTAAGTATATATAGAAACAAGAAATATCTTTAACAAGAAATGTCTTTAAAAAAGATAAACGGCATAGTTTTAATGCTGGTGGTTATAATGTAAAACTACTGGTGAAATAAATTAATGAACTACATTTTAATTAATAAATACGCAGTTTCAGCACGGATAACAAAATTATATCAGTTTGAATCATTTTTGGTGATAATAGTCCTGACTGCAAATGTGTCATTTGAATATATGCATCCACTTATTCAGCTTGCATTCAATTTAAAAGGGACATCACGATAAACGTTGCAATTTTCACTGAATGTACGCGTTTTGTTCCTTTCCAGTTATGTTTCTGTGCTGTCCCAATGTTCACAGTCAATCCCTATGTCCAGCTTGACCACTCGATTTAGTTGGGAATCCCCCTCTTAATTTAGCGCGGAAATTATTTTTAAATTATTACGTGACTGTTTTGAAATCGTGGCAACAAAACAGACGATAGTTTACAAGGCGATATCTATATTCCGTCTGGGTTAGTTGGATAACGATATTATACAGTGGTTTAAATGTTAAATAACACGTTCTGTATATATTACGGCACACATATTTATGTGTAAATAAGTGTAAACACTGTTCATATAGTATAGTGACAGTAGCGATGTACTGGAACAGACTGTGTAAATATTACCGAGCTTGTGGAACTATTACAGAGTTTGTGTTAATATTACAGAGTTTGTGTAAATACTAGCCTACCGAGATTGTCATGACCTACTATCAAACATTCTAACAAGATTCGTTTGCAACGCGTGTTTTTATTGGTTACTGACCAGGTTCTAATCTGCGATAGAACCATGATCTATCCTGTTAAGCCACGCCCCGTTTCTAATCAAAACAATATGGCGTCAAGTTCGACTCGTACCGAAATTCAACACTCTGCACCATTTATGATTGAATGATCCATGAGATTGGAATCGAAAATGAAGAAATCGAAAAGATGAGATAACTGAATAAATTGAACAAAAATCGTTAACATCATAATTCTTACCGTCATTTATTGAGTGAAACGTTCATTTCGTCCGTGTGTAGGCATCTAAGCTTAGGCCTAGCCTATCTAGTATCCAAGTAAAATCCGAAATGAAATGAAACAAGTGCACATAACTTTCACATAACGGTTGAGCCTATAGAAACACATCAACTCTGACTTTGTCAAAACGCCCATGTCGTTATACATACTGCGTAAATCCAAATATGTCGTTAAATCTTCGGTAACAGGACTTTCACAACAATCCAAATACACCGCTTCGTCAACATAACGTTACAGATCGAACTCTCGCCAGTATGGGCGTGGCCAATTGACCGACTTTGAAAGCATGTTCTAATCGCCAGTATAGCCACTCAAAACAACATACTATCCCCTAAATCAAGCAGAATACGAGCTGCGTCCGTATTACTGCTGTTTTCATGTTTGAACTGTTACAATCTATTGTACTGCTTCCCAAGTTTAATTCTAGGATTGTATTTGACCCATTTCCCTATTATTCTCTTCATTGCGGAAGCTGTTATCGTTTCCAACCGCAGTCGATTCACAATGGAAGCCATTTTTGTTTCCATGTGTTTTAGTTTGTTGTGCGCATGCGTTTATCGTATATGTCACAAAATTTGCATATTCAGAGTGATAACCTTTTAATAATTGATAATTGATGTTGTTATGTACATACATCATCAAATTCGAATGGTTATTGTTCAGAAGGTTATTTTTTTTAAAGATATACCCAATAATATGATAGAAAATACAAAATAAATATTGGTTTACCGTGAGGTCCCTTTAACTTTGTTTCGTTTTAAACTGTATACATCTGCATTTTGCATTGACCGCTACATTGACCAATCACGTACTTCATCTTGACAGAAACGCCACCTGTCGCGTCATATCCGGGGCCAAAACAAAATTAGACGGCTATGCCGAAACAAGATAAACGGCATAGTTTTAATGCTGGTGGTTATAATGTAAAGCTGCTGGTGAAATAAATTAACGAACTAATTACAAATGTAATAAATGCCCAGTTTCAGCACGGATAACAAAATTATATCAGTTTGAATCATTTCTGGTGATAATAAGACTGCATTTGAATCAGGAATATGATTTTATTAATGTATCATTTGAATAGATACATCCACTTATTCAGCTTGCATTCAATCTTAATTTTGTTTCGTCTTTAACTGCATATCTGCATTTTGCATTTACCGCTACATTGACCAATCACATACTTCATCTTGACCAGTAACGCCACCTTTCGCGTCATATCCGGGGTCAAAAGATAATTATACGGCTATGCCGAAAAATAGATATATATTAGCACCTACCCCTACTATATAGGGACTTATATATATATATATTTACTTACCAGAAGCAGACGCATGTGTATCATTACAAGCACCTGTAATCTCCATAGTATGTGTGATATTCCACACTGATAGTGTGTTGGGATGCATACTATGTGATCTAAAATTCTCACATTATACAAATATGCTCTTTTTTGACTAACCGAACTAAGCGCTAAACTTAAGATGTGAAATGTTGACGAAACAAACAAACTGGTCGAATTGGAACCCTAATTGATCAGACTCAACATTGGGCAATTTTGTAGCATCAGTGCATTAGTGTAAACATTCAGTTGGTCAATAAAATCCTAACATATTATCAAAATAAAGAGATCAAAGCGGGGTAAACAAATAACGTAGAATAGAGAACTATTCAAACTGTGACTTTTAAAATTGCCATGCCTTCGTGACACATATGGCACACGTTTTTTTCCCTATTTCTATAAACAAAACGCGTACTTTACTAAGGATGAAAAAAAAAAAAAAAGTCAATTTAGCTAAATGGTCAAAAGTCTACTCCTTATATAAGACTCGGCGTATTTATCCGTAATTTAGGAATACTGCATCTCCGTGAATGTACATTTTGATACTATACCAAAAGTTACATATTATTCCTACCCTCCAAAAGTTACATAATTAACGATATTACCTCCATCCAAAAATTGTATAATTAACACTATTATACCATCCTCCAAAAGTAACCTACTTTACGCTATTACCATCCTCCAAAAGTAACCTACTTTACGCTATTACCATCCTCCAAAAGTAACCTACTTTACGCTATTACCATCCTCCAAAAGTAACCTACTTTACGCTATTACCATCCTCCAAAAGTGTCTTTTGTCGATAAGCTAATGATAAAAAGAAAATATTCAACATATCTGAAGGCTCTCCTTCCATTCACTGGATCCTCAAACTATCCCGAACATGTTTGCCGTGCAGGTACAGAACAGTGATGTTTCTAGACCTCGTGAGTGAGAAGCAGTACGCTGTCACTAATGAAGCATATCAACTTTAATCCGTCGGAATACAGTGTATATGCATGATCGGAGTAGAGAGGTTTTATTTTTAAATATCTTGCAAAAACAAAAAACAAAAACAAAAAAATCCAACAATAACAGCAACAACAACAACAAAAAATGCCTTAATGTAGTGTAACAAAAATAGCAGTTTTGAGAAACTTTTACGATATCAGAAATTATCCCTTTTACGAGAAGATACATGTACATTGTAATTATCAGATACATACATCTGGCATTTTTGTGACTTAATGCTATTTAAAACAAATGGTGTCAGTATCCTAAAGAAAGATGTAAACAAGATAACATATCGATATAAACACACACCTGATTGCCTGTTTGAACTTTGTCGTTTTGTGTATTGCTACTTACCGGAACGTATGACACCTACACACAGATGACAAATGGGCGTTACGTAGAGACAATGTATGTAAGGTGCGCTCAGGTGTGTAATCACTAGACATGCCTCGCTGAATGTTTGCCTTTGTTTTAGGTAATGTATGATCTGATTAAAAACAAAAGTTTCTCCGCCATTTTGTCACCGTGGACCTTTCTTTCCCGGTGGACATTTAGTCGTAAGTTCATTTCAACATCGACGACGAAACATCAGACGACAGGATTACAATACAAGGTAAATGATTCTAACGTCTAATACTGAATTCATTAGAGGCAATATTTACATTATATTAATACTGTAATTCATAGTGGCTTGGTGAATTCGAAAGCAGAGGCTCTGAAGGAGTTTCCATTTTTGACGATTTCCAATCAGAAAGTGGCGGAAATATGTTTACATGGTTTCCAAAGAAAACTCAAACTGGGAGTTACATTGAAATACATATTTCGTTATCAAAACATGCAGCTGGGATTCGCTGATACAAAAGAGTTCAGTAACTCCAATGAAGGGCCCAAGGACAGCTAACTGACAACAGTGATGATTACTATGTTTAACATGGCATGATAACATTTCCCTTTATAAGACGTACATGGTACAGTTACTGAGTATACTGTGGGCAACACCCATAACACAAACACCACAGAACTGTTCCTCATTTACATTGAAAGAGGGAAATCTGAGGACAACACCCATACCACAAACACCATAGAACTGTTCCTCATTTACATTGAAGAGGGGAAATCTGAGGAAAACAACCATAACACAAACACTGTGGACCACAACCATAACATAAGGCAAACACCATAGAACAGTTTCAGACCGGAACCAGATTCCAACTTCTGTAGCCACTAGGAACTCCCTCCTTCAAACGTGGCCATTACAAACCCCGATCTCACCAGTAAACACTCGCACAGCAGCAATAGTAGGATCACACTCAGTAACAGTTAGCAATATGTTCTCCACTTCCGACTGGACCTCACTAACCCTGGCTACCTTCGTGTGTTACTTCACCTGCTCCCCCCGAGTCACCAAGGGGACGAAGACCTAATATTCCACTTCTAACCTCCTTGTATTTTGTGTAAATGTCAATCACTCCTTTACCTAAAATACTACTCCTGGTATTTGTTGCTGGTGCCTTCTCCACTACTGTTCTGTACCAATACATTCTTATCAATAACTATGGTTATATATATAATATGGAGATTTCTCATTTATTTAATCTTTTAATCCGTACATGCGCAATGGACACAGATCGAATCATCGATGTAAATTTTCTAGTAGAATTTTTTTTGAGCAATAATTGTGATATTGGTATATTTTTTTCAGTATTAAACAACCAAATAAGCTTCCATTTACAACGAAGAGGAGGGGAATTAGTTCATTTTCCATGTTATATGAAATACATTCAATATTGGGATTCTTTGACCATCTAATGCTTTAAGCTTGAAATGAAAGTGAGCTTTATCATTAAAATCAAACTTATCTTTGCACCCTTGACATTGTCTACTGTCCTCAAGAATAATTGACGAAATTAATGATTGCATTCAATAAATAGCACGAACGCTCGTGAAACACTCTCTCAATTATCATGTTTATCAATATATAACAATATACTGTTTGGTATTGCAGAACCATCGTTCACCATGGACAACGCTGGATTTAAACAGACTAGCAAGAGTAGTCTAGCCGGTTCGTCAGAGATCACACTCAAGACGTCTCTAAGACAGCTTCCCTCTGGTGTCCAATCAGATGACTCAACTGGGTCGCACACGTCAAATGAGGACGTTTCGTCAAGCGTCGGTACCGGAAGGACGGGGATTGATAATGCGGGTTTCTCCGACACGGACCTTGAAAGTAGTCTGGCAGGGTCGTCAGAGGTAACTATGAAAACATACTTCCGGTATGTGCCACCAAGCATCGTGTCGGACACAACTTCCGGTACTGAGTCCCATGATGACGCCGAATCAAGCGGCGGCACTTCCAGTGTCGACAGCAAGGCATCTGTGGAAACCGTTCAGCCATATGCTGTATCCAATACCCTTGGTTTGACTGTTGATATAAGTCAGTCTGCGATAGATTCCGCCTATCATAATCCGTATGCACATGCATATGCTGTAAGCCAACTTGAAGATGAGACTTCTGCTCAAGGAGGCGATGCACCCGTGTCCCCGGGAGCGACGTCCATCGCTTCACATCCCCAATCTGCAACGTCCGATATTTCTGCTAGGACCACAAAGGTGTCTTCTCCAGGAGTCTTCACAAGACAACTAAACATGTTCATTGGAGAGGAGTGGGAAGACGTTCAGCCAAGATGGCCGATCGAACGTAAAGCACTCAGCTGCCCTGGAAGTCTAAGGATACCGCGCGGTGCAGCTCACCCACAGAGAATGGCCTTCAAACACGAACAGAGTAACCGTCAGAGACTGGAGTACTTACAGAGCAGACGACAACAGTTGTCACGTGACCCATTACGTTATTTCTTTTACAACATGTCGCACGAGGAGCCGGTAATACAGAAAGACTACATGATCAAACCTAACCCGCATAACAAAATCAACCACATGATCCACAGCGCCCTCCATTGTCCCTGTTTCTTCTTTTTCTACCTCCTTTGCTGTCTTCCAGGCGTGCATCTCATGACGAAGGGCGATCTCGAGTATAAGTCGGGTCACGAGGACCACGCTAGAAAGTTCGGACGCATAGCCACAGTGTTGTATATTGTTGGGTTTGTGTTTGGCACCACACTTCTCGGCACCGTCGTCTACTTGGCCGTTAGCTTCGTGCAGGATCAAGTGGGATAGGGTCAGGACCAAGGTGGTATTGTGACTGCTGTGTACGTCCACCTGATGTCTGCCTTTGTCTAAATATGAACAGTCCCACTATGTATAAATCACTTACGTCTTCAAACTTGTTCAACTGTTAAGTTTTAACAATGTGAAGGAACTGATTAATATCGGCAAATACTTTTATTTAGCTTTAAGGAAAAGAGAAAAAAAAACATGATTTGGATGTAAGAAAATGATACCTTCAATCAATTTCTTGTACTAGTAGAGTTATCACGATAAATCACTGTCCACATATGTATATTTACCATTGTATGGCACTGCCCCTATATAACTCTACCAATTCAGTTGCGAGTTCACCAGCCTATGAACTGCCAACAGGAAGTGATCTCTGCTACTGGTAAGCGCGGGAAATTTGAATTTGAAAATTTCAAAACAAAAATCGCATGACAAATAAAAAATCGCAGATGGTAAATATAAGAATTGAACGGCTTTCAGTTGGCATTCATAGTCAATATGAATTCCAACTGGACAGAGGCAAATTCAACATGAAGCGCTAGCGCGCTTCATGTTGAATTTGCCTCTGTCCAGTTGGAATTCATATTGACTATGAATGCCAACTGAAAGCAGTTCAATGCTTAAATGACTGCATGTAACATGTATGACTGCGTGTAACATGTATGACTGTATGTAATATGTATGTAACATGTATGACTGTATGTAATATGTATGTAACATGTATGACTGTATGTAACATGTATGACTGTATGTAACATGTATTACTGTATGTAACATGTATGACTATGTAATATGTATGTAACATGTATGAATGTAAGTAACATGTATGAATGTATGTAACATGTATGAATGTATGTAACATGTATGACTGTATGTAACATGTATGACTGTATGTAATATGTATGTAACATGTATGACTGTGTGTAACATGTATGACTATGTAACATGTATGACAGTATGTAACATGTATGACTGTATGTAACATGTATGACTGTATGTAACATGTATGACTGTATGTAACATGTTAGACTGTATGTAATATGTATGACTGTATGTAACATGTATGACAGTATGTAACATGTATGACTGTATGTAACATGTATGACTGTGTGTAACATGTATGACTGTGTGTAACATGTATGACTGTGTGTAACATGTATGACTGTATGTAATATGTATGTAACATGTATGACTGTATGTAATATGTATGTAACATGTATGACTGTATGTAACATGTATGACAGTATGTAACATGTATGACTGTATGTAACATGTATGTAACATGTAGACTGATTAAAAGGGTAAAAACTGTACGACGTAGAACAGGATGACTGTATTAACTTATGACTGTTGTACATGTATGACTGTAGTAACATGTATTAAATGTATCTGTTGTAACAGTTGACTGTTTTTAACAGTTGTCATGTATGCCCGTAGAAACATGTATGACTTATGTAACTTTATGACTGTTGAAACATGTATGACTGTTGTAACTGTTGTACAGATGACTGTTGTCATTTTGACTTTGAAACTGTATTAACATGTATGACAGTTTTAAACATGGGGGCTGTATTTATTGACTATGAAAACCGATGACTGTATTAACTGTAGAAACATGTAGAAAGTATGAAACATGTAACGTAGTAACAGTATGACTGAAATGTACTTTGACGGGTATGTAACAGTTAGATTTAATATTAGGAACCTGATGACAGATGAAACATGTATGTAACGTATGACAATTTTTAAACTTTAGCTGTTTAAACAGTATGACTGTTGTCATGTATGACTGTATTAACAGTTAGACTGTATGTATTGTATGAGTATTAACTGTATACAGTTTTAAACATGTATGACTGTATGAACTGTATTACTGTGTTAACATGATGACTGAAAAGTAACATGTATGACGTGTGAACATGATGACGTAGAAACATGTTAGACGAAATGTACATGTATACTATTAACATGTATGACTTTACGAAAACATTATGCTGTATGTAATGTTGTTACATGTTGACTGTTTTAAAAATTTGTATTAACATGTATACGATGTAACATGTTAACATGTATGTAAAATTATTAACATTATGACAAAATGTAACATTTTTTGTAACTGTATTACAGTATGACGTAAGAAAAGTATTAATATGTATGACTGTATGTAACATTATGACTGTTGAAAATGTAAACTGTAGGAACATTATACATATTAACTGTATGACTGTATGTTGTAAAACATTATTAACATGTATGACTGTTGTAACATTTAAAACAGTTGACTGTGTACATGTATGTAACATGTATGAACATTATGACTGTATTAACATGTATGACTGTTTTTAACGTAGTAACAGTTGACTGATGTAACATGTTACTGTATGTAACTTATGACTTATTTAACTGTATGAAACTTTTTCTTATGTCCATGTAGACTGGGTGTAATTATGACTTATTTAACATGTTAGCTTATTCATGTATGCTTTTGAACAGTATGACTGTTGAAACATGTATGAAACAGTATGTAACATGTAGCATTAGTAACATTAGAAATATGTTGCTGTATGTACATTATGACGTCGAAACATTTTGATGTTTTAAACCTTAGCTGTGGAAATTTATACGTATGTAACTTTATACTGTATTACGTATGCGTGTGAAACAGAGCTTTGTGTCCCTGTATAAAATGTAAATTAGACTGTATTAAAAAGTAGACGTAGTAACATGTATGCTGTTGTAATATTATGCCCAGTATGAAAACATGTATGACTGTATTACATGTAACATGTATGTAACATGTATGACAGTATGTAACATGTATGACTGTATGTAACATGTATGTAACATGTATGACTGTATGTAATATGTATGACTGTATGTAACATGTATGACTGTATGTAACATGTCTGACAGTATATAACATGTATGACTGTATGTAACATGTATGTAACATGTATGACAGTATGTAACATGTACGACTGTATGTAATATGTATGACAGTATGTAACATGTATGTAACATGTATGTAATATGTATGACAGTATGTAACATGTATGACAGTATGTAACATGTATGACTGTATGTAACATGTATGACAGTATGTAACATGTATGACTGTATGTAACATGTATGTAACATGTATGACTGTATGTAACATGTATGTAACATGTATGTAATATGTATGACAGTATGTAACATGTATGACTGTATGTAACATGTATGACTGTATGTAACATGTATGACAGTATGTAACGTGTATGACAGTACGTAACATGTATGACTGTACGTAACATGTATGACTGTATGTAACATGTATGACTATGTGTAACATGTATGACTGTACGTAACATGTATGACTATGTGTAACATGTATGACTGTATGTAACATGTATGACTGCATGTAAAATGTATGACTGTATGTAACATGTATGACTGTATGTAACATGTATGTCTGTATATAACATGTATGTAACATGTATCACTGTATGTAGCATGTATGACTGTATGTAACATGTATGACTGTATGTAACATGTATGACTGTATGTAACATGTATGACTGTATGTAACATGTATGACTGTATGTAACATGTATGACTGTATGTAACATGTATGACTGTATGTAACATGTATGACAGTATGTAACACGTATGACTGTATGTAACATGTATGTAACATGTATGACTGTATGTAACATGTATGACTGTATGTAACATGTATGACTGTGTGTAACATGTATGACTGTGTGTAACATGTATGACAGTATGTAACATGTATGACTGTACGTAACATGTATGACTGTATGTAACATGTATGACAGTATGTAATATGTATGTAACATGTATGTAACATGTATGACAGTGTGTAACATGTATGTAACATGTATGACAGTGTGTAACATGTATGTAACATGTATGACAGTGTGTAACATGTATGTAACATGTATGTAACATGTATGACAGTATGTAACACGTATGACTGTATGTAACATGTATGTAACATGTATGACAGTATGTAACACGTATGACTGTATATAACATGTATGTAACATGTATGTAACATGTATGACAGTATGTAACATGTATGACTGTATGTAACATGTATGTAACATGTATGACAGTATGTAACATGTATGTAACATGTATGACTGTATGTAACATGTATGACTGTATGTAACATGTATGACTGTATGTAACATGTATGTAACATGTATGACTGTATGTAACATGTATGACTGTATGTAACATGTAACATGTATGACTGTATGTAACATGTATGACTGTATGTAACATGTATGTAACATGTATGTAATATGTATGACAGTATGTAACATGTATGACTGTGTATAACATGTATGACAGTATGTAACGTGTATGACAGTATGTAACGTGTATGTATTGTATCGATGTCGTATACCTAAAGGGCGTAAGGCCTTCGGAATGAAGCTTGAACTGAATTGAATGTACTATGAAATGAATTCATATTCTTCGCCTCTGTGAAATGTGTAGAATGACACACTCGCCAATACTGCCATGTACAATCCTTGAACACGGACAGCCAGCATTACAAGACATCAAAGGCTATAACAATGAATACACCTGATCGATACCAAATCACCCTTTGCACATCATATGCTGTAAAATCTTGTGTAATTTAACAAAATGTCCATGGTTGCGCTCTTCTGCTATGTTTTATTCAGGTGCACCACAAATTGACAAGTAGGCAAGCAACAATTAACATACCAGGAAGTTATAAGGCCAATCAACTTACGTCTATCACAATTGGTCCAGAAATCCCAGCGTTAAGACATCACTCGAAGTCCGAAGTTACTTATAGTTTACTGTATGGTCTCAATTGGCAGGTTAGAATTGATACTTTACGGTCTCAATTGACAGGTCATAATTGATACTGTATGGCCTCTATTGGCAGGTTATAATTGATACTGTATGGCCTCTACTAACAGGTTATAAATGATGTTGTATCGTCTCTATTGACCGGTTTTGATTGATGTTGTATGGTCTGTATTGGGAGGTTCTACTGAACTGAATTGACTTTTTTTAATACTAGGTCATAATTGTTTTTAATATCTAATACATGTATATATCAATTTCTTCATAATTATATATTCAAAACTATTGTGTGAAATCTATTCTTACAATAGCCTAATAAAAGTGATTGCGATGTATTAAATTGTTGTTTTGTCTCAAGCTGCATATATAACAGCTAGTATTGCTTTATTTAGTAAACTTATTCATCACAAAAAAACACCTAATTATCTCCTTTACTTAATGGCCAATCATGATATTTTGCTGATATTTGATATCTGTATCCTTCTAATCAATTAAAAGATGGGCTGCTGTACAGGATGAATGATCAAATTTTATATTGTATCCACATTGATTGATCCCTACTGTATCCATATTGGGTGTTCCTAACTTTATTCTCATTGGGTGTTCCTTACTTTATCCACATTGGGTGTTCCCTACTGTATCAACATTTTTTGTTCCCTACTGTATCCACATTGGGTGTTCCTTACTTTATCCACATTGGGTGTTCCTTACTTTATCCACATTGGGTGTTCCCTACTGTATCCACATTGGGTGATCCCTACTGTATCCACATTGGGTGTTCCTTACTTTATCCACATTGGGTGTTCCTTACTTTATCCACATTGGGTGTTCCTTACTTTATCCACATTGGATGTTCCCTACTGTATCTACATTGGGTGTTCCTTACTTTATCCACATTGGATGTTCCCTACTGTATCCACATTGGGTGTTCCTTACTTTATCCACTTTGGGTGTTCCCTACTGTATCTACATTGAGTGTTCCTTACTTTATCTACACTAGGTGTTCCCTACTGTATCCACATTGGGTGATCCCTACTATATCCACATTGGGTGTTCCTTACTTTATCCACTTTGGGTGTTCCCTACTGTATCCACATTAGGTGATCCCTACTATATCCACATTGGGTGTTCCCTACTGTATCCACATTGGGTGTTCCTTACTTTATCCACATTGGGTGTTCCTTATTTTATCCACATTGGGTGTTCCCTACTCTATCCACATTGGGTGTTCCTTACTTTATCCACATTTGATGTTCCCTACTGTATCCACATTGAGTGTTCCTTACTTTATCTACACTAGGTGTTCCCTGCTGTATCCACATTGGGTGATCCCTACTATATCCACATTGGGTGTTCCTTACTTTATCAACTTTGGGTGTTCCCTACTGTATCAACATTGGGTGATCCCTACTATATCCACATTGGGTGATCCCTACTGTATCCACATTGGGTGATCCCTACTATATCCACATTGGGTGTTCCTTACTTCATCCACATTGGATGTTCCCTACTGTATCCACATTGGGTGTTCCTTACTTTATCTATACTAGGTGTTCCCTAATATATCCACATTGGGTGATCCCTACTATATCCACATTGGGTGTTCTCTACTGTATCCACATTGGGTGTTCTTTACTTTATCCACATTGGGTGTTCTTTACTTTATCCACATTGGGTGTTCCTTACTTTATCCACTTTGCGTGTTCCCTACTATATCCACATTCGGTGTTCCCTACTGTATCCACATTGGGTGTTCCTTACTTTTTCCACATTGGGTGTTCACTACTGTATCCACATTGGGTGATCCCTACTATATCCACATTGGGTGTTCCTTACTGTATCCACATTGGGTGTTCTTTACTTTATCTACACTAGGTGATCCCTACTATATCCACATTGGGTGTTCCCTACTGTATCCACATTGGGTGTTCCTTACTTTATCCACATTGGGTGTTCCTTACTTTATCTGCATTGATTGTTCTCTAATGTATCCACGTCGGCTGGTCCTTACTGTATCCACATTTGATGTTCCTTACTGGATCCACATTCGATGTCCTCTACTATATCCACATTTGATGTTCCCTACTGTATCCAAAATGGGTGTTCCTTACTGTATCCACATTGGATGTTCTCAACTGTATCCACATTTGATGTTCCTTATGGATCCACATTGTGTGTTCCCTACTGTATCCACATTGGGGGTTCTTTACTTATCCACATTGGGAGTTCCTAACTTTATCCACATTGGGTGTCCCTTACTTTATCCACATTTGATGTTCCCTACTGTATCCACATTGGGTGTCCCTTACTGTATCCACATTGGGTGTTCCTTACTGTATCCACAATGGGTGTTCCTACCTGTATCCACATTGGGTGTTCCTTACTTTATCCACATTGGATGTTCCCTACTGTATCAACGTTCGGTGTTCCTTACTTTATCCACATTGGATGTTCCCTACTGTATCAACGTTCGGTGTTCTTTACTGTATCCACATTTGATGTTCTCTACTGTATCCACATTGGGTGTTTTCTATTGTATCCATATTGATTGTTCCTTACTGTATCCACATTGGTTGTTCCCTACTCTATCCACATTGGGTGTTTCCTACTATATTTACATTGGGTGTTCTCTACTATATCCACATTGGCTGTTCCATGCTTATCCACATTGAGTGTTCCCTACTGTATCCACATTGGGTGTTCCCTACCGTATCCACATTGGGTGTTCCTTACTTTATCCACATTGATTGTTCTCTACTCTATCCACATTGGGTGTTCCTTTCTTTATCCACATTGATTGTTCTCTACTCTATCCACATTGGGTGTTCCTTACTTTATTCACATTTGATGTTCCCTACTGTATCCACATTGGGTGTCCCTTACTGTAACCACATTGGGGGTTCTTTACTGTATCCACATTGGGAGTTCCTAACTTTATCCACATTGGGCGTCCCTTACTGTATCCACATTTGATGTTCCCTACTGTATCCACATTGGGTGTCCCTTACTGTATCCACATTGGGTGTTCCTTACTGTATCCACAATGGGTGTTCCTACCTGTATCCACATTGGGTGTTCCTTACTTTATCCACATTGGATGTTCCCTACTGTATCAACGTTCGGTGTTCCTTACTTTATCCACATTTGATGTTCTCTACTGTATCCACATTGGGTGTTTTCTATTGTATCCATATTGATTGTTCCTTACTGTATCCACATTGGGTGTTCCCTACTCTATCCACATTGGGTGTTTCCTACTATATTTACATTGGGTGTTTCCTACTATATTTACATTGGGTGTTCCCTACTCTATCCACATTGGGTGTTCCTTTCTTTATCCACATTGATTGTTCTCTACTCTATCCACATTGGGTGTTCCTTACTTTATTCACATTTGATGTTCCCTACTGTATCCACATTGATTGTTCCTTACTTTATCCACATTGGGTGTTCTTTACTGTATCCACATTGGGTGTTCCTTACTTTATTCACATTGGATGTTCCCTACTGTATCCACATTGATTGTTCCTTACTTTATCCACATTGGGTGTTCCTTACTGTATCCACATTGGATGTTCCCTACTTTATCCACATTGGGTGTTCCTTACTTTATCCACATTGGGTGATCCCTACTATACACTGTATCCACATTTGGTATTCTTTACTGTATCCACATTTGATGTTCCTTACTTTATCCACATTGGATGCTCCCTACTGCATCTACATTTGGTGTTCCTTACTGTATCCACATTAGATGTTCCCTACTGTATCCACATTTGATGTTCCATACTGTATCCACATTGAGTGTTCCCTACTGTATCCACATTGGGTGTTCCTTACTTTATCCACATTGGATGTTCCCTACTGTATTCACATTGGGTGTTCCCTGCTCTAGCCACATTGGGTGTTCCCTAATTATCCACATTGGGTGTTCCTTACTGTATCCACATTAGATGTTCCCTACTGTATCCACATTTGAGGTTCCCTACCGTATCCACATTGGGTGTTCTTTACTGTATCCACATTGATTGTTCTCTACTGTATCCACATTGGGTGTTCCTTACTGTATCCACATTGGGTGTTCCTTACTGTATCCACATTGGGTGTTCCTTATTTTATCCACATTGGGAGTTCCTTATTTTATCCACATTGGGTGTTCCTTACTTTATCCACATTGGGTGTTCCTTACTGTATCCACATTGGGTGTTCCTTACTTTATCCACATTGGGAGTTCCTTATTTTATCCACATTGGGTGTTCCTTATTTTATCTACATTGGGTGTTCCCTACTGTATCCACATTGGATGTTCTCTACTGTATCCACATTGGGTGTTCCTTATTTTATCCACATTGGATGTTCTCTACTGTAGCCACATTGGGTGTTCCCTACTGTATCCACATTGGATGTTCTCTAGTGTATCCACATTGGGTGTTCTCTACTGTATCCATATTAGATGTTCTGTATCCATATAGGATGTTTTCTACTGTATCCACATTGATTGTTCTCTACTCTATCCACATTGGGTGTTCCTTATTTTATCCACATTTGGTGTTCCCTACTGTATCTACATTTGATGTTCTCTACTGTATCCACATTGGGTGTTCCTTATTTTATCCACATTGGATGTTCTCTACTGTATCCACATTGGGTGTTCCCTACTGTATCCACATTGGGTGTTCTCTGCTCTAGCCACATTGGGTGTTCCTTGCTGTATCCACATTGGGTGTTCCTTACTTTATTCACATTGGATGTTCCCTACTGTATCCACATTGATTGTTCCTTACTTTATCCACATTGGGTGTTCCTTACTGTATCCACATTGGATGTTCCCTACTTTATCCACATTGGGTGTTCCTTACTTTATCCACATTGGGTGATCCCTACTATACACTGTATCCACATTTGGTATTCTTTACTGTATCCACATTTGATGTTCCTTACTTTATCCACATTGGATGCTCCCTACTGTATCCACATTGGGTGTTCCTTACTGTATCCACATTAGATGTTCCCTACTGTATCCACATTTGATGTTCCATACTGTATCCACATTGAGTGTTCCCTACTGTATCCACATTGGGTGTTCCTTACTTTATCCACATTGGATGTTCCCTACTGTATTCACATTGGGTGTTCCCTGCTCTAGCCACATTGGGTGTTCCCTAATTATCCACATTGGGTGTTCCTTACTGTATCCACATTAGATGTTCCCTACTGTATCCACATTTGAGGTTCCCTACCGTATCCACATTGGGTGTTCTTTACTGTATCCACATTGGTTGTTCTCTACTGTATCCACATTGGGTGTTCCTTACTGTATCCACATTGGGTGTTCCTTACTGTATCCACATTGGGTGTTCCTTATTTTATCCACATTGGGAGTTCCTTATTTTATCCACATTGGGTGTTCCTTACTTTATCCACATTGGGTGTTCCTTACTGTATCCACATTGGGTGTTCCTTACTTTATCCACATTGGGAGTTCTTATTTTATCCACATTGGGTGTTCCTTATTTTATCTACATTGGGTGTTCCCTACTGTATCCATATTGGATGTTCTTTACTTTATCCACATGGGTGTTCCTTATTTTATCCACATTGGATGTTCTCTACTGTAGCCACATTGGGTGTTCCCTACTGTATCCACATTGGATGTTCTCTAGTGTATCCACATTGGGTGTTCTCTACTGTATCCATATTAGATGTTCTGTATCCATATAGGATGTTTTCTACTGTATCCACATTGATTGTTCTCTACTCTATCCACATTGGGTGTTCCTTATTTTATCCACATTGGGTGTTCCCTACTCTATCCACATTGGGTGTTCCCTACTGTATCAACATTTTTTGTTCTCTACTGTATCCACATTGGGTGTTCCTTACTTGATCCACATTGGGTGTTCTCTACTGTATCCACATTGGGGTGTTCCCTACTGTATCCACATTGGGTGTTCCCTACTGTATCCACATTGGGTGTTCCTTACTGTATCCACATTGGGTGTTCCTTACTTTATTCACATTGGGTGTTCCCTACTGTATCCACATTGGGTGTTCCTTACTTTATCCACATTGGGTGTTCCTTACTGTATCCACATTGGATGTTCCCTACTTTATCCACATTGGGTGTTCCTTACTTTATCCACATTGGGTGATCCCTACTATACACTGTATCCACATTTGGTATTCTTTACTGTATCCACATTTGATGTTCCTTACTTTATCCACATTGGATGCTCCCTACTGTATCCACATTGGGTGTTCCTTACTGTATCCACATTAGATGTTCCCTACTGTATCCACATTTGATGTTCCATACTGTATCCACATTGAGTGTTCCCTACTGTATCCACATTGGGTGTTCCTTACTTTATCCACATTGGATGTTCCCTACTGTATTCACATTGGGTGTTCCCTGCTCTAGCCACATTGGGTGTTCCCTAATTATCCACATTGGGTGTTCCTTACTGTATCCACATTAGATGTTCCCTACTGTATCCACATTTGAGGTTCCCTACTGTATTCACATTGGGCGTTCCCTACTCTATCCACATTGGGTGTTCTTTACTGTATCCACATTGATTGTTCTCTACTGTATCCACAGTGGGTGTTCCTTACTGTATCCACGTTAGGTGTTCCTTACTGTATCCACATTGGGTGTTCCTTATTTTATCCACATTTGGTGTTCCTTACTTATCCACATTGGGTGTTCCTTACTTTATCCACATTGGGTGTTCCTTACTGTATCCACATTGGGTGTTCCTTACTTTATCCACATTGGGAGTTCCTTATTTTATCCACATTGGGTGTTCCTTATTTTATCTACATTGGGTGTTCCCTACTGTATCCACATTGGGTGTTCTCTACTGTATCCACATTGGGTGTTCCTTATTTTATCCACATTGGATGTTCTCTACTGTAGCCACATTGGGTGTTCCCTACTGTATCCACATTGGATGTTCTCTAGTGTATCCACATTGGGTGTTCTCTACTGTATCCATATTAGATGTTCTGTATCCATATAGGATGTTTTCTACTGTATCCACATTGATTGTTCTCTACTCTATCCACATTGGGTGTTCCTTATTTTATCCACATTTGGTGTTCCCTACTGTATCTACATTTGATGTTCTCTACTGTATCCACATTGGGTGTTCCTTATTTTATCCACATTGGATGTTCTCTACTGTATCCACATTGGGTGTTCCCTACTGTATCCACATTGGGTGTTCCTTACTGTATCCACATTGGGTGTTCCTTACTGTATCCACATTGAATGTTCCCTACTGTATCCACATTGGCTGTTCCATGCTTATCCGCATTGAGTGTTCCCTACTGTATCCATATTGGATATTCTCTACTGTATCCACATTTGGTGTTCCCTACTGTATCCACATTGGGTGTTCCCTACTGTATCCACATTGGGTGTTCTTTACTGTATCCACATTGGGTGTTCCCTACTGTATCCACATTGGGGGTTCTCTACTGTATCTTTGGTTTGGTCTGTTTTTGTTTAACGTCCTATTAACAGGCAGGGTCATTTAAGGACGTGCCAGGTTTTGGAGGTGGAAGAAAGCCAGAGTACCTGGAGAAATGTAGGTTTCGAACTCGCAACCCAGAGGTGAAGGGCTAGTGATAGTGTGTTGAGACACCTTAACCACTCTGCCCCTCTACTGTAACCTACATTTGATGTCTTCTACAGTATCCACATTGGATGTTCCATTCTGTATCTGCAATGGACGTGTCTGACTGAGCTGTTCAAACAATCAGTAGTTGTAACAAAAGGCTCAATGAGCCTGTATCGCTCACCTGCTTCTTATACAACTTCCAGTTTCATCGAGGTCATTGATGTGAATACCAATTGATTCAAATATAAGAATAAGATAGGTTTACTCATCGAAATACATTGTGTAGCCCTTCTTCCTAGCACATCAAGTCTATGGGTCTCTTGGTTGAGGCCCAATATCAAGTCCCTGGGCCTTTTGGTTATTGATCCCAGTGATTTTGAAAGTCGACAAGTAATTCATCTGACCAAAATTGGTAGCCCTTCATCTTAGCATGCTACATTGTACAGTCCCAATATTGAGTCTATGTGGCTCTTTGTTATGAAGAAGTTGTTTAAAGGAAAAATTGACGCCAGACTAACAACAGCTGGACGCTGTACCATGGCATAAACTCCTTTTCCCTTTTTAGCAGATGAGCTAATAAATGAAAACAGCCATGTAATTTATTTCCAAAATTATCTTTATTTCATACAAAGTATACACTTACAGTGCCTTTGTCGAACTATAGTAAAGTCATATTAAATGGAAACAATGAAGGCATAGCAAGTTTAGAGATAAATGAATATGGTAAGTTTCAAGGTAGCAACATAGTGCTAAAATGTCAATAAATGCAACGCTACTCCTCTGGAATACATAATACAAAGAGGTTGATTCTAATAAAATGTAGGCATTCTTCAACTACAGTGATCTCTTACACAAGACCCAAGAAATGTACTCAATACAAACTCAGCCACAAAAATCTTTCGAGCTATCCAGTCAGACTTCACTCTTTTTTCCTCCTCACTCTTAATTCTTTTATTTTTGTAAAACAAATTAGCTAACCATAATCATATACCAATAGCACGCGAAATGGCAAAAAAAAATGTGGCCAAAAATTATAAATCTCAACAATTATCAAGTAAGAAAAAAAAAGAGAAAAAAAAAGAGACATTCTGATTAAAAGTAAAACAAATTTCAAAAACAACCATACACGATTCACATAGATGAATGATAAAAGAATTTGCTCTGAATTAATTAATTCAATAATAGACTTGAAATGTACCATGATGTTTACTTAGCTCAGTATATGTATATTTGTATAAAATCTAACATTACACAAGAAACAGCACACTGGCGCAATACAACACAAAATTGGTATGCAACGATTGTTTCCTTATTATAGCAGAACCTGAATATCAATATTCTGTGCTTCTGTTAATACAAGTTACTTGGATCTTATATGAACACATGTGTGTAAGAATTAATCACGTGGTATGGGACCTAGTCATACATCAATCTTGTGTAGACTAGAGAGAACCAAGAAATCTTACATGGCAGTTCATTTCATAATTAAACATTTTAATTATTGAATATTAAGGTATATACATGTATTTAAAGATCATAAAGGGTGTTTAACACACCATGGTGTAATCTAAATCAAATAAACAGAGAGCACCAGTTAAGGTCTTGCTTCAAGAGATATCCAGGTGGCAAATATTACACAATACAGCCTACAGCATCAAAATAAGAGAAACATTTTAATACCACCAATAAAAGAATCTTCTGTTTTAATAGTAATGCTTGGCACAGAAGTGGGCATGAATAACAAAACAAAACTTCAATATAAATTTTCTATTATATATATACCGGAGTATACAAACAGCTAATCAACAGGGAAAAATAATTGAAAGTAAAAATTATATCAAAAACGGTGTGAAGCACTACAAATGAAGTCTTTACCGATAGATACATGTGTACACAGTGTTTAGAAGCATTAAGAAAACAAATCAGGTTGTCAAATTGACAACTAACATTATCACTGATGGTACATGTAGGTATTGTTAACAGAAAATAAACCCTTGGAAATATGAAAACAAGCATTAAACTACTATAAGTGGGGAACATTAGTATAAACAGTTCCAGAATAATGCAGTAATGTTGATAGTAACAAAGTTTAACAGTTGTATAATACAAATTCTCAAAAACATTTGTTTGTATTAGAGCTAACGGGAGCCAACTCCTGTACAGGAAGATTGGATAGATAGAGGTTGGTTCTGGCCTACTTCATGCATCAAATGTTTTGACTACGACGCTACCATAAGTATTTTCAAAAGAAGACATCTCGGCTACTCTAGTGAGTCTAATTAATTTTTGATCAACTACTGATTTCCTTTGGTCAAACAACAACAACTAGATGCCATATGTTAACACATTAGATGGAAGAGCCCGACTATAGTAAATAATTGACACCGGAATTAGGCCATGTTAACACATAAGATGGGACAGCCCGACAACTGTAAATATTTGACACCAGAAGTAGGCCAAAATCAGAAAATTATAGCAAACAAACAAATGTACAGCACCTAAAAATATTCTAGAAACTTTCATTGAGGTAAAGAATACTAACGATGTAAACATTAACAATATAGTACTCACTATAATAGTGAGTTAAAATACATAGTATTACCTGGTCAGTACTAGTATGATGTCATTTTAAATGAATGAGATCAATTTGTGGTCTTGTTATGTAATGAATGTGCATGAAAACCGACAACAAACATAGGCAATTGTGAAAAAAACCTTTAGGTTGTAGATATTCCTGCATTAGGAAATTTTAGATTTATATGGCATTAGTACTTTAAATTCTGTATACGCATACAAAGTTTGTGGCAATTAATACCTCCAAGATGCTTCACCTGCACAGCAACAGTTGAGATATAAAGAGACGGCCTCATTTCCTTTAATTAAAATGTATTTCTGACCTTGACCAATGACCAATGGCCTTCTAAATCAAAGAACAATCTTAAGAAAATGTTTTTAGTCAGGAAGCATTGTTTGATATTGGGGCAGCAAAAGAAAACTTCATTTTTTATGGAACAGATCTTACAGAAAGTGACCTTGACCTTGTTTTACTGTAATAAGTTCAAAAAATTCCTTTTTGCATATTTTGATCCTATAAATTACCGCATTATCTAACATTCAAGATAATGTACAGGATAATTTGAGTATAAGCCTTTCATGCTGACTAAAATTGAAAACTGGATCACCAGAAAATGAGAGATGATAAGAGAACACTCCAATGTGACTACAGGAACAATCCAAATCCTCCATCTACACAAGACAAAATCAGCTCCAAGGCAAATTGACAAAGGTCTACACACTTCCCTCCAATATGATGTAACATCCTAAATAGACCACAACCTTTTAACTTTACAATATACACTCTACAGCATTCATACAAAAAAGGACACATTGAACAGTGTTGAAATATTAATTGGTCTATCAATGACGAACTCACCAGTATATGTATAGGAATTCACAACGAGGAACAAATGATGTAATGCAATCGCATGAAACAGAAATTCACAAAAAAGATACAAGAGATAGTCAATCATCCAATCATTTCTCCATTTACAACACATTTTCTCATTCTCTTGACAATTTACATGTCTCGCACTCCTTGGCAGATTAAACAGTCTGGGTTCTAATACAACAGACATCAAGAGGCTTTTCCAATTTTCTTTTTCGCCTGTTGAAGAAGTTCATCAAAGTCTAGAGGTTTTTTAGAATTAAGACTCTGAAGTGGATTCAATTCCTCCACCAATTCAATATCTCCATCTGTGACAACAGAAAGAAAATAAAATTCACTGGATGTCACATGCATTGATTAGATTTGATCAAATTCTCAGATATGAAAATTGAACATGATGAAATTCTGATTTTATAATCAATCCTGAAAGTTTGCTTCTTTATATCATATTACTCCCAGCAACACATTTCAGTTTATGCAACACATAATTATCCGATACATAAAGTCCACTTGGCAAAATATTTTTTCGACCAAAAACAAAAACTAAAGGTAAATCTATTTATTTTACAACAATTGCAAAACAAGTTATATCAATATATCAATCACTCTTGTTGGTGTGGATGGAAGTTGACGAGAGGTCTTACTGTTGGAGGAAATCGAGTACCCGGAGAAAACATGTGGTCAAGCAGGGTAACCCCATACCTTTTTCACGTCCCTATTGGGGATCTCTAGCTGCCTAGATAAAAAGTATGTTACCACTGTGCCACCTGACCACCCTATATCCATAAGGATAAGTATTTCAGGGTGGGGTGGGGGTGTTGAACCCAGGTCTCCCCAACCCTGGCAACACCTATCAATTGATATATATGTGTAGATACAATTATTACATAGTTCTAAGTGTATACATATCTACAGCTGGGGGAATATTACATAGTTCTAAGTGTATACATATCTACTGCTGGGGGAATCAAATATTTGTATTTGTATTGTGGAAAAAAAATTCTGTTGCCATTGATTGTTTAAATGAGTATGGTTTCAGATACATATTAATATTCTAAATACAAACCTAAATCCTCATATTCTGTTTCACAGAACTTCCTGCGACCTCCAAAGCACAGCTCAAATGGTGGGCTATCCTGCATGTCATTTCCCTCTGAAATAAAATGAGAACATTTTCCCATTAAGATATGCTACTCTTTTACACAAGAGAATTATTTATACCAACTAGTTTCTAAGCATAGCAGTGCTATTAAGATTTGAACAGCAATGTAGAAAAACATCCTAACCTGGCATTAAGTATAGATACAGATCTGGATCTTCACCTTGGGATTCTTACATTTGGTATTGCGAATAAAGCAAAAACGTTTTGTCAAAGACAGAAATCAGAACATTATGATAAGGAAGACAAATTTCACAGTACAAACATTTTCAAACCAAAAGTGAGTAAGTCTGACACACTACAACACCCTTTCCCTTTTATCTGAAACTCTCCAGAAACATGCCCATTTGAGTACAGCCAATTTCTCTAATATCCTATTTTTTTAATACTGATGATATCTGATATCAATGCTGTGAAGGTATGCTAAGGGAAAACATGCTGAGCGAGTTACCTGAAAATCAGTCTAAAGGCCAACTATTCGGAGTTGGTGACCAGAAATGTTGAAAATGAAACTTTGCTTGAAGTTCGTGACCTTGTACTTGACATTTAACTTATTATTTCCTTAATCAAATTCAAACTTTTTCAAGAAACCTGTAAATTGTCATTGAAATCTATCAATTTCAAAGTAACCAAAAACTGAAGGTAAATATTCCATCTTTTTTGCCTACCAGAGGTGGCCCTCGTACACTGACAGTGCCTACAACTTACTTTCTATAGCAGCATAGGCATCACAGGTGTAGGAAAATGTCACAAAGCCATAATTGTCACTGCAAGAGAGAAAACTTATTTCAGCAAATATTCAAGCCATTTCAGATGTAGTCTAACAAAAATTAAGTAAAGAATACTTTGACATCCATCATTTAATTGTAATAGGGTAAGTCAATATTTTTTTTACATATGATACTTCCTGTTAAATTTAACTTACTGGACCAAACACTCCATTTTCTATAAAAGTAAACCAGGAGACTACATTTTCTTTGTTTTACATAAAATCTTACTCCCCCCCCATAAATTAACTAAGAATTAATTTTACATCTTATTTTCAATATGCCGCATGAGTGCTGCCTTTACAAAAATAAAATACACCTTCCCACATGCGATACCAATGCTCTGTAATTCCAACCAGGAGACACCTACCCATGCTCCGTAATCTCAACCCTGAGATATCTACCCATGCTCCGTGATACCCACCCAAAGATACTCTACTTTGGAATATTTTGGATGTGGTTATATTTTGGTTTATTTGGTACCTGGGGTGAATGAGCCAAAATAAAACACACCCAAAATTCCGCGACCTGTGTTGGAATATTGTTTTTTGATAAAAACGCGTTAATAAAGGTATGTTTTCATCTAAATGTGTCATAAAATTTATTCAAAATTTTTTTCATATTGATTGTTGCATTAGCTGGACACATTAAAATTCATTCACATTGTTTTCATATTGATTGTTGCATTAGCTGTGTTCAAGGTCAAGTCTCGATCGATCGATTAACTTGTGTACAAAGCAAAGACTGTTTTCCTGTGAAACCAGGTGAGACGAAATACAAAAGGCTTATACTGATATGTTCCCAGAAAATACCTATTCAAACAAAGGCAATATCTCAGGTAGGTGATGAAATCCTGTCACTTAGCCACAGAGCTTTTAATCCCTGTGTATGTGTCTATGCGACATGGCTTCTAAATAGATAAACTTTCGTAGCGTAATGAACAAACATATCAATTACATAACTACAGGTAAGTGCCAAAATTTAACATACATGATGGTAAATGCCAAAATTTGACACACCAATATTTAACCAACCTATCTTTAGCAAAAAGCGCCAAAATTTGGAGACACCAAAATATCCCAAAGTACGGTAGCTTCCGATGCTCCCCAATTCCCCAATCTGTGATACCTTCCCATGCTCCCTGATCCCCACCCTGAGATACCTACCCATCCTCCCTGATCCCCACCCCGAGATACCTACCCATGCTCCCTGATCCCCACCCTGAGATACCTACCCATGCTCCCTGATCCCCACCCCGAGATACCTACCCATGCTCCCTGATCCCCACCCTGAGATACCTACCCATGCTCCCTGATCCCCACCCCGAGATACCTGCCCATGCTCCCTGATCCCAACCCCGAGATACCTACCCATGCTCCCTGATCCCCACCATGAGATACCTACCCATGCTCCCTGATCCCACCCCGAGATACCTACCCATGCTCCCTGATCCCCACCCCGAGATACCTGCCCATGCTTCCTGATCCCCACCCTGAGATACCTACCCATGCTCCCTGATCCCCACCCCGAGATACCTACCCATGCTCCCTGATCCCCACCATGAGATACCTACCCATGCTCCCTGATCCCCACCCTGAGATACCTACCCATGCTCCCTGATCCCCACCCCGAGATACCTGCCCATGCTTCCTGATCCCCACCCTGAGATACCTACCCATGCTCCCTGATCCCCACCCCGAGATACCTACCCATGCTCCCTGATCCCCACCCTGAGATACCTACCCATGCTCCCTGATCCCTACCCTGAGATACCTAACCACGCTCCCTGATCCCTACCCCGAGATACCTACCCATACTCCCTGATCCCTACCCTGAGATACCTACCCACGCTCCCTGATCCCTACCCTGAGATACCTACCCACGCTCCCTGATACCCATGCTCCCTGATCCCCACCATGAGATACCTACCCATGCTCCCTGATCCCCACCCCGAGATACCTACCCATGCTCCCTGATCCCCACCCCGAGATACCTACCCATGCTCCCTGATCCCTACCCTGAGATACCTACCCATGCTCCCTGATCCCTACCCTGAGATACCTACCCATGCTCCCTGATCCCTACCCTGAGATACCTAACCACGCTTCCTGATCCCCACCCCGAGATACCTACCCATGCTCCCTGATCCCCACCCCGAGATACCTACCCATGCTCCCTGATCCCCACCCTGAGATACCTACCCATGCTTCCTGATCCCCACCCCGAGATACCTACCCATGCTCCCTGATCCCTACCCTGAGATACCTACCCATGCTCCCTGATCCCCACCCCGAGATACCTACCCACGCTCCCTGATCCCCACCCTGAGATACCTACCCATGCTCCCTGATCCCCACCCCGAGATACCTACCCATGCTCCCTGATCCCTACCCCGAGATACCTACCCATGCTCCCTGATCCCCACCCTGTGATACCTACCCATGCTCTCTGATCCCCACCCTGAGATACCTACCCATGCTCCCTGATCCCCACCCCGAGATACCTACCAATGCTCCCTGATCCCTACCCTGAGATACCTACCCATGCTCCCTGATCCCCACCCCGAGATACCTACCCATGCTCCCTGATCCCCACCCTGAGATACCTTCCCATGCTCCCCACCCTGAGATACCTACCCATGCTCCCTGATCCCCACACGGAGATACCTACCCATGCTCCCTGATCCCCACCCTGAGATACCTACCCACGCTCCCTGATCCCCACCCTGAGATACCTACCCATGCTCCCTGATCCCCACCCTGAGATACCTACCCATGCTCCCTGATCCCCACCCCGAGATACCTACCCACGCTCCCTGATCCCTACCCTGATATACCTACCCACGCTCCCTGATCCCTACCCTGAGATACCTACCCATGCTCCCTGATCCCCACCCTGAGATACCTACCGAAGCTCCCTGATCCCCACCCCGAGATACCTACCCATGCTCCCTGATCCCACCCCGAGATACCTACCCATGCTCCCTGATCCCCACCCCGAGATACCTACCCACGCTCCCTGATCCCTACCCTGAGATACCTACCCACGCTCCCTGATCCCCACCCTGAGATACCTACCCACGCTCCCTGATACCCATGCTCCCTGATCCCCACCCTGAGATACCTACCCATACTCCCCGATCCCTACCCTGAGATACCTACCCATACTCCCCGATCCCTACCCTGAGATACCTACCCACGCTCCCTGAAGTGTAGCTGTACATGTTCTATCTCTCCAAATCTCTGAAACCTTTTCCTCATGTCACTTCTTGTGTAATCATTTGGTATTCGACCAACATAGATAATTCGTCGCTCTTCCTGCAGACAGATATGCATCATTATTGTAAATATTTCAATTAATATGATAATTAGAAGAACAATATTAATAAATGAAATTAAAGTCTTAAAACCATGTTTTTGTCGGTTCATAAAATAATGATAATGAAAAATATATCAATTACATCACTCTCTTTGCTCATTAACTCTTTGCATATTTGCTACAGCAGATTAAATCTTTATAAATTCCAGGCATAATTGATAAATATATTGACATTTGACAATTACACCAAGAGGTAATCATGCCCAGTTAAAACAAAAGAGATGTAATTCCTGCAAATCTGAAAACTGTACCACACTAGGATAATCATAACCATCATGTTCAGTTTTACTCATAGGGCAATGTTTTTTCACACAGGATACCAATTACAAACCACCCCATATCAAAATGTTCCAATTTTAAATCATTATTGCCTCATATGTATCAGTCATTTTTCTCTTACCATTTGTTTGTTTTTCTCCTGGTCTCGCATTTGCTTCTGCTCCATTCTCCTTTTTAGCTGAGAAGGACTTAGACCTCTACAAAAGTATAAAAGAAGAGTTTTATCTGACAACCAATCAGATGATAGTACAATGTCAAATCTGACCTTACAATGTTTGAAAATTGTAGGAATAAGTTATATAATGAAGTTTTGTTACATGACTAATATATGTATATTAGGCAGCTGCTGTCTGTGCTATCAACAATATACTGGAAACCGGTACAGGTATGCTGTATCATATCACAGTAAATATATCCCTGTACCATTTCTAACAGCTGCTGTTTTGTTTCCACAACAACATATAATTTTGAAAATTCAATAATACTAAATGGTCTAGAAAATAGTCATAACATGGGCTAACTTTTAAATCTATCAAATCTGTTTGATATAAATTAAAATATGTTTATATCAAGCAATTAGAAACTGACATTTGAAGAAATAAAATACATTCCTGTGTGACAATATTTTGTTACAATAAATTAAAATAGCCATTCCCAATTGAAAGTATGTTCTGTATTTTACCAATTTTGATGAACACCTTGAATTTTCCTGTTGAACCTGGTTGGCATTTTCCCCAAAAAATTATACTTACAAATAAATTGTGAACTAATTGAAAAAAAAAGTAAAAGACTTCACAATATTAGATAAATGAACCCAAAACAATTTCTTAATCTAATATCATTCACATAAATCTTGCTTACAATGTTACTTTGTTTCGTACCTGTGTCTTCCTTCCCTGGAGCGCGATCTTGACCTTGAACGGTCATAGTAGGATCTTGACCTTGACCTCGATCTTGATCTTGAGCTCCAAGAGCTTGAATGCGATCTGGAGCGTGATCTGTAATCCAATTAATTTATTGTAAACATTTCTTCACAAAACTAAACAGTCCACTTTTAATATACATTTCTGATAAAACTGCACAATTGGTCAGATTTTCAAATTTAGATATAATGTATTTGTATTTAGAAAAAAATATTTAAGAAAATGAAAACTGAATCAACTTAAATTGAAAAGATATAAAAAATGTTGAATGTTAAAATAAACCAACCTTGACCATGACCTTGATGAAGATCTGGAACTTGACCCAGAATTGGATGAATATGAGCATCTTCTTTCCCTCCTCCAAGATCTTTTTTTCTCTGTTCTTACAGTCTCTCTTGACCTTGACCTCGAGTATGACTTTGAGCGAGAACGAGATCGAGATCTAGAGGAGGCCACTGAGGGTGACCTTGAACACCGACGAGAATCTATGACCAGTGATGGTGTCTGGCTTCGACTAGAATAGCCACTACTGCACATCTTATTACTTTCTTGAGAAGCTTCCAGGTTGTTTTCTTTATCTACCCCAATACCAGTAGCATTGTCATACTTGGTACTGTTTGTAAAACAACTATAGTAAGCTGGCAGCTTATTGTACACAGAAGGGTCTCTTTTTGGAGAAGGATTCCTTGCAAAGTAATCCTCCACAGTGATACCACGGCGACCTGAGGCTGTGAGTTTGTATTTTACCTCCTTTGCCTGTTTAGCAGGCTTATTGGGTATAGACAGAGCTGTGTAGTATGCTGGAATTTTGTCAAAGTATTTTTCCTCGTCTGCCTCTTTACACTCTGCACTTTTCACTTCTGTGGTATGTTTGCGATAATTTCTTTTACTGATCTTAGCTTGTTTGAGTATTTCCACAAAAGCAGAACATTTACTGCGACGAGACTGGTTAGATGTTGCTGTATTATTATTCTTGAGATCATCATCAACACCTTTCTCTAGAAGTTCATCTATATCCTCCTCCATCTCCTCGGTGTTTTCAGGTAGTGGTTCCTCCTCATCACATATCACTACCTCCTCTGCCACAATTGGGACTTCAACAGTTACCTCATTCTCTATAACCTTTACAGGTACATTAACACAATAGTCATGATCAGTAATCTCATTGAAGTAATCATTACTAACTTCAAACTTGTCTTCTTTCGTCCTCAATATTTCTTTATTTGACTTGACCTCAACAACACATTTTTCCTCTGTGGAATTTTTATTATTAGAGTTGTCTCCCTTAGGTTTAACAGCATTTACATTTGCAGGAAGAAGGGAAACACCTTTGATGGAAGAAGCAACCCCAGAGCAACCTTGAGGGGTTGGTGTGATGGGAGGTGTGTTCACAATACGCTGTAACTTCAGTGGAGCACAGTTAGCAGGCAATGGGGTGGCTTTCCCTCTGCCTCTTTTGGAAGGCATTCCCATTGGTAGCATAATGGTAGATTTCCTTTTCGTTCCAGCACGAATCTTGTCAATAATATGTTTAGAAGGTGTAGAATTTTCATCATTCTCATCTGAGAAAAAAAAAATTGTCCCATTCTTGATAAAATGTAGAATTACTAAATAAACAGCTCATTATTTCAAATCTGTTGCTTTTATTCCAAATTTTACCACAGTATACTCATAAACAGACAAAATATCAAAAATAGCAAGCTCAAAGTTCATGAAAATAACATGCTGTTTTTAACAGGATCATTGTAAACAAACAAATGCATGGTCAAACCAATTAACAATTAAATCCTATAATTACATCAGACCTTCATTATTGTATACTTACTAGTAAAGAAATCTAATCCCTCCACTGTAGAGGTATTGCAGACAGGGGGACTTTTCCTGATAAAATAATAAATTAATACACTAATTAAATACCCAATACTTTAAATCTGTATCTAAGGAAAACATCATATAACAATGCTTGTCTTTAGAATAGTTAAAATTTTAAAAGAAATAAAGCTCATTATAACTCGAGCTTAAAATCTACACTTCCAGATAAAGGCTATTGATTACAATGACGGTACACATGCAGTTTAGAATATCAGCTTGCAATCGTGAAGGTCGGTCTGGCTAGTGACCTTTGTTCTAGATCTACAAGTTTAACATGGTAAATATTTGCAAACATCATTCATTGTACAGCAGTTGAGGCAATAAAATAAATTTGAATTAGAAATTACCAATAAAAAATTAAAGCAGGATCAGGTATTTTATGGATCAGCTGTTACAATTAATACCATCATTTATTTTTTTTCATGTCGACTGATCATCTAAACCAATATTTTCCCACAGAGATTTTGAGGTTTAACTGTATTGTGCTAGGTATACATGTGATATTTATCTTTTCCGTCCCAGGAAGACACACCTGCTCTATGATTGACTCAGCGTATTGAGACATCCCGTCTAATCTGACCCCAGAGATTTAAGACATGTCTTATTTGGTCCTAGAGTATTAGGACATCCTGTCTCATCTGACCCTAGAGTATTAGGACATCCTGTCTAATTTGACCCTAGAGTATTAGGACATCCTGTCTAATTTGACCCTCGAGTATTAGGACATCCTGTCTAATCTGAACCCAGAGTATTAGGACATCCTGTCTAATCTGAACCCAGAGCATTAGGACATCCCATCTAACCTGACCCTCGAGTATTAGGACATCCTGTCTAATCTGAACCCAGAGTATGAGGACATCCTATAGTTTTTGAAATCTGTGTAATACAACTTCTATAATATGATCCCAAAGTAAATGTATGTAGACAACCTGTCTTATCCAACATATACATATAATGCCTAATTACAGAAATGCAATATTTGCATCTAGGGTTTTGCTGTATATGTTCTTAGTAAAACTCAACAACAATCCTTTAAACAATTTTTTTTTACACATTTTTTGTTCCCAGCCAAATATAGATCTTCTGCATATCAAATGATTTCAGCTCTTAATAATTTCAAAGTTTCATTGTTTTAATGAATTTGGTCATGAATGTAAATAGAAAATTATGTATTGGAATTAATGTATAAAAGATATGCTTATTTTTTCTTGAGATCTCCGTCACTATTATATACCTTGATTGATTAGATGCTGGGCTGGAGTTTAGACTTGGCTGTTCAAGGTCATTGTCACCAAGGGATTGTGATGCTGAAATATAAAGCATTCTCTATTCATTTACAGGAACTCAAAGGTATGCTTCTTCTCTATATCACATTTTCTATTACCAAGTTCACCATAATTTTCACATTTAGTTCTTCACCCTAACAACCGAGTTTGACTTGACTATATAATGTTTGAACTTACCTTCCTCAAACTGTTTCAGCAGACTTCCCATGTCAGTAGCTTCTATGCCTGATGGAATAAAATATAAAACTTAAGTGAGGTACAAGCTTTTAGGTACTTCTGCGTGCAAGGCGAGGCCTTAAAAAAATACTATGTTTTACTAACCCAACCAACCCTAATTTTTTGTGCCTACCCTGAAGTTTTCTTTTGCCATTTTCAAGGAAGGACTATCAAAATCATGATTCCTTTTCTATATAAATCCTAATAAAAACTACTTTAAATAAAATAAAAAGATTTTCCCACCCTTATTTGTCTAAGCAGAAACCAATGCATACATTACTTGCCTCACATTGTTATTTTTTTATACATAATGTTCATCACTATACTTCACAATAGCATTAGGGAGCGAGCTAATCAACTACAATGCTTCAGATTGATCGTGCACCTGCGTCAATCCTGCATGTTTTTAAATGACACACGACTTTTGTTTTTGTATGGCCTGCTGTTTGTTCCCGTTCCGTAAAATCATGCAACCAAAATCACATGTTACGAAAACGACAGCAAAATGACATAACACTGTCATGGACAAGTTTGTCATCAAAAAGAGAAGAATCGGTCAGTAGATTATTTTCACATATGAATTATAGTGTGCATATTGATGTCAGATATTTAGACGTAAACTAGAATGGCTATTTGCATTATCATAGATTTGTTTTGGCTCGTAGCAAATTGACCCAGTAGTCACGATTTAGGTCAGCAGGTTTGGTGCTTATAGTGAAGAATCAAAGAATCCATTACGCATAGTCTTGAATGAAATGAATTTTTCAATTGAATGAAGTTCAAGGTCATCTAATTGAACAAATTTGGTGGCCCTTCATCCCAGCATGCTACAGACCTAATATCAGGTTCCTGGGCCTGTTGGTTATTGAGAAGTTGAAAATGTTATTTTTTTACAATGGACATCACTGGACTAAAGGCGACCACAACAGGTGAACTGAGACTTTGTCTCGGGTGACCTAAAAAAATGTATCCATTCATTAAAGTAAACCCCTTACAGCAACTGTCAAACTAAATATCAGAACCCTAGAACACTAATAAAGTTTACTTAAGCCTTTCAACACTTGTACCAAAATATTTAGAAACTAACACTGAAACCAAAACCAGGGTTACAATGTAAGCTCCTCATCTTTTCAAGAGGGATGCTAATTACTGAATACATTTTTTTCGCTGGTTAAATGGGATATTACTTGGGTTCACGGCCCTATATAGTCAAAGAATAGTGGGACTGAAGAACATCCTTGAGTACCCCCTTCAATATGAGGCTAACAACATATCAGTCATCCCTCGTAATAACATTTACAAATTTATAGTAATTCAAATGATGACAACAGACAATTTTATGACTTGTGCCCTGATCAGGGCTCAAACTCATGGTTTATAGAACTTACTCGCCTAGCCAGAAATACCTGCATCTTTTACCACTTTTCCACATTCATGCTCTTAAAAAATGTTGCAAAAGTGCAGTGATGATAAGTTTGCCCAAATATTCCTGCATGAACATAGTGACAAATCCTCTATAAGAGGATACATTTGTATGAATATCTGGATTGCCATTGTATAGAAATGTGCACATTATATTTAACAAAGTACAATTACGATAGGAAATTCAAATCTTTCACTTTTGGATCAACAACACATAGTGCTTTGGGATTTATGGCCCTGACAGCTAGGGTCAATCAATTATGGCCAAACAAAAAACTACTATTATTTTATTTTATTTGAGTTTTACTTTAAAGTCAGAATAAAAATAAACATAATGAATAGATTATGTAAACTTGAGTGCATATATAGACATATAAATATAAAATTGAAATATTAACACAGCAACTGAATTCCATATCATTATAATAGCTAACGTTTTCAAGCCTTGCAGCTCTCTTCAGGCAATTGCATATAAACATGTCAGACATACATATTAACATTGTATTCATAATTAGTGTATACATATGATACAATGAAATACATAGTTACAAAAATCTATACATATGTACATAAAAGCATGTTACGATTGTTCTGTTATTAAGTGGCAAGGTATGATAAACACACCTGTTGCAGGTATTAAATAGAGCTTGGTCTTCATGTATGTAACATATGGCTCACAAATTTTACCTTTAATACCCGAGTCAAATATCACCACCAAGACAATTGATATTTGAACGTTTATACAATACATCTGTCCAACTATTACATTAAGCTACCCCAAGCAGGGTTAACTTGATTTAGAAACCATTTTGACTTGCCATTCTACTGAGTAAGTCAAATTTCCTACACTTAGGGACAATCACCACCATTTCTACCTACCATTTAACCCAGGTATGTCTCCTATACTTGGTACATCTAATAAACCGTCATGCTGGAAATGGGCCAAGTCTGCAATACCATCCAATCCAAAGGAATCGGGGTGATACACTTCATTCAAATCCATTGATCTATTTTTTATCATAAACTGCAAAAACAAAAAGAAAAGGAAATACATTTAAGTATTGGGGCATATTTTGAAGGAGAATAAAATAACAGTAGTTAATACAAGAGGCCCAGAGGGCCTGTATCGCTCACCTGGATTTCATGAGATATGAAACAAGAATGATGATTAAGCATATTTGTCGTATTGCTATGTCAATATATCATAGGCATTTTATATGGGTATGTGAGGTTTTTATGCCAAAAAATGCATTAATCCATGAAATGAAATTGACTTTTGTCGCAACCCCATAAGGTCATTTGTACAATTTTGAATCCCTACCCTAGGGGGATGCTCACAGTCAAATATGAGCAATATCTATTGCTTGGTTTCAGAGGAGAAGTTGTTCATATCAATATAGCCCAATTGACCACATTTGGCCCCGCCCCTCAGGCCCCAGGGGGATCAGCCCCATCATTTGTACAATTTTGAATCCCCACCCCATAGTGATGCTACCAGGCAAATATGAGTGATATCCATTGCTCAGTTTCAGAGAAGAAGTCATTTATATCAATATAGCTATATTGACCCCTTTTGGCAACGCCCCTCAGGCCCCCAGGGGGTCAGCTCTACCATTTGTACAATTTCGAATTCCCACCCAATAGTGATGCTACCAGGCAAATATGAGCAATATCTATTGCTCGGTTTCAGAGAAGAAGTCGTTTATATCAATATAGCCCAATTGACTACATTTGACCCGCCCCTCAGGCCCCTGGGCGGTCAGCCCCATCATTTGTACAATTTTGAATCCCCACCCCATAGTGATGCTACCAGGCAAATAGGAGCAATATCCTTTGCTAGGTTTCAGAGAAGAAGTCGTTTATATCAATATAGCTATATTGACCCCTTTTGGCCCCGCCCCTTAGACCCCTGGGGGTCAGCCCCACCATTTGTACAATTTTTAGTCCCCACCCCATAGGGATGCTTCTGACCAAATTTGGTCAAATTCTGATCTGTGGTTATGAAGAAGAAGTCAATTGTTGACGGACGGATGGACAGACGACGGACGCTACGGTATGGCATTATAAGCTCACCTTGGTCCTTCGGACCAGGTGAGCTAAAAATACTGGTAGCAGTTTATGCCTGGCGAAAAAAAGAAAAACACGAGAATATAAGACTCTTTCTTATGTGTATATGTAGGATAGGGATATTCCACCCGAGGGGTCACAAAATGTGGTGAAACCCGAGGCTTGCCGAGGGTTTTACCACATTTTGTGATCCCGAGGGTGGAATATCCCTATCCTACATACACACATAATGAAAGAGTCTTTTTCTCTCATATCATTACCAAATTTCTGGCGAAAGTCTCCCTCAGCCATCCATTTTCTTCAATTTTTTTATTTCTTTATTTGACGTTTTTACTAAATATACTTGTGATATTCTGAAAGATCATACCCTATTTTGGCAAACTATGTTTGCACACAAATTTCATTCATTTTGTGGTTAAGTGATGAACGAATGAACAATTCGCCGATAAAAATTACCGTAACTTGACCGACTTTTACGTGGCCGTGATCAAATTGTCAACATCCGAGAAAAAGAAGTTCTATCAACAATACTGAAAGCCAACGCTGAAATGGGTTTTCCAGCTTCACATATAATTTGATTTGCACCTCGACATATTTAATCATTTCACAGAACACACTGCACTTTTAAATGTCAAGTCAATTTTGTTTTATAAAATACTACGTCACTGCATGACGTCACGACTGTCATTGGAATTCCATTCATAGTTCAAGGATATTGAGAGTGATGTCGATCTCGATCGCCGTGACGCGGCAATGTTTCGTGGCTGGTAATTTTAAATTCACTGTGATTTTGGCAACTTCGTGTGTGAACCAGCGAACAGCGACTCTATACGAGTATTCGATCTTTTCTGTGACATAGGATTATGTGTTTAACCGGTTGTCTTGATGGAATGACGAAGGTAGGTCAGTCGATAGGCTAACGATGATCATATTGAAAGGCTAGGATGGCAGTTAGTTTTCATGGTTACTCTACACAAATATAGACTCTGAGTTACAATTAAAATAAATATTTTTATATGAACATCGAGGGGTGTCATTTTTACCGAATGTTCGTTCATTTAAGAGCCAATTCCCAACTTCCAAATACACAGGTTACTGAGTAGGCCTAACAGCTACTGACAGTACAGTAGAGTAAACAAATTCCAGGGCCCCCTGCTGACGAAAACGGAACCATTTCATAGGTTGTGACGTTTGACATTTTCTTTTTTATATTTTTTTATGTATGGCTTTTATTTAACTTCCTGTCATTGCCAGGTGATTGTGTGTGTTTACATGTTTTTAATGACAAATGACAAATCTTTCGGGTAGGCAAGTCTGTATTGTACTGTAACTGTTACAACAGGCCTGTAGGCTTAGTCTGTTTGTTACAGTAACGGAGTTATATGTTCGCTCAGATAAAATGTCTAATCGTTTAACCGTGTAGCCCTATTAATTTACTGCTGATATGATATTTATTTATCTAAGAATGTATTTATTTTTATAGTTAAGTCCAACGTTTCAAAACCGACACCGACGATAACGACTGTCGGATGTGAACACAAGCAGACGACGTTGTGAGAGTTGTCCCCCTTGAACGCAGATTAATCCGCGCGCGTGAAATGCTATGTAAGATAGATTTATCTTACATAGCTATCTTACATGGGCAAACTCTATCCAACATGGTGAGATATGAGAGAAAAGGCCATAAATTCCTGTGACAGGCCTTTTGGTAACCGATATGGTTTTTAAGGGCCAGCCTTTTTTTGAGATTAAAAATACACAAATTGCAAAGGAAATTCAGGAGACATCTGCACATTATGGAAATTTTACTTTTAATTTCTTTTTCCTTTTTTCTTGTGAATGGGACATAATATCAAGGCCTAAAATACCTTGATTGATAGGATATGATAATAATGCTCACGAATGTATGGCTGTTTGGGAAATAATCAACATTTTGTTTTATGTTTATAATTTGGTTTAATTAAAAGTTATCTAATTACCAAGCATAACAAATGCTATAATTCAACGTATACCTAAAGGTAGAATTTAAAGGATAATGCATACATAATTCAGTAAATTCACATACCTGCAATTAGTTTGTGCACCAATAGTATACAACAGGTAGATATTTCTTGATATTAAAAGTACTTCATAAATCCAAGTAAGGAACAGTATACAGTATAAATATCTTAATCATATTTTTTCCTCAAAGTATGAAGAGTTATGTCAATCATGTAATGACAACAATGCAGACTTAATTATCCCCAGTAGAATCTGAATGCTCCTGAATGGCTTTTGATCACAGGTAGGGTTGGTGATATCATATCACTGCATCACTGATCAGGTATTCCTTGTACACTGAAATGTAACTCTTGCTAAACACCTGGCATACATCACGTAGTCTACTCATGCAAAATGTATCTCTTATCAAGTACACTTTTGTATTTACATAGAATAGACACAGCTTTTAAACATATTGTTCACGTAGACAATTATATTACCCCAGGTTTGTTCTGCGTATTTTATATGGGACTCATTCAGATAAAATGGGCACCCTCTGTATAAAATGAATGGACGTCCTGAAAATTCATTTCAAATTTCATTTTCTACGCTTATAAGGCTATGGCAACTGCTTCAATTAATGCACACCGATTACTAATGCTACAGACCTAATTTTATGGCCCTTGGCCTCTTGGAATGGCAATGGGTATTCAAAAGAAACTGTTTAAAAGACTTAATATATTTGACCCCTGTGACCTCTTTATCCCAGCATGCTACAGACCCATTATCATTATCTCAGGCCTCTTGCTTATTAGATTAAAATGTAAATAACAAAAATTGTTTATGACACACAATTCCAGACAAAAGGTGATCGCAATAGGTCACTTTATCTTTGGAGGATGTTGAATTTTTCAAAATTCAAAAAAATATTATGATTTCAGACTAAGTTAACAAAAAAGATATGAAGAGTGGGCATAAAATCCAAGGTACACTGCATACCATAGTAGACTAATTATATACTTTTCAGTTGTAGTAAACTAGATCTAGTCTAATACACAGGTCTTTTCAATATAAGCCAAACTGCATGTTTTTATAATCAACAATTATGCATAATACATAAACATACAATCAGCAAAAACAGTAGTAGTAAAGCAATCCTGTTGTAATTCATTATTGATTTGACGGTCTCAAATTGCATATTAAGTGGTAAAATCATAAGTTTATACTAGTATTAATTGTTAAACTGTCTTATAAATATAAGCTATGGTCAAATTATTATGAGCATTATATATACATGTATGTAACTTATTTACAAGTCTAAATATTAATGTTCCATCTGGGTTAGTTGGATAACGATATAATACAGTGGTTTAAATGTTAAATAACACGGTCTGTACATATTCCGACGCAAATATTTATGTGTATACGTGTTAACACTGTACATACAGTACAGTGATAGTAACTAGCGATGTTCTGGTACAGACTGTATAAATATTAACGAGTTTGTATAAATATTACCGAGTCCGAGTTTGTTATGACCTACTATTCAGCAATCAAGCAGAATACGAACAGCGTATGTATTACTGCAGTCATTGTTTTCATGTTTGAACTGTTCCAATCTATTGTACTGCTTCTCCAGTGTAATTCTAGGATTGTCTTTGACCCATTTGCCCATTATTCTCTTTATTGCGGAAGCTGTTATCGTTTTCAACCGAAGTCAATTCACGTTGGAAGCCATTTTTGTTTTCAGGTATTTCATGGGCGCATGCGTTTTATCGCGTATGTCACAAAATTTACATATCCAGACTATTGATCAACGAATTGTGATAACCTTTTTATAATTAATAATTGATGTTTTTTATGTACATATATCGTCAAATTAGAATGGTTATTGTTCATGAGGTTGAATATTTCTTGAAGATATACCCAATAATTAGAAATAATACAAAATAAAAATTGGTTTACCCTGATGTCCCTTTAACTCCAGGATACAACAAATTGTACTGTATGACTTTCATCTGTGGTTAGATGGCTGTCAAAATTTATTAAACAGGATATGCATTCTTTAGCAGTCCAGGTAGAGTGCCCTGTCTGATCATTAAACAACAAAGAAAGAATCCTAAAAGCCACATGAGCCAGGGTGTTTATGTAGTGTTTAGTGGTTTCTGTATTATTTTCAGGCTAATCCTGAGTGAGATAGTCCATGTATTTTCAAAGTCAATATGCTGATAAGCTCTAAGACATCCTTACTAATATACAGGTAAAAAGTTTTAAAATTATGGAAAAACTTCCATGCAGTTATATAACTTTGCACATGTTCAATTCTAAAAAAATAATCTGGGGAAACCTGGTTTTATGCAATCCCAAAACAAATTGTTTGTATCTAGTATACCCTTAATTGCCTCAATGTAAGTATTCATTGGTTAAACTTAAACACATCATAATTTTCACAAACTACGTGTGATCAAAGAATAAAAGAAGGTCAAAGTCACTGAGTGTAATGATATCAAAATATTCTAACATTTGAAAACAATCAGTGCATGAAAATCTTGTATCCTGTTCTGTTTATGTGGTAATATTTGAAGGTGGAAAAGCTGGTGAACTCGAGCATACATGTTTTGGTTTATATTGTTTTAAATGTCATATCAATAGCTATTGGTATTTTAGGACAGGGGCAAACAGTGAAAACCAGTCGCCAACCAGATGAATAACTAAAGGTATTATTACTCAGCTTGTCTTGGAAAATAATTGAAGTACTTTTCAACTTTTTTTTTTTTTTTTTTTTTTGGGGGGGGTGGGAGAGAGAAATTCCAACAAGACCTGAGCAGAGGTGACAAGGCTTTGTTAGCACTGAGAGTCATCATACTCCCTGTCAAAAGGTGGCTTCTGAGCTATATGAAGCCATTGAAGGTGGGTTCATGCATGCACATTCATGCTACAGGTGCAAGGTTTTCCCAGGACACAGGTTTCTTTAGACACAGAAAAAACGTTAATTACTCCCAAACTAAATGTCTGTGCATCCTTGGGATACATTGTAATTCCAAGATCTGCCATACAATTTAGAAATTAAATACAGTTATATTCAATTGACAATTAGCATTCTATTGTGTTGTATTTTATCACTTAAGGCAACATTGTTATACCTGATGACCAATTTGGATGCTGGAACTGCTTTACCATGACTTTATCAATTCTAAAAATTTTAAATGTCATGGGATTCATGGATTTTAAAATAGAACTCACAATTTTCACATCTGAGAGTCCCTTAAGCTTGGACCCTATATATACCATCTTCGCTAGCCAAGGCTTCTGATTACGTTACACTCCACGAACCCTTGGCGGATATAGTCGTGTTCAAACCGTCGCGCCCTGGAATCCCAGGGCAACCAATCAAATCGCATTTTACATTCAGGCTTGGTTTCGCATTAAACAAAAACTGCGGCACCCAGTACAGAACTACATTGTCGACTATGTCATGACATTTTACCTAAATACAGAGATGTACAATCATTGGGGAAACATTCACAGTGTTTGATCAATTTATATGTCATTGATCACACATCTCATCGAAATTGACACAAGCCTTCATGTGTGTCTGTAAACATCACCGATGAAGTACATTGGAAACGCTCATTTTGATTGGTCGAAAATTTCATGAATAAAGGGTGGTAATTTCGAATCTCCGCTAGAGGGCCAGAACCAACGACTATATCCGCCAAGGGTTCGTGGAGTGTAACGTAATCAGAAGCCTTGGCTAGCGAAGATGTATATATACATGCATAACAAAATTACAGAGAAAACCCTGCAGGTATTTCATTCATTTGCAGAAAGCCATGCCACCTCAGCTACTATTTTGGATATTGTTTTCTGGATAACCTGTTTTCACCGGATGGTGTTGGCCACTGCACTCATCAATACACTTAACTACCAGATACAAGTGCCTACAGTCCACTTCATAATATGAACTTTCCATCATTTATCTGAATAATGGCTAAACGAAAATTACATTACATTGATCTTTCATGATAAAACTGGTGCTGCAACGGTAATCCGTGGTATAAATGGCACGGTTCGGATTACAGTATTTTTATCTCGCATCATGGTATGCTCATGGTTCAGGCCATTTCCAGTTTTCTGCGTGGTAACTGGTATCGCTCATTTAAATCACATAAAAGAAACAAAATAGAACTCTGATATGGGACTAAATGGGTGTTTTGAGGTAAATAAAAATCCATGGATATATATGCAAGGTAGATGTTATGTCAAGCCCGATTTTATTGTGTTAGCGCCAAAACAGGGCTCAAAGTGGATTTTTTACGAGGTGGCCTATTTGGCTACCAAGTCATATAATCAAGGCGCCAATTGGAAAAGTTTGTCACCCGGCCAAGTTGTCTTAACTTGCGCACTACTATATTATTTTATTGTATTTGCACCAAATTCTTAGCGACACCAAACGGTGTCAGATAATTCCACGTTTTCATAAAGTAGTGTGCTCTGGCCAGGGACAGAGAAAACACAGGCTAGCCCCACACTAGCAGCCTGCGATAACGTAGCTTTGGACGACGACGGACGGACAATTTCTGACAGATGGTCATCGTCAGAGCTACGATTCCCTCCCATTGCTCGTACTGTAGAAAAACAGTGAACCTCGAAAATGCTACAAATAGCGGATATTGTTTAACTTTGGAGAAATAGTTCTTATAATTAAACATTTCTAATATAATTTTGTAATGTGTTAGCCTACCGTCTTATCTAGAAATCTTTAATTCGCATATTCTGATATCATACTGCTCGGAGTTGTCTCCGTGATCCGCCATGATACTTCTCGAAGAACTCTCGCGAGGATTCTAACCCAAATATGGAACCCGCGATCCCTATATGGATGAAGCTACTACGATAAATAAATACATAAAGACATTTAACCACTGTTTTGTAACTCTTGTGAAGAAAGTGAATCTTACTTTGCGTAATTAAATTATTTCAGAATGAATTGACCTTCCTCACCGAGGTATATAACTCTGAATCTGTTTTTCTGTTGAAATCTCTCAGGAAATCTCATTAGTATCAATTTATTTTGATTTCCTTATAAGGAAATTGACCTTTACACTTGTATCAAAGATGGCGGTATGTTTGAACTGATATCTCTGTGTCTTGCTCGTTTTGGATTTTACTATTTATTGTCAAACAATTGACGTAATGTGAAGGTTTGTGGTTTGAAAATTAATAATAGATACCAGAATCATCAATTTACTTGTGTTTTTTTTATCCGAGAAAAAATTAACCACAGCTAAATACTGCCCAATGTGAATCACATTGGGGCTTGCTACACTATCGGCAATGGGAGGGACTTCATACCCTGCCGGAGAGTAGTGTAGGCAGGGTATGAATATTCGTTCTAGCCCCACACCAGACATGGTGTCAGGGCTGGGCCAGAGGCAGAGGAAACTCTGGCTAAGTCCAGCCCTGGTTACTGGAGTTCACATTCACTTAAACCACAGAGGCATGTCTAGTCTTGTATAACAAATAGCCAGAAATACATATATTAAAAGACAAACGTATTTCTGGCTATTTTTAATATAAGAGTACAGCACTAGACCTACCCCTGTTCTCAAACCAATACATGTTCACTTGCAGTGTTGATGTCACTTGTCAGCAAATTCCCCTATCTTTCCATACAAACAGGGAAATTTCCTTGTCAATATTCCTGACGATGAATACTAAACTGTACATGTAAAGTCAGTTAAGTAGAAATTGACATCTGGAGACAATATTAAATTATTCATGTGTGAAGTTTGATGTTATTCCCATTATCGCCTATTATCCCTATTGTATACGAATTTAGTACTAGAAGCATATAAAATGAATCAAAAGTCACTTATACCATATTTTCTGCAGCATTCGTCCACCACCACCGATTGTCTATGAATTATATGTAAATTATGCACGTGGCGAAGTGGTAACAAGCACATTCCGTGCACCACGTGCGAAGTAAATCAGCAGAGTTAACAAGTGCACGTGGTCACATACAACAATTGTCATTCTAATTAACAGAATAAAGTGCATTGAATCATGTCAATACATATCAATCCATTTGATCCATGACACGGTATTACCTTAAAAATAAAAGGTGATTCCTGTTTTTCATGTCAACATCACTGGCTGAAGTAGGCAGCAGGCTAAATAATTTTGACAATACACATCCAGTTCTACTCACTCCTACATCATATCCGGTGATGACGAAATATATCTCGCATATTCACGCTGAGCTATCGCGAGATCATAACTAGCCTAGCAACCATTGACGCTTTCGGTTTCAAACTATATCAATACGCAATATATTATCCCAGCTTTAGATCATTTATTTTTATAGAATATGAAATATATCAGGTAAAATCATAGAAGACATCGATTCAAATGCATGGTATCCATCTGTTCCCGCTGTAGAGAGGTACCGTATGCACTATTTGTTTGAAAAAATAACTTCCGGTGAGACCAGTGGCCAGGGCTCTTGGACATGATGTAGGCCTAATTGTTGAAATAAGTTTCCAATTCTCACGTTTAAAATGCCATAGGTGTGTTAACAAGGAATGGATTAGATACTAAAACCATTTAACGACCTAAACGGATACTGGCCTAAATCTACGCGTAGAAAAAAATCACAGGACTGTCAAGTGACAGGATCTTTATGTATGCCATGGTTCATAGTACAAATTAAGATTGTGGTTTGGATTTACTGAAACCCTGACTTAGTCTTTTAATTACTCTACACGTGGTTATTAATTGTTAACAACATGTCGGCACATACAGAACAGTCTCGACGGAGGAGCACAGACAAGGGAACACAAAATCTATCTTTCAGTTTGCCTGCTCTCGCAAGATACCATGGAGTACCAAAACGATACGAGGAGACCAGGCCAGTGCTGATTCAGGGTCACGCCCACAGGAGAATACTTAGTATGTTCTTATTTCCAACTGCGTCTAATATATAAGTGTTAATGATGTGAACTACAGCTATAAGCATAATTCATATTCATATGTTGTAACAATTTGTTTTCCAATGGCTTGCACGTCTTGCTTTATTAAGATCGCATGCACATACATTAAGAGGACCTAGTCTGTCTTATCACAGGGGCATGTTTAGTCTCATATTAAAAATTAGACAGAAATACCTATATATGTAAGACTAGACATGCCCCTGTGGCCTGATTGCATTGGGAAATACACAGCAGCTGTCAGAATGTTCTTATCATTAGGTGTTTAGCACGCTCAGAGATCAGTTATTTAATTACCACCTTATTTAGACAATAGCTGTTGTAAAATGTCATTTTCAGAACAGGCACTTGGATCAGGTTATCAAAACCATGAGTTAAAATCTGACATGCACAATGCCATATCTGCATATAACATATATATAATATCTGTATCGTGGCTGGATTTTAACTCTGGGTGTTAATGACCAGTTAAATTAATTTAAGTGCCAGTGATTTCAGGTAGAAAAACAAACGTTGCACTGTTTTCCATAGATAACACTATTCTAGAGTGAATATACAACCTTGGTAAATAACTTAAGCCATTTCATAACTTTTAATTTTAACTCATTCTATAGAACATTTGACCAATATCAAAACTTGGTAGAAGTAAATTTAGAACAAGTACACTTAACTACTAAGTAAAGTATACATTGTGTATATAAACAAACATGTATACACATTCAAACAGCTTCAGCCAATAGCTAGTATGCTCGATCATTAAACAATTATTACAAAGATAACATCAATTAACATCATCAATTGGCATCATGTGTAACAAAATGTCTATTTAGGATGATATTGCACAATTTGAACTTGTATGTCGTCTGAAATCGATTCATCTTTCAATCAGATTATATGTTTTAAATGGGAACATTCTTTTGAAGATATTGGCCATGACCTGCACAGACAGACCTTGGACATTGCTGAGCTGGAAAAGCTGAAATCGATCCGAGATGCAGAAAAAGCACTGTGGGCAGAGGCAGAGCAGATCAAAGCTGCTGCTGTCACAAAGGCACGAGAAGAGGCTGCCATAGAACAGGAGCGTGTTATTGAGAAATTCAATAAAGTTCATCAAAAGGCCCTGAAGGTAAGTTTACATCCAAATTACGAGGTATATTATAAGGTATATTATAAGTTGTCAATGTTATCCCAAAATTGATATGGCCTGATGATGTCTGAACATTATTTTAATCATTTTTGAAAATATATTAAAGGACTTAATGGTTGGATTTTGTCAGTCATTTGCTTTGGGGCAAGCATATCTAACCATTGATGTCAACTTCTGTCACGAAGGGAATTATCAGGATATTTTGGGAAGCAGATGTCTTGACATGTCTGTTGATCAATATGGTCTGTGGTGGAATGTGATGAATAGCGGCAAATTACATCAAGTGAACATAATCTGTTTTCACAGAAAGAAATTTGATAAAAGTATGGTTTTTCATGAAATAATACACATTTATAATTTTTAACTGATCTCTTTTAAACTTTGTATATCAGGTACATTATACATATCAGAGATATCTGACATCTTTCAACTGATTTCCTTGAAATTTGTTAAGCTTCATAATCACGATATAGAATATCTCGTTTCCCTGAACAGCATTTTGATTCATTGAATCATTTTTTTCAAGAGTTACTGCCCTTTGTTTATCTTATCTGAAGATCTCCTATAGTTCTGACCAATTTCTTTGAAACTTGGTAGACTTATCATTGTGTTATATGCCATAGTTGTGTTCCTCAAGTGGCATTCTGTTATTTTTATGAAATTTATTGCCCTCTGTTTATTTATTTTTTGTCAGATCTACATTTTAAGGTCATCTGACCCAAAGGGTCAGGATGACCTATAGTCATCGTGCTTCGTCCGTCGCCGTCCGCCGTGCGCCGTGCGCCGTCCGTAAACTTTTTCTTTCAAAACGCTACTCCTCCTTAACGCTTGGGTGGATTACTTCCAAATTTGGTTTGAAGCATCATTGGGAGAGGGCAATCATATTTTATATAAATGAGGCTGGTCTGACCCCTGGGGCCAGAAGGGCGGGGCCCCAAAAAGGGAACTTAGGTGAATATTACTATAAAATCCTACTCCTGCTTTACCCTTGGGTGGATTACAACTAAATTTGGTGTGAAACATCATTGGGGGAGGGCGGTCATATTTTATATAAATGAAGTTGGTGTGACCCCTGGGGCCTGAGGGGCGGGGCCCCAAATGGGGAACTTTGATGAAATTTTGCTATAAAATCCTACTCCTCCTTAACCCTTTAGTGGATTTCAACCAGATATGTTGTGAAACATCATTTGGGGAGGGCGGTCATATTTTATATAAATGAGGCTAGTGTGACCCCTGGGGCCTGAGGGGCATGGCCCAAAAAGGGGAACTTTGATGAAATTTTGCTATAAAATCCTACTCCTCCTTAACCCTTTAGTGGATTTCAACCAGATATGTTGGGAAACATCATTTGGGGAGGGCGGTCATATTTTATATAAATGAGGCTAGTGTGACCCCTGGGGCCTGAAGGGCGGGGCCCCAAATTGGGAACTTTGATGAAATTTTGCTATAAAATCCTACTCCTCCTTAACCCTTTAGTGGATTTAAACCAGATATGTTGTGAAACATCATTTGGGGAGGGCGGTCATATTTTATATAAATGAGGCTGGTTTGACCCCTGGGGCCAGAGGTGCGGGGCCCCAAAAGGGTAACTTTGATGAAATTTTGCTATAAAATCCTACTCCTCCTTAACCCTTTGGTGGATTTCAACCAGATATTGTGTGAAACATCATTTGGGGAGGGTGATCATATTTTATATAAATGAGGCTGGTGTGACCCCTAGGGCCTGAGGGGCAGAGCCCCAAATGGGGAACTTTGATGAAATTTTGCTATAAAATCCTACTCCTCCTTAACCCTTTAGTGGATTTCAACCAGATATGTTGTGAAACATCATTTGGGGAGGGCGGTCATATTTTATATAAATGAGGCTAGTGTGACCCCTGGGGCCTGAGGGGCAGGGCCCCAAAAGGGGAACTTTGATGAAATTTTGCTATAAAATCCTACTCCTCCTTAACCCTTTAGTGGATTTCAACCAGATATGTTGGGAAACATCATTTGGGGAGGGCGGTCATATTTTATATAAATGAGGCTAGTGTGACCCCTGGGGCCTGAAGGGCGGGGCCCCAAATTGGGAACTTTGATGAAATTTTGCTATAAAATCCTACTCCTCCTTAACCCTTTAGTGGATTTAAACCAGATATGTTGTGAAACATCATTTGGGGAGGGCGGTCATATTTTATATAAATGAGGCTGGTTTGACCCCTGGGGCCAGAGGTGCGGGGCCCCAAAAGGGTAACTTTGATGAAATTTTGCTATAAAATCCTACTCCTCCTTAACCCTTTGGTGGATTTCAACCAGATATTGTGTGAAACATCATTTGGGGAGGGTGATCATATTTTATATAAATGAGGCTGGTGTGACCCCTAGGGCCTGAGGGGCAGAGCCCCAAATGGGGAACTTTGATGAAATTTTGCTATAAAATCCTACTCCTCCTTAACCCTTTAGTGGATTTCAACCAGATATGTTGTGAAACATCATTTGGGGAGGGCGGTCATATTTTATATAAATGAGGCTAGTGTGACCCCTGGGGCCTGAGGGGCAGGGCCCCAAAAGGGGAACTTTGATGAAATTTTGCTATAAAATCCTACTCCTCCTTAACCCTTTAGTGGATTTCAACCAGATATGTTGGGAAACATCATTTGGGGAGGGCGGTCATATTTTATTAGGTCATCTGACCCAAAGGGTCAGGATGACCTATAGTCATCGTGCTTCGTCCGTCGTCGTCCGCCGTGCGCCGTCCGCCTCCGCCGTGCGCCGTCCGTAAACTTTTTCTTTCAAAACGCTACTCCTCCTTAACGCTTAGGTGGATTACTTCCAAATTTGGTTTGAAGCATCATTGGGGGAGGGCAATCATATTTTATATAAATGAGGCTGGTCTGACCCCTGGGGCCAGAAGGGCGGGGCCCCAAAAAGGGAACTTAGGTGAATATTGCTATAAAATCCTACTCCTCCTTTACCCTTGGGTGGATTACAACTAAATTTGGTGTGAAACATCATTGGGGGAGGGCAGTCATATTTTATATAAATGAAGTTGGTGTGACCCCTGGGGCCTGAGGGGCGGGGCCCCAAAAGGGGAACTTTGATGAAATTTTGCTATAAAATCCTACTCCTCCTTAACCCTTTAGTGGATTTCAACCAGATATGTTGTGAAACATCATTTGGGGAGGGCGGTCATATTTTATATAAATGAGGCTGGTGTGACCACTAGGGCCTGAGGGGCGGGGCCCCAAATGGGGAACTTTGATGAAATTTTGCTATAAAATCCTACTCCTCCAAAACCCAAAAGTAGATTATTACAAAATTTGGTGTGGAACATCGTTGGAGGAGGACAATCATATTTTATATAAACGAGGCTGGTTTGACCCCTGGGGCCAGAGGGGCCGGGCCCCAAATAGGGAACTTTGGTGGATATTTGCTATAAAATCCTACTCCTCCTTTACCCTTTGGTGGATTTCAACAAGATATGGTGTGAAACATCATTGGGGGAGGGTGGTCATATTTTATATAAATGAGGCTGGTGTGGCCCCTGGGGCTAGAAGGGCAGGGCCCCAAAAGGGGAACTTTGATGAAATTTTGCTTTAAAATACTACTCCTCCTAACCCCCATAGTGAATTATTACCAAATTTGGTGTGAAACATCATTGGAGGAGGACAATCATATGTTATATAAATGAGGCTGGTTTGACCCCTAGGGCCAGAGGGGCGGGGCCCCAAAAGGGGAATTTCGGTGAATTTTTGCTATAAATCCTACTTCTCTCTAACCCTTGGGTGGATTAATACGAAATATGGTGTGAAACATCCTTTGGGAAGGGTGGTCATATTTTATATAAACGAGGCTAGTGTGACCCCCGGGGCCTGAGGGGCAGGGCCCCAAAAGGGGAACTTTGGTGAATATTTGCTGTTAAATCCTAATCCTCCCTAACCTTTTGGTGGATTACAACCTAATTTGATGTGAAACATAAGGTGACGGCAATCATATTTTTTAATGAGACAGGTCTGACCCCTGGGGAAAAAAAGATGGGGCAAAAGGAGCGCTTAGGTTAAACATTTCTTAAAAATGCAATTCCTCCTTAATGCCTTAATTGATTACAACCATATTTAGTATGAAACATCATTGGGGAAAGGCAATCCTAATTGATATAAATGTGTCTTGTCTGACCCATTGAGACAGAGGGGCATGCCCCAAAAATGGGAACTTGGCTAAAATTTTGTTTTATGATGCTGCTCTTCCTGGATAAGCTAAATGGATAAAAACCAAATTTGATCTAAAACATAACTGGCTGAGATAAATAATTTATGGTAATAATGCTGGATTGAGGGGTGTGTCCCTGCTGTAAGTGTAAGTGTTTGTCAGATGACCGTTAAGGCCCATGGGCCTCTTGTTAAACCTATTTCTAGGAAACTTGGTAGACTTTGTAATATCAATGATATTGATATTGAATGAGTTGGAGATTAACTTCTGATTATTTATTTTGCTCAAACTGTAAGAAAATTAAACATTTACAACCTTTGTAGTGAAAAGTGATGGTTATATATATATAATAGCTCTAGATCTATTTCTGAGAGTTATAGTGAGTTCTATAAACATTTTTACAAGTCTGACAGGAAAAGCCCGTCTCAAATACAGATTAATCTTTGTCTGAATTGTGTCAATGGAAAGGAAATTCACAATTTAGTGTTTGCAGTGAAGTTATTGGACTGGACATGCTGCATTTACAAGCAAATGCATTTCATATTTATATAGAACATAAAGTGTACCATCTACTGGTAAAAAATAATTTTGAAACAGTCAATCTGCCAGGTTCATTTTCATAATGCTAAATTATATATACATATACACATGCAATGGATGAAAGTGTTGGAATACTGAGACATAGGTATTATTGCAAAAATATATTACATAAATATTGAATTCAGCATTAAATATTATAGTGAAAACTATGCCCCTGTATAATTTCTTGTGAAAATGACTAATTCCATCAGAGTTTCAAAACAAATATCGTCAGTTTTGAAATTTTGCAAATTAAGAAAGTGTTTTATTTTATTCAAGGTGAATTATTGTTATTAATGATATTAAAGAGCTCCTGTATTTGAAAACCTTACTGTCAGCAACCAGTATGAAAGGAGAAAGTCATATGGATCTCCATCTAAAAGTCCATTTTACAGTAACAAAGTTGAACATATTGATAATGTATTTTTGTACCCGCATGCATGTACATGGAAATAAAAGTAAAAAAAAAATAGTTACCTTCGTTACCTGATCCACCCATTGAGAAATTTCCTGTGATATGGCAGTAACTTATATATTTTTTGAAAAATCAACCTACATGTAGAAAATCTCAACCTCATAATAGCTATATGAGTATGTGCAGTATTATACACCATGACTATCGTGGTGTAACAGTAGACATTACAACTCATACTAAACACATTATTTGTACCGTCAGTTCTGTGACTGGGTCACATTCCATTCCATTCAATGTTTGCTTTATCATGTCTCTGAGACGAACTTTTGTTGAACCCTGGATAATTATGCACACTTTGGCAAGGATTCTTCTGTAAATTCTGCTGCAAGATTAGGTTGACATACATTGATAGTATACAATTTGTGATGACATCAGACTGTTGTACAAATTCACTGTCACTTATCAGTAGTCGACTTACTGTGAGGTGTACACATGACACTATACTATCTACAGTATAGGTACAGTAAACTCTGCATCAAATCAGAAAATAATCAGCAGTTTTTACAGATGTTAAGACTACGTGTCATTTAAATCAATGCATATATGATAGATTTAGACTCAGGAGTCAGTTTATTTTGTTTACTAGTCTTTAAAAGTAAATAAAAAACGGGAATGTTTTATATACAGTAATTTTTGAAAATAATATTTTGTACTCAAGAGGATGGGGGCAAGGGGATGCAAGTGTACATTGCAGCATAGCTTGGAAAAAACAGAATCACCCACTTAAAAGTTAAATGGAGAGGTTGAAATCTGGCTATCAGACACAAATGATCAATTACATTAATTTTGAAATCCATATTTCACTTAGTTATTGAATAGTGTATCTAGTGGATTATGTTTTAGCTGTATATGATCACTTGTGTAACAGCTGGTCTTATAGAGACTTATATAAGACTTGTAGGTGAGCTGATCAAGGACAGGGGTTTAAGCTGTCTTGTGATATCACTGTCTCAGACTAATGTGTGTCAGTTGGATAGATAACAACATATGGCAAGTCGTACTTTGTCTCTAGATAAAGTCACCCCAATATAATCTATACAGTTACGTACTGATATGTGAACATTTATCAATATGTCATACCCAGTTAAAATATTATGGATGAACAACACGTTCCTGCTAATTAATTATGCATGTGGATTTTGTTAAGTATAGTCTAAAATCTGAATTAGGGATAAAATCTTTGTTTAATTATATATAAAGAAATGTGTTTATTTCACCATGCAATGGCTAGTTAACCTGAAAAAAAAATTTATTTGGCCTCCGACCTTACTGCAATACATAGTATGTTAAGATAAGAGTATAAGTTACATGCACTAACCTGATCAACACTAATATTTGTGTGCCTTTCCAAATGTTTTTGGACTATTCTTATGGAAATCAAAATTACCTCTCCTATATGTAGTAAAACTATATTTTTTAGGCATGGTCGAGGTCTTTCAAATTATAACTTTTTATTGTTGATATTAAGGTATTGGATAAGTGGGTAATCAATAAAATGTTAAAGATAAAACAAAAGTTTTGATGCATGCACTCATGCACAATGCTTTTGTTGTACAGCATTTCTAAGCCCTGTGACCCATTCCCAAAATGATTTATTAAGAAGCCAGACATGAAGATAAGACACTACCTGAATTGCGAAGTATTGTTTCAGGTGAAATTTGGTTAGTCAGATAAGTGAGCTCATCCTAAAGTTGTAAATGTACATTTTGGTAGATATACTGTATCTGCTTGTATAACATAGTATACATATTGATATTAACCAGCCATGATAAACTGCTGTTACAGGAGGAGGCACTGCGCGTTGAGATGGCCATGCAGAAACTTGCCATCGAGCAGGTGAAACAGGCACGCATGGAAGGGGAGGAACGTCTACGTGAGGCTGTCCAAGCTGCCGAGGAGAAGGGACGTGCTGAGCTCAAGGTTGCTGTAGAGACTGCCAGGAAGGAAGAGAAGGAAATGGCTGCCAACGAGGTGGCACGCATCATAAGGTATAGCTACTTGTATTTGAGAACCTTTGGTGACTGAATGTTTCAGGAACACTAATTTTGTTTTTGGAATACTGTATTAAATAATAAACCCAGCAGCCAATACATTAACTTTGACCTTAGGGTAGAGGCTGGCCTTATTACACGATGATGAAATATTGTTTGTTAGCATTTGTACTGAACTGTACAATAGACATGGGTAAATGTTATTATCACATATGGTCCATTGCCAAACCTGTAAAGGCCACTCAAGGGAGCAAAGAAAAGGGGCCTTTATAAGCAGGACTGGCCTGTATCGACACTGGAAGGAATATTATAGTCATATTATCCATACAAAACACATAGAAATATGCTGGTGTCTTTTTCAGAATTCATGAAGACAAGTTTAAAGCTGAAGTGGTTAAGGCAAAGGAAGAGAAAAGGATAGCTCTGATCGAATTAGAGAAGGAAAAAGGATAGCGAGCGAGTGAAGGCTGTCGCAGAAGTGGAGCAACGTGAACGAAGCATCGCTGCAGAGAAAATCAAAGAACTTACCAAGGTATTTCAACAGAAAATAACATTACTAGGGCTGGAAATACAGGAAAAACTGGCAGAAATAAAGAAACGAGAGGAGAGAATTCTTGAAGTTGAAGCAGAAAAGAAAATTGTTGAAGCAGTATTAGCAGAAACACAGAGAGATTTTCAGGACTTTATAGATCGTATTCAACACTTTGAGGATAAGACAGGCCAGGCTGACTACATGGTGCGACCTGTCTACCTAGAGGAAATAGTCAAAATTCAAACAATGAAACCCTGTGTGTAAGGACCACAAGTTTTGAGATATGTGATTGTATATGTCATGGTAAATATTTTCACAAACCTGTCTGATCATAAATTTTTAAAATTCACCTTTTTGAAATATTTTGAAATAGCCATTCTGTATTTCAGCTATACTAATTGTACAGTATCTGTATTAATGTGTTTTGGTACAAAGCAGTACATTTTTGTAAATCATGACATTTTTCTTTTCAAACAAAATTGATATCCTTGGATACCCTAAATTACAATATCTATGCAACATTTTTATACAAAAGACTATGTACATAAGCTTTATATATATAGTGGGAATGCTTATTAAAATGAAACACAGACCCATTGTTATTTATTGTTATTGTCTAATTTGAAGTGTTTTTGGGAGCTGTAGTTGTTAAGATTTTCCTAATTTGTTAATTGATTTTGCTAAATATCCTACCCTGGCAAGTTAATTGCTTTGAAGTCAATTATCTGCAAAACATTTTTTTTTTTTTTTAATCACAACACAGCTACACTTTGATACATATACACTGACCTTTGTTAGAAAGGGTGGCTGATAATACTTGACAATTATTTAGTAACATTGACAAATAAATTTGTAATTATAGTTAATGGCAATTTTATCAGCATTATTGTTTTTATAAATTATTAAAACATATTTCGGATCTGTAATAAATTTGTAGTGAAAATGAACTGCATAATAACTTAGCCGAACTCTATTTTTATACCAGATTATAACATTTTTATTGAGATAACAGTTGCAGATAGTTAGATATTATACAAGTTAGCACTACAGATCACCAGAAGCCTTATTTTGTTATTGTTACATTGTTTCGTGTTTTGAGAATTACACTGGTTGACATGTAACCTTGTTTATTTGTTAAAGCCTCATTTGTTGACTGTTGGTGTTGGGGTGTTAATTTTGGTGATGGGATATTTCAGTTTTGAAAAGTTGTCTTCTAGAACTTATTTCCAAAACAAAAGCCTAAAATAAAACAAGAGGCACATATGGCCTGTATCTCTCACCTGGATATATATATGGCAGTGGTTATGGCAAAACACATTTCTACAGAAGAAAGATTTCGAAGAGTTTGATATATTTTCCCATTTTGGCCCTTTAAACACAAAATTGGTCCCCCTTTAACCAAGGATGCTTCAGACCAAATCCTTTCATTCTTGCAGAAGAAAGAGGATTTTAAAGAATTTGCTATGCTTTCCCTATAGGGCCCACCTCTCACACCCCAGGGGACCAAGCCCACAGTTTATACAAAATTCCTGTTCCCCTTTTTCAAAGGATACTTCAGACCAAACTTGGTCAAAATCCATCATATCCTTTTTGACTTGTAGCAATTTAAATGACTTGCTTGGATTGAAATCCCCTCTTAGGGTCTCAAAATTAATTTGGTCCTTTATGGCTAGTGGTGATATAAAGGAATAGTTGACAGTCGGATGATGGATGTCTTTAAGACCAGTTGAGCTTAAAATGTGACAAAGTGGTACGGGTACATATATATATACAATACATACTGGGTTTTTAGGAAAGGCTTTGTTTGGATTGCTAATGTCAACAAGTGTTTTCTTCTCATTATCTTAATTATAATGCTGCATGTACTAGTGAGTGTTAATAAGTTTGATGACTTTCAGACTGCCCTCTTCTATCTTTTCTCCGCCTACTGCTTTAATCACATACCGATGTTACTGAAATGTATTTACAAACTAGTCCGGAAATCACTGGTTTACATGAAATCTTCTATTTTTTTTTCTTATTCAACCTTTTTGTTGTTGTTTTAAACAGTATTAACTTCATGTGTCAACTTAAGTGAACTTTACATTTTCTTATATATTACATATATATGTACATTATCTAGTTTAGGTATCACTAACAAGTAATGATGTGGGAGGCCTAGTGTAGATATGATCCAGAAGTAATGATACAGGAGGCCTAATGTAGATTTGATCCAGAAATAATAATACAGGAGGCCTAGTGTAGATATGTCCCAGAAATAATGATACAGGAGGCCTAATGTAGATATGTCCCAGAAGTAATGATACAGGAGGCCTAATATAGATTTGATCCAGAAATAATAATACAGGAAGCCTAATGTAGATATGTCCCAGAAATAATGATACAGGAGGCCTAATGTAGATTTGATCCAGAAGTAATGATACAGGAGGCCTAATGTAGATATGATCCAGAAATAATGATGTGGGAGGCCTAGTGTAGATATGACCCAGAGATAATGATACAGGAGGCCTAATGTAGATATGTCCCAGAAATAATGATACAGGAGGCCTAATGTAGATATGACCCAGAAATAATGATACAGGAGGCCTAATGTAGATATGTCCCAGAAATAATGATACAGGAGGCCTAATGTAGATATGTCCCAGAAATAATGATGTGGGAGGCCTAATGTAGATATGTCCCAGAAATAATGATACAGGAGGCCTAATGTAGATATGTCCCAGAAATAATGATACAGGAGGCCTAATGTAGATATGTCCCAGAAATAATGATACAGGAGGCCTTATGTAGATATGTCCCAGAAATAATGATGTGGGAGGCCTAATGTAGATATGATCCAGAAATAATGATACGGGAGGCCTAATGTAGATATGTCCCAGAAATAATGATACGGGAGGCCTAATGTAGATATGTCCCAGAAATAATGATACAGGAGGCCTAGTGTAGATTTGATCCAGAAGTAATGATGTGGGAGGCCTAGTGTAGATTTGATCCAGAAGTAATGATGTGGGAGGCCTAGTGTAGATATGATCCAGAGGCCTAGTGTAGATATGATCCAGAAGTAATGATGTGGGAGGCCTAGTGTAGATTTGATCCAGAAGTAATGATGTGGGAGGCCTAATGTAGATTTGATCCAGAAGTAATGATGTGGGAGGCCTAGTGTAGATTTGATCCAGAAGTAATGATGTGGGAGGCCTAGTGTAGATTTGATCCAGAAGTAATGATACAGGAGGCCTAATGTAGAAGTAATGATGTTGGAGGTATTATTTATTAAGATATCATCAAGAACTACTACTGACCATCAGTTGAATTTTAAAGTTGGAATAAATTTGGGTTCAGGTTTCTATACAGATGTTGAAATAGATAAATATAATTATAAAACCACTTCCATGATCTGAATTGAATATAATTTGATTTATGCCTTGTGTCCAGGAAATAACTTACACAATGTAATCATGTAGGCCCTTTGTCTATTACATTATATACTAGCCTTAGATCTGTGTATACCAGTGTGTACGTGCCTTGCTTCCTGTAAGGCAACTGCTGCTAGAAGTGATTTATTTATATCTGTTAAAAGTTCTATCATGGCTTTCAGTATTACATATACATTTGTGCATGTATTATATGGAAGAAAATTAAATTCCAAAGAAAAAGAGGTATTTATTTACATATATCCTATTGTAGTTATGCGAATGCTCGTTACATAATTTGTGTAAACTTTGATGATTTGGAGGAGAGAAAAACAATCTCAGATTAACAATGATACATTTGCTTTTCGTACACGTCTATTCAGAGTGTGGTGTGTTCACAGTCATGCTCAGACATAACCTTTATTTTTGTACTTGGCGCCAATATTTACCCATTAAATCAACTTACATTTTACCTGCTTTGTACTTATTTATTAATCAAAATTGCTTTCAATTTTTACCAAATTAGATTTTACCTTTGTATATCACTTTACTTAGCATGTTATTACCAATAAAGGAAACTATACTTACACCTTAACTTGAAAAACTTAAAAGTATACAAGAGGCCAATGGGCCTTAATGATCACTTTTGATATATTTTAGCATATTTGACCCCTGTGACCTTGACTGAAGGTCAAGGTCATCCATTTGAATAAACTCAGTAGCCTTTCATTCCAGCATGCTACAGACCTAATATTCCGTCTCTGGGCCTTTTGGTTATCAAGAAGAAGTCATTTAAAGATTTTAGCATATTTGACCTGTAACCTTGAATGAAGGTCAAGGTCATCCATTTGAACAAACTTGGTAGTCCTTCATCCCAGCATGCTATAGACCTAATATTCCGTCTCTGGGCCTTTTGGTTATCAAGAAGAAGTTGTTTAAAGATTTTAGCATATTTGACCCCTGTGACCTTGAATGAAGGTCAAGGTCATCCATTCGAACAACTTGGTAGCCCTTCATCCCAGCATGCTACAGAAGTTGAAAATGTAAATTGTTTACGATGCCGGACAAAAGGTGATCACAATAGGTCAATTGAGACCTAATAAAAGGGTACCCTGTAATCCTTGAATGAGTTACATAATTATGCAGAACATGCAAATTGAAAATGCATGCAAAGAAGGCTTTGTACATTAGTAGCTAGTTATTTCATAGAACAATATATAAAATGATCATGTGTAAGCTAAAAATTTGAAACCATATTCATATAATACACTGATAATATTTTCCTGAAGCATTTTGAACATAACATTAATGTCGGCCACATTGGCATGTAAACAATCACATGAGCATATGAATCTCTTTTAGCAGCTTGTAAACTGCTGAAATGCATATTGTATGCCATTTTTGATAAGGAAATGTATGTTTTTTCACCCTGACTTCCTACAATAACATTTTAATATGGCACAATGCACAATATAGGTTATGGTGGCTTGACTTTCTTGTTTTTATAACAATGCTCATTAAAGCCATGTGTGACCTTCAACAAGGATATTAGGTATGCATCTATACATCTATAATTCAAATCTGCTTTTTAGTATTTTAAAATTGGCCATTGTATCAAAGTCAATTTACATGGAGTACCTGGAGCCATTATTAAGTTAAATATCTATACAATGTACAATGTACGTTAGATATCTATACAATGTACAATGTAAGTTAGATATCTATACAATGTACAATGTAAGTTAGATATCTATACAATGTACAATGTAAGTTAGATATCTGTACAATGTACAATGTAAGTGACAGACCAATGAGTAAAGTTTTACATTTCATAATAAAACCCATCAAATGTCTGTGTCCAAGAAACTGGTAGAAAATAATCAGGAGGGAGACCCCAAATAGGACCAAAATGTCAAATAACAACAATTGTCAAATATCAATAACTCCAAACAAAATCAGACAGGGAAGTGCAATCCCTGATGGCATACAAATGTATTAACATTCTACCGAGATTGTTTCAAGAGTTTGGTGAAAAACCAGAAATTGCCAGGCAAGACTTAACACGTAAAAAGATAATATATAAAATATGTAAAAATATATTACAAAGCACACAAAAAAATAAACAAAGGACGGTCATATAGAATTCCTTCAATTTTCAATTCCCTTTCAGAATTAAAGTGTTCCATCTCGTAGTTGTGTCAAGTGTAACAAATTAACAGATTGTATCAAAAAAGGATGCTTCATCCAATCTAATCTCGGTGAAGTATTTACCATTCTATACATCACTGATGAACAGTACACACAGGAACTACTTCACTGGCAAGAAGTCCATTTTGTGTTGAAATATTATCAATACTCTGATGAAACTATCTGAGATAAAATATGAAGAAATCTTTCATTACAAAATCATTTATTATAAAATTCATGTATCAGAATAATCTATGTAATTTGTTTGCACTTTTGCCACTTTGCGATATTCTTCTGCTAACGTCTTGGGACACCTCATCTTGCACCAGCTCACTGGGGTCATGTTTGCACCTGAGGATCAAAGGTGACAACTACAGTCAAACTTAATGTAAGTACAAAGCTTATACACTGCTTCTCACAAAAATACATAAAATTGTACCCAAGGTACAGAAAATATCTCATCATTATAACATCATCAAATTAAACAAGAGGCCCATGGGTATTATCATCCATCTGAGTTGTGATATATATACTTATACATGATTTTTGCTTTTAAACTCATATTTAACATATTTGACTGTAATCTTGAAAAAGGCAATAAAACAACAAAGGGCCATAACTGTAAGTCACAAGAATCTGCCTGATTGCAATACTCATCCCATATCTTGTTGATACATGTATAAGACTGCATACTAAGTTTTTACTGAAGTTTTCATGTGCCCAATGTCCGATGGCAATAAAACTACGAAGGGCTGTAACTCTGTAAGTTACAGTTGAATTGGCCCAGTTGCGGTTGTAACTCTGTAAGTTACAGTTGAATCGGCCTGAAATCTTATTGATATAAGACTGCATACAAAGTTTCATGAAAATCTGTTCATATTTACTCAGTTATTTTGTGCACAAGAAAAAGTTAACACAGGAGGCACATAGCACAAAGACGGACAAAAGGCCAATGCAATGGGTCACCTGGTGACCTCAGAAAATAATAAGTGTACTGTGTAAATAATAATGACTTATCAGGCCCAAAGTTATCCCACCAGAATGACCTGTTGTGTTGACCTTTGATTGGCATATTGATTGCAGACGAGTTGGTATTCATGTAGGGACAATAGGTGAATTGCATTATGTATATTACATATGCAAAGTTTTAAAATGATGCACAAGATTGTTTAAATTGATGAATAAGTCATGAGGGCCAAGAGGTCACATTGCTGAATACAGACAGTGTAATTGGTTCGAATCATGAATGGTGTGTGCATTTTCGCTCTCGAGTATCTTGTTTTTCTCCAATCATTTCTATTAAGGATTTCAAATGGTTACCAGTAAAATATCTTATGACTTGTTACAATCATCATATACAATGGACAAAACATGACTTCAACACTTACCAGCCTCACTTGTTGCCATGACAACACCAAGTTCATTCTCTGCTGTAGACAACACATATGAATGGGCATCTCCTAAAGACATCTAGTCCACAAGTCAAGGTTTACAACATTGGAGTAGCAATACAACTTATACATCAAAACCTCTCTGTCATAAGGACTATTCCAGTAAAATAACAGAAGGAATCCAGAATCAAAAAAAATTATGTGCTCAAGAAATGTGTCTTAATTATATGGTACTGTTTGAAATAAATCACTTTTATGGGTGGTTCCTGTTTGACTGGAGTCCTCCTGTTGGGTAGATACATTATATCTTACTGGAATAGCCCTTATATCTTTAAGTAATTTCTAATAGTCTATAATGGGAAAATACACTACATTGAACATTTTGTAAATGTTATAAATATTCTAAAAGATAAATACACGTAATTGGACTATTTGTACCCCCCACTCCCAAAAGAAAAGTACTACCGGTATTTGAAGCGGTATTTGTTTTGAAGCAGTATTAGTTTTTCCCTCTGTAGGAAGTATTTGTTAAGAGGCAGTATGTTTTCTCCCCAGTAAGAAGTGTTTGTTTTGAAGCGGTGTTTGTTTTCCCCAGTAAAAAAGTGTTTGTTGTTAAGCGGGTTTGTTTTCCCCAGCAATATGTGTTTGTTGTAAAGCGTTTTTGTCCCCCCTCCTCCTCCCCCCCCCCCCCCCCCCTCTCCATAGCTAAGTATTTGTTTTTTTGTAAAGCGTTTTTTGTCCCCCCCCCTCCTTCACATTCACATTACTAAGTATTTGTTTTTTTTTGTTGTGAAGCAGTATTTCTTGCACCCTTCATTTGTATTTGTTTTGTTGTGAAGCGGCATTTGTTTTCTGTCCAATTAAGAAGTATTTGTTGAGAAGCAGTTGTTGTTTTATTTCCAGTAAGAAATATGTATTTGTTATGGAACGATTTTTTTTTTTCGCACAAAGTATTTGCTTGCTGTGAAGCGAAATTTGCTTTTTCTCTAGTAAGAAGTATTTGTTGTGAAGCGATAATTTTTTTTCACACCAAAAATATTTGCTTGTTGTGAAGCAGTATTTGTTTTTTCCCCAGTATAAGAAGTATTTGTGAAGCCTTTTAAAGGATACGACTCGTGCCACCACTATATCACCTGGCCGGAAACACTTGTACATTTCTACCTGTAAACACAAAAACTAGTCATCAAAGCACATGCTAAAGATATTATATCGCAAAACAAAATGAGTTCATAACATGATGAAATTAGAAACCATAATGTTATGTTTTTGATACATAAGTGTTCATTTTGTTCTGGTTATCTGCATTAATTACATGAATGATGATATTTGAGGTCTCCTGTTAATGTGTTTTGTTTGAGAATATTGTCTTTGTAACAGTAGATCAGAAAGAATGGAGATTTACACATGAAATGGGACAGCATGTTACTGTGACATCGAAAGAAAAAAAGCATCACAATCAACATCTAGCCACATGAAGGTTCTTTTTACAGTAAAACTGTGCAATTTCATAGAGGCCAACAAGAAATTCTATGTTAAAATAACCTCTTTCAAATATTTATGTAATAATTTTCTGAATTTTTAGAATTTTTGTGATGTGGGATACAGTATGCCAGTGAATCAGGCCAATTATTTTGTAACTTCCCAAGCCTGCAGTATGATAAGATAAGTTATTACCCAGTATGTGTTTGCCACTTATTTCAGAATCTGTATAAGTTTTCAACAATAGGATGCAGAGTTATCTACCTTGTTCTAGTTTTTTTTTTAAAGTTGCACTTGTAAAGCAACCTAAGACCATACAAACCAAAACATTATACTTTGACTCGTCTATCAAATTACAGTAAAACTTGTTATCTTGAACTATGGTGACTCAAACACTCTGCTTAACTCACAGTTTCGACAATAAAATTCTACATATATACTCCTTTAATTCGATTATTCAAGATAGCTTTTTCATGCCTCTATTGTCTTTGAGATAACAAAGTCTTTAGTGTATATCAATTGTTATATCATTGTAAATTAATCAAACTTACTTTGTCTTTTTCTGTAGCTCTTACATCTTCTTTTCTGAAACAGGAAACACAAAATAATAATAATTTTACCAGTAATTTTTGTACTTGTGATGAGATGTTCATGGCTCAATGGAATGATCCAAAGATAACTATATGTATACATAATTTGCATGATCAACAATATTTGTAACTGGTGTAAGATATAATGATATGCCATTATTCTTATAACTTTCATTAGTTACTATTGTATAAAACAGACAATCTTACTAAGGCAGTAAACATACAACTATAGAGGTCTTCTAAAGGGTGTGATGCCTTCTAAAATTATTTTGACAGTAACCTTACTTGATGAGGCTTCCTAAAGGATGTGTTGCCATCTATACTTATTTTACAGTAACCTTAATGAGCCCCCCTTAAGGGTGAAATGCCTTTTACACTTATTTTGACAGCAACCTTACCAGATGTGGCCCCCTTAAAGGTGTGATGCCTTCTACATTTAGTTTGGCAAGAATCCTAGCTGATGAGGTACACTAAAAGGTGAAATGCCTTTTACACTTATTTTGACAGTAACCTTACCTGAGGAAGCACCCTTAAAGGTATGATGCCTTTTACATTTAGTTTGACAGAAAACTTCTCAAAGCCCAAGAAAGAGGGTGATGCCTGCTACATTTATCTTGATAATAAACTTTAGCTAATGAGGCCCCCCCAAAGGGTTACCAGTGGTCTTATTTTATAAACTCAGTCTGTCACAGAAAACTTACCTGATAAGGCCCCTAAAGGGTTCTTTAAGTGTGATACATCCTACGCTTAAGATGGAACATTTGCAAAATCTTGGATTTACATTTGTGACCTGAAATACAAATAACTTTTTTGAATAACAACACTAATCAAAAGTTAATGACATATCAAAAAAAAATTTAAGGATTTTAAAATAACTTAAATGTTAGAAACTAGAACAAGAAAATCAATTGAAGTACAACTATAGTTAACCATAGTGTAAACAGAAGAGCATGTTTCACTAATACAAGACAATGTTTACTTAGTTTTTAACTTCAAGATAGTGTTTTGGTGAATATACCTATTTCCTTTTTCCTGCTGAACACAAGGTATATTAAACCGGTAATATCAATGATATTTCAGTTTATAATTAATCTCTAAATTTTGATTGAACACTCTTCTGTTACACAGTTGTTAAGAATATTAAAGATAAAAAAACACACATTACTAAGTTACTGTTATGTTGGTAGCATTTCTTTAGTGAATTTCAATCTTTTTTATACATCATATGAACTGCATTTCTGTTTGCATTCTGTAAATCTCCACAACAGATATCATGTTTTAATGTCAGGAGATATGTAAACTGGGTGTCACCTAACACTGAAAACCTATCAAGGCTATCATATCTTGAGTTGATGAGAATTTTATCCCTCCCATTTGTAAACTCGTACCTAGTGAAGCTGACAGGTAAGTTTGACCTTTAATTGTTCCCCTACAGAAACAATAACTTGTGTACTGGGTACACCTACCCTTGTTGTGACTACGGCATCCACTGTTGGCACAATGTTTAGTTCAGTGTCTGTTTTCACTTCCACAATAACCTGTCATATAAGAAGTACATACAATGTGCAACTTGGCAATAAAGAGAAAATACAGGCATGAAAAGTCTTTAGTCAAGTTTAAGAATTTTCAATTTGATGAGTTGTATATAGCTTTTGCAATGTATTATATATGCACATGCCATCACAATCGGATTCTGATTGGTGTCGAAATGATTAAACCATTCATGATTTAAGTTATAACCTTTCAGACTAGTGTACAGGAATATAAATAGGAAAGCAATCGTGAAGATCATCTTCAGTACTTAAAGGGCTAGTTAATTATCAAATGTATATCATGCTTCAGCACAAATATTTTGGACCAAATTTTCAAAGTTGTTGAATGATGATGAGTTAAAGATAATAATCACATCATATATATACCTGATCATTATCAGATCTTGTAGTTAAGTACCCAGCCAGACTGGCATGCACAAACCCTGATCTTGTGTATGTGCCATTACCAGACACCACATTCTCATCATATCTGCATATTCTCTGACCTAAAAAAATGACAAGACACATTAGACAATGTTAGAAATACATGTACCAAAACTTTCAAACATATTCAATGATTCCCTGATAAAATTTACAAATTTCTACACGTGACAATAAGACCTATCCGAAGAGGATGATGGCCATATTTAGATTAAATTGTATCACTGCTAGGCGTTTGAAATTCTGACAGTAAATCCATCATTATATTTCTTCTCAAGGTGAAGACGTTTATCCTATATTTAATTTGATTGTGTATAACGGTATAATCAATTCGTCTTAATACCATGCATTCGTGTTATTTTACATTATTGATATTAGAACTATCAATATCACAAGATTTGTATTAATTTAATGTTTCAATATTGATTAAACGGAATATAACTGAATTACCACCTGTACTTCTTATACCATTCATTTAATATATGATTTCGAGTCCAGTGATGTAACGTTAAGTAGAATCCACTGGAAATAAACTTAAATAAATATTGATCGGAAATCACTTTGCCGTTTTAACGGCAAAGTGATTTCCGATCAATATTGTTCATTTCTATGCAACACCCTTCATAAGCAATAGTATGTTGGTAACATATCAACAGATCGCTAACAGTATATATTTTGAATCATTTTCATCGATAGATCACTTACCTGGAACACACACCTTTTCTATGGGGGCAGACATATTGTTTGGAACAATCTATTCCATGTGAGTTATAAACAGGTTATAAGTTTTCCAACTTTCTGTGGCGAAAACCCTCCAGTGCTGAAGTATGTGCATAAAAAAGTTTAAAAAGATGTATATAATAATAATCAAAAGTAAATCAAATTTCTAAAACTTAAATAATGTCTACAAGCTTAATTTTATGGTGGTAATTATCCCTATTCATAATATAGAATGTCTTATCCTATTTCCGGATCCGGAACAAGATGGCGGTTGACTAACTGAAAGTTGAAAACTTTATTATAGAAAGGGGTGTTATAGGCCCTGGTGTAGCTATTGTTGTATAGGAACAGCATTTAACACTTATGGAAGCCTTTAAGTAAAATGTCAAATGTTTTTTCCCCGCTATAACTGTACCTAGCCATGGTGTGCGGCGCGGCCCGTAGCTTTTCAATAAATATTTAATAGGCCTATGGTGCTAACGTCAGTACCTCCAACAGCTCCAAGTACACGTTGCCCGAGTTACGTGTATTCCCCCTATTGCACTACTCCCTCGGACACAAAGTCTTTGCGTCTTAGTTTGACTCATCCATTGGTAATTAAGTATGTCCAATGCTTCGTCTTAATGAATTGGAAGTTTTAAGTGTGAACACTGTGTCAATATTCCATGTTTGTCATTGCATTGAATTGTGGAAGTATGTCTTCAACATAATTTGGGATTCGGGGAATTTTTGTGCGTTCAGGAGGTATTAACGTTTCAAATACTGCTCTGAAGCTTTTTCTCCCAAAGACACCATATTGAAAACTAGAATTTCGCATTTGTTTCTCAAGAGCAAACCAGTTTTAGTTTACAAACCGTTTTGAAAACCAGGTTTAAACCATAAACCCAAACCTAAACCAGTTTATTTGCAACAAATTTGCCCTTAGTATGTCCAATGCTTCGTCTTAATGAATTTTTTTGCTGGAGTTATGGCCCTTTGCACAATGATAAACAACCCTCTTTTTTTTAAGCTGATTGCAACATCAATTTGAAACTTAGTGCATGTTTTTTTTCATAATGAACTACATTTCGTGTTAGAATTCTCTTATTTACTGGTGTTCTGGACTCCTTTTCGCTGCCACTTGCTACATTGATTTGTTCCTTAGTTTATCATATTTGAATACTGTATTGTAATATGTTCAGTAGCAGTTTGTATACTTATACATATAATCTGTAAATCATCATATCTACATGTACACGTTAGCTAATTTGTCAGTAATTGGATGTTATCTATGTAATACTGGTTGTATTCAATTATCTTCTTGTAGTTCCAATTAATGTGGTATTTACATGTAGACTTCAGGTCACTAACCCCATGACCATATTATGTCAGGGGAAATTGATCTGTCCTGCAAATTAGTATAAAAGAATCCCATTTTCCTCGTGATTGTCACTCCTACCCATACACTGTACAGATATGTCACTCCTACCCATACATTGTACGGATACAACATATACCTTCACCTACACCAATAAACAGGCACCAAAAAAAATGACTTTGTCATTCTTCAACTCTACATCTCTAAAACTTCAATACTACAAAATTGATTATATTTTATTACAGATTGAGTTTGAACCTTGTATTAAAATTACATTTTATCGCGTTATTGCCATATGCTTCTTGACTTTTTTCCCCGTAGTATTATGCAATCATGATTCATTGCATGATACCATCCTCATTTGACCTCATGATGTATGGATGTAAAGCTCCATCAACCAACCAGCAACAGAAAACATCCTTTCAATTACAGCACTGCAAGTGGGTGCAGACGACACATCCACTTCCATGGGATTATAGTTTTAGCTCCAAGGAAGCCTCTTATTCTCCTTTAGGTCTCACTTTGATTGGTCAACAGCACATGCATATCTGAAATAGCAAGGAGTAATGAACAAAAGGCCCAAGGGCCTTAAAGGTCATCTGACTCAAAAGACCCTTGTACTATTGTAGTATACATGTACATACTCAGTAGCAACTATGATGGCACTGTTGGCCATGGCGGCAATTGTGGATTTTGGACCGACCAGAAAATAAACAACACCTGGTAAGGACCATTTCAGGTAAGTTAGTGCTGAATCCCAGTGGTGGAACTTGAGAAGAAGTTTGAAATAGGTGTTGTTCAGGAAAACCATGATTGCGCAATCATGTTACAAAATGGCCGCCCTGGCTGCCATGTCAAAGTTCTTAAGAGGCTGAAAAACACTTTGATGGCTCCCCTTCCTTAACATCCTCACCAATTTCCAGTTCAATGGCACCAGTGGAACTAGAGAAAAAAAAAGTTTAAAATGTGTTTTTCAAGATGGCGATCATGGTGGCCATCTTGGATATCGAACCAACCCGAAAAATAACAACACTTGGTCAGGATCTTCTCAGAATCATTTCGGGCAAGTTTCAGCTCAATGGCACCAGTTGAACTGGCGAAGAAGTTTGAAATATGTTTTTCAAGATGGCAGCCATCTTGGATTTCGGACCAACCCGAAAAATAACCATACTTCGGTCAGGGCCATCTCAGGATCATTCCAGGCAAGTTTAAGCTAAATCCCACCTGTGAAACTTGAGAAGAAGTTTAAAATGTGAAAAGTTTACACACGGCGGATGGCGTACTACGACAGACAAAGCACAATGACGACAGGTCAGATTACCTAAAAATGCCTGTGCTGGGCCACAAAGTTTCATGCTTGTTCTCAAGTGCAATGGACAATTCCGCTACCCTGAGGTAATGAGGGTAAGGTGACATTATACTCTCCACTTTTACAATTTGATCCGACATGTAAGAGCTAGACCAGAGGCGCCTGCATTTAGTTAAATATTTAGCAAAATATTCCACTCTAGTATAAGAGTTGTTGGAAGGCTATGAGGGTTCTAAATACAGAATTGGTGTTTTAAATATAGGTGAAATTTCACGTTTTTTTATCATGAAGAATTATAAACAATGTAAAGACAGACAACTGGTGTAAATCCCAACAATATGTTTCAAACCTTTTTGATGCAATGCTTACCACAAAGATATATTTACTTTTTACATACACAATGATTCAAATGCATGTAGCATCATGCCAAACATTTGAAGTATGCAATGTAGATCAGATCACAACCTTAACCTCGTACCATGGATGACTTGACATTATATCAGTGCTATTCCAGACTTATCTGTGTGGGAGGCATTTGTATTAAAATTTGATGAGTGGTCAGGGTAAAGCTCCATTTTTCTGGTATTCCTTATAGTAAAATTGTTGGGTAGTGAAGTCTCCGAAAAAATGCCTACCTTCTTAATTTCTGTTTGAGAGAAATGTTTGGCTAACAGCGAAGACGGTGCCCTGAATAATAATGCCATTATACCAAAATGTCACTTGAATGTGAAGTATAGAGCAATCAATCTTGGAGAAGGAAGTCGAAAATAAATGCATCAATGATTTAAGATTTGCTGAAGTCGAAGGAGGAAAGTTGATTGATTTTACCAAAAAAGCATATAAAGTGTCTGTCGTACCAAAAAATATAAAGAACGGGTCGATATGTACATTACAGTCTGTCACTCATCTAATTGCGATGCATGCTTCTTTGGCCGACAGCTTGTAGAGCTGTGGATTATCACGCCAGAGACTTTTGGTTTGATTCCTTTTGTGGCTCTTTCACTGTGCTTCCCTAATAGCACAAAATTGGGGAGGGGGCCAATTATTGAATGTAGGCCTGGTTTCAAAAGACTTGATAGAAAGGGGAGGGGGCTTATTGCCAAGCAGAGTCTTACTACCATTCAAGTACGGTGAGTTAAAGGATAAAATATTTCTCCTATACTTCACAGGGTTATCCAGCGGTCTCTTACACAGGATGGGTAAAGACAGTCGGCACATGCTATATGTCGCTGCTCACAATACGCAGTTTGAACCCTGTATTAAAATTACATTTTATCGCGTTATTGCCATATGCTTCTTGACTTTTTTCCCCGTAGTATTATGCAATCATGATTCATTGCATGATACCATCCTCATTTGACCTCATGATGTATGGATGTAAAGCTCCATCAACCAACCAGCAACAGAAAACATCCTTTCAATTACAGCACTGCAAGTGGGTGCAGACGACACATCCACTTCCATGGGATTCCAGTTTTAGCTCCAAGGAATTAAGCCTCTTATTCTCCTATAGCTCTCACTTGGATTGGTCAACAGCACATGCATATCTGAAATAGGAAGGAGTAATGAACAAGAGGCCCAAGGGCCTAACGGTCATCTGACTCTTAAGACCCTTGTACTATTGTAGTATACATGTACAAACTCAGTAGCAACTATGATGGCACTGTTGGCCATGGCGGCAATTGTGGATTTTGGTCTCTTACACAGGATGGGTAAAGACAGTCGGCACATGCTATATGTCGCTGCTCACAATAACGCAACGTCATCATTTTACGATGCGTAACCAGGTCGTAAATGATGTCATAAATTTTGACACACATTCCAAGAAGCATTGAAGATGGCGCGATGAAAAACTTTCTTAAAAACTTACGTTTAGTTGCGAGTATGTGAGAAAAACAATCAATCACGGGTCTGTTCCGTGAACAAGGGTATTTCAACCCTCGGCAAGCCTCGTGCTGACTGGCCAAACTCTTACACACGGGTTGAGATATCCCTGTCCACGGAACAGACACGTGATAGATTCTATTAATCTAATTCAGTGCAAAGTGGTATGATTTATTACATTTTTGGTGACTCAACTGAAAGGAACTGGGCTGATCACTGGCAGACCAGAAATTCACATTTTTTTTAACTTCCCTCCAAAAACTCAGCTCTCGGGCTTGAGCCCGAGCAGTCTGTCCACAGGTGCTAAGTATCCTGTTTATTAAATATTTGGAAAATGATCCACCCTTATAACAGATATAGCCTATTTCCTTTCCATAGTTGAGCACTTGGGTCCATTTATGTCGCATTACAAAAGAATAATGTATGTTTTTATAAGGAATTTAAACCAATGGAGGTGCATACTTCAGTGTATCGGTATTTGATCATTTTTGTTGGATTAAACTGAAATTCAAAGTGAATCTAAGCTTGTGCTTATGACTGTGTTGATTAAATTTAGTAATTTACCAGTATGCATTCCAACAGTCATCACCCATGATACTGTTAACTTGGTGATATCTAGGGTTAAGGAATTGCAGAACTCTTAAATTTTGTGAAAATTACAATTTCAGTTTGTTGGGCAGTATTCTATGATATATTTGTCAAATTCTAACTACAAAACAATACAATGGGCTTTACCACAATACAAAAGTTTATTTCACATAAAGATTCAATATTGGACAAATTTGAAGACAGGATAAAAATTAAACATGCAGATGTTGTTCCTCTACTCCATGATTGTACTGAGTTCCCTGCCCATTGCCTTTCCCAGCGATACACCCCACGTGTCCTAATTAAACTTATAAATATACAACAAAAATAACAACGAAGTTTCACCTGAACTACAAAACTGTCTCAAGCATAATGACAGGTGTAGCAGGTACCAATGGAAAGTTCTAGATCTGCAATAAAATACTATCAATGCAAACATTATCTATAACTACAATGCTCACATTTGTCAATTGTGTGATAATAAAATATTACATTTTCAGTAATCACACAAATTTTTCTTTACCACTAATCAGTTTAGATAATTGGAAAGTCTCATCTGTAACAGATGTGATGTTAGCATGTACATGTAGTTTAACTATAATCTACATATCTTTTTAATCATTTTAACACATCCAAAATAAAATCCAATCCTGTCTTCGAAGTGAGAATTTTATATGTTAACGTTGCCTTTGTGTGATCAGATCACGATTTCCTCAATCGTAGCCTGTATCAATGTTTGTAAAAAGGATAACATGTCATCATTCAGAGTATGTGTATGGATAGTTTGCAATATTCAATATATAGCAATGTTTCAATGAATCACTATTATAGTCTGTGATAATGATGCACACATCTAAACTACAAATACTCTAAAGGAACATCACATCCTATGTAGGATGTCACGCCTGAGTAACTCTTTTCGTAGGTGGCGTCCATTTCAGACAAGAAGAATCTACTGATCGTAGGTCATTCAGGTGTTTGGATTTCTTCTCTAAGAACTCTTCCATGAGGTCCTTCAAGAAAGAGAGACACAGATTTAACAATGATGAAACAGGGTATTACATACCTACGTATCACAAACAGGATATTACATACCTACATATATCACAAACGGGATATTACATACCTACATATCACAAATAAGAACAGAACATGTTTACTGCAAAGGTATTATTTTTCACACGATAGTTTTTTTTAGTTTTGCAAAAATTTTCAAAACAATATCAGGATAAATCAAAATATTCTGTCATACGAGTGAAATATATGTTATTTAACGGGAAACCATCCAATTTTCTTTTTATTGCATTTCATAAACTTTAAAACATCAAATAATTAGTAGTGTCAAAAAGTGCGGGAATCAGTAATGACGTCATCTCTTTGTGACGTAACTCCACGTCAACTTGACGGCGCCATTTTGAAAGGACTGATCAGCGCAATTTAAGAGTTTTCTGTTGTTATCGGAGAATCTGTGCATGAATAGCTAAGGTTAGCGAGTATTTTTTCAAAAACTACTAAGAATATTTCAGAAATACAGCAAAATAACCAATTTATCTATCTCTGCTTTGATTGGAAAAATCGGCAAGTTTCAATGCGGTAAATACAAAGGTTCGCTGCAGTGAAAATATAAGTTTTATTAGTTTGATAAATTTCTATATTTCACTGGCAAAAATGCAATAAATAATTATATTTTAAATGCACTACTGAGGAATTATTAATATACATCCCAGTACATGTTGTTTCTATTCCTTACCTGTCTTTTAAGGACCAAGTGTTTCCCTTTCCAATACTTCAGCATGCCCAGAGCTTGCAGTGTACTGACAATGTCGTTTGCATTGATTCCAGTTTCCTGACTAACATCTGCAGAAAGTAGAAAGTGATGCAAAATGAAGGACTATAGATATAGATGCATGGCCTGTGTGGCCTTGACCTTTAACCAGACCTGAAGAGTACAGTAATCCTAAGCAAGCAGTAGCCAAGCACTATTTAAGGGTTTTCATAAATAGCTAACACTAGAGACAACAGGATTGGTTTGATATTAATTAACATTTTCAGCAAATACTGTTTGCTTACCTTTGATGCAGATTTCTGCACCTTTGTATTTATGGAGATAATTTAATAAGGTGTCTTTCCAGTAGCTTCTGTAACTGATGAGTCCAAGGTCAGAAAGAGGTCGCTCAGGTGACCCAATCTTGTTTTCATTCCTACTCAACAAGTAACCTGACAAAATGTTAGAACACAAATTATGAGTCTTAAGATTAAAACCAAAAATTGAATCAAGGCAAATCAGGGTATATAACTTTTTTGATACATTGCAACAGCCCTTGTAAGAAAAGTCTTCCTTAATTTGAGGCAGTATTTGCACATTTCAAAAAATTCTAAAATAAAGTAATTTCTTTTAGTTTTGGGTCCAACAAATGAAGAATCTTCAGAGAAAACAGCAAAAATGACAACAATTAAAAGGAAAAGTCACAATCCCCCACTAAACTGATTTTTACTAGCATAACAATTGTATTTGCATTTTTGTGGGGAAAAAAAGGAAAAATGAGTATAACCAGTTACACCTTTTTAAAGCCTCCAGCTCTTGACCACATGTTTCAAAGGTAAAGCTATTTGTTTTAACTAAAATGCATATTTATCCAGCTGAATCAATATTTGAAGGGACATTCCAGTATTAAAATATACATCCAAAGGGAGGACTCCAGAAATAAAGAAGATCTATGCAATTTGGACAGCAGAAAATGTGTCTAATTAATATGGTAATGTCTTCATTAAATCAGTTGTGTTGGTGGTTCCTGATTTACAAACATAAAGTCCTCCTGTTGTGCAGATAATTTACTAAGAATGTCCTAGAATAACAGCAAGGCACTATATATAGAGCATCACAACCACTTACTGAAGTCTATCAGCATCTTCCCATAACCTTGTCGCATGTATTGTGGCAGAGTCAGGATACAGGAAACATTATAATTCAAGAAGGAATTCTTTTCCTGAAATGATACATAATAATATTTTTTAGAAAATATTATGACATCACAAATTCACATCAATATGTAAAATTTATCTTCTTCAGTCTAAATGCTTTGATTAAAATAATAAAAGTGCATTTTATGCACTGTTTCTTTTAAATAAAACTGGTTTTTTTTAAACAGCTGAGGTCATTTGAGACAGGGTCTGTCGCAGGTTATACAGAACAAAAAGGGTGAAGTGCCTTACCCAAGAACACAACCATGACAGCACAGACTAGCCAGTTTCTCAACTTCCCAAGAAAAACAGACATGGGTAATGAGCATCAAACCACCCACCTCAGATATTCACCCAAGATTACGTGGTCAGCGCTCAAACAGACTAAGCTATCATGCCCCATTACTTTTGATGCATGTTTTACTATCATCATGCATTGGAAAAGAATTAGGCTGTATTAAAATTGCAACTGAACTAAAAGAAAATTCATAACTTGACCGAAGACAACAATCATCTAATCTGAGAGAAGTTGAACTTGATGCTACCATACGGCAGTTTATAAAGATAAGAGCTATTGAGTAAAATATTTTAGAAGGAAATATGAGGTCTGTATAACAAGTAGCCCTTTTATTACAATCTAGTTTAGAATCAGACAACTTACAGGAAGTGTCAGGATTTGTCTGCGTTTATCATTGAATACTCATACTGAATGACCTATATTGATCCTATACTTACCTTAGAAAAGTATCCCACTATATGGCATCCATGAGTGTCATTCTCTGTCATCACATAGAAGAGGAAGGGTTCAACATCAAAGTACAGTGTTTTGTGATCCAGAAACAGCTTGGCCAGCAAACACAGGTTCTGGCAATACACCTGTAACAAAGTAAAAGGTACCAATGGGGAGATAGTGAGATAGTTACTACAGCAATGTTTCAAGGAATTATATATTATACAAAAATGACATTAACGGACAGAGTTTCAATTCATAAATATTTTATGGAATACACTAATTATATAGGATAACGACTCCTAAAATAGTAATTTCAAAGTACATTTATTTAGTAATATTTGCAACAATTCATAAATTCTCATTATTATCACTGGTCATCTGTTCATCAGAACAACCACAGACGAGACCTTTGATGGTGCTGGTACTATATATGACCTCTTAACATTCCTGTACCAACGTGAGTGCATTATGCCAGTCATATCAAGAAGTAAATTAATTACTTGTGTTTTCCATTTTTCTCTTTGTCTGGACAAAATACAGTGGTTCACTATGTTACTTCTTGGCTAGGAATTGGCATGTAAGGATATAAACAATACATGCTAACAACCATTAACATCCACCCATATAACAACAATTCAACTACAATAACTCCTCAGCTGCCATGCACTATATTATTTGGGTGCACAAACCTTATTGCGTTTTCCGTCTACCTCAAACACAGAGATACTGTTTTTCCTGTAAATCTCGTCTCCAGGTGGGTGACGCCACACACACTTGGCCTGAACAAACACATTTAACAGTCACAATTTTGGGTATTCAACATGAACTAAATTCTTAAACATGAACAGGGCTCAAAGTGACCCCTATTTTAGTGGCCATGGCGCCTTATAATCAACATTGGCGACCAGTTATTGACCTATAAGGCGCCAGCATGGCCACTAAAAAAATTGTGTAAATTTACGATTTGGTTAATCTTTCAAAGGTTGCAGTCAATGCTAAAATAATGTTCAATATCGAAAATTTAACAGAGATGTTATACTGATCTAATGAATTAAAAGAGGGTTTTTCTTCAAACTAAAAACAACTAGGCCAAGCGATTAACTTTTCCAATTGGCGCCTATATTTTATTACTTGGTAGCCAGATAGGCCACCTGGTAAAAATATCTACTTTGAGCCCTAATGAATTATTGAATTATGTTATTTAACATACAAAACCTAAATTTGATATTCACTATCTAATATTGCATACGCAGAATTTCAACATATAGATATTCTGCCAAGTATACCATATTTTACCAGGTATAAGCCCATGCTCGAGGATAAGCACACACCCTTATTTTTCACTTATTTTCTGCATAGGCTTATATTCGGGAATAAGCCCACGCCCAACTTTTAAATGTCTAATCCAAAATTGAAAAAAATAATGAAATAACGAAACATATGAAGTGAAAAGAGTTGATTAATCTTGATCTAGATTTTTTTTCGATGAAAACAGTCATTGATAATTTATTTATTTCTGGATAAATAACAAACATTTTAAAATTGAATTTATGTCTTCTTCATTTTTTGAACATTTATTTTTTGTTGCAAATTCCAATGGTCCGAATAAATATCAACAGAGTATATTTCAAAAAGAGGCGACGACGAGAAAAGTACACAACAGACAACGGATTGACACGTAAAATTCCTATTTGATTTCTTCAGTGTATTTCTCTTAATCCAGCTCGAATACGCAAACAAGTCAAATTGATTTATTCGAAGACTTCATGCAGAATTTTTTTTTTTTTGCAACAAGTCGATGTACACAATAACTGATACTTTCTCAAATTCGCTTTACAGAAACAAATCTGTTGTTCGTGCCACAGTATTTGTTGACAAGATCCGAATGGAATAAACAATGTATTGTATATTATTTCCAAAAAATATTTCAGTCATAGATCACTGATGTAGATTGAGCTGTCTTCTTTCGTATTATAATCCAATATGGCGGCAGATTTTTTCTCCTCTTGCACAGGGTTTTATCCAGGGATAAGCCCACACCTGACTTTTGCCCATTTTCAGTGCACTAGCCCCCTTGGCTTATACCCGGTAAAATATGGTAACACAATTATATCATCCTAAACATAAGGAAACAAAATTGATAACAGATCACACTTCTAAATGATATCAATTTTCTTTAAAGTGCATTTTCTTGGTTATAATATTTACCATGTGACGTCGAAGGATGGTAGCAGTTTTCATGTATTTGAGACAGAATTCACAAAGATAAATTTTTGGCAAGCGAGCATACTCTTCAGGATAGGGACTGGAGTACCATGTGGTCATCTCAAAGCGGCCGATCTCCAGTTTTTTAATTCGATATTCCTGCAAGTCACTCCGTGTGTAGTGTTGTGTTATCTCATGCTCCTGTTCCAAGTATAGTGAACGCTAATGTGTACAGTTTTGAGAATGTGATGCAAAATAAAACTTTTTGTATATTTTGCAAGTAAATGTGTTTAACCTACGGTATATCTTTTTTTTTTAATATTTGCCATTGTCAGTTAACTATAGATACCATGGACACACACCTTTCATTAGGACTCCTTTCCTTATGAATTACAACCCATAATTTATTCTGATGAGAACCTATGAAATATGTACAACAGAGCGTTAGTGTTTAGGTTGAGAGCTATAATATCACCATCTTGACATCCAATACTTATAAACTGATGATGTTATGACTGACTACAGCTTTCATTTAAGCGATTTCAGAAGTCATATTACAATTTCTCTGAGATCAGAAGAATAAAAATATCTGTCATACAGTCTATAATAGACATGTTTCTTCAAATCCAGGTTTCCAATCTCATTTTGGAGAGACAAAACATGCTGTCCAAGTGAGGTCTACTGGAAGCCCTATAATGCTTTGGACCAATAACAATCATGTCACTGATAGTTTATATTCTCCATTTTTTTTAGACACTTACCAAAACTTCACAAGCACGAGCTTGGGCTTCCCTAAACAGCTTCAGGTCATAGTTTGAGGCTAGGCCATTGAGGAGAGGTTCTCGTCCCTTCTCATATTTCTCCCTGTGATTCCGGTGCTTCTTCTTATCCTCCTCAGTTATCTCTGGCAAACTCTTTCTCAGCTTGCGAATATTCTCTGACTTTTCTTTCTGCTCATCTGTCTGAATCTAAGTAAATCACAAAACGGTACACGATTCATTCTGTAACATAATTAAGGACATAAATCCTACCAAATGACCAACCCTGCTTCATTTGAAACTTAAGTTGTCAAGTCAACTCAACTGTCTCCATGATGTAAATATATGTGAACACAAAATGAAGCATTTCCAATGACAACTGTCTAAAACAGTTTTTGAAAAATTCTGCTTAAATGTTTTACCTGTTTACGAAGGTCTCTTCTGTCCTGCAGCGTAGCAACAACTTTCTCCCTTTCTGTTTGTTCCTTGTGTCTATCTTCTAACCTTCTCTGTAAATAGGAGATATTACAAAATAAATTTCATTTCAGTTATTACTGTTTGACAAAATGTAATGAATATGTTTATGAAATTAGTATCTTTTCTTTGATTAACAATTTTTTGTAATCTTCACATCAATAACAATGGACAAAGAATAGGAAATGCCTATTTCTGTCTGATTTTCACATTCAACAAGAGATTCCCCAAAAGATCTTGGTGCTCACCATGGAATGATGTTTATCAGTTCTATACATATAAAATCTATGAAAGACACAAAGAATTTTCTGGAAAAAATGGCCGACTGTCTGTCAGCCATTTTTCCAATCGGTCTCAAAACTGGTCATGCTCAACTATGATATAGTGATCTATTAATGTCAAATACACAAGGGATGAAGGATGTTTTTGACAGCCTATAGCTAACATCTGATGATGGTGGGCTAAAATGGAGTTTATACTCACCTACAACTAATAGATGTTAAAAGATCTTTATAGGATCAACACATGTTAAGAATTCCTACCTTACAGTCCTCGGCTGATGTGTTGTGGTACAGGGGACAGGAGGCAAGTGTTCTGTGACGGTCATGTCTGCCTGTTAAATGGCCTGAAGTAAAAGCAATAAACCTAGACTGAAATCATTTCAAAAACATTTTGCAGGAAACTTGATCAGATTTGTTGAATACATGTTCCTTATTTCCCAGATTACTATATGATGTTATGAAAAGAAACATGTAAATGATTATGACACTTATGATATTTAATAATTCTGTAAAATTTGGTTTATTTTTAAGACAAAAAAAATCCCTGTATTTGACACATTACATTATAATTTGTTTTAACAATAATTATTCTGAGAAATTTGGCAAATAAATCCACTTGTTGATAAGTTCTAATCTGGAAGCCTAATGCATACAACAGAGTTTCCTATCAACACAATTCAATTGAAGGAAGTGTCTTACTCTTAGCTTCATTGTTTGTGAGTACTTTCACAGAACACAACCCAAAGATAATCATCTCATTCTCTATTAATGCCTACCTTTAGAATCACAGCCTGGTAGTGGACACTTTGCATTACTCTCATTGTAGTCCATGGAAGGAGTTGGTCGTTTTTCTGTCCAAATAGACATAAACCCATTTTCTGCTGTCGTTTCAACAGTTTTTCTTTTGGACACTGTCTTTTCATTCAGTTTTGCCTGACTGACATTTTTAGCTTTGGCAGACTGTTTGCCCTTTCCTTGCGATGACGGCGTTTTGTCTTTAGAACCAGACTTACTTGTTGGTTGTTTAATGTCTACACTTTTACGCGAGGATTTGTTTTGTATTATATTTGGTGTTTCTTTTTCACATTCTGAAGCAGATTCCGATGTCCTTGTTTCTATTTTTCTTCTTTTCCGAGCAGGTGAGGAAATACCAACAGATGAAACAAGGCCTGGAATGAAAAATGAAAATGAACATGATCAGTTATTAAACGATATCATGATTTTAATCTAATTTAACATTTGGATATTTTCTGCATTATCAAATCAGCATGTTCAGATTGGCTCTTTACTTAGAGTTGTAATACAAAGATATATAAATGGCGGATGATTAAATATCACATTTATGTAAATAGTCAAGGAAGTGCCCCTGTGTCTGAGTAAGTTAGTAAGTATATATATGATCACGACTGATGAACCTAGGCACTTTTTGGGTACATGTACATGAGGTTTTTTTTGTTTGTTTTTGTTTTAACTTTTACCACATTGCAATTTCACAATCACCATTTTTCCCATACTTGCAACAGTAAAAGTCCTGGATTCCTGATAAACAAGGTAAACTCTATTATTTGTTTGAGGTAACATCATTGATGCTCTATCAACTGAGCTATTGCTGCCCTTCATTTATAATTCTTCAATCACCACAATGTGATTGTAAAATACATGTATATATACAGAGATGAAAATGGTATTTTGTGAAAAAGACTGAGCCTGGAAGAAGTGCAGGGGCAACAATCCCCTGCTCAAATTCAGAAGCCCTGGTGGGGGGGGGGGGGGGGTATATATATGTTTATATAATTAAATTAACCAAACATACTTTGATTTGAGGTAAACTTAGAGCATGTAGTCTTCACTATTTTTTCTCAACCATGAGGTTAATGGCTTCTTGTCAGAGGCGCTTCAACAAATTGCTACAAATTCAAGCTTTTCCCAGGTGATCATATTATCTCCCTTTGTCTACTTTTGTTTTCTATATATATATATATATAGGGTCTAGTAAGTTATAATGACAGTATAATCCAATATAGGTACTGGATCCTAACAAACAAATGCTGGATGCGTATTACTAGAAATAGATAATTGTCAAGTAGTAATAACGATACATACGATCACATAACGATATTTATTGTTATTTATACCCACTATATTTGTGTAACTTTCCATGTTCTATTTGTGATCGCATGTAATTTACCTGTGTCTTGATAAAGGGTCAGACTGCCTCGAAAATTCGACAATTTACTTGTCTGTACTGTCGTTATTACTACTTGACAATTATAGAGAACAGACCAAAGATTTTCGTTGAATCAGATACAAACAATGAGATAGGTCTGGTTTAGAAAATGTCTTTAATAAATGTTATATTATTGAATAAAAGGCCCTCCATTTTCTCCAGTTCTGTATCGATCTCAAAAATGATAACAATTTGTGAAAATGGATGGAAATCTGCCGTTTGGTGGAATTTTTCATCACTGTATATAACTGTTTAGCTATCTATGTTATTCTTTCTACTTGATAGTACAGTAGCATCACTTCTCCCTTTCTAGTTTATGGCATATATATAAGCATTGGTTAAATCTACAATTTTCAATACAAATATTGAAAAAATGATTTTGAAATTTTATGTAGCGGTTATGACTATCACACGCAAGGCCATCTGAATATCACATTAAAATTACCTGCTGCGGAACGCCTAGTGATTCGAGGGGCTATGGTGTCAGAATGAGAGCTATCTCCATCACTTTCAGCTGATGTTTGATCATGCTCATGGTCACTTTCCTCAGAAGACGCTACTTCCCTAGGCCGCTGTAACAAGAGGCAAGAAAGGTATATTAAAATAGTGATGAGACTGTAAAATACAGTTTTTTCCTTGGTACTTCAGGAAAATCCAATTGTTCATTAGGAAAATTTTACATATTATGTTAAACATTCACATCCTCATAACTGTTTGATGAGTCACATGCTTATCAGTTTTATAATGCAGTGTCAATTCTAGCCTTACATGTTAACACACAACAACTTTGATCCTTGACTGTCTTATTTTTCCATCCATGTGTGTAATACTTATAACTTCCGTGTTTTTCAGATTTTCTGTATATTATGGACACAGCTAGGAATTTTTGTTGGGTTTTTTTGTGGGGTGGGGATGAAGTTAAAATGTGTTAGGAAGGGTGTCATTTCATGCAGTTATATAGGCAAGAAAACCACTGACATATCAACAAAATATCAGTTTTAATCAGTTGACCCTTGTTAACCCTTCATTATCTATTGGCTAATTGGGTGGGAGGTTGATGTCCCAAGGAAAACTCCTCTACCCAGTAAACCTGATAAGATTATATTATATTTGTAATTTTGCATGAAAACTATCAGTATGGCAAACCCAATTCAAGTTTACCCAAAAGGCTGTAAATTTCGGAGGTACAAACAAAAAAACACCAAAAGTAGGGATACATATCAAAATAATTAATAAATGTGCAAAATCATTGGGGATCATATAATCTATAGAACATGGCTAATTCTTAGTTAATCTTATGATCTTTGAAGGTCATGAAATTGAAATGGGTCGTTGATAAATTTTACTACCAAGATGGAGGTCAGTTATATGCGACCCCAATTGTTTCACCCTCATTTGTCATATGCTATGTTTGATATTATGTTGTAATCATCTTTTTAACGAACTGCATGTCTTCCAGTTGATCTCCAAGAATATGTTTCTGACTCTACAAAATTTAATTTGACTTGTGATTGAAGGGCCATTTATGATTATCTATTATGTTTTGACCCTTCAGATTTCCGAGGAAAAGTCATTTGACTTCTACCTAGTGTTGGGAATCGGTTGAATTTTTCTGATCGATCATCACTTGTGTGTAACCAATCGATGATCGATTAAAATCGATTAATTTTCAAATATATTTCTTGTATTCATGTCTCAATATTTTGTGAAATGCTTTCAACAACAATTTCAGTAACTAATAAACTGTTATACCTACATGTATACTATCTTTATACCTACATGTATACTATCTTCCTGTGTGTTTATTTGTTTACTACACAGATAAAAATGAGCCAAAATTGTTTTTTTTTTATAATTTTATTCAACACATAAAAAAACAACAAAAGGATTGTTTATTGGAGTATTTAGCTAATTAGAATTTTTTGCACGGGCTGTAAAATGCTTTAATCCATCCGTTATCGAAAGTCTAATATACTTTGAAAACGAAAGTAGAACTGTGACTTACCATTGAAGGAATATGACTTTCTGCACATTTTACAAATAGTTTTCGTCATGTTTAAAGTATCAGTACTTAACGGACCTTCTGCTTCTTGTTTTCATTAAAAACCAAAATGTTTCCATAAAACAGACCCTATGCGTTTACCGGGAAGAAAGGTCGTATACGTTAACATTGCTTCCATAGCTAGTCGCTTATGTTCTCACAAACGAAATCTTAGTCATCGGTACGTTTGCATTCCCCGTAGTATTACTACACTGTACCAGTTAATGTGACGCTTGATTTTGTATGATACAAGCATAGCCATTTCCCGCAAGCAACTGTGTTGTAGACATTGTCAAGCTGAATTTGCGTATGTTTATCTGAAATCCGGCTAATATGTTTTCATAAAACCCGATGTAGGGCACTTCCAACGAAACTCGATTACAGATTTCTTACTCGATTAATTGATCAAACGTCTCAAACAAGTGATACTCGACGAACTCGATTAATCGGAACACCACTACTTCTACCACAACTGAAAATACCAGAAAAAAAAGAAAACAAAATGCAACAACTAGTCCAGGACCCCCAAACTCCAGATGGGCACTCTTGAGTATGACTTGGCCACCAGCATTCAACCAAGTCGATTAATGCTGCAATGTTCTGGACAATATAAATTTAATCTATTTATCCTATGACATATAATATGCTTACAAAGTGATTATGAATCACATGTTATTCACTCATTTAGTGATTGACCAAATCGTCTATAGATTTGCACTTTTAGATGAAAAAAAACCACAGCTGTTTTAAACTTGGTACCATTTACTCTAAGCTATATTCTTATCATTTCTCCAAATAAGCTACCGAACTTGATACTTTAATGGGCCAACTATAAAATCCCTTCTCCTTTTTCCGTTTAGGGAATATTTAATAGAGTCTTAGAAAAGAGTGTGAAACATCCCTCACAATCTAGAATAATTAGCCAACTCGATCATCATATAACAGCTTCCAGGGATATTTCTGGCTGCTACAAAGCAGCCACTTCAACATGCATTTTAAATCCCTCTTTAAACTGTAGTCAGAGCATCCAGTGTGTCTTCATTAGAGTAGCAATATTTATGTACAGTTTGCCTTGGGCAGAGAACTGTACAAGGGGACAATAAACCAAGTTTCCATGGACCAGTTTGTTTTCATTTTAGATCGCCTCTATCAAATGTTAATGGGACTCATCCATGATTAATACAGCTGAGTCCCAATTATACCCAAGTAACACACGAATGATCGGACATTTACGAATAGGTAACCTTATGCAAAATCATAACATCATCAGAAGATTCAGCGTTTCTAAACTGGTAACAAAACAGAAGGAAATATTGAACAATTGTTAGCGGATTTGTTACGAACTTTTCGCCTAGGCATTCTGAGTGAAAGTTTTTCCTGTTATCGCAGAAGGTTGGTCAGGTATCAAGGATGCATATCTGCTTTCTTATCGTCAATAACTACGGTTGTTTTCTTCTTTTTTCATTCATTTTCGCCCAGATTCTTTTCGCGCCGATCTTGTTCCGGTAACACCGCCACCTGTTGGAAAAACATTTGCATCTATTTCCTATAAGGGACGCAACTCGATTTGATTGTTTTCTGTGGAAGCGCGATACTAAAATATGCATCATGTGATACTGATCTCATCGTAGCTAGCAGAGCGAAGAAAAGCATAATCAATTGCAGTTAACGCTGATGAAAAATAAATTGACAAATTCAAATAGCAGGTTCCAGAACGTCAAAAATACTAAATTTGTTTACAGACCTGGACAATTTGATTAAATGTTTTATATAGAGTCTAGTATGTTTAAACATTTATATAATAGTGATCTTAATTCGTATTCTAACTTCCATATCTACCCAAGTTTTATTAACAAAGAAAGATATATAGTAGATAGTATTTTATTAATTGATCAGCTTTATTTAATATTCTTTTATGATACTCGATGTTATCAAACAAATCCTAAGATGCCTTAAATTAAGTGACGCTAAAATAATCATAAGACGTAAATAAATAAATAAATAAATAAATAAATAAAAGAGCGATGAAATTGTAAACTGTACCGAAACCGGCTGATCACATCATGAATCCAAAATAACATTTATTGTTATATTAAGGAAAGAAAAAGGTATGCTGCATTTATCTATCTATTTATTTATTTATCCGTTTATTTGTTTGCGTGTACGACAATCTCAGGCTTTATTAAAATGTTTAATCCGTATTTTTTCCAAAGTATCATTTTTAACCAAAAGTACATAAATTCTCACTTATAATAATAAATCACAAAACAACCTTTTTTTTTTTATTGTTGCAGTGTTTGCGGCTTAGACCCCTAGCTAGATGACAGTTTCAACCGAGTTACAAACTTTTATGGTTATGGTATCTTTCGTGTAATCGTTTTTTATTGTCAAGGCTTTTTATTTTAAGGTATTTTCTATGAGTAAGACAAGCACCATGATTCGGTGGCACTCCCATAGAGGGGTGTGATAGTGGGACAACATTCATACCGAATGTGAGGGTGTGTGTATTAAATGACCAAAACTGATATTTGGATTACATGAAGTTAGCACTCCTGAACATACATCTATATGCCCCTGTCAAGCACTATTTAAATCTATGCTACTGTATTTAAACAGACCATAATTGTCCGATGGGAACAAAGTAGGTCACTCTCTTGGCAGATTTGTTTCTGTTTTCATACGAGGACGAATCCCAGGAAGAACTTATCAGAATGTGTGGGTAAAACAGACCTTACACAGTTTTATAATTTAGCTTTTATATATCTTTGATGTTTAAAAAAAAACCAAGCACTGTATAAAACATTGTTGATATACCATCAAGAAATTAAAATCAAGCAAACTACAACTCTTAATTCCACACCAGCCGCGCTCCTTGATCTACTGATTAGCCAACAAACTAAGGACAGCACGTTATGATTCGTATATGCCAACAATTTCTGAAAAGTAACATCCATACATACTTTCCCAATCTGTGGTATTTTTGTATTGACATGTCAGATTCATAATATCACGATTTTAGTGACTTCAGTCTGAAAATCGTTTTTTAATTATCATTGTGGGTGTGCTGTTTTACGATGACCACCGAACGGTAGACATTTTCTTGTCGTCATTCTGATCTCGTTAAGAATTTTTTTTTTTTTTTTTTAGATATGATGTTTGATGCTTTCAAAGCTGCATGTGATCTGTTTAGAGTGTACCAATACTGGTACCGGTAACGCCGATCGATCATAACCCACTAACCATTCGAGAAAGGCTTTTCTCCTGATCTACAAATATTTTTCATGATTTGCTCATATTTTATTACTATAAGCTGATATTTTCGTTAAGATTTTGACATTTTCTTTATTTTTCTTTGAACTCGATGCTATCGTATTAGTGATCCAATACAACATAAATATCAAATCGTTTCCTTTTAAAATTCGATAACAAGACAGGGTGGATATAAAACCTAATACACCCGTGATATATGAAAAACAACGTATAGTGGGCGGGATTTGGATTTTATTTATAAAATAAAGTTAAAACGCAACAAAATATATAATCGAATAACAATATGACTTCATTAATATAATAAAACTTAGAATCTCAAAAACGACATTATGAGTAACTGGGAGTACATATGTATCACAAATATATATAGATAATACGTATATTTATATCACAAATATCTACATTGTATAGGCATACATGTACTTATATAAAACAAATCTAGATACATTTTATCACAGACATACACGAGTACATTTATATTTTGCAAATCCTTTGGTTACATTTATATCACACATGTATCTAGACACAATGCTAGAAATACAGTGCTTTATTGACACACAGACAAATACAATATCTCTTATTTACACGTTGATGTGATGTAAAATCATACTTGATAAAAGTAATGTTTTAAATCTATATTCAGACGGCTATGAGATCAATTAAGGACCGCATGGCATTAAGGGAACAAATTTATCTCATTGATTTCCTATAATGTGTGGAAACTTGGATATTGGTTGTGGCCAAAGGCGTGATGTCATCAAATACGCCAATAGCAAACAAACAAGATAATTAATCTTAGGAAGCAAACAGAATTAAGTTACTAGACGTTGCATTGGACATAGGTGATATATTTTGACAACTTTCGCCATTCTGCTGGGATTTACAAATTATCAGCCTCTTAAGATCACCCACAAGTTAGTAGCAAGTCCACGTATATCTTATATCGACCAGCGGGTTCATGAGGTGTAAAAACCAATTATCACAAGTATTAATACTGTATGAGGGCTACCACATAGATCGGTAAACTGGTCATGCATGAACCACTAACCATCGCATACGAATAATCTATACACATGAATGACACTTTGGCGTTGGAATCCTTCCACAGACAGCCAACTAGCTGACATGACAAATTAGATGAAATAATGTTTAAAGAAATAACAAAATGAAAAACAACTTTATCATCGGATATAATATCTATGTGTTTTGTTCCTTTTCTATCCTTCCTATGTCACTCTTAGAGTCTAGAATTTGTTGATAGTAATATTGTGCAACCTCTAATGCATGGCATATGGATAAGAAACCTTTAAAAGTTCAGGAGTGACCCGATGAAGGAGTAAAGGAATGTTTTTTTTTTGTGGACAATGGATGAGTGACGTGTATTGGATGTGTAGCTAGGACGTGCCATACATTAGTTTTAATTAGTTCTTTTATTAAGTATATTTAAAGATATACATGTATATTGTGTACATCATTTATGAGCCTTGATTTGTGGTACACTTGAATATCCTTATGTATCAACATTCATCTTACTCTCAGATCTCTAGATCGGTCTTCCTTCGTTCCATTCTCCTTTGCTTTTCTGTTTTTATAGTCATCATTGGTACTAGTATGCTGTGCCGCTATCACAGTCCTCGTAATATATATTTGTGGAGAGGGCTTTTATGAGTTATTAAAACCCAATCCAATTGTGTTTAAACAATGAAATACGTTTAAATCAAACCAAACCATCTCCAGAATAATTGTATCAGTTCCCCAATTATCGATGGAATAACATAATTACAGTAGAAATGGGATTTAGGAGGAGTTTACCCACAGTTAATATAGTAAAGTGGAGATCGAAGTGATTCACCAGGAAAATTATACGAAAAGGCGAGCAATGTAGGTGAGAATCGACTCTCAAATCAAGTTACTGAAATAATTTCAAAAATGGACACAGCGTAGCTTTTGTTCTTTCCACCCATTTTGGGTTTGCTCAGTGGTATCCTAGATACCGACACTTTAGACCTTTATCATTACCGACGAGTCCAGGGACTAAACAGCTATACAGTATGGTGCAGCTTATAGTCATAGGATCCGCGATACTCTTTTTAGGGAACGACTCCCAAAGTTAACATGTGGATTAAAAATAAATACTTTCATTGTGTTATTTCCCTGCCATCATCGTAATTAAGGATAAATTAACGATTTGTTTCGCCTACTCATTATCATCTACAGATAATAATTACCTACCGATTATCAACATACTAACATCCTATTTCTCGAAAAAAATATTCCAGGTATAAGAAAGTTACGTGCCTCTTTTTCATTACAAATTATATAATTTTATTAGATACAGCTGTATGATCCGATTTTCCTCGATTCTCATTGGCTAAAACAATGGTCACATGGAAGTCAATAACACGAGAAACATTATATTAACTTGATGTTTCTATTGGTAGAAACACAGAGTTAATACTGCGTTTATGGCATATCACTGTGAATTTACAACGGGCAAGCGTTTTTCCACCATGTTGCAAACAAGCTTCATATCTAATATAAAAAAATCGAGGACATTCGATTTGGTTAATATGATGTTATACCAACCTGTAGTATCTAAAATATTGATCTCGGGCTACCAGGTTGGTGTGGCCCTATATTCACCCCACCGAAGTTCCATGTTTTAGTGAGGAAATCCTATGCCTGTAATTACCCCGCTATAGGGGAAGTTAGACATTTAAAGAGGCTTACCCGCAGACGGACCGGTAAACGGCACATCTCCGATCACTAAATAAACTTCAGTACACGTTTCTATGTGACAAAATTAGAGGCTTTCCGACTTTATTTCTTGAAAACAATTACAGAATATGTATTTAAAAGACGTTTTAAAACTCAACCTGAGAGGGAAATGTATGGAATATAACGGCAAATCTTCTTTGTAAATCGCCGCTGCCTTTGAAGTTATCACTGTGCGGCACTGTGCACGTGCTTGTTTCTTTGATGTGTCAATCAAATTAGACTCCACTTTATAGCGGGGACTTATTGCGGGTTGCGATTAAATAAATAATATTTAAAAAATGAGGTTTTAATATCACTTTTCAGCGTTTTATAAGGAAAATAAAATGAAAAACTCAACAATTCCAACAATCTGTCATGTGTAAAAAATCTTTTTCTATTAGCCAATTTTTCTGATCTCTCTGCGGGCAAGCCTCTTTAAATCCTGTATGTTTTATAAAAAAAAAAAATTCTCTTTTGCGGTTTTTTGCGTTGTTCACATGCTGTTTTATCATGTTTGTCGTTATGGTTCGTCGTAAAGAGCAGGAGGAGGAGGAGCATTTGCTTGAACTGAAGGTAGGGATTCATAATATATTGGAGGGGAATCACAAGAAAGCGGGACCGGTTGATGATGCTGGACATCGGGATGATAACCTGGTAGGATACTTTGCTGTCCGTGAGGCATCCACTGTGTGTGTCCTGTATCTGACGACTGTTGGATAATCCCACGTGACTGGCGAAGTGGCGGCAGGTGATGCGGAGGGGCATGTGGATAATGACCTAAATGACAGATGAAGTAAAGAATAAACACTGTCTATGTACCATTGGACCCTGTTACGTCGATGAACAAATAACATAGGTCAGTATGTTATTATAGAATAAAAAAAAACATAAACTATTTTTTAATACTTCACAATAGTATATAACAATAGCGAAATTTATACAATTCTTAATCAATCTTTGTCAATTAATTGGATTTTATGAGACATTATAATTACATGTACATGTACTTGAATACACAATACTTCCTAAAATAAGTATGCGTTAAATTAATTTAGCGTTATGATATAAGACAGTGCTATATAACATTTATATTTGTGTTTCACACAATTCGAGTAGTAAAACAACTTATCACTGAATACTTACTTATACTGGTTAACATAGAAGTTCTTTTGTAGCCATAGTTTCACTTCACATCACACACACAAAAAAACGAATGAAATGTTCAGTAAGATAATTATTCTGACCTTGAAATGCTGGATATGTCGGTGTAGCATTTAAAATCTGACCAGGGTGGGTCTGGTTACTTGTCCTGTTTTTGTAATAGCAACATACGGCGACGATGATAGCTATGGCGACGAAGAGTGCAAAACCAAGTACACTGCCAACGACTATGGCCACACTGTAAAGCCAACATTTACATAGTTGACATGCCGTATCGGTATAATAATACAGTACATAGTAATATCATGTGGCATATAGATACATATATTTCCATTTGCTCTGCATTGTCACTCTACCAAGCAAAATGGAAAGTTATCAGATCATAACATTATTCTCATTGGTGTTGGTGTTGTCTGATGCCACTATATCAGGTGTATGTTTGACGTCAAGACAATTCATGCGACTGGACTTAAAAAAACCGTTGATCAACGCAGCTTGCAATGATTTATGTAGTTCTCTTGTATAAAAGATGAAAATCACCAAAGTGGAATATATTGATTAAATTGTTAATATATGTTATATAGGCATCTTATACCTCAAGGTCCTCAAAGGTCCTCAAGAAGGAAGAACTATCCATAGTTATGTGTATAATGGGACCTAGCTCAGTAGCTACTCATCAGTAGGCAGCTTACAAATCTTGATAATTGGATTTCAGTTCTAGACAATTTTACAAAGATATAGCACGGGAGTATGACAAATTAATACAAACAATAACCTTTATTACTGCAATATACACTACACTTACGCGGCATTGTCGTCTGATACTGGGACCTCTGTCGTTGTTGTGGATTCACAACACTCAGATGCACAACAACCCTGGTAACAGTAGCCTACATACGATGTCATAAAGTAATGGTAGTCATAGTGGTAGCATATAGTGCCTGTCATACCTGGAACATATTCAAATAGAAATAATCAGTATAAAACTGCATCTTTATACCAAACTACAATTGTATGACCGATATAATTCATCCTTTAGGTCTTCCTCTCCTCGGCTAGACAATGTCACCAAAGCAATTTCATTTATTAACGCTAAGATAAAGAGGATTTCTTCTTTTTGAATAAAACATTAAGATATTCTGACATAACGAAAAATATCTCAGGTACAGGGCATATGTCAGAGTAGGAATGAAATTTATTTTGGATTCGTATTTTTTTCTTTTCAAACAGACTGAAAGTAGTTTTGTAACCATGCATGAAAGAAATTATCACTAATGGCGAAAATATGTGTTTTAGAAAAAAGTGTTTATTTGTATAAACATGACACTGATCAAAGGATATAATAACATTGACCTAGCATTGAAATTTGTTGAATAATCGTTATTAACTGTTCTGTCGAGGTACTCTTAAAGTTAATTATATGTGAAACAATTGTATAAAAATGTCGTAATGTCCCAGTTGATGCGATATTTTGAAGGACGTATGCCCATTTTCACGATTTCCAGCGACAGATGTCGAGTGCTGATGGAAAAATTAACCACACAAGGCTATGAGAGAAGCAGGTTGAAGGTCATAGAAAAGTTTTATGGTCTGGTCGACGTCGTGATCACCTTTGGAAGTATTCTATTTCATTGTGCGATGTCAGACATGTTCGATGTTTGTTGATACATCAAGTGGTTCTGTTTTCACCACCGTACTTGTAACTTAACTTGTAACTTATCTAGATTTGTATGGCGGGTGTCGTCGATTTGTCACATATATATATATGGTGGGTGTCGTCGATTTTTCATAGGTTTGTATGGTGGGTGTCGTCGATTTGACATAGGTTTGTATGGTGGGTGTCGTCGATTTGTCATAGATATATATATGGTGGGTGTCGTCGATTTGACATACACACATATATATATATATGGTGAGTGTCGTCGATTTGACATAGATTTGTATGGTGGGTGTTGTCGATTTGACATAGGTTTGTATGGTGGGTGTTGTCGATTTGACATAGATTTGTATGGTGGGTGTCGTCGATTTGACATAGATTTGTATGGTTGATGGCGTCTATGAAGCAGAAGACGCTTAACCTTCCGGAACACCTGGTCTTATTCTCTTTGTACTTTAGCAATGGTTTTCATGCAAATCATTAGTTTGGTGAAGATTTTACCCCCCGTTTTATCGACTTTGAGTTAGAATTATGAAACAGCTGTGTGGTGTCCCTTACATCACTGACGTGTCCAATAATGGTGAAACAGCTGTGTGGTGTCCCTTACATCACTGACGAGTCCAATAATGGTGAAACAGCTGTGTTATGTCCCTTACATCACTGACGAGTCCTAGAAGGACAAACAGTTGTATGGTTTGGTTTATTTTGTTTAACGCCCTTTTCACAGCCAGGGTCATTTACATCTTCGCTAGCCAAGGCTTCTGATTACGTTACACTCCGCGAACCCTTGGCAGATATAGGCGTCAGTTCTGGCCCTCTAGCGGTGATTCGAAATTACCACCCTTCACGCATGAAATTTTCGACCAATCAAAACAAGCGTTACCGATTTACTTCATCGGTGATGTTTACAAACACACATCGAGGTTTGGTGTCATTTCGATGAGATATGTGATCAATGACTTATATGAATTGATCAAACACTGCGAATGTTCCCCCAAAGATTGTGATTTTTGTATTTAGGTAAAATGCCATGACATAGTCGGCAATGTAGCTATGTACTGGGTGCCGCATTTTTTGTTTACTGCGAAACCAAGCCAGAATGTAAAACGCGATTTGATTGGGTGCCCTGGGATTCCAGGGCGCGACGGTTTGAACACGACTATATCCGCCAAGGGTTCGTGGAGTGTAACGTAATCAGAAGCCTTGGCTAGCGAAGATGGGTCATTTAAGGACGTGCCTGGTTTTGGAGGTGGGGGGAAAGCAGGAATACCCGGAGAAAAACCACCGATCTATGGTCAGTACCAAGCAATTGCCCAACATGAGTTTCGAACTCGCAACCCAGAGATGGAGTGATGATAAAGTGGCGGGACACCTTAACCACTCGGCCTCCGCGGCCCAACTGTATGGCGTCCCTTACATCACTGACGAGCCCTAGAAGAGCGAAACGGATGTATCGTGTCCCTAACATCACCGACGAGTCCGAGAGGGCGAAACAGCTTTGTGGTGTAGCTCAATCATTTACTAAATTTATGTTCAAAGGTGATATTTACTTCAGAGCCGTTGTGAATCTTTTGAAGATGTACAGTTATCATGATATGAACTGAAAGCGAATTTCCTACACTGGCGTTTGCCCAGATTAAATACATTATAAGAAGAGGTCTGGGCAAACGTAATAGATTCATACACGTCTCAACACTATAGAGGCAGACTAAAATAAACCCGAGCCTTTTCCACTGAGTATCAAACACCATAGTCACAGAAGACTCGGACTGAAGGCGCAGATGAACATATGATACCGGACAACGACAGTTGCCATATTATTTTCGATAAGTATATTTCACAATTGTTTGCTCTTACCTGGGATCAACAACGTAAGTACCAAACCAATGGTATGACCGGGGGCCATCTTGTAACGTTATTTGTCACCGTTAGCTACTCTATTCAATATACAGCACACAAAAGAACTAGCACACCATCGCGCGCCTATTGTTTCACACACATTACCGATCTATATATAATATACAGGTATGATTTATACCCGTATACAAAGTATATACACTGTGTATTTAAAGTTTTATTCGGGAGAAGAATTGCTGTATTATTCCATCTAAAGCGTCGTCTACGAAAAAAAAAGAAAGTTATTGGACATTGGTTACAAATGGAATATGATTATTACGATAGGTTAAAAAGTATTCCATGTAAAATATGATAGAAATAATTCAATACTATCTGGCCGGCAAGAGGGCTGTGAATCACATCTGATAGCTGATGTCTTTTGCAGTGGTGGGTGATCTGTTTTGGCTTAAAGAATTGTTCACTACGCTTAGAATTTCTTATACATAAAAACACGCCGAAGATGAAAGTGTTATGGTCGAAATCATTGTCTCAGCTGAGTACATTGTATATTCTATTTCCTTATGCGATATCAAGTCAGACGTTTTTGAAGTTGAACAGAAGTCGCTCTCTATTTCGGAGTATCTGGTCTAATGAAGCAGAAGACGATTACTCTTCCGGAACCCCGGAATTAAAGTCTTGGTTTATGGGTTATATGTTCGTTTATTGTCAGTATTCTTTGTTTTTTAAACAAACGTGGACTTTTTATTGTTGTTTGGATGTTTGTGAAGGCAACCGCTATCTCATAGAATTGGATATCGGCGTTATCCTTTGGTCTGTAGCCTGTAATGTCGTATATACCCCACGTTAAATTTCCTGTGTAATGCAGTTGCATATTGATTACGAAATATAGTAATATAATATATACAGCATCTGTTAGTAACATATTTAAATGTGCTATTAATTTGTGTATCTGATGTAAATCGTTAGATACAGTCTTGTATATGTATCGTAGAGGACCAGACAATAATGATCCATGATGTATATTGATTTACAGACGACTGTAAACACTTGGTACCTGGTAATTTTAAAAGTCACACCAAAGCTCCAGTTATTACAAAGATCTGTGGATACTAACCGATTGAGATATATTCTCAATCATTCTTACAAACTTTCACGATCAGAATATTTCTTGAATTTCATATTTCCCTAATAAATCCAATTACGTTTTTTGCAAAATTTATGTTTTTGGTGAATTGTTAATCTGTAGACCAGTTTGGAGATAAATTCATGTAAGGTAAACTGATATACATGTAGTGGGAGATGAAGTCATTACATGTTAAAGCCAGTATAAGATAGCAGAGTCCGATAAAGTTTTATCAGGAAAAAATACACAACGCGGCGCGTCAGCACTTCTTGAATAGACACGGGATGTTTTACTGAGAAAAGCTGCGCACATCAGCAAAAACGAACGCATGGTGCATGGTTGAGCTATCAAATGACAGCCGATCATCTCCAATTTTAACCTGAACATTTTTCATTACCCATATTAGCAAGCCTCGTGAAATGGTCAATGCCACCACTAAAAAGTCTGTCCGAGTTTCTTCTGTCAACGTACAGATAGCTATATTTAATGTCCAGGTACTACTAGGAATTTCAGTTAAGTGCTTGATGACAAGGTACACATTATTTAACAATCTTACAGTTACATCCTGGGAAGGTCAAGGGCGCGTTAGCTATTATGGTAGGTTAAACCGACTAAAATCCGGTTCACTATTTATTCTATCTCGAAGAAAGTTATTTTCAACGAAAAGAATCGCCCGAACGACCAGTCATTTCCATTCTATCTTTGTCGGAAACATTGAATTCCTAAGATAAATGTTAAGATGGCCATAAGTCCATATTTGGTCAGAACAGAAACAATATCGGGAATAAATCCTTATAGTGTTTTCATTCTTGAACCAAGTGCCAGGAAATATTGATACCTGCGCGTGGTAAAAGTCGCTTTACATCGTATTTGTTAAGTTCCGTGAGATCAACCTTTTCATGTTATGCTATTGTATTTGTTTACAAGTGATATCTATGTATTGATTTCCTGGAATACCACTGACATAATACTGTGAGAGTACACTCAAATTTAGGCGCATAACTGAATTCAAACAAGATAAGATATAAGCTCAATGATGAATTGGCGCACTCGCAATACACTCGCAATACACTCACAATACACTCACAATACACCCATAATACACCCATAATACACCCACAATACACCCATAATACACTCACAATACACCCACAATACACTCACAATACACTCACAATACACTCACAATACACCCACAATACACCCACAATACACTCACAATACACCCACAATACACTCACAATACACTCACAATACACCCACAATACACTCACAATACACTCACAATACACCCACAATACACTCACAATACACCCACAATACACTCACAATACACCCACAATACACCCACAATACACCCACAATACACTCACAATACACTCACAATACACTCACAATACCCTCACAATACACTCACAATACACCCACAATACACCCACAATACACTCACAATACACTCACAATACACTCACAATACACCCACAATACACCCACAATACACCCACAATACACCCACAATACACCCACAATACACTCACAACACCCACAAACCCCACAAGACCGCACAAACACTCACAAACACCACAAGACACCACAAGACACCCACAAGACACCCACAAACAACCACAAGACACGCACAAGACACCACAAGACACGCACAAGACCCCACAACACCACAAGTACACACCCACAAGACACCACAAACACGCACAAGACACTACAAGACACCACAAACACGCACAAGACACCCACAAGACACGCACAAGACACGCACAAGACACCACAAGACACCCACAAGACACCACCACAAGACACGCACAAGACACGCACAAGACACCCACAAGACACCACAATACACCCACAAGACACGCACAAGACACGCACAAACACCCACAATACACCCACAATACACCACAATACACCACAAACACCACAATACCCACAAATACCCACAATACACCACCACAAACCCACAATACACGCACAATACACCCACATCCACAGTACACTCACAAACACTCCACAGACACCCACAAGACACCCACCTCACAAGACACCCCACAACCACTCACAATACCCACAAGACACCACAATACACCCACAATACACCCACAATACACTCACAATACACTCACAATACACCCACAATACACCCCAAACCCCACAATACACGCACAAACACTCACAACACCACAACCCAATACAATACACTCACAAACCCACAACACCACAAACACCCCAATCCCACAGATACATCAATACACGCCACATACACAACCACATACAACACTCACAATACACCACAATCAATCCTCACAATACACCCACATACACCCACAATACACCCACATACACGCACAATACAACCCACAAACACCCACAATACACACACAATACACCCAACATACACCACAGACAATACACTCACAATACCAACACCACAATACACCACAACAAATACACTCACTCACCCAATACACCCAAAGACAGCACAACGACAACAGCAAGACACCCCACGCACAAGACACCCACAAGACACCCACAAGACACGCACAAGACACCCACACAAGACACGCACAAGACACGCACAAGACACGCACAAGACACCCACACCAATACACCACAATACACCACAATACACTACACTCACAATACACTCACAATACACCCACAATACACCCACAATACACCCATAATACACCCACAATACACCCACAATACACTCACAATACACTCACAATACACTCACAATACACTCACAATACACTCACAATACACCCACAATACACTCACAATACACCCACAATACACTCACAATACACTCCAATACACCCACAATACACTCACAATACACTCACAATACACGTTTCATCGTCCTAACCATAAACACATAAACACAGATAACCCAACCTACCATTTTTATATACACCTCATCTCTTTGATAATATAATATGTCCTATGTAATTAACACTATTGGATGACAATGTGTCCCAAATGGATATAAAATACAGCGGTGTACTTTTACAGTGCAATTAAACTGAAATACGTTGATGAAAGCTATAGTATGACAGAACATCAGAATGAATAATTAAATATTGATTTTTCTAAATATAGTTCCAATACTGATAAGTAAACAACATCAACTATAAATAAAATCAATTATGAAAGCAATTGATTGGAACCTATTCCATTTGTGTATTCAGTGGCAGCTAAATGAAACTCTGGTTGTTGACAAAACAAAATGTGTCTATAAATAACGCATTATACACATATTTACATATTTACAGAGACTGGCTTATGTGTGCTGTGGGAACCCGTTTGTTTACAGGTTGTGTTGAGATTACATTGGTGTACACCCAAGGATGACATTTTTATAGGAAACGACAGCTCACGAGACCAGGTAACTAGACGCAGGAGAATTAAGCAGGTAAGTCGGGTACACAGTGTTTACAACCAAGTGATTGGTATGCATTTTAAATCGCGTATTTTGCTCGAGTGTGTGAACAATATTTTAAATGAGATGGAAATTCTCCTGTACTGCCCATCCAGAGAACTCTAGAGAACTACCACAAGGACCCAGAAAGTGATGAAATGGTAGGGAAGTCGCCTAGGAATTCCTTCAATCGCAAGGAAAACCGCAACATATTTTGATGTGATGGTAGGATTGTCGCTAGGGTATAGTGTGAGTGGTAAGGGTATTCCTCGTCTATATAATTGTTGTTAGCAGATCAGCAATGTTAGCGGACATCTATAATTCATAAGTCGTCTGCCATTTACTCTTAGTTTGCTCAAAACCTTCATATTGACTATAACATTAAAACGGATCAATCACTGAAAGGCATAGTATAACATAAAACCTTTCCCCTGTCCATCTGGTAGACAGTAGAATTGTTATACTCTCTCAGGAAGACAATAATACAAGGTGATTTACACAGTCATTCAAGTCACTCAACAATAACATTCGTCCGTCATTTCAATTGTACCCGACTACCAGGCTTAAACGATGTGTAATATATATTAAATATTTTATGGTATACATACAAATAATGTAGCAAAAACAAATCGGTAAACCTGGCTCCACACTAGATTCTAGGTATTGGCAATTCTAAAATTAAGTCAGCAGAATTTGGTGTTGTGTTGTGTAACTGTATCACAATTCTGGTGGGTCGAGCAAACAATACATACTGACGTTGTTAACATATATGGCACCTATACAAAAATGAGTTCGATACAACACCTCATACAGATGTTTTGTCCTTCTAAGACTCGTCAGTGATGTTAGGGACATAATAAAGCTGTTTCGTCCTTCTAGGACTCAACAATGACGTTAGTGACATCATACAGCTGTTTTGTCCTTCTGTGATGTTAGGGACATCATAAAGCTGTTTCGTCCTTCTAGGACTCATCAGTGATGTTAGGGACATCATACAGCTGTTTCGTCCTTCTAGGACTCATCAGTGATGTTAGGGACATCATACAGCTGTTTCGTCCTTCTAGGACTCATCAGTGATGTTAGGGACATCATACAGCTGTTTCGTCCTTCTAGGACTCATCAGTGATGTTAGGGATACCATAAAGCTGTTGTCCTTCTAGGACTCGTCAGTGATGTTAGGGACATCATAAAGCTGTTTCGTCCTTCTAGGACTCAACAATGACGTTAGTGACACAATACAGCTGTTGTCCTTCTAAGACTCATCAGTGATGTTAGGGACATCATACAGCTGTTTTGTCCTTGTAGGACTCGTCAGTGACGCTAATGGTTTAAAGTGATATGGGTATGTTGTTTTAAATTATTGAGATATTAAGTTAACCAGGCGTTGGTGTTCGACTACGTCATGTTGTTTTGTAATGCCTAATTAAGCCCTACTGCACAAAGCAACGGCGAAGAAAGAATGTCCCCTGTTATTGGAATTATGTGGCAGAATAGCGGGAAACATCAACAGAAGAACGCTAATCTGGAAAAAAACTACAAATGAAAAAAAACGTGAAATTATGCTTTCTAAAATATATAATGTTCTCTTAACGAGAGAAGGAACATGTTTGTTTTGTGTTGTCATCTTAAATGATATCGTTTTGTAAGGGAACGTCGCGTGTCGGTTATTGGCCCCAAAACAGGTCTTTGTTTGTTAACATCACATTCGCCACGTGGCGTTTTCCCTTTTAAATATACAGTACATAAATTAAGATAGACATCGTTACTTTATCTCCCCTAACTGTAAATATTTACCGATCGGTTATCAAGAACTTACCAGAATGTGTTGAACTTCTGCGGTGACAATATGGACTCCACATGCTATATAGTAATAAAACAATTTTCTAGTGATGATCAATTATTAGATTTAAACAAATGATAGCTGAAATAGTGTAATTTGTCTCGCGTTTTTGGCAGCACACATTTCATATTAAATTGTGCTGTGTGTAGCAGGATTAATGGGATGTACAATTGTACGACAAAAATATACGCCAATAGTAGTCAACATCTCTGGCGAAGTTAAAACCCATTAACAGTTTTCTTTATAGTTTCACCTGGTGTTTCCCTTTATTTATTGGATTGTGTTTCTAATAGATTTGTATATACTGTATTACTGGAATAGAATTATCTGTAGAAGGTACATTGACAACAGATCTAGCCTACAGTTATAAGGTGTCATTGTCTGACCCGAATTTCGTCAATAGGAAAGCATTACCGAATTTAAGCGAGATGTTGTTGTGAAGTCCGATAATGCTTCCCGATGGAACATTACCAGTTATGTCCTAAGGTTAAGAAATATTGATGAGACGGGGTTCCAAATCAAGGGCAATAATTGCATAATACATGAAAAATATTGATTTGCATGACAAAATGTCTATATTGCCACGCATGATATACTGTCATATTGATATGCATGATATACTGTCATATTGCCACGCATGATATACTGTCATATTGATATGCATGATATACTGTTATATTGATGCGCATGACAAACTGCTGTATTCAATTTGTTTATTTTAGCTTTGGGCTTTACAGCTGATCAGTACATATAACAATTAACATTTTACAATTGTCAGGCATGACATACTTTTTTTAGTACAACGTACTGTTATATCGCCAAGCATGACATGACACTATTGCATTGTCACACACGAGAAACTGTTATATCGTCACGCATGGCATGTATACTATTATATCGACACGCATGACATGTATACTATTATATTGTCACGCATGACATGTATACTATTATATTGTCACGCATGACATGTATACTATTATATTGTCACGCATGACATGTATACTATTATATTGTCACGCATGACATGTATACTATTATATTGTCACGCATGACATGTATACTATTATATTGTCACGCATGACATGTATACTATTATATTGTCACGCATGGCAAACATTTATATTGCATTATTTATTAATTATATATGCATGACATGCAACGCACTGTTATATCGTCACAAATAGCATATATATTGTTACGTATGACAAACTTTTATACCGTCACGCATGAAAAACTTATATTTTTACTCAATAAACAATTCGCTAACGGCTCTTTATATGAATTGGAGGCTAAAATGTTCCATGGACAGAGAGTGAGATGCGAGATTCCAATCTCCCTATTTGGAGGTTGTCCAATATAAATATACATTGGTGTGTCTACAGGCTAAAGTAATGTCCATCATACCAAACTATTTTATTGTACAAACAGTAGTTGTATGTGTTTGTAATTATGAAACATGTACGTTCGCCCCGGATGTGTAATGGACGTGTAGCCGACAATTACACTCTAGACTTCACTACACAAACACTTCGTGTTTCCGGTATGTTTATCGTAGCTACACCATTGTTTTCATTATTTTCAGGATGTCTTTTACTATTGTGATTCGATCTGTTGGCTGGAACTTCTGTATGGCAAACTTTAGCATCTTTATGTCGATGTTGTATTACTGTTATATGTAGTAAAAATAAACATGTAAATTACAAGCCACAACACGAAAACAGCTAGGGGCCTTTTGTGTATGCTTTAATCAGGCTTTATCTAGTTATCCGAGGTCCGACTTCCTGCACGTAAGTACGCCCGTCAGTACTGATTTGGCCGAGTTTAAAACCCCGCAGTGACGATATTGTATGATATGTATATTCCTGTATAAAAATATATTATTTTTTACAGTTCTGATAATGAGATTATTCATAATTATTTTAATCATTTATTCTTTTCTGCAATTATTTTTATCATTTAAGGTAATTATAATAAAATTTGTGCAATATAATAAATAAAAAAAACAATATTTGAGCATAGTTTCAAAAACAGATTTGATCCTGCGGGCCGGGGAATAGAAAAGGATAAACAAGAACATACTTTTGCACACAGCATGTACGCCAGAGGCGACTAATGTGGTGATCCCGTGAGAATTGGTAATTTGCTTTAGTGTCCTATCCTCGGTCTGTTTGAGATAAAGACAATATAGACCTGCTAGCTGTACCACTGTAACAGTTGTGATCTGCGTCTTCTGTCTACTTTCTAATGTACAATGTTCGGTTTTTTTTTGTTCCATTGGAGTAAATATCGCTTTTGCCTTATTGTGACCGCGCAAGCGAGAAGATTTATCGGTTCTGTTCTTTGATCAAGACAAACCAAATTATATGTACTTTTACGAATATGTGGAATTGGTACATGTATACAATTTCCAGCAGTTGGTGAGTTGCGTTCTTTTATGGTATCTGTCAGAGACCAACCGAAGATGTAGCCTTTGGATCATACCTGTTGTTTTCTGCTTGATGTTCAGTGTAAAGTTTTCATAATAATGTGACTGGTTTGGGTGTTACGTTACCGTCTCAGGTAGGTGTGACATTTCAGTGTTATAACACTATAATGTAGACCTGGGGTAACGTCATGCTACCGTCTCCATGTGTGACACTATAATGTAGACCTGGGGTGACGTCATGCTACCGTCTCCATGTGTGACATTTCAGTGTGATAACACTATAATGTAAACCTGGGGTGACGTCATGTTACCGTGTCCCGGTGTGACATTTCAGTGCGCTAACACTATAAACGTGTCCATCAGCAGCTCCTCGTCATCCATGGACACAGTCTTCGCATAACCTTAGTTGTTGAGAGGATACAGAACCATAAATTGTCAAACAATAAACGATATGTTCCCGATATTTAACGGTAAGTAAGCCCTCTTCGTATTTATTGGATTAGGACATCAGTATCAATATTTATGTTTAAACGTCCGTTAACAAGGTCATATAACAAACCAAATAATTTGCCTCAAACGTATTACTTTCCTCTATCTCAGTGGTTGAGGAGCGCGCGTAATATCTTCTTGATTCAGCTGGTGGCTTTGAGCTCCGCCCTCTGACGTCATACCGAAATGGTCATCTGATGATTAACGAGGTCTACGGTAAGTTCAATTAGACACGGTAGACTTGTCAAGGAAATTATATCTAGTATATACAACAAACATATCGAACCTTTATTATAATGCTGTCAGAATCTACAGAAACTTGCAGTGCATATGTATATACATACCATTTTGCCATAAGATAAAGGTATACAGGTAGAGATAGACCACACAGGTACGGCCAGGTCACTGACGGACATTACACTCTAGAGATATAAAGCGGTCATTAGTATGTAATAATGAACAGTAATGAGTGTAGACGTTTTGATCAACGGGAAGTTCCTGTTCGTATTCCATCTTCCTCGTACACTGACATCGGGTATGCAATATAATATCAGAGGCCACATAAACATATTTACCTCTGTGCATCTGTGTTAATTCTTGTCATAAGACACAATGGCCAACAATACCACATGACTGATTACTACATGGCTTTGGAAGGCTGACGACCTTGCCATTCACTTAAGATGGTTTATCAGCAAAACTATTTATGTTCTATTTTCCACCGTTGGCTCACACGTTTGACAGTTTGTCACCAAGCGATCGGTTTCCTTCCTGGGAATTAACACAAATTAGTACCCAGTATCAGGTATATGCTGCAAATAATTACATCTCAGGTGAGTTTATTAGTTGTTACCATCCGTTTTGTGTACTAGTGTCAGCGATAAAATGTATTTAGTATACATTATAACAATATGTTGCCTGTTTGATGTCAATTATCATTTCTTCCAAATATGAAAACTTACAGAAGGGTGAATACGTGTGCCTCCATTTATATGTAACCACAAATGTACCTGGTATAACACCAGCGGTCGTGTCATGTATGTGACAACATGTGTACTATAGGACTCGTGTGATGTATATCCACGTGTACTGAAGTATCTTGTGTATGGTCACACGTGTATATCAAATAAAACAAGCGGTGTGTGATGTATGTGGCCACACGCGTATCTCCATGCAATAACACACGCGGTCGTGTGATGTATGCATATAGCCAAGTGTACCTCTATATTATACTAGAAGTGTGATATATGTGGCCACACGTGTACCTCCACTAACACCATCAGTCATGTGATGTACGTGTACCTCCACTAACACCATCAGTCATGTGATGTACGTGTACATGTACTAACACCATCAGTCATGTGATGTACGTGTACATCTACTAACACCATCAGTCATGTGATGTACGTGTACCTCTACTTACACCATTAGTCATGTGATGTACGTACATCTACTGACACCATCGGTCATGTGATGTACGTGTACCTCTACTAACACCATTAGTCATGTGATGTACGTGTACCTCTACTAACACCATCAGTCATGTAATGTACGTGTACATCTACTAACACCATTAGTCATGTGACGTGTACCTCTACTAACACCATCGGTCATGTGATGTACGTGTACCTCTACTAACACCATTAGTCATGTGACGTGTACCTCTACTAACACCATCGGTCATGTGATGTACGTGTACCTCTACTAACACCATTAGTCATGTGATGTACGTGTACATCTACTAACACCATTAGTCATGTGATGTACGTGTACCTCTACTAACACCATTAGTCATGTGATGTACGTGTACCTCCACTAACACCATCAGTCATGTGATGTACGTGTACATCTACTAACACCATCAGTCATGTAATGTACGTGTACCTCCACTAACACCATCAGTCATGTGACGTGTACCTCTACTAACACCATTAGTCATGTGATGTACGTGTACCTCCACTAACACCATTAGTCATGTGATGTACGTGTACCTCCACTAACACCATCAGTCATGTGATGTACGTGTACCTCTACTGACATCATCGGTCATGTGATGTACGTGTACCTCTAGGCTAATAACACTATCAATGTGTCAGGTATGTGGCCACACGTGTGACATACCTCCATATTGTACTAGAGGTATGATATATGTTAACAAGCGTGTTTCTCCATGCAAGTGACATCAGCAGTCATGTACGACTGTACACACGTGCATATCTAGAATTAGTCAAATGTGTATATGTTGACCAGGTGTACATCCATTAACACCAGCGCGTTTGATCGTGTGATGTACACACGTGTACCCCCAATAACACATGCAGTGTGTGACATTTATGTGGTGGCCTCGCGTGTAATTCGAATCAGTCATGTGATGTGTGTTGCCTACGTTACAATAATACCTGCAGTGTGTGGTGTATGTGTACACCGTGTACTTCCTTCAGCAAGCGTACCGTGTCATATGTACATTTATGTGGCCACGCGTGCATCTCGAATCAGTCATGTGATCACATGTGTGGCCCACGTGTACATCCAATAACACTAGCAATGCAGTGTGTGTGTATAAAGATAGGGCTAGAGACTTTACTAAGACGTATATGAGCCGCCGGCTGGCATTTAGGTCCTTAAGTTCTATCCAATGAAAACGGAGAAAAAAGGGAATTCCGTCAGAGTTATTATTTCCATTCTATTTCCGTTTCGCGCGAAAACGGGAATCCCACTTGCGTTGCAAAAACACAAAATGCAGCTGATATACTTTGTTATAGATGAACTTTAAATACCTGTCCTTAAACTTTAGATATGTCGGTTAATTTTCCATTCAATAACATTAACGGTAAATGTAAATAAAAGTGTTTATTCAACAAAAATATCGACACGAAAGGGGTTTCCCCGTTTTCTGCCGAACACACTTCCGGTATTTACGTAGTTGTTTACATTCGCTACGAAGATGGCAGATGGGAGTGTTTAGGTCTAACGCATCAAGAAATCGTATATGATGTCTCTTCCGCCAAATTTTAACGTAGTCGGATGTGATAGCGATTTAGCAAGTGAGATAGACGATGATTTTAGCCATTTCTTTCCGTGTACAAGTCGGGTAAACAGTGGTACAGCTGAAGAGGTGAGTTCTGTCTCCGGTAATCAGGATGAAGATGTTGATTTTGACTATGACATCGAGAGTGATAATGATGATGATGATGTGAGTAACGGCATTAGCGTTATTAATTCGCCGATTCTGCATACTCGGATGAGAGTTTTTATCAGAAATGACGTTGAAAGGGACACAGAAAATGATTCTGATCAAGACACACTACGCAGTGATGACAACGAGGTTGATGATGATGATGATGATGACGACGAAAATAACTCGGACGAACGTGACGCACAGCGTAAATGTAAGAAGGGGTGTCTGTCCAAATTTCCCAATATGGATATCAAAGATAACAGATTGAATGTGCAGGGAATGGAGAGAGATGGCAGGGACATGTTAATTATTGGACAGCTCCAGGCATGTGGCATGACAAGGGGAATACATGGTCAAACTAACGTCAAACGGCATCGCTTTGACTACCAATTCCAGAACACAAGTGTTTGCAAGGCTTGTTTCCTTTATGTTAATAACATAAATGCACATTACTTGAAAAACATCAGGGCCCATTTCGTCAAGAATGGTGCTGTTCCACGGATACATGGAAATACAGGGAAAAAACCCAAAAATGCAGTGACCTATGATAATGTTCAACAAGTTGTCCAGTTTATTTCAAGGTAAGTGCTGTGCCGTATGTGTACTTATACACAGGTATTTAACATTAAAAAAAAAAATAAAAATGAAACCCATAGTTCTGTATGTAGAATATTCATACTTGTCGTGCATGTCATGATTAACATCAAACTATCTGTGCAGTCTGTATTTTGTTCTCTTTTGCTGGGGAAAAATAAATAAATAATACAACTGTTAGTAATTTAACTTAACATGTGCAAAACTTAATTTTAAAAAATCATCTCAAGTCACCTTGATTAAATATAAACATACCGGGTACATGTATTTTGAAATATAATAGCTATATTATTTATTTACATACATTCAATTGTAATAGGTCACAGTTTGATACAGACCTTGTCTGTTTCGAAATTTCCATTATACATATTTTACTATCAGCACAATGAGATATTTGGAAATGAATTTTGATGTTAATTATTTTTTAATGCAGTTACATTTATCTGTTAGGTATGCAGATGAGATGGGATTGCCCCAACCTGCTGCACCACGTGGACGGGACAGCTTTCCACCAATATATTTACCTGGAAGTGAAACCTATCTATCTGTCCATAAGAAATACAGCCAAGTATGTATGTAAGTATTATCCTCATAATGAAAAAAGTACTTGGTAATCAATTCATACAGCAATCCATGATAAACCAGTGTCAATTTTCACTGTTATGAATTAAATATTGTCTACAGATACATTTAATTTATAATCATAAAACATTTGAAATAATGCCTTTATAAATTGGTTTAGCTATAAGAATATTTTTTTTAACTATGTATGCTTTAATTATAAACACAAACAAGCTGCTAATAAATTATCTTCCATCACTAGATATCTTAGAATTTGTCCAAATTATTTGTTAAAATGAAAATAATATATTTCAAACTTTGGAAATGACATTGAATTATTTGGTTTTAGTATTGTTTATAATCGTCACCCTCCAATTTTATGATCTAGTGACATATCTATTTTCAACAGTGAAAGAGAAAACCGATGCCTATCTGAGACCACTTTCAGAAGAATATGGCACCAGTGTCTCCCACACATCCAGTTCATGTCCTGCAAGACAGATGTATGTCACAAATGTGAATCCTTTAGGAATCGGATACAGAAGGTAAGAACCTAATCAAAACAAGTCTAATTTAATATCCATGGACATTAAAACCAAAATATCTTAATATATTTGAGTTCTAATTTTAGATAAACAGATAGTGATATTGTAATAATTCTACGTTCATATTCATTCATAACAATAATGGTATGAATTTATTAGTAAAATTACAAAGAAAACTTTTATTGCTTTAAACATCTTGTTATACATTTTTATAGGTTCATTATATACATTTTGTATGTACAATGTATATAGAACATTTTGATGACATGTTAAGATAAGATTTTTGTACATATATTGTATCTAGGCCATCACTGAGGCAGATAAAATGGAGGCTAGCACAGACTTTGCAGAACACATTTAATCAGCCCAAAAGGAGAGAGACCATTATCGACAAAAATGTCATGCTGCTATTGCAGGTCGTCATGGTCATCCGAAGTCTACTGTTCCTGTTCCTCCAACATCCATGGACCTAAAAGATGTCCACTACACATTTGATTATGCTCAAAGTGTACTTCTGCCCAGTCATTGCAGACAGGAAGGAGCTTTGTACTTCAGGTAAAAAACAATTTACTGTCTGTTAAAAGGGAGAAGCAGTTGTTAAAACAGGTTACATTTAAAACCATTAAATCTCTGTAGTATTGGATCATATTTCATAAAATGTAATTCATGTATTAAAGATGTAAAGTTTCAATCTTGAATATCAGAATAAAAAAATATCGGATTGAAATTAAAAGAAATGATCTTGAACACTATGCTTCTCTGATATTGTACAGCTTTTTCTTTCAGGTCACCATATAAAGCTAATCTATTTGGTATTTGCAATGATGGTCGGTCCCTGCAAACAAATTATTTGTTTGGCGAGGATCAGTCCATTGGTCTGGATGGTGCCCAGAGCCACTCGGCCAATGCTGTTGTATCTATGTTGCACCACTTCTTCGAATACCATGGGGAAGGAGAAAAAACTGTGTACTTGAATGCAGACAATTGTGGTGGCCAAAATAAGAATCAGGTATGGAATATTTGTTGTTGAGTTAAGAAAACACCTTAAAGGAGTGTGGCACATCAGTTAAGATCATTTGCCAAGTTGAACTGAATTCATTCAAAAAAGTCAGCAGTGTAAGTTTCTGTTTATCACAAAACTGGTAGTTATGCAAATATAAGGAGCAGGCTGTATGTTTCTTTGTACTGAAACAATTATTCAGCATTACATAATCATTATGACATTATAAGTTACGTATTTTTGAAGCTGTTGAATGTTGATACCCACTCATCTCCGATTTCTCCAAAATTTTGTAATTGTGAAGTCACAATAGTGTTATTATACAGGTGTTTTATTTTTGACATGCTAGTAGAAAGCAGGCCAGTAATATAATAAACTTAATAATACAGGTTCTTACACTGCTTTATACAATGAACCTAATTTTATTTTTTTATGATTCAGGTTGTCACAAGCTATTTGGCTTGGAGAGTGGCAAAAGGATATCATGATGACATCCATCTACATTTCATGAAGCCATATCATGCCCGTTGTCTTGTGGATGGGATGTTTGGTATTGCCCGAAGGAAAATCAGACGCAATGATGTGGATAGTTTGTCTGACCTGAAGATGACAATTCATGCTTCATCCACACATAACCAGGCAGATTTATACAGCGAGATGTCACCAAATTCGTGGATCTGGAGAGACTGGAAACAATTCTTCAAGCCTGTATTTAGAGCGGTTCCTGGTATTGGGAAATACCATCACTTTCACTTTGCTTCCACCACTTCAGGTACATGTACTGCTATATTTACATATTTCAATCCATTTAATTTATATAATGTACTGCGCTTTCATTATCAATTACCTCCATGGGTAATTCCGCTAGATTTATGAGTCTGATTCTAATGATGTATTTGGTATGTGGGGCATGCAGAATTTTTATCCGATTTAAAAATAAAATGGTTTTGTACAGGTTTTTTTATTTTTATGTGTATCCCTTTCAAAACTAAGTTCAATTACAACATGCCATTCCTGTTTCTTTCTTTCAGGAATGGTTACTGTTAAAAAAGGTGTTGACGGGGAGACAACGCCAGTGAGGCTTGTGAAGAGGGGAAAGATTATTCCACAGGGTTTGCCAGTGAGACTGGAGGCAAAAGGTTTTTCCGCAGAACGTGCATGGTACCTGTACAAAAATATCAGGCCTTTTGTAAAGGATCCGTCTAAGGACCTTCTATGTCCCCTGCCCACTGTCCCACAGCCCACCTTTAGACCCACCCACACAGAAGAATGAACTGAAAGTTGAGATCAAAATTGTTATTGATGAAAACTTAAATACTGTACTCATGCTTTTATTTTATATTATGAAATGAGCATTGCTTGTTAGGATACAGTTAAATACAATTTCAAAATAAATGTTTTATCTTCTTACACTACATGTAATTAATTGTAACAATAAAATCCTGATGGAGTCCTGGAGTTCACTTTGCAATCTGTTTCTACCAAATAAAATATAAAATGATTGTTATTTGTATTAGGTAAGGGATGTGACTGATTGTTTTTGTATTAGGTAAGGGATGTGACTGATTGTTTTTGTATGTAAGGGATGTGACTGATTGTTTTGTATGTAAGGGATGTGACTGATTGTTTTTGTATGTAAGGGATGTGACTGATTGTTTTTGTGTGTAAGGGATGTGACTGATTGTTTTTGTGTGTAATCACAAGGGATGTTACCTGTTTATTGCAAGATACATGTTTGTGTTCAAGTTGATATGTGAATCACAAATTTTATCCTTGTAAATAAATGAATCATGACAACTGAAAAAGGACTTTTTTCTTTTTAAATGACTATAGATATAATAACAATTACAAAATAACAGTCTTCAATTCAAGACCTGTAACAGCAAAGCATTATGCAACTGTCTGTGATAAATGACGTTGCAAAAAATGACGTCAAAAATGGCACTGGTAAAATGACGTCGTTATTAACGCCAACGTCATCTAGCATACCAAATGCGACATATATTCAATGTAGCGTCAAATCGTCAGTTATTGACACACCAAAGCTATTTTTACACCAATTTAACCGCCATTATCTCTAGATTATGAAAATACCAAAAACTCAATTTTGATTTTTTATGCCTTAAGGACCTAAATGCCAGCCGGCGGCTCATATGTGCAGTTCACCGGCTACCCGGCTTTTTATTGAAGACATTTTATACCGATGTATTGTGGTTGAAAGTATGAAAGGATATTTAAATGAAATTCATGTCGATACTAGAAAAGGTATGACATTTAAAGCTGGCACACCGCGCATGATTGAATGCTGTATGAGGTAGCATGTTGATCGGTTACGGATGATAAACCCGGAGATGACTGCGGTATACCATATAAAGGCGTTATGCTACAGAAAGTTTATCAATAAGGAGAGCTGCCACACGGCGCGTACATATGAGCGGGCGTCAGGGGTAAGTACATGTAGTCACTAGGTTGTCAACAACATATTCTCGTATAGTGACACTAAGGCTTATCGGTGGCTGTTTGAATGTGAAGCTGTGCTGGGTATAGACATGTACTTTTATAGATATGGTAAAATAAGAACTCGTACATTAGGAACATAACGTAGATATAGTCCCAGCATAGCCCGAGTTTCCTGTGGCCCTGACACCAGACATGGTGTAAGGGCCAGAGGAAACTCGGGCTAGTCTCAGTAATGTTACATCAGCTACCATACCAATTATATGCCACGTCTGTAACCTCACGCGTAAACTTTCTCACTGTATGTGTGTCTCCATGACAAAAATATTTCAACATAAATACCTCAATTATTATGCGCACCACCAAATAAAACACTGTTAATCACTACTTACATGCTGGTAATTACATATAATCAGTCACATCTGCTCAACTAGTAAAACATCTATCAGGTATACACCAGTAATACTACTGTCTATCAGGTATACACACCAGTAATCCTACTGTCTATCAGGTATACACACCAGTAATCCTACTGTGTCCTCTATCAGGTATACTCACCAATAATCCTACTGTCTATCAGGTATACACACCAGTAATCCTACTGTCTATCAGGTATACACACCAGTAATCCTACTGTCTATACACACCAGTAATCCTACTGTCTATCGGGTATACACACCAGTTATCCTACTGTCTATACACACCAGTAATCCTACTGTCTATACACACCAGTAATCCTACTGTGTCCTCTATCAGGTATACACACCAGTAATCCTACTGTCTATCAGGTATACACACCAGCAATCCTACTGCCTATACACACCAGTAATCCTACTGTCTATACACACCAGTAATCCTACTGTCTATCGGGTATACACACCAGTAATCCTACTGTCTATCAGGTATACACACCAGTAATCCTACTGTCTATACACACCAGTAATATTACTGTCTATACACACCAGTAATCCTACTGTCTATCAGGTATACACACCAGTAATCCTACTGTCTATACACACCAATAATCCTACTGTCCATACACACCAGTAATCCTACTGTCTATACACACCAATAATCCTACTGTCCATACACACCAGTAATCCTACTGTCTATCAGGTATACACACCAGTAATCCTACTGTCTATCAGGTATACACACCAGTAATCTTACTGTCTATCAGGTATACACACCAGTAATCCTACTGTCTATACACACCAGTAATCCTACTGTCTATCAGGTATACACACCAGTAATCCTACTGTGTCCTCTATCAGGTATACACACCAGTAATCTTACTGTCTATCAGGTATACACACCAGTAATCCTACTGTCTATCAGGTATACACACCAGTAATCCTACTGTCTATACACACCAGTAATCCTACTTTCTATACACACCAGTAATCCTACTGTCTATACACACCAGTAATCCTACTGTCTATCAGGTATACACACCAGTTATCCTACTGTCTATACACACCAGTAATCCTACTGTCTATCAGGTATACACACCCGTAATCCTACTGTCTATCAGATATACACACCAGTAACCCTACTGTCTATCAGGTATACACACCAGTAATCCTACTGTTTATCGGGTATACACACCAGTAATCCTACTGTCTATCAGGTATACACACCAGTGATCCTACTGTCTATCAGGTATACACACCAGTAATCCTACTGTCTATCAGGTATACACACCAGTAATCCTACTGTTTATCGGGTATACACACCAGTTATCCTACTGTCTATACACACCAGTAATCCTACTGTGTATCATGTATACACACCAGTAATCCTACTGTCTATCAGGTATACACACCAGTAATCCTACTGTCTATACACACCAGTAATCCTACTGTCTATCAGGTATACACACCAGTAATCCTACTGTCTATCAGGTATAATCACCAGTAATCCTACTGTCTATACACACCAGTAATCCTACTGTCTATACACACCAGTAATCCTACTGTCTATCAGGTATACACACCAGTAATCCTACTGTCTATCAGGTATAATCACCAGTAATCCTACTGTCTATTAGGTATACACACCAGTTATCCTACTGTCTATCAGGTAAACACACCAGTAATCCTACTGTTTATACACACCAGTAATCCTACTGTCTATCAGGTATACACACCAGTAATCCTACTGTCTATACACACCAGTAATCCTACTGTCTATTAGGTATACACACCAGTTATCCTACTGTCTATCAGGTATACACACCAGTAATCCTACTGTCTATACACACCAGTAATCCTACTGTCTATCAGGTATACACACCAGTAATCCTACTGTCTATCAGGTATACACACCAGTAATCCTACTGTCTATCAGGTATACACACCAGTAATCCTACTGTCTATCAGGTATACACACCAGTAATCCTACTGTCTATCAGATATACACACCAGTAATCCTACTGTCTATCAGGTATACACACCAGTAATCCTACTGTCTATCAGGTATACACACCAGTAATCCTACTGTCTATCAGATATACACACAAGTAATCCTACTGTGTCCTCTATCAGGTATACACACCAGTAATCCTACTGTCTATCAGGTATGCACACCAGTAATCCTACTGTCTATACACACCAGTGATCCTACTGTCTATACACACCAGTAATCTTACTGTCTATCAGGTATACACACCAGTTATCCTACTGTCTATGCACACCAGTAATCCTACTGTCTATCAGGTATACACACCAGTAATCCTACTGTCTATCAGGTATACACACCAGTAATCCTACTGTCTATCAGGTATACTCACCAGTAATCCTACTGTCTATACACACCAGTTATCCTACTATCTCGCCTATCACATCCGTCTCCTTGTCTCGCTGATCCTATGATGTAATGAAGGTATGATAATTTTCTGGTGTTGAAATATTCTTAGTTTGTTTGCCATAACGTACTTTGTCTGTGCTTAATATGATTTTGTTTTGTAATGAACAGAAAGCGTGTAACCTCTAATATATCTTCTTTTTGATCGATCCATTGCTATAAGATTATAATTGGTTTAGGGCACTACACGTTTTGATAAATGTCCCAAGATTCTGATGAGGAGGTAGAGTTCTTTTTTAAGATGCCACAGACTACCACTCCTCAACGAGCTGTTTATCATATTGCTGTGCAAATGCTATTCTATCGACTATCTATTGTATGATGGTTCTGTCCAACAAATGATTCATTATGGTCAACATCTGATGTGCAGCTTTCGAGCCAAGGGATATTGACGTTATGCTTTGAGATTTAATTACAGGGCCGTTAGGCTACTAAGACAACCGAGAATAATGACATAATAACTAAACCGTGATTCTGACCCGAAATCGACAAAATGAGGGCAAAATATGAACAAACAATAGCGATGTTCACGGAGACCCTTAAAGCACCAGGAGAATAGGACCAGGTGTTCCGAAGGGTAAGCGTCTTCTAGGTAACGACGACACCCGCCATACATATCTAGGTCATGACGACACCCATCATACATATCTAGGTCACAACGACACCCGCCGTACTAACAGTTCATTCCTCTAGTTCTTTACCGGAGAAGTTCCAATATACGTATAATAACTGGTTTACTAGCTTTACGTTTTCAGTTTAACACTTAGCTAAGATTGTTTTAGCGTGTCCTGTTTCGGTGTGGTGTGTCCTTTGTGGACGTGGTGTGTCCTGTGTCAGTTTAGTGTGTACTGTGTCGGTTTGGTGTGTCCTTTGTGGGTTTGATGAGTCCTTTGTGGGTTTGGTGTGTCCATTGTGGGTTTGGTGTGTCCATTGTGGGTTTGGTGTGTCCTTTGTAGGTATGGTGTGTCCTTTGTGGGTTTGGTGTGTCCTTTGTGGATTTGGTGTGTCCTTTGTGGGTTTGGTGTGTCCTGTGTCGGTGGGATGTGTCCATTGTGGGTTTGGTGTGTCCATTCGTGGGTTTGGTGTGTCCTTTGTAGGTATTGTGTGTCCTTTGTGGGTTTGGTGTGTCCTGTGTCGGTGGGATGTGTCCTTTGTGGGTTTGATGTGTCCTTTGTAGGTTTGGTGTGTCCTTTGTGGGTTTTTTGTGTGTCCATTGTGGGTTTGTTGTGTCCTTTGTGGGTTTTTTGTGTGTCCATTGTGTCCTTTGTGGGTTTGGTGTGTCCTGTGTCGGTTTGGTGTGCCCTTTGTGGGTTTGGTGTGTCCTTTGTGGGTTTGGTGTGTCCATTGTGGGTTTGGTGTGTCCTGTGTCGGTTTGGTGTGCCCTTTGTGGGTTTGGTGTGTCCTGTGTCGGTTTGGTGTGCCCTTTGTGGGTTTGGTGTGTCCTGTGTCGGTTTGGTGTGCCCTTGGTGGGTTTGGTGTGCCCTTTGTGGGTTTGATGTGTCCTTTGTGGGTTTGCTGTGTCCATTGTGGGTTTGTTGTGTCCTTTGTGGGGTTTTTGTGTGTCCATTGTGGGTTTGGTGTGTCCATTGTGGGTTTGGTGTATCCTTTGTGGGTTTGGTGTGCCCTTTGTGGGTTTGGTGTGCCCTTTGTGGGTTTGGTGTGTCCTTTGTGGGTTTGGTGTGTCCTGTGTCGTTGGGATGTGTCCTTTGTGGGTTTGATGTGTTCTTTGTGGGTTTGGTGTGTCCTGTGTGGGTTTGGTGTGTCCTTTGTTGGTTTGGTGTGTCCTGTGTCGGTGGGATGTGTCCATTGTGGGTTTGGTGTGTCCTTTGTGGGTTTGGTGTGTCCTTTGTGGGTTTGGTGTGTCCTTTGTTGGTTTGGTGTGTCCTGTGTCGGTGTGGTGTGTCCTTTGTGGGTATGATGTGTCCTTTGTGAGTTTGGTGTGTCCTTTGTGGGTTTGGTGTGCCCTTTGTGGGTTTGGTGTGTCCATTGTGGGTTTGGTGTGTCCTTTGTAGGTATGGTGTGTCCTTTGTGGGTTTGGTGTGTCCTGTGTCGGTGGGATGTGTCCTTTGTGGGTTTGATGTGTCCTTTGTAGGTTTGGTGTGTCCTTTGTGGGTTTTTTGTGTGTCCATTGTGGGTTTGTTGTGTCCTTTGTGGGTTTTTTGTGTGTCCATTGTGTCCTTTGTGGGTTTGGTGTGTCCTGTGTCGGTTTGGTGTGCCCTTTGTGGGTTTGGTGTGTCCTTTGTGGGTTTGGTATGTCCATTGTGGGTTTGGTGTGTCCTGTGTCGGTTTGGTGTGCCCTTTGTGGGTTTGGTGTGTCCTGTGTCGGTTTGGTGTGCCCTTTGTGGGTTTGGTGTATCCTGTGTCGGTTTGGTGTGCCCTTGGTGGGTTTGGTGTGCCCTTTGTGGGTTTGATGTGTCCTTTGTGGGTTTGGTGTGTCCATTGTGGGTTTGGTGTGTCCTTTGTGGGTTTGGTGTGTCCTTTGTGGGTTTGTTGTGTCCTTTGTGGGTTTTTTGTGTGTCCATTGTGGGTTTGGTGTGTCCATTGTGGGGTTGTTGTATCCTTTGTGGGTTTGGTGTGCCCTTTGTGGGTTTGGTTTGCCCTTTGTGGGTTTGGTGTGTCCTTTGTGGGTTTGGTGTGTCCTGTGTCGGTGGGATGTGTCCTTTGTGGGTTTGATGTGTCCTTTGTGGGTTGGGTGTGTCCTGTGTGGGTTTGGTGTGTCCTTTGTTGGTTTGGTGTGTCCTGTGTCGGTGGGATGTGTCCATTGTGGGTTTGGTGTGTCCTTTGTTGGTTTGGTGTGTCCTGTGTCGGTGGGATGTGTCCATTGTGGGTTTGGTGTGTCCTTTGTGAGTTTGGTGTGTCCTTTGTTGGTTTGGTGTGTCCTGTGTCGGTGTGGTGTGTCCTTTGTGGGTATGGTGTGTCCTTTGTGAGTTTGGTGTGCCTTTTGTGGGTTTGGTGTGCCCTTTGTGGGTTTGGTGTGACCATTGTGGGTTTGGTGTGTCCTGTGTCGGTGGGATGTGTCCTTTGTGGGTTTGGTGTGTCCTGTGTCGGTGGGATGTGTCCTTTGTGGGGTTGGTGTGTCCTTTGTGGGTTTGGTGTGTCCTTTGTGGGTTTGGTGTGTCCTGTGTCGGTGGGATGTGTCTTTTGTGGGTTTGGTGTGTCTAGTGTCGGTGGGATGTGTCCATTGTGGGTTTGGTGTGTCCTGTGTCGGTGGGATGTGTCCTTTGTGGGTTTGATGTGTCCTTTGTGGGTTTGGTGTGTCCTGTGTGGGTTTGGTGTGTCCTTTGTGGGTTTGGTGTGTCCTGTGTCGGTGGGATGTGTCCTTTGTGGGTTTGGTGTGTCCTTTGTGGGGTTTGGTGTGTCCCATTGTGGGTTTGGTGTGCCCTTTGTGGTTTGGTGTGTCCTGTGTCGGTGGGATGTGTCCTTTGTGGGTTTGGTGTACCCTTTGTGGGTTTGGTGTGTCCTTTGTGGGTTTGGTGTGTCCTGTGTCGGTGGGATGTGTCCTTTGTGGGTTTAGTGTGTCCATTGTGGGTTTGGTGTGTCCTTTGTGAGTATGGTGTACCCTTTGTGGGTTTGGTGTGTCCTGTGTCGGTGGGATGTGTCCTTTGTGGGTTTGGTGTGTCCTGTGTCGGTGGGATGTGTCCTTTGTGGGTTTAGTGTGTCCATTGTGGGTTTGGTATGTCCTTTGTGGGTTTGGTGTGTCCTTTGTGGGTGTGGTGTGTCCTTTGTGGGTATAGTGTACCCTTTGTGGGTTTGGTGTGTCCATTGTGGGTTTGGTGTGTCCTTTGTAGGTTTGGTGTGTCTTTTGTGGGTTTGGTGTGTCCTGTGTCGGTTTGGTGTGCCCTTTGTGGGTTTGGTGTACCCTTTGTGGGTTTGGTGTGTCCTTTGTGGGTTTGGTGTGTCCTTTGTGGGTTTGGTGTGTCCTGTGTCGGTTTGGTGTGCCCTTTGTGGGTTTGGTGTACCCTGTACTAACAGTTCATTCCTCTATAGTTCTTTACCGGAGAAGTTCCAATATACGTATAATAACTGGTTTACTAGCTTTACGTTTTCAGTTTAACACTTAGCTAAGATTGTTGGGTTTGGTGTGCCCTTTGTGGGTTTCCTTTGTGGGTTTGGTGTGTCCTGGGTCGGTGGGATGTGCCCTTTGTGGGTTTGGCGTGTCTCTGTTGGTCCTGCCTGTTCTGTTGGAAGTTTCATTTTTAGTTGACCTTGACTGTCTTTCACTTTTCGTCGTCCTTACCATATCAGTTGACAGGACGTTTCACATCACTTGGATATTATTCTATCACCTCCATTCTATTTTTGAAATGACCAAAAACAAAATCTTTACCATTATGACAACGTTACCTGGTTCTTACACTGGATGTGTATAGATAATACATATAATTGTGATATATTGATATCGGTCGAAACATGCTGTTATTGCACCAACCAATAACGACCGCGGACGTACATTATAGGTAAATGGTTATTTATCTTGGTTGACCAGCGCGAGGTAATCTTTTATCGACGGAAATCGATATTTTGCGAATAATTAATTATTTTTTTCAACAAAATAATTAACATCAAGTGTATTTTCAAATATCATCTTAACAGAAGAACAAAAATAGAAAACCATTAATTTGAATATGCATGTATAGATATAGATGTACAGCACCGTTGTGATGTCAGGTCGATAACCAACCAATATATTTACCTGTTTCATTCTCAGTATAATAGAAGTAGTGAATACATATTGCCATGACAATAGGTTTCTATAATTAGTACACGGCTATGAACTTTTGAATGACAGCCGTTGGTAGTGGAAACACTTGCATATTAATGACTCTCTGGTGGTATTGACATGTACAGTACCATAACACGCCATCAAACGGGTGGTCTGACACTGACTGGTGGTATTGACATGTACAGTACCATAAACGCCATCAAACGGGTGGTCTGACACTGACTGGTGGTATTGACATGTACAGTACCATAAAACGCCATCAAACGGGTGGTCTGACACTGACTGGTGGTATTGACATGTACAGTACCATAAACGCCATCAAACGGGTGGTCTGACACTGACTGGTGGTATTGACATGTACAGTACCATAAACGCCATCAAACGGGTGGTCTGACACTGACTGGTGGTATTGACATGTACAGTACCATAAAACGCCATCAAACGGGTGGTCTGACACTGACTGGTGGTATTGACATGTACAGTACCATAAACGCCATCAAACGGGTGGCCTGACACTGACTGGTGGTATTGACATGTACAGTACCATAAACGCCATCAAACGGGTGGTCTGACACGGACTTAATGGATTCAACAGCTACAACAGTGTCCTTACATCTGTACCCAAACGTTGTAATTTGATTATAAGGCATCCTCGAATCACATAAACTTCACATTGAATATATTTTCCGTGTTGGTGAGAGGGTATCCTCACAATTATATTGCGAAATAATTTGCTTTTAAATAACAATTGATCTACATTCTGTAGTAAATACATGTACATTTGTATACATTTTCTTTAAATTTTCCAAATAGAAACTTGATTATAATCCAGTTCGAGTAATCAAAACAGCTTTGTGTGTTTGTTTTTTTTCTCTCATCTACACAATTATTCGAACCTATTTCAGTAAAGTTACGTTTGAGATCTAACTAGAAATATTTGAAATAAAAATCTAAATACAGTGTAAAAGATTGTCTTCGGTCACGTTTATAAGTTGTACAACGTGATGAACGGGTTTAAGTGCTAGTACTCAATACAAAAATGTCCTGAAATTTATCGATATTGTCAACCTTAAACGCGATAGGACTGTCCATTAAGTGTCATCAGGTGAATGAACCAGCCACCCGGGGAATGAACTCGACACTGTGACAGACAATGAGGTCTATAGTACATGTACATTATGCATTACTGTGACTTATGTACATGTGGCGGTGTGGTGTCCGTATTAACCACTCGGCTTTTTCACTTGTAGTTGACGTCCTGGAGAAAGTGGTAACGATAAGAACGAGCTATATGTGAGTGAGAAATCAGATTCATATATCTGACACCGATTCCAACATGGCTGCAGCTAACAGTGACCAAGAGATCGACGAGCTAAAAATCCACACCGCCACTGCCTTCGATTGGGAGGCAGAGAAGAGGAGGAATACTAACGTATCTGACGATGGTACAAACACATTTTTCTGGTGAGTGTATAGACTTATATGATGACAGATCCAAAAATGTAGACAAGTCTCAGGTACCTTTCCATCATCTGTTTTATATTGATATACTATAGATACGTATAAACATATTGACTCTTTATTAATTTGATAATTCTTGCCAGTGTTCTCTTTATTTTCTCACATATTTGACATCTTTTATCCGGACCTCTGATCCATCACATATAGGTATTCCTTAATCCAAAGTTAGTCGTGGTTGGACATTTATGACTAAACTAACAATGCTACAGAACATAGGTGGTCAGTGGCCATGGTTTATATAGCCACAGGTCGAGTTAAATAGACTATCCAGGGGAATTATTCATTGATTTTGTTGGACAATGCCCTTTATTGTCTACATAAACAACTATATGAGTATACGTCTATATAGATATGTCGATTTCTCAAATAACATGCTCGAAAGGTCTTGCAACACACGACTAGTTACGTACTTTTAATATTTATTTACATGTGTAAGCTTTCGATTGAAAACTATCGATGCCTATCTGATGTCTGACAACTGGGTGTTAACACTCAGCTCAGGGCTACGGCGCGGAACGTGACGAATTACGTCAGACTTTCAATCCATTATGGACTGTGATTGCCAAACTTCATTACAACACAAGTCAATCTTAATTGAGATGAGCGTGTTTCAGGACATACATAATGAAAAGTATGCGTGTACTTTAAAACAATGAAGCGGATTTTAACTTTAGACTAAACAAACCCACTGATTCACAAATAAAAATAAAAGATGAAATTCACAAGGATGAATAATTATAGTGTAACGACAGACCGTGTACACACTAAATACATTGTATTGACAATGTACAAAACCATCTACAAACATATACGGTACACCGGCAATATACAGACTAATAGTATACGTACAATATATACATACTGAGACTGTAAATACAGACGGTATACAGACAATATACAGACTGATACTATACATACTGACGGTATACAGACAGACAATATACTGACTGATACTATACATACTGACGGTATACAGACAATATACAGACTGATACTATACATACTGACGGTATACAGACAATATACAGACTGATACTATACATACTGACGGTATACAGACAATATACATACTGATACTATACATACTGACGGTATACAGACAATATACAGACTGATACTATACATACTGACGGTATACAGACAATATACAGACTCATACTATACATACTGACGGTATACAGACAATATACAGACTGATACTATACATACTGACGGTATACAGACAGACAATATACTGACTGATACTATACATACTGACGGTATACAGACAATATACAGACTGATACTATACATACTGACGGTATACAGACAATATACAGACTCATACTATACATACTGACGGTATACAGACAATATACAGACTCATACTATACATACTGACGGTATACAGACAATATACAGACTGATACTATACATACTGACGGTATACAGACAGACAATATACTGACTGATACTATACATACTGATGGTATACAGACAATATACAGACCGATACTATACATACTGACGGTATACAGACAATATACAGACTGATACTATACATACTGACGGTATACAGACAGACAATATACTGACTGATACTATACATACTGACGATATACAGACAGACAATATACTGACTGATACTATACATACTGATGGTATACAGACAATATACAGACTGATACTATACATACTGACGGTATACATACAATATATATATACTGAGACTGTAAATACAGACGGTATACAGACAATATACAGACTGATACTATACATACTGACGGTATACAGACAGACAATATACAGACTAATAGTATACATACAATATATACATACTGAGACTGTAAATACAGACGGTATACAGACAATATACAGACTGATACTATACATACTGACGGTATACAGACAGACAATATACAGACTGATACTATACATACTGACGGTATACAGACAATATACAGACTGATACTATACATACTGACGGTATACAGACAATATACAGACTGATACTATACATACTGACGGTATACAGACAATATACAGACTGATACTATACATACTGACGGTATACAGACAGACAATATACAGACTGATACTATACATACTGACGGTATACAGACAATATACAGACTGATACTATACATACTGACGGAATACAGACAGACATATACAGACTGATACTATACATACTGACGGTATACAGACAGACAATATACAGACTGATACTATACATACTGACGGTATACAGACAATATACAGACTGATACTATACATACTGACGGTATACAGACAATATACAGACTGATACTATATATACTGACGGTATACAGACAATATACAGACTGATACTATACATACTGACGGTATACAGACAGACAATATACAGACTGATACTATACATACTGACGGTATACAGACAATATACAGACTGATACTATACATACTGACGGTATACAGACAGACAATATACAGACTGATACTATACATACTGACGGTATACAGACAGACAATATACAGACTGATACTATACATACTGACGGTATACAGACAATATACAGACTGATACTATACATACTGACGGTATACAGACAGACAATATACAGACTGATACTATACATACTGACGGTATACAGACAATATACAGACTGATACTATACATACTGACGGTATACAGACAATATACAGACTGATACTATACATACTGACGGTATACAGACAATATACAGACTGATACTATACATACTGACGGTATACAGACAATATACAGACTGATACTATACATACTGACGGTATACAGACAATATACAGACTGATACTATACATACTGACGGTATACAGACAATATACAGACTGATACTATACATACTGACGGTATACAGACAATATACAGACTGATACTATACATACTGACGGTATACAGACAATATACAGACTGATACTATACATACTGACGGTATACAGACAATATACAGACTGATACTATACATACTGACGGTATACAGACAATATACAGACTGATACTATACATACTGACGGTATACAGACAATATACAGACTGATACTATACATACTGACGGTATACAGACAATATACAGACTGATACTATACATACTGACGGTATACAGACAATATACAGACTGATACTATACATACTGACGGTATACAGACAATATACAGACTGATACTATACATACTGACGGTATACAGACAATATACAGACTGATACTATACATACTGACGGTATACAGACAATATACAGACTGATACTATACATACTGACGGTATACAGACAATATACAGACTGATACTATACATACTGACGGTATACAGACAATATACAGACTCATACTATACATACTGACGGTATACAGACAATATACAGACTCATACTATACATACTGACGGTATACAGACAATATACAGACTGATACTATACATACTGACGGTATACAGACAATATACAGACTGATACTATACATACCGACGGTATACAGACAGACAATATACAGACTGATACTATATATACTGACGGTATACAGACAATATACAGACTGATACTATACATACTGACAGTATACAGACAATATACAGACTGATACTATACATACTGACGATATACAGACAATATACAGACTCATACTATATATACTGACGGTATACACAGACAATATACAGACTGATACTATACATGCTGACGGTATACAGACAATATACAGACTCATACTATACATACTGACGGTAGACAGACAATATACAGACTCATACTATACATACTGACGGTATACAGACAATATACAGACTGATACTATACATACTGACGGTATACAGACAATATACAGACTGAAACTATACATACTGACGGTATACAGACAATATACAGACTGATACTATACATACTGACGGTATACAGACAGACAATATACAGACTGATACTATATATACTGACGGTATACAGACAATATACAGACTGATACTATACATACTGACAGTATACATACAATATACAGACTGATACTATACATACTGACGGTATACAGACACAATATATACTGACGGTATACAGACAATATACAGACTGATACTATATATACTGACGGTATATACAGACAATATACAGACTGATACTATACATACTGACGGTATACAGACAATATACAGACTGATACTATACATACTGACGGTATACAGACAGACAATATACAGACTGATACTATACATACTGACGGTATACAGACAGACAATATACATACTGATACTATACATACTGACAGTATACTTACAATATACAGACTGATACTATACATACTGACGGTATTCATACAATATACAGACTGATACTATGCATACTGACGGTATACAGACAATATACAGACTGATACTATACATACTGACGGAATACAGACAATATAGAGATTGATACTATATATACAGACAATATACAGACTGATACTATACATACTGACGGTATACAGACAATATACAGACTGATACTATACATACTGACGGTATACAGACAAGATACAGACTGATACTATACATACTGACGATATACAGACAAACAATATACAAACTGATTTATTAAGTACGAGTACCGCGCGGATATGCTATACCCGCGAAGTAAGAACGAGTACCGCGCGGATATGCTCTACCAGCTGAGTAATAACGAACACCGCGTGGATATGCTGTACCCGCGGAGTGAGAACGAACACCGCGCAGATATGCTGTACCCGCGGAGTGAGAACGAACACCGCGCGGATATGCTGTACCCGCGGAGTAAGAACGAACACCGCGCGGATATGCTGTACCTGCGGAGTAAGAACGAACACCGCGCGGATATGCTCTACCCACGGAGTAAGAATGAGTACCGCGCGGATATGCTCTACCTGCGGAGTAAGAACGAGCACCGCGCGGATATGCTGTTCCCGCGAAGTAAGAACGAGTACCGCGCGGATATGCTCTACCTGCGGAGTAAGAACGAACACCGCGCGGATATGCTGTACCCGCGGAGTGAGAACGAACACCGCGCGGATATGCTGTACCTGCGGAGTAAGAACGAACACCGCGCAGATATGCTGTACCCGCGGAGTGAGAACGAACACCGCGCGGATATGCTGTACCCGCGGAGTAAGAACGAACACCGCGCGGATATGCTGTACCTGCGGAGTAATAACGAACACCGCGCGGATATGCTCTACCCGCGGAGTAAGAACGAGTACAGCGCGGATATGCTCTACGAGCTGAGTAATAACGAGTGCCGCACGGATATGCTGTTCCCGCGGAGTAAGAACGAACACCGCGCGGATATGCTCTACCCACGGAGTAAGAATGAGTACCGCGCGGATATGCTCTACCTGCGGAGTAAGAACGAGCACCGCGCGGATATGCTGTTCCCGCGGAGTAAGAACGAGTACCGAGCGGATATGCTATACCAGCGGAGTAAGAACGAGCACCGCGCGGATATGCTCTTCCCGCGGAGTAAGAACGAGCACCGCTCGGATATGCTGTTCCCGCGGAGTAAGAACGAGCACCGCGCGGATATGCTGTTCCCACGGAGTAAGAACGAGCACCGCGCGGATATGCTGTTCCCGCGGAGTAAGAACGAGCACCGCGCGGATATGCTGTTCCCGCGGAGTAAGAACGAGCACCGCGCGGATATGCTGTTCCCGCGGAGTAAGAACGAGCACCGCACGGATATGCTCTTCCCGCGGAGTAAGAACGAGCACCGCGCGGATATGCTGTTCCTACGGAGTAAGAACGAGTACCGCGCGGATATGCTGTTCCCGCGGAGTAAGAACGAGCACCGCGCGGATATGCTCTTCCCGCGGAGTAAGAACGAGTATTGCGCGGATATGCTCTTCCCGCGGAGTAAGAACGAGCACCGCGCGGATATGCTCTACCTGCGGAGTAAGAACAAACACTGCCTCGATATGTGTACTAATAAACAACAAACACGCGTTAAAAAGATCAGTCTATAACACGTCTGGCATCACGGCTCCTATCTTTATATTGATTATAAGACACATACTATGTACAACGAAGGCCATGTTGATATCACAGCTCGTATGAGATCCGGTACACATGGTCGTCCCACGATACGTACAATGGAATCAACCGGAGTCACACTTCCGTCTTAGATAAGTTCTAATGTATATATAACAGAAAAAAAAATCCTGTAAATCTAACACGCAAACGGAGAGGTCGTCCAACTTACGTTAGCATTCGGGAAATATGTGTCTTGGTCCCTTGTTTAATTAAATAAAGCATACAATATCCTCACATAATTCATATATATTTATACATGAATTCCGTGGACATTGTATATTTGATGGTAAATGACCGTCGATATCAGGATGATAGAACATTTTCGATGTCTGTGTGTTTACAGGAGAGCTCATACCATCACGGTCCTCGTCGTTTTCATCGGCATTCTCGTCTACATCGCCTTGTTCGAGGACCCTGTACTCAACCCAGACTACAACAGCAGAAGGTATGACACTGATCACAGGGACACGACAAGCTGTTGCAGGTTCATTGGAACCTACTGGGTGTGTTATAAAGTTCTAAAAGCATGACAAGCAGACGAGGATTATCAGGTCCCTGTGCCATTGATCACAGAGACATGAGACGTTGTTATCAGGTCCATGTGCCATTAATCACAGAGACATGTGACGTTATCAGGTCCCTGTGCCATTAATCACAGAGACATGTGACGTTGTTATCAGGTCCCTGTGCCATTGATCACGGAGACATGAGACGTTGTTATCAGGTCCCTGTGCCATTAATCACAGAGACATGGGACATTTGGTGCATTTGGTAATATCTTGATGTGTTTAAATGTTTTTATTTTGTAATGTAACAAATTAACAGGAACATGTAACACTGGTCATGATATTTGACTTGGCCATAAATTAAGTCTGTAAGCCAATGTTTAATATTAAACTTATCAATATACAGAGCAGGTTGAAAAATACAAACCATGAAACAGATATATTTGCGAAAGTATATTTCGTTTTTAAAAGTCTTTGTTGAAGTATTGGAGATTATAAAACAGCTACAAAAATAGCACACGTATCATACGATATATGGTGTGTGTATTAGATCTGTCCATTATATATCATATATCAGCCAGCGTTATGATTCATTTCAATTAATATATGTCGTTCACTTTTATATCGCCTTTATGAATCACCATATTTGCTGAACAGATATATGTATATATATATGTGTGTGTACAAACGAGAGAGGAGGACAATTTTAACTCGTAGTTTGTCCGGACCCGGTCGGCTAACTGACAGATGTAGATAGCTGCTACCGATTACGCAATCACGCCGTCTCAGAAAGAGGCGTTGGTATCGAAAAGGTGAACAGTTCAAGGTCAACACCATCATGGTGACAAATCGTCCATTTGCTTACATGAAAGCCCAGATCGAAATGCGAGAGCTCTGTCGTAGCCCCCATTAAGGAGGGTGATACAAAATATTAAACATTGATACTCCCGTCCCACTGTCGTAGCAGCCCCCATTCGGTAGGGAGCATACCAAAAAAAAACTCACATGTTGTTAATTTACGGGGTGGCCAACATTAATTTTTTTCATTTTGGTTTGTACTATTGCCAGATACATGCTATTGTCCTTCGGTGATTGCTCTGTTGGACAATGCGCACTCTGTGTAAGTTATGAAGAGGCCGGGAAGTTGCTATGCTATTGCAAGGCGAAGGCAAGCACAGGTTGGTAGACATCATGGGCTACACTTTTAGACCATTGAACGTATTGGGTACATTAGAACCGTTACGCGGTCATAACCATTTCGCCATTCCCCTCCCGCGGCCCCGTCGCGTCCGTCGGATGATTTTGTTGGCGATACTTGCTCCCAAATGATTCCAAATGAGGTGTGAGAGACATATACGATGTCCAACGTCGTATTTACCACTGTTGATTGGAAGGCTACACCGACGCGTGTGTTCTGAGATATGTTAGCAGTTGGCCGTTAATGACCTCGTTAGGAATTTCACGTCGCCTATGAAACCCCTATCTTCATGATAGTAGTGTTTGCTGAAAGTTATTGGTCAACCATACTCTGGTAACTAGGCAGAATTTAGCATTTGTTGTATGACTTGATCAGCAGGATGAGACGGCGCCAGAATCTCCCCAACCGTTTCCTGCATACCTCACTTGTGCCTTTGAAGGAGTGAGATACATCTTACCAATTAGTTGATCTTTTGCTTTGGATGCATAGTATTATTATTAAATCCAAACACAAAGCAACATTATATTACCTGGAATAGTCGATCTTCTCTCACGATGGTCTTCGTCAGCTACTTGGTTGGCGGTATTCATGGACTCGATTTTGAAAGAATAAGTTTTGTGATAGTAGATATACCAGGTACTGATAATGTATGGCACTGTACACGTAATTGGGAGCTCCTCTTTTCTATTACTCAACTACAACAAAATGAATGATAGAACGTAAACTAATTGTTTACTATTTATAATGATAGATTTCAATACCCCGATGAAATAATTTCAAGTTCTCACAGTTTCTGTAACATTACTAATCTAATTAAAATCGGGTGAACATTTTCACTACGCTACTCTCCGTATGAGAGTAGCATAGTGCAAATGTACATATGATGTTAATTAGATTATGATGTTAATTAGATTGTAACATTACATACAGCAACATTTTAGCATGCGTTTCTTTTTCATTCCAGTATACTAGGTACAGTACAATTAGTGAAGTTACTTGTGTACGGTACACTGTGTTGATTGACTAAGTAAATTGTTGTCATAAATGACGAAGGAAGAAAATGGTAAATGTTTTTGTCTTATTGCGTAAGGTAACACAGTTCTTTACCGGTCCCTACAATATGAGTCGTATATTTTCTGTACTCATTGTTATCAGGGGTGTGGCTGCTGTCGTGTTGGCCTTCCTGCTGTTTGGGGTAACTATGACACCCGACGGACCCTTCAAACGCCCTCATCCAGGTAGGTTTAGTTAACAGTGATAGACACACTCTAATTACTATGATATCTACTCCGCATCAGACTGACACTTGTACTATTTACATGTAGTATCCCTTTACTGATCTCCAAAAATGATTTATGTTATAAAATATTCTTACTTATCCTTAAGTAATAGGCCGTGTTTGCCAAAATCTTATCAAATCATCAAATTACTGCTATTTCTCCACCGGTATGCTTTGTTTAACAAAAAGCTGTAATGAATTTGAAGATTTATCTTTTTTATTGCAGCAATGTGGCGTTTGGTTCTGTGTGTGAGCATTGTGTACGAGTTGACGTTGGTGTACCTGTTATTTCAGGTCAGTCAATATAGACATTCTAACAAGATTACTCGTGTGTAACCCACATAACACAATATCATTTTAGGACGAATCATAACATGCCCGGGCACCTGTTTAATAAAGTATGCCTTTTGCACTATAATTGACATGAGCTTTCATTGATAAAGATTTTATGACACATTTTATTTTGAAACCAAAATATCGGAATATTTAAGAATACATTTTGTAATTCGTTTTCGAAAAAAAATCCACCAGTTTAAATATCAAAGAGGATAACCTTTAAATTTGGAGTCTAACTGAATATGAACAAAGCAGTGTATATTACAAAAATGTATACGACCATTTGAATCAGGATAACCGTAATATATTACATGTTTGTGATTTAAATTAAAATTTATGTTTAAGTACGGACAATATATCTTTTGTACTCGAACATTGCTTTTTAAATAAGATTTTGTTATTAAAGTACACCTGATTGGTGCTCTTTGGAAAAACACACGTTTTAATATATATGTTAATACCTTTTATAAATATAAGTAATAAAGATATCGTTTCAGGCTATGGAAAAGTTTGTATTTTATATCATTATATGGAAAATGTATATTTTATATCATTATGATTATGATATATTGACCATTTGTGTTATAAAGAGGATATTCGCACGAGTGAAAAATATCGAAATATTCTGTCATACCCTTGAAATACATGTTATATTAAACGGACAACCAATCAATATCCTCTATATATATAATGTTCCTAATATTTGATTTAATAAAATTTAGTGTTCCATATTTGCATATTCTTGCTCTTGATTAATGCTTAGATAACGTGTCATGTATCTAATTATGAACTCTGCAATGTATATTCATAAATAATTGATATTATTCAGACCCCTAATGACGCCAGAAAACTATTACGCCATATAGACCCCAATCTGGGTAAGCCCCTACCAGAGAAAAATTACGGAGGGAACTGCTATATATATGACTCCGATCATCCTGACCCCTTCCACAATCTGAAGGTAAGATCGCTACACTTTATCGTGGTAACACATTCAAGGTAATACGATAGCAAAATAATTGAATACCTAAGATAAACTACAATTATTCTCACCTTTTAATATAACCTGGTAAGTGACATCTCACTGTTACTTTAAGCTGATAACTGGTATCTCGCTGGAGCTGGTTATTATAACTTGGTTACCTTAGTGGCTTCTCGCTCATTGCTATAACGTGATATTTTTTCTCTGGATAAGTCAATTACTTTGACGTGAGATCTTTCCTGTCGTCTTTGACATAAAATTTTAGTTTGAGGTTAACCCTTTGCTTCCGAATTCTTTCATATATCAATATAATAAGATAAATCAATCTCCTCTTCATTGTCAGGACAAAGCTGACCTGTTTGTGATATCCCACTTTCTTGGCTGGTGGGCAAAGGTGAGTCGTTGTAAGTCAAATAGTTCAAATCGCGACGATATTAAATAATAAGTTGTTCTCATTTTAAGTGAGAAGACATGTGGTTCGTGAATAATAGACATAAAGTATAAACTGTTGATCAGTACGTTATTTGTAAAGGTAGACAACTCTATTTTAGTCGCTGTTTCTGCGAGACTGGTGGATCTGTTGGGTGTTGAGCATTATGTTTGAAGTCCTGGAATACACATTTGCACACCAGCTTCCTAACTTCTGCGAATGTTGGTGGGACCACGTATGTATAAACTAATACAGTTCACTTTACTGTCATAAACATGAATTAATAAATGGAGAAATGAATGTTTTAATGCTAGTTCGACCATGATCTGTAGGTCTCCTTGAAAGCACCCACGGTAACGAATTTTTACAGTGATCAATAAGGTACAATATAAAGAGATTATATTTGTTCGAGATGACTTCATTTAGAGCTGTATTTCATACTTATTTGTACGTGTACACAACAAAAATGTAATTCGTCAAACATGTCTTTCAACGAAAATCATCCTGGATACTCGAGGGGTTATATTCACGTTCGCTCTCTACACCACTGGAATATGTCCTGACCAATCACTAAGCTAATAACTTTTTTTGAATATCAGGGAGTTTCAACATTAGTCAATTTCACGGTATGACGACCTTCAGATTCGTTTGAGGTACCACAAATAGAGCTGTGTATCGCAAGGTGTGTAGCGATACGATTCGATTTGAAATAACTCCAACAGGCAGATTTATAAGCCGCTGGAAAGGCCTTGTCAGTCATATTGTTTACAACAAAACGTAAGCTAACGTTAGTCAAGTGAGATAACTGCAAATTTTCAAGTATCGCGAAAGAAGTCAAGGATAAACGATGCATCGATGAATAGTTACACCACCAGCAACAAATGATCAATCTGTTATTCAAAACTTATCCACAAGTTAGCGGAGCCATTCATTTAGCCATGACATATTCCAGTAGCATGGACACATTGTTTTCTATTAACTATCCTTAACAGAAAGTTGATTCCTTATAATAGTGAAATGGAAATGTTTTATGTTAAATCATCAAATGATAATAAACATATCCAAACATTTCTGTGTATGTATGACATTGTAACCATAGTTACCACCAAATGTGTAATTCAATGTGTCCTTTCGACAGTGGATCATGGATGTGTTGCTGAGCAATGGCATTGGGATCTATGTAGGGATGAAGACCGTTAAGTACTTGAACATGAAACCTTATCACTGGCGAGGAATGTGGAACATCCCCACTTACCGGTAAAAAAAACTAGGTCACGGCAACGTGATAACAACTTATATAGGAAATTAACGATACAAAACTAGGTCACGGCAACGTAATAACAACATATTTAGGAAAAAGAATACAGCCATGGTTGTATGTTAAACAGTTTATTCACAGAAAAGGTCATATTCGATTCCCCCTCCTTTATGTGGTTTGTTTTCCTCCCTCAAAGTCTCCTAGACATCCATCCTCTTTTGACCCTGGCTTTTGGTGTCTCCTTGGCAACCGTCCTTATATGGCCCCCTCCCCCTTCCCCTCGCAAAAACAAGCAAAGCTATAATAGATACTAATCGCTTGTGTAAGATATGTGGTAGAAGTTTAAAGCCTTGTAAAATATCTATCTGCAGAAATCACAGATCTCCAAAAACATAGAATAAACATACAATTCATTTATAGATAAAAATATTGTCCGATATTAGTACATTTGCATAGTAAAGAATTGTTTTCGGACATAAGCTTTTTAAACATTTGATAACATGGTTTATTGTTCAGTGTGGGAGTCTGAGGTAATTGTCTTTAATTCTAAATGTAATTGTATCACCATGGGCTATTATACATTATATTTCCTTCTGTATAATCCAGGGGGAAGATTAAACGGTTTGCCATGCAATTCACCCCCTACAGCTGGACTGAATTCGACTGGAAACCTTTGTCCAGTCTTCGTCGGTGGCTAGCAGTCATAGGCCTCATCGGATTGGTTAGTACAGTCTGTATGTTGTTTGTAAATGGTAAACTAGTTCGTGTACGTACCTTACACTTCCCTATGTCATAAAACGTGCACAACAAATACATCAGGTGATGTTACTTTCGCTATGACCACAGTTTATGTACATATAGATACATGTCCTTTTATCACCATCATATATATGCTATAACATATTTAATTTTGATAAGTTTTTCATAAACAACACTTGGCCATTGCTAATAAATGTAATAAACTGTTCCTGCTGGTGGAAATGAAGGTTTTATTGGTAAATCGTATACGTTATAAATTGCACTCAGTTTCTGCTTTTGGAAATCAACGATTATTGTTGTAAACACTTTAAAAATTGTACACACAGTTCCTGCTGGTGGAAATCAACGACTTTTACATCAAGTTTGTTCTTTGGATTCCGCCTGAACACTACCTCAATGTGAGTAGGATCGTGTTGGTGCTCTTTATGGCAGCTCCGTCCGCCAGAGAAGCTTTCCAGTACTTAGACGACCCGTAAGTACAACGCTGGAGAGATCTAAACATCCGATACATCATTGATAATTAAAAACTGTGTATGGCTTTAGGTACAAAATGTATAGAAATAAAGATATATATCCAACGTACGTAATGTACTGGAACCTAAAACGACGAAATACATAAAACGTATTTGTACAATTGCCATATTTATGACTGTTTTTCCAAGCTACTATGTATAAATAGAAACTCAATCATTGAAATAAACAATCGAATACCCGTAAATAAACTTGCCGATAAGTCTTCTAGGAAATAATAAACAGCATGCCACCATTAATTCCAGGACCTGTAAGAAGATGGGGAGACAATTTTGGCTGATCACCGTTATAACCATTACCGAAGTCCTTCTCGCCTTGAAATTTGAATGGGAAACTGTTACCAAGCCAATCCCACGCCACGTCACGTATATGTGGCTTCTTGGACTGGTGGGCTTGATTCTACTGACAATCTGGAAGTTTTACATTTACCGTGACGTCAAAAACGACGTTCCTTACTCCCATACTGAGTACAGACGAAGACGGGCGTTAAATGAACGAAAATCTACCACAAGTGCCACCGATGACTCGAAATCATTCCAGTTTGAAGCAAGACGACGGCGCCTTCTAGAAAGGCCGACAAATGGTAAAATGGCGGATGAATGATAACAACCGCCTGCTCGTGAGGGTTGATGATTAGAAGGACAACAACTAATGATGATATATCAATGTTAAGTTAGCCCGCTACAGAACGGCCAGCCCATGATGGAACGGCCGGCTATTAATAGAGTCAGTGTCGCCAACTCTTGCTTTGTCCGGTCATCCTGATGTTATCCATGTAAACTGCTCAGTTTTGTTTGTTTTTTTATCTAATGCTGAAATTATCTGATATTTCACTCCTCTTATACAGAATGAAATAGTTCAAAAACCTTATTGTTGTTAAAATAACTAACATAATGTCTCAACTACATAATGTAGCTTGGAATATCAACTGAATGGGTACAAATTTGACAAATGTCCTTTAATACGCTAGTTCACCCCACATTTCGACGACAAGGACCAGATATTTGACTACATGTTGGCGACACTGTATAGGACTGTCAATACAATGGTAGGAAGTCTTGCCAATTATTATGATAGGCCGATGGACCAATGGTTTTAGAACGGGTTAAATAGGATAGAACTGCCACCAATGACAATGACAATTGTCACCAGTGATATTTTGGCTGGTCAGTTGCAAATACATGTGCAGCTAATTATTTAATTCGTCACGTGGTGTCTTATTAGTGTCACAGGATACAGATAGTTTATATGCAAAGTTATCTACTTGATTTTTTAAAACAATGTTTGGATTAGGTTCCATTATATAATATGCCGACTTTATTTTATGGATTAATAGTTTGTTTTATAAAGATATTGACGCGAGATTTCTCCATCATAACCATTATGATGAAATCATATATTGTTATGTATTTTATACTTTAAGATGATTTTACGAATATTATTGATATACAGTTTTACTGACATTCTTGCTGTTTTTGTTATACTACAATCAGTAGGATCTTACGGACAAGTTACCGAAGCTTACAGGATTGTACAGGATACGCACACGATATAAGAAGACAACCAGGGGCCATGTCTTACCGACTTCATTGTATTCGTTAAGATAGTGTTATTGTAATAATTGGCCAGCAAGCACGGCAGATATAGGTTACAATATATACTTATACAGGTCACAAACCAGTAGTTGTTGTATATTGGTTTTGATTTAGTTATTCTTCCAACGTTATCGTTAGCGAGTGCTTTTTGTAACTTTAGAAAAATAACTAACGGGGGAGAAAGAAATACCATTTGCAACAAATACGAGATTTTATCACAATAGAGAAGCTATTCTGATGATAAATTGACATGTTTTGTGTCAACGTGTGTTCTTTTCACCATATCAGGTGGGGTTGTAAGGATATGACCTAAAGTGAATTGCCGCTAAGTGATATGCAAAACTGACTATTTCGGAAATATGTGCATATATTACAATTTATTGTTAATAATAACAAATAATTGCAGTTTTGTATTTGTAAAAGCAATGATTTGAAAGAAATCTATATAAAAGATGAATTTTCACAAAAATAATTGCTAACTACTTTTTGTGGGTCATTATTTCTGCCACCCGTAAAGTGGCCTTTAAGTATTAGCCAATCCAAACCCATTTAACCACGTGATTAAAAAATGGTCCCGGTCAAAGGTCACCGTGTCAACCAATCAAAACGCTTCTATAGTTTATTTCGTGTGTGTTATGAACTGTTTGTTATTCAACAGTTGTAACGATTAATTCATGCCTTGGGAGTTGAATAGCACCCGTTTACTGTGGTAGAAAACAATAATTGAATATAGACACTGACAAACAAAACATATACATGAATATCAAACTTAGATTTAATATATGAGTCCATATATACGTATTGCGAATGCAGAGAGATACCCAATGTTATAGACTGGCCACCAGCCCCTTAGTTATTTTTGTGATTTCCGTTTTTTTTTTTTTTACTTTCTCTTTTTGTTTTTTGTTTGTTTTTGCTCAGCTAATTTCGCAGATACTCAATTTTATAGACTGGCCACTAGCCCCAAAGATATTTTTTATTTTTATTCTTTTGTAAAGAATTGCTCAGCTGAATTCGAATACTAGACCGGCATCTGTCCTGGTTTAAACCTATGAATCAGAAATATCCTACACACCAAAAATATAGAACTCAATTTTATTCATAATTTTAATATGCTAAAGTTAGGGTCCAGTTTTAATACACCAATAGTTGTGGATCTGTTCTGTCATCCAGAATTACGTACATCCAGAATAAAACAGCAATGAGCGAAATTTTAATAGTGGTTCTGTATGTTATAGAGAATCGAGGGGAACAGATTTCTGTATGGTATTTGATCAAATTGAAAAAAACAAATATCAACATTGCAATATATTCAAGTGTTCAACCGCCATTAAAGTGTATATGAGGTATTCCTGCCTGTCCCTTCTGTAATCAACACCCTTTCCTCCTTGTTGCACTAACAGTCGGTTTACGTGTGTTATTTTTGTTACTGTAATTTAGATGTGATAGATTGCACCACATCTTATTGTTCATGACAAATATATGCCTTGTACTATTTTGCCTCCAACAGCACGTATTGCGTTTTATGAATATGTATGGCTGTATGTTATTCATTCCAGATATTGAGTATGTTAGATAACATGTTATAATAAACCGATTTACGTTTGTGTTGTTAGTAAGAAAACGATACCAAATAAATGTCGTTGTATATCGTTGTAGAAATCTTAGACAAGTTATCTTATGAAATACTATGTTACCATGTTCTATCAACAACCAACGTGTGAGCAATCATTCTAAACAACATAGTAAACAATTTATAACTTAGTATATAGACTAATATATAAACCAAGTTACATAGATCTTAATTCCTGGAAAAGTCGTCATTGGAATTCGATCTGTCAAGTCAGTATAATCCATGTAGTATGTGGGGAAATATAATGACTTGATAAAACGTTGACAGAATCGTTCAATTCATGGTCAGATGTAAAATTGCGTAATTTACATGTTCCAGTGAAAAATTGCGTACTCGACTTGTCTTAACAAAGATGTCATTGACCAGAAATGTAAGCATCTGATATAGTAGCAGGTGTCCGTATTGAGCGTGACATCTGGTAAACTATCACTGTGTGTTTGTATGTTTGTGTACCTTACTATATCACTGTGTGTTTGTATGTTTGTGTACCTTTAAAATGATATACAAAGTGTTCATTTGTGGAAATTTAAATTATATACTGTTGCAATAATTAGATAATATACCTCATTTATATGTACAGTGCAATTATATTTCATCCGCCTTTAACCTGTACAAGTGTATAATGCTTAGTACGTACATGAGATGACGAGTTTAAGCGGTATTACTAAATATCGAAACATTATTTACTACTGCAGTCACATCACAGCCGAGTCATATTCTCGACTGCATTAACCTTTTTACTGACTTAATTCGTGTTATTATGAGTCGGATCTTAGATAAATATAATCATACCATTGCCTACTAGTCACCTTATAGCTTACTAACATCATGTTATTGTCGATTATATTTGCCTTATAACTGAGTAAAACCATGTTATAATCGACTATAGCCATCGTATTACTGCATAGATTATTGTTATCATGGACTTCATAAATGTAGTCACATCATTAGCATCTTTTAACTGACTAAAGTCATGTCATTATCGGCTTTATTTACCTTATAACTGACTAAAGTCATGTCATTATCGGCTATATTTACCTTATAACTGACAAAAGTCATGTCATTATCGGCTATATTTACCTTATAACTGACTAAAGTCATGTCATAATCGGCTATATTTACCTTATACATGTATTAAAGTCATTTCATTATCGGCTATATTACCTTATGACTGACTAAAGTCATGTCATTATCGGCTATGTTTACCTTATTACTGACTTTAGTCATGTCATTATATGGCTATGTTTACCTAATATTAAAGTCATTTCATTATCGGCTATGATTACCTCATTACTGACTATAGTCATATAATTATCGGTTATAAACAAGAAAACTATCGCCCCCTTTTAACTTGACTACAGTCTTGTTATTATCGCCTACAGTCACATATACATGTAGCTAAATATGGTAATATAATTATCGACCAAAGTCACCTCTATTCATTTGATATTAGTATTGGATATCGTCACGGTATAGCTGATTATTATCATTATTATCGACTACAGTTACACTCTGTAAAGATTGTTTTTGAGTCACACATGCGGTTTTCAGTGAAAGGATGGAATTTTCTTTGAACCTATCAAACGAATGATAATTTTTCCCGATCAGATTTATTATCAGGTGTAGTTATAAATATTTGTGGGTTCATTCTATCCCGGAAATAAGCCAAACCCAGAACCCCTTGAAAACAACCATTATAGCACTTGACTGTAGACACTGTGTACATGAATACATGTAGTAATGGTAAATTATGTCATACACAATGCAGTATATAAGCTGTCCATTCCATTACCCAGATGTTATATAAAATGTGATCACTCATACATATGCTGTTCGTGAAGAAATGTGATAAATTCCTTACTACAACCAGCCATGATGCCTTTGGATCTGTTACGTTATGATGTAACAATAAAATAATATTTGTATTATCTCTTGTTGTTTTCTTATTATCAATATACACAGCACTACTGTAATTGAAGACTATCACGGGACGAAGAATGGGCGGTGTCCTCCATTTATGTTATATATAACATTTATGTTATATATATCATTTTATCTTGATATTAAGAATTTCTCCGTCCATATAACCGCGTCCAATCAGACTGTTATATATACGAGGAATGATTTGTATGTGTGAGCCTCGTATTGAAGGAGGTACTCAAGGTTGTTCTTTTTTAGTCATACTATTCTCTTTGAACATATAGGGTCATGTACCTAAGGACTGGTCTCATTTGGTTAGTTTATATCGACGAGGTAGCACTCTAAAGTAAACAAGACAAGCGGCTTTTGCAAAAATGAACAAAATCGGTGAAAGAGCAGTGATCTAATATTTACATAAAAAAAGGTTTAACACCTAAGGATATCCATAATGATATGGTAGCAACACCAGGGAAAGATGCCCCTTCATATGCTACAGTGAAAAGGTGGGTGGCAGAATTTAAGCGCGGCCGAAACAGTCCTTGATGATGACCCACGTCCTGGAAGGCCTGTCAATGTTGCAGCCCCAGAAATGGTCAATAAAGTTCAGTTCATGATATTGTTATAACTGACAGACACGTCACAGAAAGATATATAGCCAGTGGAGTTGGCATTTCACAGGAAAGAGTACATTCTATTCTGACCGAGGATCTAGCAATGAAAAAGCTTTCGGCCCAATGGGTACCAAGACTTCTGACAGTTGATCAGAAGCACACCAGGCGCACATTATCGCATGCTAACCTTAACCTTTTTGAGGAAGATCCTGCCAACTCTCTTCAGAAATGTATCACTATGGATGGAACATGGGTCCTTCATTTTACCCAAGATGTCAAACAACAATCGAAACAATGGAATCACTCTGGCTCTCCCCCGCCAAAGAAGGCATAGACTGTTCCATCAGGTGGGAAGGTGATAGTACTCTGCTGATAGATTGTCTGAAAAAGGGACACAATTAATGGCACATACTATGCTTCACTTCTGAGGCAGTTACGGGAAAATATTAAACCTAAGCGCCGCCGAAAGCTCACTAAAGGCGTGGTATTTTATCAGGACAATGCTCCTATTCACAAGTCTGCCATTGCCATGGCTGTCATTCACGATTGTGGCTTTAAATTGATGGAGCATCCGCCTTATTCAACTGTTCTCGCTCCATCAGACTTTCATCTACATGTATTTCCAAACCTGAAAACAGCTATTTCCACGTTCAGTCCGATGATGACGTCAAACATGCAATGGACGACTTTCGAAATAGCCAAGACAAGGATTTCTATAAAAGTGGCATTGAGGCCCTTAAACACCGCTGGCAAATTTAAAAGTGTATAGATACTGAAGGGGATTATGTTGAAAAATAAAAAAATATGTCCGGCAAAATTCAAATCCTTCAATATGAGGTACACAACATATCAGTCAGCCCTCGTATGTCGTTCAAGATTATGATATTGGTGTGAAAGCATCGTCGATAGTAACGGGACTTAGTTATAACTAATAATGTAGTATTACATGTTAAATACAAGTACAGTAAAGACCACAATCGATACTTCAGGTGTCAAGTTCACATTCGCTCTCTGCTTCCCTTAATGCGCATTGTCACTTGTGGATAAAACATAAAGACTAGTCTGATCAATTAATGTACCTCAAAACAATCTCTAAGTTGCCATGCCGTTAATTAGATTTGATTTTAATTCGATTGTTGCTCCTCTGTGATATACAAAAGTAATGTACTGCTTCATGACTGGTCAGTTTCCCCCAAACACCAATGTATCGTAGGGGAACAGAGATCGAAATTCTGAGTTACCCGTGAGGTATCTTTGATGAGTAAGGGTATAATCACCGGCACTAAGGCATGTGAAATCGAGTCACTGTTGCTGAATAGCTAGAACTTACCTATTTGTCTTCTAATTAACGTTATTAGAAGATTGATGGGTCGAGTTTTTCTTAGCAGGGCAATGACAACGGAACCACTATGGGCATCGAATACGTCGGCCTATATCCCACACAAGGAAATGAAATATTTCCATCAACCTGCATCTCTCGAAACCTTGCGTTATATTCCCCGTCAGTAGTCAACAACAGTCACGGAAATCGTGATAAAGGGAACAAGTCCTTGAATATCGAATCAACTGGGACTCTAAACACCATAGGTAGGAGGAGCAGGGATGTTACTATTAGGAAATGAAAAGAGAGAGAGAGAGAGAGAGAGAGAGAGAGAGAGAGAGAGAGAGAGAGGAGGGGGGGGGGGGGGAAGAAAAAGAAAACAATTGGAATATTGAAATCGTCACGCTTATCAAATCACTTAATTGTAAGTTGTCTCTGCTGGTTACGTTTTTACGAAAGATAAGCGGCTGATGTTGAGGAGTCTCGAGGATGATAGTGTCCTTGATATCACGTTATACAGGGTATCTCCGATCGACATGGTCAATACAATTTTTTTTATCTAAAAAGACACATCGTCAATATACTTATAAGCGAAATTGAAGGACATTCCAAGGCATCTGTTACCTATTCTGATGAACTCTTAAAATATTCAGCCTCGTTTATAAACACAAACAAGTCGGCTAACCACATGCGTCTGCTTCAAGTTAGTATTAATAGAAAAATAGTATCCCCTACTCCTATTGAATAGTAGGAGTAGGGGCTAATATTGTTATGCCAATTCGCTCTTTTTTACGGTGACATTTTCGGTGTATGTTTAACGAAATACGCTCCCGTGTAATAAGTTCAAGGTGTCTTACAAGAGGACAAATTTTCAAGGCGTTACTTAAATTTTGAATGGGAAATAATAGCGCAGAGTTGCCAAATCAAACGCTTTGATAGAAGAAAAAAATTTATATGAGCAAATATGTTCAAGATAAATAAATAAAATCTTCTTTTTTTTAAATCCACATTCTACATCTGGATAAAACAACATCGCAATAGGACTACAACACTGACTTCATTGTACTAAGAATAGTTGTAAGAACGTTGGATAAAAGCTGAACTATTCGAGCCAGCAATAAAACATGGTTGATAAGGATTCTTAGGAAGATCTGGAATCCCTTATAAACGAGATATATCTGATTCTTCTCACTATTCTGTTTTTAAAAGATTCCTGAAGAATGATTGGTTAGTATTTGGTCCAATGGACATGCATCGCTCACCTGTAATTCACTACTTTCATGATTAAAGGCATTTTAGCTGACTCCTGCAACATTGAGTATGGTTTAAAATACTTTCTTTTCACAATCTATGCTGGACTTCACATTAGGTAGCAGTTGGTTAAACAACCAGAAGAATCAAAATTTGGCTTTATACAAGGAGCATGTATACCTTTAAAATTCGTGCGAGTGTTTCCATATTTAATCATTGTAACATTAAATACTGGTGAAGCTGTACCTTCCAGCAGAATATCTTACTTCAAGAACGCTTGGTTATTTAAGAAATAATTAACGATGATTCGTGTATTGTTGCAGGATATACAACTCGGACTCGGATATTTTGCAATTAATTTAATAACGAAGGCCGCAGGCCTGAGTTATTAATTAAAATTGCAAAATATCCGAGTCCGAGTTGTATATCCTGCAACAATACACGAGTCAAAGTTGATTATTTCTATTCTACCATGTACTGTTTAGTTCTGAGATCGACCTCTTTCTAATAGAAAAACAGCAAAGAAATCCCGGGGAAACCTTGTCATCTATTTCTTGAGTATTGCATTATTTGTTTATGAAATATACATTTTTTTTCAGGCAATACAGTATTACGATCAAGAACATATGGCATTGATTTCGAAAATTAAAAAAACTAGAACTGTCGCCAGGATGGCTGACTAATACCCCCGCAATCTGCATGAGTCCATGGTGAATTGGAACTCTTAATTAGAGGCTAACTAAGATCACACAGAGAAAAAGAAAGTGGCATGCACATCTTCACATGGTCCTCTATATTTGTGTGAAGTTTCATTGAAATCGGCCCATCGGTTTCGGAGGAGTTGTCCGGACAAACTTAAAGTTATGGTTCTTATCGGAAAACCTGTTTATATTGACCAGTTGCCATAGCAACCATAATTTTGAGAAAAAGAAAGTGACATGCACATCTTCACATGGTCCTCTATATTTCTGTGAAGTTTCATTGAAATTGGCCCTTCGGTTTAGGAGGAGTTGTCCGGACAAGCTTAAAAGTTATGGTTCTTATCGGAAAACCTGTTTATAGTGACCAGTTGCCATAGCAACCATAACTTTGAGAAAAAGAAAGTGGCATGCACATCTACACATGGTCCTCTATATTTGTGTGAAGTTTCATTGAAATCGGCCCCTCGGTTTAGGAGGAGTTGTCCGGACAAACTTAAAGTTATGGTTCTTATCGGAAAACCTGTTTATAGTGACCAGTTGCCATAGCAACCATAATTTTAAGAAGCATGCACATCTACACATGGCCCTCTATATTTGTGTGAAGTTTCATTGGAATCGGCCCATCGGTTTAGGAGGAGTTGTCCGGACAAACTTAAAGTTATGGTTCTTATCGGAAAACCTGTTTATATTGACCAGTTGCCATAGCAACCATAATTTTGAGAAAAAGAAAGTGTCATGCACATCTTCACATGGTCCTCTATATTTGTGTGAAGTTTCATTGAAATTGGCCCTTCGGTTTAGGAGGAGTTGTCCGGACAAACTTAAAGCTATGGTTCTTATCGGAAAACCTGTTCATAGTGACCAGTTGCCATAGCAACCATAATTTTGAGAAAAAGAAAGTGGCGTGCACATCTACACACGGTCCTCTATATTTGTGTGAAGTTTCATTGGAATCGGTCCATCGGTTTAGGAGGAGTTGTCCGGACAAACTTAAAGCTATGGTTCTTATCGGAAAACCTGTTTATAGTGACCAGTTGCCATAGCAACCATAATTTTGAGAAAAAGAAAGTGGCATGCACATCTACACACGGTCCTCTATATTTGTGTGAAGTTTCATTGAAATCGGCCCTTCGGTTTAGGAGGAGTTGTCCGGACAAACTTAAAGTTATGGTTCTTATCGGAAAACCTGTTTATATAAACCAGTTGCCATAGCAACCATAATTGTGAGAAAAAGAAAGTGGCATGCACATCTACACATGGTCCTCTATATTTGTGTGAAGTTTCATTGGAATCGGCCCATCGGTTTAGGAGGAGTTGTCCGAACAAACTTAAAGTTATGGTTCTGATCGGAAAACCTGTTTATAGTGACCAGTTGCCATAGCAACCATAACTTTGAGAAAAAGAAAGTGGCATGCACATCTACACATGGTCCTCTATATTTGTGTGAAGTTTCATTGAAATCGGCCCCTCGGTTTAGGAGGAGTTGTCCGGACAAACTTAAAGTTATGGTTCTTATCGGAAAACCTGTTTATAGTGACCAGTTGCCATAGCAACCATAATTTTAAGAAGCATGCACATCTACACATGGCCCTCTATATTTGTGTGAAGTTTCATTGGAATCGGCCCATCGGTTTAGGAGGAGTTGTCCGGACAAACTTAAAGTTATGGTTCTTATCGGAAAACCTGTTTATATTGACCAGTTGCCATAGCAACCATAATTTTGAGAAAAAGAAAGTGTCATGCACATCTTCACATGGTCCTCTATATTTGTGTGAAGTTTCATTGAAATTGGCCCTTCGGTTTAGGAGGAGTTGTCCGGACAAACTTAAAGTTATGGTTCTGATCGGAAAACCTGTTTATAGTGACCAGTTGCCATAGCAACCATAATTTTAAGAAGCATGCACATCTACACATGGCCCTCTATATTTGTGTGAAGTTTCATTGGAATCGGCCCATCGGTTTAGGAGGAGTTGTCCGGACAAACTTAAAGTTATGGTTCTTATCGGAAAACCTGTTTATATTGACCAGTTGCCATAGCAACCATAATTTTGAGAAAAAGAAAGTGTCATGCACATCTACACATGGTCCTCTATATTTGTGTGAAGTTTCATTGAAATCGGCCCATCCGTTTAGGAGGAGTTGTCCGGACAAACTTAAAGCTATGGTTCTTATCGGAAAACCTATTCATAGTGACCAGTTGCCATAGCAACCATAATTTTAAGAAGCATGCACATCTACACATGGCCCTCTATATTTGTGTGAAGTTTCATTGGAATCGGCCCATCGGTTTAGGAGGAGTTGTCCGGACAAACTTAAAGTTATGGTTCTTATCGGAAAACCTGTTTATATTGACCAGTTGCCATAGCAACCATAATTTTGAGAAAAAGAAAGTGTCATGCACATCTTCACATGGTCCTCTATATTTGTGTGAAGTTTCATTGAAATTGGCCCTTCGGTTTAGGAGGAGTTGTCCGGACAAACTTAAAGTTATGGTTCTGATCGGAAAACCTGTTTATAGTGACCAGTTGCCATAGCAACCATAATTTTAAGAAGCATGCACATCTACACATGGCCCTCTATATTTGTGTGAAGTTTCATTGGAATCGGCCCATCGGTTTAGGAGGAGTTGTCCGGACAAACTTAAAGTTATGGTTCTTATCGGAAAACCTGTTTATATTGACCAGTTGCCATAGCAACCATAATTTTGAGAAAAAGAAAGTGTCATGCACATCTACACATGGTCCTCTATATTTGTGTGAAGTTTCATTGAAATCGGCCCATCGGTTTAGGAGGAGTTGTCCGGACAAACTTAAAGCTATGGTTCTTATCGGAAAACCTATTCATAGTGACCACTTGCCATAGCAACCATAATTTTGAGAAAAAGAAAGTGGCATGCACATCTACACACGGTCCTCTATATTTGTGTGAAGTTTCATTGAAATTGGCCCTTCGGTTTAGGAGGAGTTGTCCGGACAAACTTAAAGCTATGGTTCTTATCGGAAAACCTGTTTATAGTGACCAGTTGCCATAGCAACCATAATTTTGAGAAAAAGAAAGTGGCATGCACATCTACACATGGTCCTCTATATTTGTGTGAAGTTTCATTGGAATCGGCCCATCGGTTTAGGAGGAGTTGTCCGGACAAACTTAAAGTTATGGTTCTTATCGGAAAACCTGTTTATATTGACCAGTTGCCATAGCAACCATAATTTTGAGAAAAAGAAAGTGTCATGCACATCTACACATGGTCCTCTATATTTGTGTGAAGTTTCATTGAAATTCGGCCCTTCGGTTTAGGAGGAGTTGTCCGGACAAACTTAAAGTTATGGTTCTGATCGGAAAACCTGTTTATAGTGACCAGTTGCCATAGCAACCATAATTTTAAGAAGCATGCACATCTACACATGGCCCTCTATATTTGTGTGAAGTTTCATTGAAATCGGCCCATCCGTTTAGGAGGAGTTGTCCGGACAAACTTAAAGCTATGGTTCTTATCGGAAAACCTATTCATAGTGACCACTTGCCATAGCAACCATAATTTTGAGAAAAAGAAAGTGGCATGCACATCTACACATGGTCCTCTATATTTGTGTGAAGTTTCATTGAAATCGGCCCTTCGGTTTAGGAGGAGTTGTCCGGACAAACTTAAAGTTATGGTTCTTATCGGAAAACCTGTTTATAGTGACCAGTTACCATAGCAACCATAATTTTGAGAAAAGAAAGTGGCATGCACATCTACACATGGTCCTCTATATTTGTGTGAAGTTTCATTGAAATCGGCCCTTCGGTTTAGGAGGAGTTGTCCGGACAAACTTAAAGTTATGGTTCTTATCGGAAAACCTGTTTATAGTGACCAGTTGCCATAGCAATCATAATTTTAAGAAAAAGAAAGTGGCATGCACATCTACACATGGTCCTCTATATTTGTGTGAAGTGTCATTGAAATCGGCCCTTCGGTTTAGGAGGAGTTGTCCCGACAAACTTAAAGTTATGGTTCTTATCGGAAAACCTGTTTATAGTGACCAGTTGCCATAGCAACCATAATTTTAAGAAGCATGCACATCTACACATGGCCCTCTATATTTGTGTGAAGTTTCATTGGAATCGGCCCATCGGTTTAGGAGGAGTTGTCCGGACAAACTTAAAGTTATGGTTCTTATCGGAAAACCTGTTTATATTGACCAGTTGCCATAGCAACCATAATTTTGAGAAAAAGAAAGTGTCATGCACATCTACACACGGTCCTCTATATTTGTGTGAAGTTTCATTGGAATCGGCCCATCGGTTTAGGAGGAGTTGTCCGGACAAACTTAAAGTTATGGTTCTTATCGGAAAACCTGTTTATATTGACCAGTTGCCATAGCAACCATAATTTTGAGAAAAAGAAAGTGTCATGCACATCTACACACGGTCCTCTATATTTGTGTGAAGTTTCATTGAAATTGGCCCTTCGGTTTAGGAGGAGTTGTCCGGACAAACTTAAAGCTATGGTTCTTATCGGAAAACCTGTTTATAGTGACCAGTTGCCAAAGCAACCATAATTTTGAGAAAAAGAAAGTGGCATGCACATCTACACATGGTCCTCTATATTTGTGTGAAGTTTCATTGAAATCGGCCCTTCGGTTTAGGAGGAGTTGTCCCGACAAACTTAAAGTTATGGTTCTTATCGGAAAACCTGTTTATATAAACCTGTTGCCATAGCAACCATAATTTTGAGAAAAAGAAAGTGGCATGCACATCTACACATGGTCCTCTATATTTGTGTGAAGTTTCATTGGAATCGGCCCATCGGTTTAGGAGGAGTTGTCCGGACAAACTTAAAGTTATGGTTCTGATCGGAAAACCTGTTTATAGTGACCAGTTGCCATAGCAATCATAATTTTGAGAAAAAAAAAGTGGCATGCACATCTACACATGGTCCTCTATATTTGTGTGAAGTTTCATTGGAATCGGCCCATCGGTTTAGGAGGAGTTGTCCCGACAAACTTAAAGTTATGGTTCTTATCGGAAAACCTGTTTATAGTGACCAGTTGCCATAGCAACCATAATTTTGAGAAAAAGAAAGTGGCATGCACATCTACACATGATCATTAATATGTGTGTGAAGTTTCATTGGAATCGGCCCATCGGTTTAGGAGGACAAAACGTGTCTACAGACTGACGGACGGACGGACAGACAACCTTATTCCAGTATACCCCCGTAACTTCGTTGCGGGGGTATAAAAATTGATGGAAAAAGAAAAAGGGCTTTCGTAGGATTCGAACTCGCGTCGAGATAAAAAGTTTGTGAAAGACTAACCCATTAGCCCACTCGGCTAAAGTAACAGTATTAATAATGTGCTGAATATTAGATACTTAAAACTGTAACAGTCGTGACTCACAAGCGTGTATTATTGGCACGAGCGTGTATTATTGGAAAATAATACATGGTTTTAAACCAATCAAAACTGGCGTTGCATAGCAAACATGGTAGAATGAGAAGTTGTTAAAGAGTTTAAACAAAATTGACCTCTGACCTTGAATATAGGTCAGTGTCATTTCTTTTGAAAAAATGTGTTGGACTGTATCCAATTAAGGTACATTGTATAAAAATCTTGATTCTGGTACTTTTGGTTATTCAAAAAAAGTCGTTTAAATTAAATATTTCAACAAATTTGACCTTGAATACTTGTTACTGTCATTTCTTTTTGTAACAACCTTTGAACATATGGAGAAAAAAAACGCCTTGGTTCTAGGACTTTTGGTTATTTAGAAAAAGTCATTCCAATCGACTAATGAAACATCAGCGGCATACAGAGAAGCGTGTTTTATTTGAATGTTAAATCTAAAGCTGCTTATATTCATATGTATGTCATTCTTTACATGATAAAGTTAATGATTTTAATCTACTCTGACCATGAATCCAATACGGCGTGTTCCTTTTTTGCCCATCATCTGTTATATTCTTCCACGGAATCCATAAGTAGTTCCGGAAGGAGTCTCTCAAAAGCATCATGATTCAATAAAGGCGCTCGTAACTTATCCTTTTTCAATGAGGCGAAGATCGCTAGTTCCATGTCCAACAGGACCGCAGATGTATTGCGTAGAACAGGAGAGGTTGTTTGAAGCTCATCATACATTTGATACGACAGAGGTACTTGCGTGCCGTTAGTACGGGGGTATGTTACGGCTGGACTGACATTCAGCTTAAACAAGAGTACCACAGAGAGGAAATTATACGCCCGTCGAATGACATAGTTTTATCGTCGAATGACACATTATATTATATATACGATCTTGCATTAAAATAAAATTTGAATCGCCAATAGCCATATCGTGCTTCGTCCGCAAGACTTTTTATTTCAAAACCCTACTCCTCCATAACCTTTGAATGGATTACAGCCAAATTTTGTGTGAAAAATTACTGGGGGAGAGCAATCACATGTTATATAAATGAGACTGGCCCGACCCCTGGGGACAGAGGGGCGGGGCCCAAAAACGGTACTTTGCTTTAAAACTCTACTCCTTAACTCTTGGTTGGATTTCATCCAAATTGGTGTGAAACATCATTGGGGGAGGACGATCATATTTTATATAAATGAGGCGGGTCTACCCCTGGGGCCCAAATGGCGGGGCTTCAAAAGGGGAACTTGGTGATTGTTTTGCTTTAAAACCCTACTCCTTCGTAACTATTGGGTGAAATTAGTGAGAAACATCATTGGGGAGATGTATAATATTTTTATATATAAATGAGGCTGGTCTGGCTCCATGGGCCCGAGTGGCGAGGCCCAAAAAGGGAAACTTTGGTGAATTTTTGCTTTAAAATTTTACTGTTCCTGAACCATTGGGTGGATTACATCCAAATTTGGTGTGAAACGTCATTGAGGACGGCGATAATATTTCATATAAATGAGGCTGGCTAGAATGACCTCTGGGGTCCGAGTAGCGGGTTCCAAAAAGGGAAACTTTGGTGAACTTTGCTTGAAAACCCTACTCTTTCTTAACCCTTTCGTGGATTACATCCAAATTTGTTTGGAAACATCATAGGGGAAGGCAATCATTTTTTCATATAAATGAGTCTTGTGTGATCCCAGGGGCCAGTGGGGGTAGGACACAAGAGGGTGAACTTTGAGTGGATTACAACAAAGTTGTTGTGAAACATCGTGTGGGTGAGGTGAGACCAGTCATATTTTATATAAATGAGGCTGGGGTGATCCCTGGGGTCCCAGCTTAGTATCATATTTTTGAAGCCTACAAAGTTTCAAAGAACTTGGTCGAAAAATGTAGATCTCCAGACATAAAAAAATTATAAAGAAGGAATCAATATTCTTTTGGGGAAAACACTTCATATGATCATAATATATACCAAGTTTCAAAGAATTCGGTTGAAAATGATGGGAGGTGATCTCCGGACAAACGGACAAAAGTTAAAGTCGGGCAGACAGACAAAGCCAGACTATAATACTCCCGTCAAATTTGTGTCAAGTTGCTGGATTAATGTGGCCATCTTACCGAAGGACTTGAAAAGTTAAATTCGGACAATGTCAGCAATAATTTTGCAATCTCCGTGCTAAATCCAAAGGTCATCAGTAACATAGAGTAACACTGACAATGGAAAGCTAATACAAAACAATTCCAACACAGTGGACACCTACATTGTATTGGATTCTGTTGAGTCATTCAAAAAGAGTAACTGTCTGATGACAACAAATGGTATTAGCAATAGCTCAAGACAGACAAGAGATCCCAGAGGGATCTTGGTGCCCACCATTGAATGATCTTTTCTCTATTTTCCCTTTCTCTTACTAATCTGTGTAAGTTGAGAATATCCCGCCTGTACTTTTCAAACAAGGGGAACTTATATATGAAATTTGGGATTTAGCGATAATGGCTGTCTGTCGACAATGTTTTCAGATTGGTCCAAAAATGCAATACGACGGACCAAGGGGAACCTACACATGAAATTTGGGAAAGATCCCTTCAGTACCTTCTGTAAAATAACGATAACAAATTTCAGTTGTCAAAATCCAAGATGGCCGTCTGTTGGCCCTGTTGTTATCCGACTGGTCCCAAAATGCAATATGCATAACTAGGGACCAAGGGCAACCTATATATCAAATTTGAGAAAGATCCCTTCAGTTCTTTCTGAGAAATAGCGAAAACAAACTTCAATTGTCAAAATCTAAGATGGCTGTCTGTCGGCCATGTTGTTATCCAGCTGGTCCCAAAATGAAATATGCACAACTAGAGACCAAGGGCAACCTATATATCCAATTTGAGAAAGATCCGTTCAGTTCTTTCTGAGAAATAGCGAAAACAAACTTCCGTTGTCAAAATCCAAGATGGCTGCCTGTCGGCCATGTTGTTTTCTGATCGGTCTCAAAATGCAATATGCATAACTACGCACCAAGGGTAGCCTACATATGAAATTTGAGAAAGATCCCTTCCGTACTTTCTCAGAAATAGCGATAACAAACTTCAATTGTCAAAATCCAAGATGGCTGCCTATCGGCCATGTTGTTTTCCGATCGATCCCGAAATGCAATATGCATAACTACATACCAAGGGTAACCTACATATGAAATTTGAGAAAGATCCCTTCAGTACTTTCGGAGAAATAGCGATAACACGGAATTGTTTACAGACGGACGGAGGGACGGACCACGGACGCAAGGCGATTTGAATAGCCCACCATCTGATGATGGTGGGCTAATGAAATTTCATATCAAAATAGAGTAATAAACAAAGAAGAGAAGGCAGAATAAATTACATAATAAAAACAAAGTATTTATTAATTAAGATCTATATAAGGCCTTTGTAAGGCAATGTTTGCACCAACATTGAAAAAATCAAATAGAACTGTAATGCTTTTACAATGAAACATAGAACACATTTTCTCTTTATATCATCAACATGGGATATTTATGCTTGCCGATAACATGTATGATGACCCGTAATATATAATGTTATGAATCAACTTGTATTACAAGGCATTTAAATATCATGATATGCATACATATGTGGGATTATCACAATTTTGGGGTATTGCAATTTGCTAGAGTGTGGTACAAATGGTATTGAAATCTCTCTTGATATTCCCACAAGCTAATACTCTACTACAAGTACATGTTTCCTACCGACCCCCACTAAAAATAGTAAGCGACCTCAACCTTGACCCAAAAACCCTGAAACTCAATCTTATCCGAGAAAGCATGGTCATTTATCATTGTGTCAAGATTGATTAAATCCCTCAAGGAATGAAACCGCTTGAGCTCTGACAAACTGTAGGGTTATGTACAAACCTGTATTTCCCCTGGTGTCACTGGTAGGGGACTGATAATCACCACCAGTGAACAACACTGTTGGGATTCTGTTCTGTGGTGATCTTTCATTAATTCATGCTACACACATGGAGCAAGAAGCACATGGGCCTTTGCGGTCACAAAAGTTCTGATGTGTATACCAATTGCTATTCAACCAACATTTAACACATCTCACACATATGACTTGAAGGCAAATAAAGGTTTACTATTTACTTGAAACAGGACACAATACAGTCCTATCGTGTTGCTAGGTATTATCCCCAATAACCATCAAGAAGCCATCTGCCCATTATCATATCACATATACCTAATTATGCTGGGCTAACAGAAGTGTAAAATACAGTACAATTGTTAGCTTGATTTTCATCTGAACCCTAAGAACCTTACACCTATAACAGCAAGATTTATTGTCAACTTGTTAAGAGGTCCAAAATGACCTTGACCTTCGACTCAGTGACCTTGCATTGGGTCAGTTGACTTTTTGTTTAATTCTGACCAACTTTGTTTCATGAAGTCAGAACAAAAATGTTCAGCAGTGAAAAGATAGAAAATTAGACCTTAACTTTTGACAGTGTCCTTGACCTTATGCCAGTTTGCTCCTTGTTTATCTCTGTCACAACAAATTGTTTATCAGTTAAAAAGAAACAATTTAAAAAATTTGACATTGACGTTTGGGCCAAATGACCTCTTCTTTTTAGTGAGCTGAAAATTATAATGACCCAGGGCCTCTTTATTAATGAAAAAGAAGTTGATAAACAGTTTCAACACATTCACCCCTGTGACTTTGAAAGTATGTCAAGTTCATTCATTTGAACAAACTTCAGCTTACTTTCCAACTGTTCAAATACTCTATTCTGTATGAATGGTGAATTTTAATGAGATTGTAGAATTTGATTTTTGTTTAAATTCAAAGGAAGCAATAGTTTGAATATTTTTATGAACACTGAATTATGATAAGATTGTAGGATTTGAAGAATTCTTTCAAAGCAATTTGATAGGATTTCAGTGCTTGTAGGAACTTCGTCAACATATATATCCCATACAGCTAACATAATCTTGGAAAACATAAAAACAATTATTCACATACACAATCAAATTCTAAACACAAGTTCTAGTTCATACCTATGAAATAAGCAGTACATGCAAGTATCCACACAGTTTTCTCAATGATCAGGAATGTCCCAGACTGGGGCAAAGACACCTGTCTTGGTTTCGTGAAAGTATGAAATCATAATACATGTATTTCCTGTCAATTGAAGATTTTCTTAAAAATCATTTTCAACTTTTTCAATTGCTAATATGTTAGTTATAAATCATGAACAAAGTCTATTGATTTCACAAATCCTGAAATATTCATTTAACTGATTTAATTTTTATACATGTATTACTTCATACCATCATCTTCAGCACAAAAATTCAATTTACAAACTTAATCATATACCCTAAGTATAGCAGCACTATTAACAGTAGGACAAAAAGGTCCAAAAGCACTCATATTGCATACATCTTCAGACAGAGTTCCAGACATATCAAGCATCACATTCATGCAGACTGGATTTTCATGAATTTCCTTTAAAACTACATTTATATAGTTCAATAGTATTGGGATTCCTGTTGATAGATATACTTTAATGTTTGCAATTTCCAAATAATATATCTGAAATACAGTTGCATTAAACTCCACACAAATTTCAGCGAAGAATTATAACCTCACAGATGTGAGCTCAAGAATCTTTGCAAGACAATTACTGAATCAAAACATTGTTTTCAAATACTTCAATAAGAGATTCTTTACATCTCTACTAAATACAGGAATCATTTTTTTTGGTGAAATTTGTAGATTATTCTAATATTTCAAATATTCAATTATCCAAAAACCCTAGAGATTAGACAACAGTTTCTCAGTCATTCCTTCTGATACATAATTTTATACAACATTTACCTGGAAGTCTGGAGATCTACCTGATTACATCAGAAGATGTATGGATGAATATAAAATGTCAACATAACAAAATGGATGAATAGTGGACCTGGGAATGGAAGGAGTATATTCTTCTTGTGCATTTTTTTGAAAGACATTGAGCATTAACTCATTCCTTATTGTTCCTTTGGCCACATGCATAATGCAGAAAATATTCCTCAAGAATGTGCTACGTGTGCTTGAAGGTCGAATTTGGAGAGCGTGGAATAAACTCTGGGGCATCAGGATTCAGCTTACTACAAGATGAAGGAGTCTGAAAAATTCAAGTAAAAAAAACATTCTTTAACATCATGATCAACTTCTGTCTGAATAGAATACAATGTTCAACTTACGAAACCTTTACAGATATAATAAGATCATTAAACAGTATAATGTTACTTTTGGAATTTCATAATAAAGTTTCATCATTTTAATAGTCAGAGTTTTTCTACCATGTAATTATATAATTTTGTCATCAATATCATATACAATTGATGACATTACAATTAATATATGACAATGCACAATATTGTCTCTGTAGAGAAACAGATAAATGTCCAATACATTGGTTAAACCATCCTGATTTCTGAAATGGCTGTTGTCAAAATTTAATTTATATCAGTGCAAATGTTTTGCAAAATACTGATCATGAATTCAGTATTAATAATGAAAATGCCAATTTGAAATTAACTGATCTTATATAGGAATGAATAATTTAAAATTTTTCACTTTATGAGTTATATGATCAACAGAATCTTACACTCATGACTATGTGATAATCTTATATAGAATGTATTTTTGAACACATTCAATTATTTTATAAATCATTTTCCTGACATCTCGTGGCACATCATATTGAACTTGTTTAAAGAACTCCATTTACATTTATTACAAATTAATCGGTGTCTGTTAGATTCTCTTTATCTTTGCTTCTTATAAATACAGTCTGCACGACAAAGTTTTACTGCTATAGGCCCTTCGGGCCTATGAACTCCAGAATTAGCAGGCCCGATCAAAATTGTATAGGTCTGAAAATTGAAGATATAATCCATAAAATAAAAATGCTTGCTTTCTATTATAAGTTTTTTTCCGGGCTTTGCCCCATCAACATACCGGAGAAAGCCAGCCATTTTCGAACCGGAAATGTATTTCTAGGTAAATTAGAGTTACTTCCCTTAGACCGGAAGATCAACTGTAAGCCTCTACCGTGTTTCGACGGTTGTGTGACGACATGCAATGACTTCGTATTTTAGTTTTACCATTTTACCGCAATGAAAAAGTATGACTTCGTGTTTAAGATAGATGAATTATTACCTTATATATAAAATTTTCTTTTTTGAAATTTCATAGGTCCGTCGGGCCTGTGGGTTTGGGGAAACTATAGGCCCGACCATATTTTTAAAGGCCCCGGGTCTCGGGCCTGCGGTTAACGTCGCAGACTGTAAATAATGGATTAACAAAGTTAAAACTAGGAACTTTGTAAAGATATTTACCTTCTGATTATGGAGACTGTTCGTGTAGTTATACAAAGCTGTCATAGCTTCCTCTACGGAGTTAAAATATATCCATTCCGCTTCTTCCTCCGCTAACATCTCCTCAAAACATGCATCCATAAATGCTTCCTCCCAAAACTCCTCTTCTACCTGTAAACAAGTTTTCTACATTAACTACAAGGAGGAATTGCTGATGTGACAATACTTAAATTACAGCAATCTGGACCAGGAAAGTATTTAGTGATTTCCTTTGGAACTAAAACTTTGAAAGACATGAATGTCCCTGCTCCTATGCAACCATGTGTCTGGTACAAAAGGTTTCAAAGTGGACAACTTAACCTTGATCAATGACAAAGAAACTTCAATCCAGTGTAGAACTTGATGTTCCGATACCAAAACATAAAATGAATTAAATCACAGATTAAAATGAGACAGGACGTGACAAGACAGATATGGACAGCAGGACAGGGTAACAATATATAGAGGATATTGAATGGTTTCCCGTTTAATATAACATATATTTCACTAGTATGACTGAATATCGATATTTCCACAAGTGCGAATTTGAAGCACGAGTGAAAAATATCGAAATATTCTGTCATACAAGTGAAATATATGTTACATTAAACGGGAAACCATTCAATTTTCTTTTTATTGCATTTCATATACTTAATCAAAGTACTGAAAGTACTGTAGGAGGCGTTAGTCAGATGTAAAAGGAGATATTTGAAATAAAGCAAGAATACAAATTAAACTGATATCAATATGACTAAACATTTCCACTTAAGTGTGTCAAACCAACCGGACATAATGGTTTTCACAGTCCTGATGAATGTAATGGTTTAGACTGTTCCGATATACATAATGGTTTTAACCATCTTAAAGTTTCAAACCTACTTCTAAAAGTAGTTAAACATTTCTTATTTCAATCAAACCTTTACTTAAGAAGTCAAACATTTTAAATTGTTTTCAAATCGACTTCTACTTAGGTACATGTCATTAACATTCATACTTTAAACCATCTTTTATATTTAAGTAGTTCAAAATTTGCATTTATGTGTTTAAAACAAACTTATATTTTATAGGCCTGGGTATTAGAAATGTCGAAACAATATGATATGCATTTCGATATGTTATAACAATACACGATATGTATTGAAAATACAGGGAGTGTCTGCTACTTTTTTTGTTGAAAGTGTGCAATGTCTTTCAATATCTTGTAAACAAAATTGTTTATTCCTTTCTATTTTGATCTTAGAATAATATCAAAATTAGATTGACGGCTTTTAAAAGTTATTACACTTTTTTTTCAACAAAGACCTCATTTGTTAAGGACAATTATTTTAAAATTAGATATCAATTACATCTATTTTAATAGATCCAATGTCAATATTAACAATAAACTGTGATTTGTGATTTGTTGCTTTTTAATTTACCACCAAGATGTAGATAATAGCCTAGTAGCTATAGGTACTGTATATAAATATACAGCGTTTTACATGCAAAATATTGAAGAAAACTTTCATATTTGATATCAATTCAATATGATTGTATAAGTCCCTTGGGGTGGGGAAAGAACCCTGGGCCTATTTTTACATCAGGATTGTGTTCATCTCTTGGTCAATTTGGCTTAATTGACATAAATAACTTCTTCTCTGAAACTAAGCAATCGATATAGCTCATACTTGACTGGTAGCATCATTTTGGGTAGGGATTCAAAATTGTAAAAATGGTGGGGTTGACCCCTGGGGGGCAGGGTCAAAAGGGGTCAATTGGTTTCTCTGAAACTAAGTTATGGATATAACTCACATTGGTGTGGTAGCAATCCCTATGGGGTTGTACCCAAAGTCAATTTCATTTCATGGATTAATTGCACAATTTGGTATAAAACCTACATTTGTATGGTAGCATGGTTATGGGGTGGGTATTCAAAATTGTACGAATGTTGGGGTTAACCTCCCGGGGGCTGAAGGATGGGACCAAAATAGGTCAATTTCGCTAAATTGACATTTTTAGAATAACAATAAACCAATGTACATGTACCCATATAAAATGCTTATGATATATTGACATAGAAATACCAGCGACAAATTAACTTAAGCATCATTCTTGTTTCATATCTCATAAAACCAGGTGAGCGATACAGGCCCTCTGGGCCTCTTGTTTTATCTGTGAAACCATTCAGATCCCAACTCCATAATCTTGCTGGACACCCCTTTTGAGCCAACAATTGAATTGCAATTGATGGATAATTTTTAATTTTGGCAAGAAAACATTCTTTAAAGGGCATGTCTGCATCATTTTTAATAATTTGCCCTTGAAACTTCGCACACACCTTCATAAGAGCCGGTTCTTTAAAATGTGAATGAAGGTCATGGTCAGAGAGATAAACTCAATATTTGTAGCCAGTCACACATGTTACATGTATCTGTTTGCCAAATATCCAGCCTTTATGTGTATGTGCAGTTTTGGGTCATTTTTTCATTTTGGTAGGAATTTCTTTTTAAAAGTGCCATATCTGCGTCATTTTGATTATTTGACCTTGATACATTGCACACACCTTTAAAAGGGCCGATTCTTTAAAATGTGACCCAAATTAATAATTTTGAAAGAACTTTGAATTTTTTTCATCATTTGACCCCCGTGACCTTGAATGAAGGTCAAGTTCAAATATAAGTATAACATTTGTAGCCAGCCATACGTTATCGATGCGCCAAACATCAAGCCTTCATGTGTATATAGATAAAAGAGCAGAAACCTTTATTCTGCAATTTTGGATTATTATTTAATTTTGGCTGGAGAAAATAGCTTTATGATTCTTTTCCAAGTGCCCTATCTTTCTGCCTTATTTTTATCTGATGACAATAAAATATGCACATTCTGTTTCAGTGGACTATGTTCTTTCATATGAAATGAAAAAAATAATCAATTTGAGATTTTTATTTTTGACATTCGAACCCATAACAAGTCGTTGGCCTTGACATTCTCTGACAATATGTCATTGAGAAAAGTTTGCCCTAACCACGTGCTAACCAATTTCCAAAGAAAATGAAACAAATTATGCTAAAATATGTGTGATGAGTTTCCTATATAAACTATAGTAAAATGTATCCTCTCCCCAGGGAGAATGCGACACATAGCTATAGGGGGCCATGAAATTAACAATTTTGATAAAACAGCTTAAGAACCTTTTGTACACCATTCTGCGATATCTTGGTCTTAAGAAGAAGACCGACGCATGACGACAGATCAAATTATAATGGTGTATATTATGAGCTGAATGTCAAAGGATTGTAAACTCTGTACAAATTGTATTATATTATCAGGCAGTCAGCCTAAATGTATGTTTCATATCTACCATATTAGAAGTTTGAGGTTTTGTACGATATATATATATACTTAATTTGTACACATACATTAAATGAGTTAGCTGCTTTCATAAATTAAGATGTTTTTTCTAGAGTTTACTAGGCCGGATGAAATATGATCATGAGCAATCAGTATGGTCAATATGTGATTTGATAAAATGCCTCTCGTAGGTCAACCACTCATGATCACTCAACTTCTTTTTGTAGGAGTCAATATTATATGTACGAGAATTAAACTCTCGCGATGTCTGTTGCACATAAGTACAAAGAAATACATTATCACTTAAGCCGAAAAAAATCACACTTAAGTAGCAATAACACATAATAGTCGAAAACCCAATACAGTGGAACTTCGTTAACTCGAACTCGGATAACTCGAATACCCCGCTTAACTCGAAGTACCTCGCCGGTCCCGGCCGAATTCTCTCTTTATCTTAGTAAAAAAAACTCGGATAATTCGAATTCGGATAACTCGAAAAACTCGGATAATACGAAGTAAAAATTTGGTCCCAACAATAAAAATCCTACTTGAAATGTTCGAATAACTCGAAGTATAAGTTTCGTCGATCGGTGGCAAACGCCGACATTTTTTAAGAGCTAAATTCCGTTTGTAATACTGAACATATCGGCACTACTAACCTACATGCTATTATAAGTGTTTCATAAATTCATAAAAGAAATCGTCGGTTGAATCTTATAACAAGTCTTGGTGATAAAAAGTACTGCTTTACTTACATCAGGTAATTTCCCAAGACGGTCGCCGATATCAGTACACACGATAGTCAACAACTCATCTGCCCGTTCGCTCAAGCGGAACTAATCTCTGACACACCGGTAGATCTACCCGGCTGATGTTTTTACAGGTGTAGAAATGACACAGTCACCGGCGCCTATTAAATCTTTAAACTGCTGAAACAATAGCGTAATTACTGCCGAGGTGTTCAGAGTACAACTGTAACGGTCAGTGCTGTCTATTAAATCGGATAAAACGCCAACTCAGTTACAGTAACATTTTATACGCACATGCGCAGCCCAACTTCCGGTGCTAATACACATGGAAATGGCGTGGTTATCAATAAAAAGTAAGTAGGCCGATCAAACAGTATTTTATATATGTCCAATAAAAGGTAATGGTTCCGTTACGTTTTGTATGCAATCTGTGTTAAACTTAAACGGTTATTTGTTTTGACATTAATAACTTGTTATTTTGTCGAATTCCGTTTTATCGTTTACCTTTTGCAAACATGACTTGCACATCAGATCATCATTGAAGTGACTAAGTGAAAGAAACTTTATCGTGACTGTATATCGGCAAAACTACACCAAATTACAAGTGACATAACGAAACATTACATATATATTTACATGTATTGACCAGTCTTTACACTGATCTGGTGAGCGACGGAGCGAAGTTATTATGATTATATAATGTTGACAAATATTGACCAAACTTTTCACCAAAAACGATAACTCGCTTAATTCGAACACTCGGATAACTCGAAGTTTTTTCGTGGTCCCGTCGACTTCGAGTTAACGAAGTTCCACTGTATATGTTATCAGTGATAAGAAACAGTACTTATAAGCATTTTTGGCAATTTATCCTGAAACAGCTATAGCCTTCCATATTTGACATCCCACAGATTGTTGCTTGTATATATATATAGTTTTAAAGGTCAACATTGGAAAAAACCTAAATGGTTATACATGAATTCATAATAAATAGAATTATTGACAAACAAGTTTCATTTATTTTCACACTTTCTGGAGACCAATAAGGAGATTGATGATTATTTTAAGGGATATGTTCGCGACATGAAAATCAAACATTTTTAATTAAATTTCAAAAGCAAATATAGATTTATTTTGAAAGTTATGAGGAATATTGATATTTGAGAAAGTCTTATATTATATGGATTTGATATCGATTGCCAATAGATATACATGTATTTATCATTTTACATGAAAACAACAAAAAGTTATATTACATGAAAACAACAAAAAGTTGTACTAATAGGTTAAAATGCAATTGGTATACATTTTGTTAATCTACAATTACTTTGTATTGTTTAAATATTCTATGTAATACAAACATTTCACAGCTTGGTGCATACAAATGTATATATATATTACATGAAAACATTTGAAAAGGTTGAATCGTGAGCTGAATAATATATAAATAAGACAAGCTGGTTCAATAATAATTTAGCATTTTCATATATATTACGAGCGCGAGTAGCTACTGCAGTAAACCTTATCACAGAAATCCAGATTCTGTATATTGTCTCTGTCGGGGAAGTTACAGCACAAATGACCACCACGACAGATATGTGCCAGTTTTCTTAGTTTTAAAAAATAAACGATCGAATTCCATCACGCCATCACGTAGGTCTACCGAATCATGGATTTGAAACACAGGGACTTCGATCAGTTATCGCAGTAATCCGAAGGGTTCTGGGGTTGATATCGCCTTAAAGCTGATTAAAGTCTGCATATAGTATATAGCAAGATCGTCAGAAAATTCGGACTATAATCGCAGTAGATATTGTGATTTTGTGGTCTGGCCAGGCTTGAACAACTTATCGTAAACAGTTTCGTCCTAAATAAACAAACACTTATTTCAGTGAGTCAACAAACAGATTTAAACTTTGTAAGCAACTTGCCTTTAATTCATGTTGATAGATATTAATTTCTAGCGACAAACATCATTTTGATGCTTCGTGTGAAGCCCGTGTCCACGTGCTTCCATTTTGACAGAGTGCTCGCTCACGTAAACAGACGGAACACGTGATCGCTAAATATCGGACTAAATCTCATAAAATCTCGTGAACAAACTACCAAGTTCACTGTTGTAAACAAAAGAAATGTTGTTAGCCAAAACCTGGAGGGTATTATGAAAATCAGAAATTTTTGTTTGTGCTTGGTTGTTATGCCATCCTTATTTCTAGTAGTTAAACAAGTGTCCTCTGTAAGGTAACGTCAGAATCTCGCAGTTATCTCCCTTCAAACAGTATTTTCAATATAGATTTGCAAAAATCGATGCAGGTGTAGATATTAACAAGACATTATTCTTATTGCTTATTCAAAATAATTCCTGGAATGTTCAAAACATTATCAGCATAGTTAATACATTTCTGTGCACATCTACTTTGAATGACGGACTACAATGACGTGCCTCATACTTGGAACTAATTATAAGCGAATCATTACCCCTAGTTACAGAAATTACCACCAGAGGTCTCAAATTCCGGGCTTCCGCCGAAGAGAAATTTATACTGAATATACATTTTTTCATGTAAAAGCACTTTATTTGTAGTCTTGATAGTTTTCATAAATGTATATATAGTTCAACTACATCATATATGTACCGAAAGAAACTACAAAATGAACTGTGAAAGGAAATATAACGAAAATGAAAGTGAGAGATTGTGACGTCACAACTCGTAGGTGATTGTAATATGGCAGGCGTAAACGCCTCCATAAAAACAAAATTAAAAACATCGAAAAATTAATAGTGTCAAAAAGAGCAGGAATATTCATGATGTCATCTCTTTTGTGACGTTACTTCACGTCAACTTGACTGCGCCATTTTGAAAGGACTGATCAACGCAATTTAAGCACTTCCTGCTGTTATCGGATAATCTATGCATGAATAGCTAACGTCAAGCGAGTATTTTGTCAAAAACTAGTCTGAAAATTTCAGAAATACAGCAAAATAACCAATTTATCTATCTCTGCTTCAAATGGAAAAATTGGCAAGTTTCAACGAGGTGAATACAAAGGTCTGCTTTGAGTTTGATTAGTCAAAAACGGAAAACTTATATTTTCACTGCAAAACTTATATTTTCACTGCAAAATCTTGTATTTTCACTGCAAAATCTTATATTTTCACTGCTCATCGCTGCAGTGAAAATATACGTTTTATTAGTTTGATAAATTTCTATATTTCACTGGCAAAATGCAATAAATCCCTTTTCATTACAGTATGTATGACACATGTATATACTGACCTGTTTATCAAACTCATCTAGCTCCTCTCCCATCCACACATACTCGGAGAAGTCTACATCTTGTCCCATTCCAGGAGCCTCTTCATGGATCTGATCCATGTTATGCTGCAAGTAGGGTGGAAGTTTCATATTCATGATTCTCGAGTTCTGCAAAAGAAATAAAATACTGTTTACAAATAAGTAAGTGATGTTGTTCATATAAACTTTCAATATAGCTAGCTAGGCTATAAGAGGTTTAAAGTGGAGATTATAGGGTCACCTTACTAGCTCAGACTAGGGAGAATTTCCTTTTAACCTATAGCTAGTGGTATGTTTACCTTGAGAGCTAAAGGTTGCTTTAGAAGGCATCATCATTTTTTTCTTCAAATAAAAGCGATATTATAATATGTAATAACATCCCTTCTGCTGTAAAACACTGAGAAATAACACATTTAGCAGCGATAAACACCTTTAAAACTCATCCAGGTCCTTTCAGGTCTTACTTCTAGTTTGAGCCCTAGTTATTTATGGTCACTGACTAAATATATTCATACCTCGTCAATTATCTGGCTTATCATATCTTAACATCATTCGTGTAATCTTATTATCATGCTGGTGCCACTATTCAGGGTGATTTCATCAGAGACATGTAATGATTATATTATTAGGCCTACATGTCACTGATTTCAAGGAGCAATTTATAGCCTGCTGATGTCAGAACTATGTATCCTACTGGGAATCTGAGGACATACAGTCTAGAGAACCCCCAATCTACTTGTCACAATGTCCTGTGAAAATCGTGAATATTAAATAACACATTATTAGAACACAGTGATTTCCTCAAGTCGACTTTCTTTCAAGATTGTCCGACATTTCCCAATAAATCTAAATTTAGATTGACGACGTCTTAAGCTTCTCCACCACTGTTATTATGATCGTATTACGGATACTTTTGGTCGGTTCTTGTCAGTATCCGGACACATATGAGGATTTAATTACGGATTGAATTACAGATCACAAGGCGATTATCTCAAAATTCTCCGATCATGTCGTTATATTACAATCATTGGTTAAAGTTTGAAACTGAATGACCTAATTCCAGCAAACGCACACGTAAACAAACTGCGGTTTCAATCGATAATTTCGAAATCTCGTTCATTTTTGTGGATGACAGGGATTTCAACAGTGAATACATAAAGTGATGTTGGGCGCACGTGCATTAGAAACATGGAATATGCTCACCAGATGTGCTTGCTCTCCCCTTTCTAACTGTGTCACCGTCTTCTCCTTTGTTTTGGTGTTCAACTTGGCAGGTACTTGTTTGTAAATAAACAATTTACTCTTCGATCTACATCCGTTTTAAAATATAGTTCTAAATGATAGTAACTAGTTTTCACACATTCGATTGATGATGTAAATAATAATGTGATAGTTGAATTTATCGATAAACAATATATATGCTATGATATAATTATATTGAATTAAATCGAAAACGACTCATCCTGTAAAATCCTTGACATTGGCGTAGTGATATCACTCAGGCTAAACAGTGCTCGCACATCGGGTGATTCCGGCCAATGAGTTGATCTATATATTCATACTTACTCACGGAATTCGCCGAACATTTAGACGATGTCAGATAAGATAAAAATGTCATCCCTATGAATATTGATGCGCACAATATGTGTCACAACACAACATGATATGTACCCACGACGGATTTTTTTGGTCGAATTCTTAAAAGAATAATAATTATTATAAAATAATGTCTGATTTCGTGCTGAAATTCCATCAATAATTTTAAGAAATGATAACAACATTAAGCTATCGATAAGGGAAAAAGATGTAGATCTATTGCTCTCACATTTGCAGATGACACAACAGTTATTTTAGATGACACTTAAGAAATCTCTAGATGAAACTCTTAACAACCTTACATATTTTGCTAGTATCTCGGGACTTAAAATAAAATGAATTTCTCCAAGACCCAGGTTATTTGGATTGGCAGTGAAAAATACAATGAATTAAAGATGCTTACTCTACTGACTTACCGATAGGATTAATTTGTTAATATATATATATGTATATAAATATATTTGCACATGTATTAACCGAAATAATTGTATTACAACCTTACAACCTTATATCGGTAACCAGGTCTGCGGTATGGAATCGTATGGTGTTTTCGGTACGTATAGATATTGCGCATATAAAAAGCACACATTATAAGAATGTGATGTTAGACGTGTACCACTGACTCTAGAATCTTTTAGAATGCATAATAAATGTTTGAACAATATCAAAAATATTTTCGTTATACTGGTCTGGCATATCAGGGTTACCATATAATAAAATGTTAACATTGTAGTCGGGAGGTAAGTTTCTAAAACATTGAATTCTGATGTGCTGGTAGTTTGGACAGTGAAGAAGGAAGTGCTCTGTAGTTTCGTCAGATAAGTTGCATGAACACAGGGGACTGTTAACTAGATTGCGTATATATAAATGACTGTTCAGAGAACTACAATGCATCCTGAGTCGTGCGTGGTGAATCTGACTGTGTCTAGTTTTACAACGATAGTAATATAGGGGTACGGTTTCAGTGCCAGCATTGAGGAATTTTTTAAGATTAATAATAGCTAGAGGGGTTAGTTTTTATGACCTCGGGGAGTGCGTTCCACAGAACAACAGAAGAGGGAAGGAAAGAGTCTTTGAAGAGATTAGTTCGGCAGGGAATTAATTTGAAGGAGTCGGCTCTTCTTGTGTTGTAGGAGTGGATATTGGAGTGGCGAGCTGGAAGCAAGTTTGTAATGTAGGTAGGACATTGGCCATGAACCATCTGATGAAATTTAATAATTTTATGTTTTCTTCTTCTGTTAACAAGAGTATCTAAACCAGACTCTAAATATAGGCGGTCGTGACTTGTAAGTTTTGTAGCTGCTAGCAGCTTCAAGCTCTCACAATTTGCAGATGACACACCAGTTATTTTAGATGACACAACGAAATCTCTAGATGAAACTCTTAACAACCTTACATATTTTGCTAGTATCTCGGGACTTAAAATAAAACGAATTTCTCCAAGACCCAGGTTATTTGGATTGGCAGTGAAAAATACAATGAATTAAAGATGCTTACTCTACTGACTTCAATCTAAATTGGGCTTGCACTAGGTTTACTTTATTAGGCATTGAATATGACGTTGACCTTCATAGAATTACTAAATTAAACTTTGACAAGAAACTAGCTAAGCTAAATTCTCTAATATCTGCATGGAAAAGAAGAATAACAGTAATCAAAACTTTAATAATATCTCAGTTCAATCACTTGTTTCTTGCTCTTCCTAATCCTGACGATTTATATGTTAAACAAATAAATAATATACTTTTTAACTATTTATGGAACGACAAACCTGATCAAATAAAAAGAGACATAATTATTAAGAAGTAGAGGATTTAAAATATTGCCTAGGCAAAATTATTTCTGCCTAGGCAAAAATCGAATATTGCTTAGGCAAAAATATTTCTGCCTTGGCAATATTTGATTTTTGCCTAGGCAAAATTATTTCTGCCTAGGCAAAAATATTTAATTATGACATCCTTCCCGCGCCATAGTATAAAATCATTAATGCAAGCAACACATATAAAACTAATATTTCGGAAAATTCTTTGTGGTGCAATAATGAAATAAAGATTAATTAAAAAGTTATATCTTACAAAACTTGGTGTGATAAAGGTGTTCAATGTCATATAGTATTATTAAAAATGATAAATCTTTTTACAGTTTTGATGAAGTTAATGATAAGTATAATATCCAAACCAACTTTTTAAACTACCAAGGCTTAACAAATTCTGTTCAGGAATTTATTAGAAAAAATCAATACACATTTAATCATGAACAAATTATTCTTTTACCAACTATACACCTAAATCTTAAACATATTTTAATAAACAAAAAAGATGCACAAAATGTTTACAAAACCCTTTGCAAAAACAATTCAAAACCCACAACTCACGAAAATGGAACCAGATTTTTAATTTTAATGAAGAAACATGGAAAGAAATATACATCCCCCCTTTCAAAACAACCACTAATTCGAAACTTCATTGGCTTCAGTATGGAATAAATCACAGAACACTCACTACAAAGTCTTTTCTTTCTAAAATTGGTAAGTCGAATAACAATTTATGTTCCTTCTGTAAAACTCATCCTGAAACAGTAACACACATTATGGGAATGTGACCATGTATCCAAACTTATTGAAATACTTAGAATAAACATTATCAATAAAAATCCTGGTTAAAGATTTGATAAACAAGAATTCATTTTTGGCAAATTTATCAATAAACAACAAAAGTTTGATTTAGACAACCTTATCATTTTAATTATAAAACAATACATATACAAAAGGAAATGCTTGGAAATAGATCTTAATCTTGACAATCTAAAAATCATAATAAATTTGAGTTAAGAGCACATAAAATTCTCATTTCAACTATGGAATATAAAAATAAAAGAACATCATATTGCTCAAATAAACGATTGGTTACAAATTTAAGCTTTGTTCTAACACATCAATATTTCTAAATCTTTCAGTTGAGCAAAGTGCAACAAACCATTTAAGAAGTCAGTAGAGTGAGCAACTTGTAAACAAATAACTTTAACCGAATTACTAAATCACTGATATTTGTTAGACCAGTCTACAATGTCCTTGTCCATATGTCCATGTCTTTCAGTGTATGTAGAAATCTATTTTATTTTTTGTTGTTTGCTCGTTTTGTCTTTGTTGTTGTTGATTGTATTGGAGTCATATTAATTAAGATGTATACACCGAAATCCATGATTTAAAAATAACAAAAAAAAAAAAACCACACTAAAATACCCGGGTCAACAAAAAATACATGTACCCCATGTGTCTGATAATTAATATCACGTTAAAAATTTTTGGTATTGTCCGCCACATGTTCTTTCTTAAAATGTAATTTAAATTAGACGTGGAAAAATAGCTTCAAACGAGATTAATATTCTTCCATTAATTAAAAAATCTGAAAGCGAGACTTTTCGAGGTGCAGTTAGGGACATTCCTTCGCTTAGGGACATTCCTTCACTTAGGGACATTCCTTCGCCTAGGGACATTCCTTCGCCTAGGGACATTCCTTCGCTTAGGGACATTCCTTCGCTTAGGGACATCCCTTCACTTAGGGACATCCCTTCACTTAGGGACTTCCCTTCACTTAGGGACATCCCTTCACTTAGGGACATTCCTTCACTTAGAGACATACCTTCGCTTAGGTACATCCCTTCACTTAGGGACATCCCTTCACTTAGGGACATCCCTTCACTTAGGGACATTCCTTCACTTAGGGACATCCCTTCACTTAGAGACATACCTTCGCTTAGGTACATCCCTTCACTTAGGGACATACCTTCACTTAGGGACATCCCTTCACTTAGGGACATTCCTTCACTTAGGGACATACCTTCGCTTAGGGACATCCCTTCACTTAGGGACATTCCTTCACTTAGGGGCATTCCTTCACTTAGGGACATACCTTCGCTTAGGGACATACCTTCGCTTAGGGACATTCCTTCACTTAGGGACATTCCTTCACTTAGGGACCTCCCTTCACTTAGGGACATACCTTCACTTAGGGACATACCTTCGCTTAGGGACCTCCCTTCACTTAGGGACATACCTTCGCTTAGGGACATACCTTCGCTTAGGGACCTCCCTTCACTTAGGGACATACCTTCGCTTAGGGACATACCTTCGCTTAGTAGGAATATTCCTTCACTTAGGGACATACCTTCACTTAGTAACATTCCTGGCACTTTAGGGGCCGCGGTGGCCGAATGGTTAAGGTGTACCGACACTTTATCACTAGCCCTCCACCGCTGGGTTGCGAGTTCGAAACCTACCTGGGGCAGTTGCCAGGTACTGACCGTTTACTGACCGTAGGCCGGTGGTTTTTCTCCGGGTACTCCGTCTTTCCTCCACCTCCAAAACCTGGCACGTCCTTAAATGACCTTGGCTGTTAATAGGACGTTAAACAAAAACAAACCAAACCAAACCTTCACTTAGGGACATTCCTTCACCCAGGAACATCCATTCACTTAGTGACATCCATCCCGTCTCTTAGAGACATTCCTTCACCTAGGGACATTCATTCACGTAGGGACATTCTTTCACCCAGGGACATCCCTTCACCTCCCTTCACTTAGGGACATTCATTCACGTATGGACATTCCTTCTCCCAGGGGCATTCTTTCTCCCAGGGACATTCCTTCATCCAGGGACATCCCTTCATTTAGGGACATTTCTTCACTTAGAGACATCCCTTCACCTTGAGGCATTCATTCACCTTGGGGCATTCATTCACATTGGGACATTCTTTCACTTGAAATTTTCAAAAGGAAAACAACATAGAAACAAAAGATGCTACAATAGAGACAAAGATCAATTAAGATATATATATTGAAGAATATATATATTTAAGAATATGCTATTGTTTATTTCATGAAATAATAAGTTATATATTTTTATATCATTACCGCTCTCCAAACGATTGAGGTTGTAATTCTATCTTTTGAATTTAAAGTGAATACATCTTTCCTCCCAAACAAGTTCTTTTCATATCCAGCCTCTATATATTAAATGCAACTTCCGGTTTTATATTATAATTACGCCTCTGTTATTATCGTATTCATTTGTTGGCGTTAATTAGGTTATTCTATTTCCTTACGGGCCGACGTCAGTACTCATTCGTGACTAGTATTTTAGGAACCAGCCTGTTAGGGTTAATCCTAACCCTATGACACGCACAGGTGGACTCAAGATGTACAAAGGCTAGAAAAGAGTATGCTGAACAATCTTATAACTCCTCGATAATAATTATCTATGGTTTTCAATATACAAAAATCGCATTTAATTTCCCGCGTAATATCCAAGATCAAAGAAATTTTCAAACGTTTTCCATTCTACATTAGACAAACGATCGATATTATCTGAGGAAATATTAGTAGTTTTGTCAGTATACCATGGTAATTCAGTACATCGTTTTGTTTACATCCACCCGAAACATTAGAATAGAGTAGATATGTGGTTCATTGTAGTTAGACGTCCTTGTAAGCTGTCTAGCTTCTTCTGATGTATTTCCTCTTATTCATACTGTGACTGCAGGTTACACAGATGTTGATATCACATATGTTTACGTCGATGACATATTGGTAAACACTTGTTGGGATGATTTAATTAGCCCAATATCTGTTCAGACAAGACTTAAACAGTGCTGGTGACTCCTCCACGTCTGTAGGAAGAGAGTTCGAACAGTTCACATAATTCTAACTCTATTTTTAGTACATGATTTATGGTCCCTGTTGTATCATTATTTAACTGTATATTCTGTACTAATTGACGGATACGAACAAAACATGAATGATGGTCCCTTGTTTGACATTTTCTATGGGAACTTTTTGGAGCTGTGACCATGTAGTGACATTTGTTTTAAGAACTGTAGGACACCATTTTTGGTCTGTTATTTTAGAATAAAATCGAGGTGGACATGCACACATGCTACATAGCCTCGTCACTTGTCATCAACCCCTATAATATAACCATTTCTCCTCTTGACACTCGATACACAAATCAATTCATTTTAATTGGATACAAATACTTTATTTCACAAGTCAATTTAATTGCGACATGCTTCAACAAGGAAGATGAGAAGACAAAAATATTTACTAGTGTATTTTTCTTAAAACACACACGATATTTGCGTCTTTCAATCTTCAGATTACATTAGGACTCGTCGTGTAATGATGTTAGGCCAGTCAGTGGTGATACTGGTGCGAAGAGGCGACGGAGGAAACTCAAAATATAGAAATGTCAAAATATGTATGGAGAAGTGTATTAGCCAGATAATTCTATAAATTACATAATATTCAATATTAGAATTCAAGCACGTTTATTTTCTGAACTGTGTCGCTATTTAAACTAAAGTGTTGCATGAAGGTTAAGACAGTCCTCCAACAGTATCTACTTCCTACAAATCTAAAAGAAATAACAGCAACACATAGCATTTACTGTAATAATGATTACGTTTCTGGTATAGTATATTTAACGAGGTTCTGATTATGGTATTAGGTTTGGAACACATAATAAGTTTTTTCTCTACAACATACGATCTCAGAGAGATCTTGACGCCCACCATCGAATGACTTTTATTGGCTCTCTGTAAGACTGATCTATTAACTACTTTTCTCTTATTCCTCCTAATCATTTGAAAACAAGAGAAACATATATATTAAATCTGAGAAAGATCCATCGAGAACTCTCTGAGATCAAAAAGTTAATCTAATCCAATAGTAATCTAGATATATCGATGAAGAACTTTCGGAGAAATAGCGATAACATACCTTACTGAACAAATTCAAACTGGCCGCCTTTTGGCCTTCTTATATACAGAATCAAAATGGAACACACACATATATATAAGTGGGAACAGAGGAGAAATTGAGAACTATCCATACAGAACACTATGAGAAATAGAGATAACAAACGTCAACATTGATAGTGATGTTAACAATTATCTGTACCAATTTCAAGAGTATTGAATATGTTCACATGTACAACAAACGAACAGTTATTAATACAATAATAAAAAAAATCATCCTTAAAATAAGTTTTACACACGTCTCACAATTGCTCGTGAAATAAATGTAGGTCTATGTAATATCAGGATGTGGGGATTCCTAAATTCTACATAATCTAAAAGGTTTATATTGAGGCCAGAATAAATGTTTACATTGAATTGATCTATGTAAGATACCTTTACGATGTTTTAGGATTAAATTCTAATGAGAACGATACAAAAAGTAAGAGCTTAAGTTTTCAAATGCCAAAAACAGTCAGGGTCATATGATGACGGGTTTCAAGGAGACATCAACATCCATGATCATTTGAGGACGGGTGTCAAGGACAAACAACCAGTCAGGGTCATATGGAGACGGATGTCAAAGAGACACAACAAGTCAAGGTCATATGGGGACTGGTGTCAAGGAGACACAAACAGTCAAGGTCATATAGGGATGGGTGTTAAGGAGACACAAACAGTCAAATTCATATAAGGACGGGTGTCAAGGAGACACAAACAGCCAGGGTCATATGGGGATGGGTGTCAAGGAGACACAAACAGTCAGGTCATATGAAGACGGATGTCAAGGAGACACAAACAGCCAGGGTCATATGGGGACGGATGTCAGGGAGAGAATAACAGCCAAGGTCATATACGGACGAATATCAAGGAGACGCCAACAGCCAGGGTCATATGAGGACGGGTGTCAAGGAGACAAAAACCGACAGGGTTATATGGGGAAGGGTGTCATGGACACACGGATAGCCAAGGTCATATGGGGACGGGTGTCAGGGAGACGAAAACTGGCAGGATTATATGGGGACGGGTGTCATGGACACACATAACCAAGGTCATATTAGGACGGGTGTTAATGAGACACAAACAGCCAGGGTCTTATTAGGACGGGTGACAAGGAGACACAATCAGAACAAAACAACATATAGAAAGGAAGCATAGAGGAAAGAAAAGGAAAAAAACGGGAAAGTAAGGAATCGAAAAATACTCTAAATGCTGCGAAGAGGACAGCGGATCTAGTTTGGTCTTTTGAATAGAAGACAAAGAAGGAAATCCCTGACATTGCAAGAGGTAGGGACATTTTTAATCGCCTCCAACGATCATTAGGCAGTCGGCATCAGTAATGATTGGATGGAATATGATAAAGAAAGGAAGGTTTTATACAAAATCAATGAAATCATGACCTGTTTGAAATAGCCACCTACAATTACGATATTCTAACGTGAAATGATATATGATTGTGTTCCTTGGCATGATAGTTTACCGATATTGTTTAGTAGGACATGCCATGGACAGTTGTATCAAATACTACAGGTAACACCCCGACACAAACATATCAAGGGGCGATAACTCAACAAACTAACAGATAAAACACTATATCATATTTACATTTGTTCAAGTACATATATTACATTGTCGTAACGTTTTCTCTGGTGTCCATAGAAATGTTCTCACAAATCACGCAGTTCTGACTTTTCTCCAGTCTACCAAGAAATGTTCTCACAAATCACGCCGTTCTGACTTCTCTCCAGTCTACAAAGAAATATTCTCACAGATCACGCCATAATTCTGACTTCTCTCCAGTCTACATAGAAATGTTATCACATATTACGTCATTCTGACTTTTCTCCAGTCTACATAGAAATATTCTCACATAATACGTCATTCTGACTTTTCTCAAAATATTTTCAAAATTCACGCCATTCTGACTTTTCTCTTCTCTCCATAGAAATGTTCTCACAAATTACGCCGTTCTGACTTCTCTCCAGTCTACAAAGAAATGTTTTTCACATATTACGTCATTCAACTTTTGTCAAGTCTACATAAAATGTATTAGTGCATTACACTATCCTTAAGATTAATCTCTGTAAAAGACGTCACGCTGATTTTGTGATCTCGATGTTTATTCAGTTTCCATAGAAAATGCTCGTTGCTTAAATTCGCGATCCTTTCCATGGACAGTTTAATTTGCTCGATCCTAACATTTGGTCAGTTTCCATAGAAAGTGCTCGTAGATTTCGCGATCCTAACGTTTGTTTAGTTTCCGTAGAAGTGTCTTTATCAACATTCCATATTGCTGCATGTCTACATGAGGTCCCTCGTGTTGTGTTGATATCAACTTGGCGTCCATCACAAGTGTAGCACGTCTCACGATCTGATCAACAATAGAGATGATGCAAATTCTTAGTTTTAACACACAAATTGGTAACCACATGCAATGTACATAAATGTACATATACATGGAACTCGATATTTACGACTGGAACTGTCGCACACCTGTTAAAATACATAATGCTAAGAAATATACATAGGATACTACACTAAAACTAGGACTGAAACGTTATCACTTAATAATACAACTCAAAGCAAGGGAGACAACTACTGTATGCTTCATGCTGCCTCGTAGTCGACATATCAAAGTTTGTAATTTAATATTTTGCGATTGAAGCGTTGATGTTCTCTTTCTGAATATGTTTACTTTTATTTTTCTGAATAACCCGCTGACTTGTTGTTTTATGCATAATATTAACTTCATTTGGCGGCATGCATAGGAAATTCTAAAAAAATAAATTTAAAATTCAGTTTTTATCAATGTGATTATTTTCTACACATAATAGTCTATTGTAATTGTGTTTTAACGATACCTATATCACTTCACGTTTTGTAAAAAGTGATATTCAAAATAATAACTACCAATGTCTTAATAATGTACGAAATAGTAAATTATGCAGCCAAGACATTAGTATTTCTGCGTACACGTGTATGCCGTATATAGAACTATAATAATAATACTACCTGTCCGGGTATTTTGATGAAGACACACTCCTTACATACGTTGCCGTGAATGATGCCCCGTTCGTGTAGGAATGAGAGACTTTTGATGACATATCGTGCGATCTGAAAGGCCTCTGTAGGCGACAGTAGTTGGTCCCGTATGTGCGTTTCAAGGGAAATACATCCATTTCTTTCAAATAATTTACTGAAATATATTTCCTTTATTGCATTCGTCTGCTGCGAATCTGTAAAATAATGAAATGAATCCAAAACATGAAAAATTAAAGTTATTACAGAAAACAATATAAATCGTTCAGTCGTAAATGTTCAATAGATATTTGATTTAAACATATTTTATTGTATCTTAATATATACATGGGAATTGGGCACATGTTATCAAGCTTATATTAAGCCCTTTCTCTATATAATTTTACATACATATAATACATTCATTTTTACAAGATGACATATATTTACATATTTGAGAGAGAGAGAGAGAGAGAGAGAGAGAGAGAGAGAGAGAGAGAGGGAGAGAGAGAGAAAGGGGGGGGGGGGGAAGAGAGAGTCTATTTAAATGAATATAAAGGAAGATATAAATAAAAAAATATTAATAAAAAAATGAATAAACAATTCAAATAAACTATCCCGATGCCGATAGCAGAAGTTCACACTATTCACTTTTCAAAACACTCTACAAGTTAACCATTTCTCCTTCAACATAAGCTTTGTTTGTTTCTTTCTACAATTAATTCAATAAAATAGTTTTATTCGTTCAGAAAATACATTAATCTTACATTGCAAATACAGCCATATAAACGACATATTAAATGTTTTATTTTTTTATCAAGATGTAAGAGTCATCACTTCAAATTGATTGTGGTATAAAACAAACAGCACATCTTACTCTTACTCATAAGTTATAACAGGATTATTGACCTTACGGGTATTACATCTGATGATGTAATCAAAGACGTCTGCATCAGATTGATTATAGAAAATAATATTAGCCCCTGTTCTTTTATAAAAAAATTTTCTATAAACACAAACCAGTTGCAGACGCCTGTGATGTAACCCTCCATTCAGACAATCTACTCGCAACAGATATGGATGCCACTAGTATTTCCCATAAACAACTAACTAATGTTTGTTTTACAGGACCCGCCTTTAACCCTATAATTTACAATAGGTTCTCTGTGTTCACGTTAGGGACACCGACACAGTATATCTACGAGTGATAATTCACAGACGAATATTTCCATAACAATACTTTAATTATTAAAATAGTAATGGCACCCCAGTGTAACAGATGTAACCGAAACGGATTTAAATCAGGCAATCTCATAAAATATTAATGTTAATGTATTTCAGTATAGACCTGGCTGGTTTAAAAGCTTACCGTAAAATTTACGTTGACTGCTCTTCGTAGATCCAAGTATACTACCACGGTCAGTAATATAACTCGTAGAGCTGTGCATAGTCTAGAAATACATATATATGATGAAACGTCAATGGGATCAGCATTAGTTTAGTTCTCGGTATTGAGCAATTCAAAATATTGATAGGTATATGTCTGTGTGAAAAGAATTGTTAGTTTCTATGTGTATTGCAGAACAGCATAGAGATTACCACCTTTGGTGTAAGAAGTATATTGTCCTTCCGGAATACTAGTCTCAACCTGTTTTTATGGATACGTGTTATGTATTATATAACGACCTGCTTTTTCGTCTCATCCATTCGTGACTTTTATTATCGACGTTGCATAGCTAAAATATATTCCTTTGACGATTGTGAAATACACTAAAAACAATTAATTGATAAAGTATAGACCACATGCAGTATATCGTGAGTTGTTACTTTTGTATTATCGGAGGAGTTTTCAAGGATATAGAAAATAAATGCAGCGAACTTATTCGAAATAGTAAACTGCCATTTGTTTAGATGGGAAGCACTGGAGACAGTTGGTATCTACGCGAAGCTTAACAAGACATTTTCATTTCTTAGATAATAACAATAACAAATGAGATACGGATGTTATATACGTACACTATGATGAGAAACGGGTGAATAACTATTAAATCTTACACTAGATGTGGTCTTCTTCCTCTTAATATAAGTATATGTGTACAGGAAAGGATTGATCGCAGAGTTTAAGGGGAGGACTAGTACCATCACCCAGGCGTACACATCTGGGGACACTGCCCCTCCCGTCTGGGACCACACCCCTGAAAATATCATTTTTTATTCAATTATATATAGGTAGGTATGTGATATATTTCACTACAGTGATAAAACCTGTTTTTTGAGCAGGTAGTACAAAGCTCCGTATAGCACGCTATGACAATTTTGAAAATAAAATAATTTAGATTTGACTGGAATTCATGTTGTCGCCATAATTTACAGGGATTTCCATTTTCTGAAAAAAATGATTTATGAGTCTAAATTGGAATCTTGAACTCAATATACGGTATTCCATTATACTGTATCACTGTGTGAATATATCTTAGATATAACGAATATTGCTGAATGTTTTGTCATGTAATTGTTGCATGGGCTAACCATGAAAGTTGGTACCAACGAAATAATTCTTAACTTCCAAACCACGAAAAAAATACACACAGACATTTCAATTTATACAGTAGGCCATACAATTTAAATAGAACATTCAGGGAAATGGTATAATCAGTTCAAATGAAACAGTTAGTTGAATAATAATATTACTATTAATAGTTAATTAGGTTGAGATAATTTCGCGTTCAGGCATAATTTTTTAACACAATACACTGACCTATTACTCCAATCGGAAACCAGCAACAAAAGTCTGTTGCCACGACCAGGAACAAGGATTTGGCGACTTCGATTTCCGTCCTACGGTTCTGGGTAGCTGCCAGGCTACCACTGCCTTTCATAGTTCTATAGATGCATACCTGTGCCATCAAAATTAGAAAGAAAACAAAACTGTTCATTCCGATGAAAATGGCCACAGCATATTCGTCTCCTGGCGAACTCTCTCCGGTGAGGGGCAGTGCCAGGCAAACCCCTGACCTCGAATAGAACTCTCCTTTAAAGTATGTTTGAAAGAATACCTGAGGAGTGACAGCGATTCCAAGTGTTAAAAGCCAAAACACGCTCACCATAATCATAGCACCTCTCCAAGTGAACTTGCGCCTAGATAGAGGGAAGACAATGGCGATGAACCTGTCGACAGTTATCAAGAGGATGATGAAAGTGGACATCTCGCTGGATATCATAGATATTATTCCGGCTGTAGCACAAAGGAAGCTTTCTCTCCACGTTTTGTCGTATGAAACATACCTACCGCTATAGTGAGTGTCAACAGCTGCGATGATCAACATGTAAACCCCCATCAGGAAGTCGGATATGCTCAAGTTGATTACAAACATAGAATAGCTTTTCTTTATATGCTTTCTATCAATAATTGTACGGTATATAATGACAAATATGTTTCCTACCACTGCTGTGATACCAATGATCCAGAGAAACACCCTAAGTACACCGAGTCCTACAAGGTTAGAACACGACGAAATGGACTCTTTTGGCGCGAAGCAATTACCACTAGCCACAGATTCTGGCCGGATACAACACATTTTATATGAGTCTGTGTATAAATATGCTAGACTGTCCAGACCTTTGAAAATGAATTCATGTATTTCAAGTGGATTGTAATGAATATCTAGAGTTTGTAAGTTTCCAAGATTGGCAAATACCCCATTTTGAATGTCTTGGATATGACCTACACTCATATTCAGATAATTCAATGAAGTGAAGTCATCAAAAGTTCCCTGGCGGATTTGTTTTAGATTTGTGTATGTTAATCTTAAATCGCGAAGGGAATGCATTCCAAGAAACGCCGAAATATCGACAGACGTTACCGGATTGTGACTGAGGTTCAGTTGTTTCAATGAGCGCATATCATCAAATGCTTTCCTCGGTATCTCCTCTATCAAATTAAAGGAAAGATCCAAATATTTCAGATCCGTCAAATGTTTCAGCACAGACTGCTGCGGTGCACTAGTTTGCAAGAGCCTGAGTGATGTTTGTGTTATTTGCAGGTTAGATAGGGAAATAAACCCGCGGAAAAAGTCTCTCTCGATGCTGGACAATGGATTATCGCTAATAATAAGTGTTTTAAGTTTTGTTTCCTGAAATGTTTCTCTATACAGTTTCTCGATCCTGTTTGATGATAAATCAAGGTGTCGAAGAGCAGGCATATTCTGGAAGAGTGACTGCCCGTCCACAAGTAAATCCTTGATAGAACAGTCTCGCAACAGGAGCGTAGTGAGAAGCTGGAGTTTGACCGGAACATGTGGACGCAAGGCAGACATATTGGTTTTCAGATCAATCCATCGAGCGTCAGAATGGATCTGATTTATAAGGATGATGTCTGAATGACTTTCACATTTGAAGGTCATTCCGCGACACTCGCAGTTTTCTGGACACTTGGGACTGCAATTAAGTTCATCGTCACCTCGACGACACTGCCGAACTCCATCGCAGAGTTGACTGAAGGGGATGCACTGGTATGTCATACGACATTTGTAGTGTCCATTGCACATTATCCTATCTGAAAAGATAGTTATGTTTTATTATAGATACTACTATAAAGATAGTATTTTCCACTTACTTATCGATACAACATGTTTTCTTACAATTCCGGCAATTATATACAACGAACAAATTACTGTGGAATCCTGGGTACAATCAATATTAAAATAACTTATAAGCTGAACTTGGTGACATGTAATGCAAATATGTATTTGATTTAATTTACTGTATTCAGTTATAGTACCCCTCCGTTATTTTACAGCAACTTATCCTTGTTTTTGGATACCTCGGATGATCTAAAAAGGATTTATTCCAAAGAGGATAAGCACGATATCACAAAGTATGTTTTCTCTCATTTTAGATTGAACTAACCACACGCTAGCTCGTCCTCCTGATTTGGACAGTGACTTCTACCATCACACACGAATCTCTGGTGGAGACAGAATGAACCAGGACACTTGATATAGTTGTCAGGGCACTCGAACTCTCCTGTACATATATATATCAATCCATCAAGCATATCAATAAACATCAATAGCAAGGACCTGAGGTGTTAAGAGTATTTTTGGCATTTCCTCCAAAACCGTTCTTGTTTTGTCACAATAAAAAATAAAATATAAGACTCATGTAAATTTATAAAGTGATACATTGAATGAATTTTGAGATACACCTCTTTGCATTATGCATGTTTTAACGTCGCGGTATGAATTTGACGTCATATGGCTTGTTATATCACTTTTAATTTTCACATATATGTTTCAATCGCGTAGGTAATATTGAAGAAAAAACATGTCAATACACGACATAATTTCAAATAATATATAACTGAGTTTTTAAGAATAATATATATTTCATAACCATAACATGCTATAATGATTTACCACAATTTTCAAGATGAGTCAGGTCTCGACATGCTGTCGGCTCCCCCGTTGGGTCAAAGTCCATCAAACATTTATCTTGTGGATAATAAATCATACCATTTTTGCAAAATTCAGGCTTTGTCGCGTACATTGGATCAACATCCACTGCATCTGCAAAATATCAACTTAAAAGATGGTAACTCACATTACATCCAATTATAAATTGTCTATACACTTAATAGATTGAGATAACCTTAAAGATATAAAAAGGACATAGTCGTCAAGACATGCAAATGTTGTATTGCATGAAATAAAACTGGTCAACATGCATAAAAACATAAACACATGACATAGCACTTAGAATCATGTATTTGTGTTAAGTCATCAAGTTCCTGTGACAGTAATCAACGTAATTGATAATAAGTCTACCAAGCATGATTTCTCAAAATTCTATCATTCCTTCAAAAGATATCGCGAGTAAAGCAATCAGCAAATCAGATCACAACAGCCACATTTACCATGCGCTGAATATGACAAAAAATCGAACTTGGGTGAGGTGTTTAGGTAATAAAACTACCAAGCAAGTTTGATCAAAATCCAATTATTCAATCAGAAGATATCGTGCGGAAAGCTATCAGCCAATCAGATCATAGAAGCATAATTAAATATGCGCGGAATATGACGATTATTGAACTTGAGCAAGGGATTTAGGTAATAAGTCTACCTAGCAAGTTTCATCAAAATCTGATTATTCCTGCAAAAGACATCTTGCGGAATGCAAATCCGGACGGACGGACGGAACGCATTTGTATATTCCCGCCACCTTCGTTGACGGGTAATTATAAAATGGAACATTGAATAATCACATGAATAATAATAAATTTTGTCTGAAAATGTTTAATTGTCTATTCAACCAAAAAAACGCGCATTAGTTACTTCATACAGTTTAAATGTCAAAATGAGAGAGCAGAAAAATGGATTTAAGATAAAGTAATCCAATTTTGTATCCCCTTCCTTAAAATCATCAATTCGTGGGGATTAATTTCTCAGTTCTCACGGGTCCTCGTCATAAAAAGAAATAACATTATTCATGAATTGTTGGCATTTTACAGGAATGTTTAATATTAATGCATGCCTTTAGTACCATATCAAAGTATTCAGTTTTTTCTCTCTTGCATCTTCTAATAAACCGATGAAGTATACTATACAAGGACTTTCAATATCTTGATTGGTCGTCTGTTAAAAAAAAATATTTTCATTGACAACGCCAAATTCGATTTGTCAATATATTAAGCTGTTACATTTGTTTTACCTTCTGTACATATCAGCGGGGATATGCCGATGATGATCATGTGACTAGATCTAACCGTGGTTACAGGAAGATGAGCCTTGTTTGTAATTGCTACCCAGTTGTATGTTTCAGCTGAGTCCGGAGATGATGGAATCTGTGTGTACCTTACGGATGGATTTAACTTGCACCTGAAGACAACATGTACATGTCACTATTGATATGATTAATATCTTATTGAGAATTGCTTATCACATAACTGACTAAATGTGGTGATACACATGGAACTGATAAGAAACATAAGCGATTATACCTAAAACGTGTGCATTTTATAGAAATATCCGTTATTAAGGGACGCGGGTTTTTGTTGCACTTATACTGGAAAATACATCTAAATTGTTACTTATTTTACTATGTTTATGGTTCTAGTGTTTCCTCGTCAGATTTACATTTTTATATATGGATTGGGCTGTCCTTTGTCCAATAGAACTACACGGACCCGTGCATGCCCACGTAGTCATGCGACCAGCATGAGACACTACACTAACAGTTGACTGGTAAAATTGGCAGTGCACCTATTTACTACACTTTTCCGTATGAGTAACTTCGTACACCTTCAACATATTTAGAAATTTAAAGGAACATAAAAATGAAACATACGCTAATAAACGAATACAATGAACCGTAATTGATTCAAAGGTGATTTTCATAGACATATTGGGCAGAACGTTGTGGTCATTCGTAAGCAGGTCTCGATAGTGCGGCAAAAATACCATTTTAATTGTTTCCACTACAGCCGATTTGACACGAGATAACGAGACCACTGAGTGAATGGCGACTTTCCCTTTTCCGTAAAAGTACATTAATGCCTTGTATTGCTTCATGTTGCTATGCATGGTCTAATCAGTTTACACGTAATCATACTGACAAAAACACTGGGAAAACTACAAAATCAGCCATTTTGTCAAGCAGTGGAGACACCATCCTCGGCCCCAGGTGAAAATCGTACGTATTTCGTTATATTTCTTGTAAAACCGAAAACATATCGATCATCTATATGTACTTACTCTGATAATGAGCAATAACCCGAACATCCTTGGACAGAGGCATTCAAAGAGTGTATGTGATCTTTGCTCAAACCGGAAGTCCACTCCACCGAGACTTCATTCCTGGCTCTTCCCATAACATTGCCACAAGTCCGAATGTACTGTACACATGAAGTTGCCTTGGATACCAACATAAGTTGTATTTTCAAATTGATGTAATTTATTGAAGTCATTGTATCTGTACGTACATCTATCCATACAGCATCGGAGATAAGAGGACTGCCAGAATATGTTGACAAAGGCCTTGTTGCTAGTTCTTGTTCGAATGGCCAAGTCGTATCCACGCTGTCAGTCTTTATAGTACAATTCACATTCGTTGCTCCTTCAATACAATAGAAATATAGTAAATATAGGATAATTTATCAGCGACAAAAGTGACGCATAATCATCTGAAAACGTATTGATTATTGAAGTACATATTGTATGTCAAAAATTCAAGATAATTAAAGTCAGATCAGGCTCTCAGATCTGCTATGAACTTGAGATAACAAAGTGTAGTTTGAAGTGTGGATGTAATGAATACAGTGAATATTTCTCAGTCTGAGAGATGAATATTGACTTTGGGCATTTCAAAACCAAATTATCATTTAATATACTATTGATGATTATGCTCATTCTAACACTAAAAATACGGGATTTTTTGGATAAAAAAACCCTTACATTTCTGCAACCATACTGGGAAACTATATTTTTATGGTGTTATATCAAAACATACATATACTTTCATGCATTCATTTTTCATCGCACAATTTACCAATTTAAAACAAATAATACTAGCTTGAAGCTTTTCTTGCAAGAAGTTTTTTAATTGCGTGTTATAACGCGTCATTAAGATAGCAAATCTAGTGATATCTCCGTACGCTATAAATCACTACTCTTGTGAAATTAAAAAGAAGCAACTGCACCAATTGTTAGTATGTATCAAAGCTAACAATAGGCCCTGCTGTTAACATGTAATTTGTGAAGCTGTTTGCCTCTCTATACCCAATATTTGTGTAATATTAATAATAATCACCAATTACACTTCAAGGTCAAAATAGCATCAGTGTTAATACATCAATAAAGTCTAATAGATATACAGTATAATATTCCTAGTGTGTGCTTTAGACACTCGTAAAGGTAACGACATGGCCATTATGCAACATATGAGATTTAAGCTTTAAGCTGAATTAAGCTTTCCTGAAATATGCATTTTTCGCATGTTTTACAAAAATTAGAGAAAAAAACACGAAAAAAACCCAGCTTAACAATAGACATGTCAACAGCAAGGCTCATGGTTAGTCATGAACCATACTTGATGCATCTTCGCTAACCAATGCTTCTGACATAGTCGTTAGTTCTGGCCCTCTAGCGGAGATTCGAAATTACCACACTTTATGCATGACATTTTCGACCAATGAAAACGAGCGTTACCGATATGCTTCTTCTGTGATGTTTACACACATGAAGAGGCTTGTGTCATTTTGATGTTATATGTGATCAATTAATTCTATCAAACAATGTGACTGTTTCCCCAAAGATTGTACGTCTCTGTATTTAGGTAAAATGTCATGACATAGTCGAGAAGGTAGCTATGTACTGGGCGCCGCATGTTTTGTTTACTGCAAAACCAAGCCTGAATGAAAACGCGATTTGATTGGATGCCCTGGGATTCCAGGGTGCGACGATTTAAACACGATTATATCTGCGAAGGATTTGTAACGTTATCAGAAGCCTTGGCTAGCAAAGATGTACTATATGTAACAATTGATTAAGTTACCTCTGTTCAATTGCACTAGAGAAGTCTAGTGATTTATTGGCTTGTAAAACATCACAGGATTTACTATTTAGATGACATTTTGTTACATATGCATTGAAAATTGGTCTCCCCATTAGGTTTGGAATGGTATTCATGTTTATATTAACAACAGCTTTCAACATACAAAAAATGTAACTTTAAAACCATTCCAGCAACCCTGTTTTACATAATCTTCACATTTGACAACACACGCGCAGATCACACACGCATAGAGCGCATATTGTGACATATTTGATGATTATCCATGTTTGTTAATGATGTTTAGTATTGTTGACCCTTGAATATAGTAACATGGCAAAATAAATAACCTACCGTACTGGACAAGTCCCATATTAACGGCGACATTGCTTGTATTTTGTTCTGTTGCATATATCAAACTTCCACATGAGTAAACTCGAGGGAGGCATTGTGTTTCCTGAGTGCTTTCATCTTTATCACTATTACAATCCATCGTCATATCACAGAGTCTGGCGGACGGAAAGATCACGTTTGGATTGGAGCATTTGTAGCTGTATGCTGTCGGGAGGTAGATATTTTCTGGAAAATAAACGTTCTATTTTAGATAAACCAACTATGAAATAATAAACTTTGTGGATGCCCGATATTTTAAGCCTACTTGGTCAGAAATCAATGAAATAGCATCTCCATTTATAACTTTGGTAGCACTTTGGTCCGTCATCAGACGAAAAAGTATGCAAATCAAGGGATGATATTTTTTCTGGCGTGGAGCTCCGGTATTCCAGGGCTGTATCAGTACATATACTAAAATCTGGTGTGGAGCTCCGGTATTACAGGGCTGTATCAGTACATCAGTACATATACTAAAATCTGGTATGGAGCTCCGGTATTACAGGGCTGTATCAGTACATATACTAAAATCTGGTATGGAGCTCCGGTATTACAGGGCTGTATCAGTACATCAGTACATATACTAAAATCTGGTATGGAGCTCCGGTATTACAGGGCTGTATCAGTACATCAGTACATATACTAAAATCTGGTGTGGAGCTCCGGTATTACAGGGCTGTATCAGAACATCAGTACATATACTAAAATCTGGTGTGGAGCTCCGGTATTACAGGACTGTATCAGTACATCAGTACATATACTAAAATCTGGTGTGGAGCTCCGGTATTACAGGGCTGTATCAGTACAACAGTACATATACTAAAATCTGGTATGGAGCTCCGGTATGGAACTCCGGTATTACAGGGCTGTATCAGTACAACAGTACATATACTAAAATCTGGCGTGAAGCTCCGGTATTACAGGGCTGTATCAGTACAACAGTACATATACTAAAATCTGGTGTGGAGCTCCGGTATTACAGGGCTGTATCAGTACAACAGTACATATACTAAAATCTGGTATGGAGCTCCGGTATGGAACTCCGGTATTACAGGGCTGTATCAGTACAACAGTACATATACTAAAATCTGGTATGGAGCTCCGGTATTCCAGGGCTGTATCAGTACAACAGTACATATACTAAAATCTGGCGTGGAGCTCCGGTATTACAGGGCTGTATCAGTACATATACTAAAATCTGGTATGGAGCTCCGGTATTACAGGGCTGTATCAGTACAACAGTACATATACTAAAATCTGGCGTGGAGCTCCGGTATTACATGGCTGTATCAGTACATCAGTACAAATACTAAAATCTGGTGTGGAGCTCCGGTATTACAGGGCTGTATCAGTACAACAGTACATATACTAAAATCTGACGTGGAGCTCCGGTATTACAGGGCTGTATCAGTACAACAGTACATATACTAAAATCTGACGTGGAGCTCCGGTATTACAGGGCTGTATCAGTACAACAGTACATATACTAAAATCTGGTATGGAGCTCCGGTATTACAGGGCTGTACCGGTACATCAGTACCTATACTAAAATCTGGTATGGAGCTCCGGTATTACAGGGCTGTATCAGTACATCAGTACATATACTAAAATCTGGCGTGGAGCTCCGGTATTACAGGGCTGTATCAGTACATCAGTACATATACTAAAATCTGGCGTGGAGCTCCGGTATTACAGGGCTGTATCAGTACATATACTAAAATCTGGTATGGAGCTCCGGTATTACAGGGCTGTATCAGTACATCAGTACAAATACTAAAATCTGGTATGGAGCTCCGGTATTATAGGGCTGTATCAGTACGTCAGTACATATACTAAAATCTGGTGTGGAGCTCCGGTATTCCAAGGCTGTACCAGAACATCAGTACATATACTAAAATCTGACGTGGAGCTCCGGTATTACAGGGCTGTATCAGTACATCAGTACACATACTAAAATCTGGTATGGAGCTCCGGTATTACAGGGCTGTATCAGTACAACAGTACATATACTAAAATCTGGTATGGAGCTCCGGTATTACAGGGCTGTATCAGTACATCAGTACATATACTAAAATCTGGTGTGGAGCTCCGGTATTACAGGGCTGTATCAGTACATCAGTACATATACTAAAATCTGGTATGGAGCTCCGGTATTACAGGGCTGTATCAGTACATCAGTACATATACTAAAATCTGACGTGGAGCTCCGGTATTCCAGGGCTGTATCAGTACATCAGTACATATACTAAAATCTGGTATGGAGCTCCGGTATTACAGGGCTGTATCAGTACATATACTAAAATCTGGTATGGAGCTCCGGTATTACAGGGCTGTATCAGTACATCAGTACATATACTAAAATCTGGTATGGAGCTCCGGTATTACAGGGCTGTATCAGTACATATACTAAAATCTGGTATGGAGCTCCGGTATTACAGGGCTGTATCAGTACATCAGTACATATACTAAAATCTGGCGTGAAGCTCCGGTATTACAGGGCTGTATCAGTACAACAGTACATATACTAAAATCTGGCGTGAAGCTCCGGTATTACAGGGCTGTATCAGTACAACAGAACATATACTAAAATCTGGCGTGGAGCTCCGGTATTACAGGGCTGTATCAGTACATATACTAAAATCTGGTATGGAGCTCCGGTATTACAGGGCTGTATCAGTACAACAGTACATATACTAAAATCTGGCGTGGAGCTCCGGTATTACATGGCTGTATCAGTACATCAGTACAAATACTAAAATCTGGTATGGAGCTCCGGTATTTCAGGGCTGTATCAGTACAACAGTACATATACTAAAATCTGGCGTGGAGCTCCGGTATTACATGGCTGTATCAGTACATCAGTACATATACTAAAATCTGGTATGGAGCTCCGGTATTACAGGGCTGTATCAGTACATATACTAAAATCTGACGTGGAGCTCCGGTATTACAGGGCTGTATCAGTACATCAGTACACATACTAAAATCTGGTATGGAGCTCCGGTATTACAGGGCTGTATCAGTACATCAGTACACATACTAAAATCTGGTATGGAGCTCCGGTATTACAGGGCTGTATCAGTACATATACTAAAATCTGACGTGGAGCTCCGGTATTCCAGGGCTGTATCAGTACATCAGTACAAATACTAAAATCTGGTATGGAGCTCCGGTATTACAGGGCTGTATCAGTACATATACTAAAATCTGACGTGGAGCTCCGGTATTACAGGGCTGTATCAGTACATCAGTACAAATACTAAAATCTGGTATGGAGCTCCGGTATTGCAGGGCTGTATCAGTACAACAGTACATATACTAAAATCTGGCGTGGAGCTCCGGTATTGTAGGGCTGTATCAATACAACAGTACATATACTAAAATCTGACGTGGAGCTCCGGTATTACAGGGCTGTATCAGTACATCAGTACACATACTAAAATCTGGTATGGAGCTCCGGTATTACAGGGCTGTATCAGTACATCAGTACACATACTAAAATCTGGTATGGAGCTCCGGTATTACAGGGCTGTATCAGTACATATACTAAAATCTGACGTGGAGCTCCGGTATTCCAGGGCTGTATCAGTACATCAGTACAAATACTAAAATCTGGTATGGAGCTCCGGTATTACAGGGCTGTATCAGTACATATACTAAAATCTGACGTGGAGCTCCGGTATTACAGGGCTGTATCAGTACATCAGTACAAATACTAAAATATGGTATGGAGCTCCGGTATTGCAGGGTTGTATCAGTACAACAGTACATATACTAAAATCTGGCGTGGAGCTCCGGTATTGTAGGGCTGTATCAATACATCAGTACATATACTAAAATCTGGTATGGAGCTCCGGTATTACAGGGCTGTATCAGTACATCAGTACAAATACTAAAATCTGGTGTGGAACTCCGGTATTCCAGGGCTGTATCAGTACAACAGTACATATACTAAAATCTGGTATGGAGCTCCGGTATTACAGGGCTGTATCAGTACATATACTAAAATCTGACGTGGAGCTCCGGTATTACAGGGCTGTATCAGTACATCAGTACAAATACTAAAATCTGGTGTGGAACTCCGGTATTCCAGGGCTGTATCAGTACAACAGTACATATACTAAAATCTGGTATGGAGCTCCGGTATTACAAGGCTGTATCAGTACATCAGTACAAATACTAAAATCTGGTATGGAGCTCCGGTATTACAGGGCTGTATCAGTACATATACTAAAATCTGGTGTGGAGCTCCGGTATTACAGGGTTGTATCAGTACAACAGTACATATACTAAAATCTGGTATGGAGCTCCGGTATTCCACGGCTGTATCAGTACATCAGTACATATACTAAAATCTGGCGTGGAGCTCCGGTATTACAGGGCTGTAGCAGTACATTAGTACATATACTAAAATCTGGTGTGGAACTCCGGTATTACAGGGTTGTATCAGTACAACAGTACATATACTAAAATCTGGTATGGAGCTCCGGTACTACAGGACTGTATCAGAACATCAGTACATATACTAAAATCTGGCGTGGAGCTCCGGTATTACAGGGCTATATCAGTACAACAGTAAATATACTAAAATCTGGTATGGAGCTCCGGTACTACAGGACTGTATCAGTAGATATACTAAAATCTGGTATGGAGCTCCGGTATTGTAGGGCTGTATCAGTACATCAGTACATATACTAAAATCTGGCGTTGAGCTCCGGTATTACAGGGCTGTATCAGTACAACAGTACATATACTAAAATCTGGTATGGAGCTCCGGTATTACAGGGCTGTATCAGTACATATACTAAAATCTGACGTGGAGCTCCGGTATTACAGGGCTGTATCAGTACATCAGTACAAATACTAAAATCTGGTATGGAACTCCGGTATTCCAGGGCTGTATCAGTACAACAGTACATATACTAAAATCTGGTATGGAGCTCCGGTATTACAGGGCTGTATCAGTACATATACTAAAATCTGACGTGGAGCTCCGGTATTACAGGGCTGTATCAGTACATCAGTACAAATACTAAAATCTGGTATGGAGCTCCGGTATTCCAGGGCTGTATCAGTACAACAGTACATATACTAAAATCTGGTATGGAGCTCCGGTATTACAGGGCTGTATCAGTACATATACTAAAATCTGGCGTGTAGCTCCGGTATTACAGGGTTGTATCAGTACATCAGTACATATACTACAATCTGGTGTGGAGCTCCGGTATTACAGGGCTGTATCAGTACATATACTAAAATCTGACGTGGAGCTCCGGTATTCCAGGGCTGTATCAGTACATCAGTACATATACTAGAATCTGGTATGGAGCTCCGGTATTACAGGGCTGTATCAGTACATATACTAAAATCTGGTATGGAGCTCCGGTATTACAGGGCTGTATCAGTACATATACTAAAATCTGACGTGGAGCTCCGGTATTCCAGGGCTGTATCAGTACATCAGTACATATACTAGAATCTGGTATGGAGCTCCGGTATTACAGGGCTGTATCAGTACATATACTAAAATCTGGCGTGGAGCTCCGGTACTACAGGGCTGTATCAGTACATATACTAAAATCTGACGTGGAGCTCCGGTATTCCAAGGCTGTACCAGAACATCAGTACATATACTAAAATCTGGTATGGAGCTCCGGTATTACAGGGCTGTATCAGTACATCAGTACATATACTAAAATCTGGTGTGGAGCTCCGGTATTACAGGGCTGTATCAGTACATCAGTACATATACTAAAATCTGGTATGGAGCTCCGGTATTACAGGGCTGTATCAGTACATCAGTACATATACTAAAATCTGGTATGGAGCTCCGGTATTACAGGGCTGTATCAGTACATCAGTACATATACTAAAATCTGGTATGGAGCTCCGGTATTACAGGGCTGTATCAGTACATCAGTACATATACTAAAATCTGGTGTGGAGCTCCGGTATTACAGGGCTGTATCAGTACATATACTAAAATCTGGTATGGAGCTCCGGTATTACAGGGCTGTATCAGTACATATACTAAAATCTGACGTGGAGCTCCGGTATTACAGGGCTGTATCAGTACATAAGTACATATACTAAAATCTGGTGTGGAGCTCCGGTATTCCAGGGCTGTATCAGTACATATACTAAAATCTGGTATGGAGCTCCGGTATTACAGGGCTGTATCAGTACATATACTAAAATCTGACGTGGAGCTCCGGTATTACAGGGCTGTATCAGTACATATACTAAAATCTGGTATGGAGCTCCGGTATTACAGGGCTGTATCAGTACATATACTAAAATCTGGTATGGAGCTCCGGTATTACAGGGCTGTATCAGTACATATACTAAAATCTGACGTGGAGCTCCGGTATTACAGGGCTGTATCAGTACATATACTAAAATCTGACGTGGAGCTCCGGTAATACAGGGCTGTATCAGTACATCAGTACATATACTAAAATCTGACGTGGAGCTCCGGTATTCCAGGGCTGTATCAGTACATCAGTACATATACTAAAATCTGGTATGGAGCTCTCGTATTACAGGGCTGTATCAGAACATCAGTATATATACTAAAATCGGGTTTTATCTGTTAAATACACATGTTACTTCGGGGAAACGAAAGAACGTCGTTCTTGATATCTCTACCATGTAACGACTGACAAAGTATTTTTGGAAGAACACGTGTTTATATTAAATAAACATCCTAGTGTGTAATAACTTACATTGTTATATATAAATATATATATATATATATATATAAACAGCAATTAATGTAAATTTGATTCGTGTATGAAGAGTTTTTTTGTTCAGTCGGAAGAGGTCATCTTTTATACTTTTTGCACGAGAACCAACATTTTATTACATTGCCATGTTTCTTTCTTTTCCTCTTTGTTGATTAGTTGACTATGAAGGATTTTGTAAGCAGAGTAAGCCAGTTTAACATTGATTTAGATGAAGGATTGCCAATCACGTCAGGAGAATCACCTCTACAGCAGATATTTGAATATCTTGTAAACACACACACAAAAAAATATATTCCAGAAGATAATTAGAATTTCTAATTCCTTTTGATATTAACAGAGTTCTTAATGTCATTTACAATTTCCTGCCAATAAAGATTAATTGATTCAGATGTGCAACTACCTCTGGTATAAAACCGAATCGACAAAGGTGATAATTTCCGATCGATTCAGATGTGTAAATAGCTCTGGTATTGAACCAGGCCAGAGTGAGATTAATCATTATTATGCAACACTGAACTAAATAGATGTACCAGGTTGTCGAATCATTTACGATGTCATATAATATTTACTGTCATTTTTATTTGGCAAATGGTCTAGATAGCAATATCTTATTTTTAAATTATGTGTTAGTTTGTTTTAAAAAACAGGATATAATTTTTCAAAACTAAGGCAGATTTTTATGGATTTTATTTGATCAGTAAAATAAATTAAAGACAATAGTTTACGATTAGGAAGTACGGCGTATAGAATGTTCATGTATATGATGAGAGAGCAACATCACTTAGAATAAGTAGGATATATGGCTAACACCATGTTCATTGTCATTTTGTATAGTATGAGTTTGTGTTTTTTGTTCTAGGTTTGGTATGGTTTGTAATGTGTAACTTACCGTCAACATTTATGGTTTTGTGCTAGGTTTGGTTTGGTTTGGTTTGTATTGTTTAATGTCCTATCAACATCTATGCTTTTGTTCTAGGTTTGGTTTTGATTTGGTTTGGTTTTGTTTGGTTTGTTTAACGTCCCATCAACATCTATGATTTTGTTCTAGATTTGGTTTGTTTTGGTTTCTGTTGTTTAACGCCCCATCAATATTTAAGACTTTGTTTTATGCTTGGTTTTCTAATTGTTTAACGTCCCATCGACATCTATGATTTAAATTTTGGTTTGGTTTGGTTTGGCTGATATTGTTTAACGTCCCATCGACATCTATAATTTTGTTCTAGGTTTGTTTTGATTTGGTTTATATTGTTTAACATCCCATCAATATCTACGATTTTGTGCTTGGTGTTGGTTTTGTTTGGTTTGTATTGTTTAACGTCTCATCAACATCTACGATTTTGTATTGGGATCGGTTGCAATTGAAGTGACCAAAAGAACATGGGTTTGAATTATCCTTGAACAATTATTTTTGTCATTATATATTATAAGATACCAAAGACAAGAAGAAATATGGTAAGAATAACGGCTTACAAACGAGGATGATCATTGTCATTCGATACTTACACTGGTATTCCAGATATATTGTTGTCTTTAAATGTTAAAACAACAAGACGTTAAAATAATATATTTTGAAATTAATGTAAGACGGATTGCATGAATGTTTTTCCCATTTGAAATCTAAATTAATTATTGAGATAATGTAAAGTTACATATGAATATTTAACCATTCTGTAATTATCAATATCAAATTTAAACGTCTTCATATGGATATTTAAAAGCTAAATCTTTTATTCGTTTTAAATGTAATAGTCTATCGAAAAAATACTATTGAATAATCGTTTATAGATACTATTATGAGTAAAAGGTATGTTGAAAAATAAACTCATCTAATAGCATGGTAATCGGACGTCAATATGTACATGGAAGCTTCTCTACTTTGACTGAAAAGTAAACCTACCTTTACAAAGAGTATCAGCCTCGTCACTGCCATCAGCACATTCAATTTCTCCGTCACAAACATCATACGGCGGTATGCACTGCCTGTTATTGCACTGCCAGTGGTCGGCACCGCACAGAGGGTAGACTGTATTAGACAGATTAGATTAATACATAGATGGAACACTATTACACAGAGGGTAGACTGTATTAGAAAGATTAGATTAATACATAGATGGAACACTATTACACAGAGGGTAGACTGTATTAGAAAGATTAGATTAATACAGAGATTGCTGAATGTTACAGAGATGATAAACCATTGCAGAGATGGTAGATTGTTAGAGAGATGGTAGACTGTCTCAGATATGGTAGACTTTTACAGAGATGATAAACCATTGCAGAGATGGTAGATTGTTAGAGAGATCGTAGACTGTCTCAGAGATGGTAGACTATTACGGAGATGGTAGACTATTACAGAGAGGGTATATTATTACAGAGATGGTAGACTATTACAGAGATGGTAGACTATTACAGAGAGGGTATATTATTACAGAGATGGTAGACTATTACAGAGATGGTAGACTATTACAGAGAGGGTAGACTGTCTCAGAGAGGTAGACTATTACAGAGAGGGTAGACTATTACAGATAGGGTTGATTATTACAGAGATGGTAGACTATTACAGAGATGGTAGACTATTACAGAGATGGTAGACTATTACAGAGATGGTAGACTATTACAGAGATGGTAGACTATTACAGATAGGGTTGACTATTACAGATATGGTAGACTATTACAGAGATGGTAGACTATTACAGAGAGGGTAGACTGTCTCAGAGAGGGTAGACTATTACAGAGAGGGTAGACTATTACAGAGAGGGTAGACTATTACAGAGATGGTAGACTATTACAGAGAGAGTAGACTGTCTCAGAGAGGTAGACTATTACAGAGAGGGTAGACTATTACAGATAGGGTTGATTATTACAGAGACGTTTGATTATTACAGAGATGGTAGACTATTACAGAGATGGTAGACTATTACAGAGATGGTAGACTATTACAGAGATGGTAGACTATTACAGAGAGAGTAGACTATTACAGAGAGGGTAGACTATTACAGAGATGGTAGACTATTACAGAGAGAGTAGACTGTCTCAGAGAGTTAGACTATTACAGAGAGGGTAGACTATTACAGATAGGGTTGATTATTACAGAGATGGTAGACTATTACAGAGACGTTTGATTATTACAGAGATGATAGACTATTACAGAGATGGTAGACTATTACAGATAGGTTTGATTTTTACGGAGATGGTAGACTATTACAGAGAGGGTAGACTATTACAGATAGGGTTGATTATTACAGAGATGGTAGACTATTACAGAGACGTTTGATTATTACAGAGATGATAGACTATTACAGAGATGGTAGACTATTACAGAGATGATAGACTATTACAGAGATGGTAGGCTATTACAGATAGGTTTGATTTTTACGGAGATGGTAGACTATTACAGAGAGGGTTGATTGTTACATTTATTTTGTACATCATCATTGTTTACCATATACAAATATGACATGATAAAAGTCTAGGAATGTGACATACTACAGTTGTCCTCGTCCGACCCATCAGCACAGTCTTTGTAAAAGTCACACACATTGGAAGCCGATACACAGCCTCCACAGTTGCACTGGAAACTCGTCCCGGAACACTCTGGTCCTGTAGGAAAAAATCAACTCTCTGTATAAAGAAGGGCCGCAGTATAACATGTATCTTTAAACTGATGTTGTCAATTAAGGATATATAATGTAAATGTGTTCTTCATTAAAGCACGATAAATCCACATCGATACAGTTATCTTATTCTGCAAAAGATATGTACCAATTCAATAACACTAAATATACAACAAAGCCAGTATATCGACATTCTTCTGGATAATAAGCAAAAGTATACCCGGCTACGTCAGCTGCACAGAAATAGGACTAATGCCTATACTATTGATGTTGGCTGAATAGGGCAAATTTGGATTTGTCGCATTGTTGCCATGAAATCGGGAGCACAACCAATTTTAAGTTTAGTCCAAATGCTTAGTCGCCGCGAAAAGGTGTCATTTATTTTTGCCGCTATTTAGCTGTATCTTTTACCTTGTTTTTTGCGTTATGTTGAAATGGCCATTTCCTAACAACAAATGTGAAACTCTCCATTTTAGAAAAATATAATGAGCATATGCGACAAAAGTTATCAGAATATTGTCTACAAAAAAAAGAGGACAATATGCAGCTCGTTAATTAGAATGGCGCTCACTCGCTGCCACAAACTGGGTTTTTTAAGAATTATTTACTTTTTTCACTTTGTTCTGGCGATAGTGATTTTTCTGCCATCATGCTTCCACAACAATGTGAAAAATGTAAAATGTTTATCATCGATACTCACAACAGAGGTTTAACAAGATACATATGAGAGGAATAAAAAGCTATTATCACTTAATTGGTTCCCTTATTACTTTTGACTCTAATTGAAATAGCGATGGTAATGAAATGATCGTTAAACAACTTTCGATCATAAACTACTTATTATCATCAGCAGGCCATGGAATATTCCGTAAATATCATTGACAATTTTGTTCAACTATCAGTACGTCATGGAATATTAATAAAAAAATCCATAATGATATCACATTTCACCATTTACGACACTGGCCAGGGATGTTTTTAAAAGAGGACGGCATACCACAGTTATCTTCGTCTGACTGGTCCCAACAATCGCGGAGCGTATCACACACAAACTCGCTAGATATGTACTCTCCGGACTCCGTACATCGGAACAACTCTTTGTCTCCATCATATGTAGTGTTTCCGGGAACGATAATAATCCCTGTGAAATAGTCGTATTTATCTTAATACAACTATTAATAAAATGGTCAAATACAATAGCAAACAGATAATATGTATAACAAGAAATCCTACTCTGATGACAACAACGCTAGAATATGAGCAAACTATATATTTCCATGGAGACCTCCGGGAAGGTACGAGCAGAACTAGACTTGATATTCTGGAAAGACGTGCGTTTTTTGCTTCATTGAAGACCATCTAATTAAAATCTTGACGGTCATTCTCACTAAGTTACATGAGCATCTAACAACATCCCATAAGAGGTCATGTCCGGGTGACCTTTTGGATAAGCCAATCAAATGACTACCTCCAGAAACTTCGAAGTGATTTTTTTTGTGCGAATTAGCATGACTAGAGTGCATAGCTTACATAATCTGTCAATTTGTTTCAAGTCATTTCGTCCCACCATGCATATAGGTATATATATGCTGTGTCGAAATGGTTTGCTTCAGATGCATGTTCTGACGATACGGTTTGCTTCAATGACATCGCCCTGAAAGTGAAATACACATATCTCAAAGGGCAACAGAACTTGACCTCTTACGGGATGTTGTTAGATGTTAATGTAACTTAGTGCGATTTACCATCTGGATTTTAATTGGATTGCATTGACGACATCCGCGATACATATCTGTGATATATTTGGGTTCGGTAATATCCTCAAAATGATAATCAGATTGTCTGCAATAGAACCAACTGACAAGAGACACGCCCGACTTCACATCGCAGAAATTGAATATGATACTGGTAGACTTTACAATGGTCGTTATCATTCTACACCAATCAAAATCCTGTTTTTAGTTTTAGTCCGTCAAAAATCGACATCTATCACGGTAATCGTGATGGTAGGAACAGAGCCTTAAAATTTAAACAACTGGATAAGTCAAGACCGTAGGAAGAGAAAGCAGGGCTGTTGCTATCTAGAAATTGTAAATGAATGTTTTTGAATTAAAATCATTACGTTTATCATAAAGGGTTGCATAAAAGACGCATATGACGCTTTATTACCTTTCACAACAATTGAGAGTTTGACAGCTACAGCTACAGACTAAAAACCTAGTTGTCCCAGATGGTTACGTTGTAAGTAATGCTCGAGGCAATGTTGAATAGTCTTTCGTGTCCTTGCTGTCTATTTCATTAGGGTTTGTCCGATTAACATGGCTTATATTTTTTTTTACTTAAAGACAACTAATCTGACATATCTACAGGTAAGTGATATAGGCATTTGCAAGGTCTATGCTACCTGTATTGAAAAGCTACTCAATGTAATCAGACTGGTATGAACACAAAAATAAGACGGTTAACAGAGGGTCGCAGTTTGTTCACATGGGAATGTCAGAGATCACTTGTTAGATCCTGTCTCAAAAGTAAATTAATTTGTCAAGATTTCATCCCCGGTGTATTGCCCTCTTGCACAATCACGGTACTGGTAAAGTCATTTGCCTTTCTTGAAAAACATAATTCTCAATATATGAAAGTTTTTTAATGGGAATGTAAAATGCTTTATTTTTATAGAAGCGTCGTTCTGAATGTGTGGATCAATACAATTAATAAACAAAAAATTCTTTGAAGGTCGTGAAAATCTGCATACCACTGAGTACCACAAGTATTTCCAATTTGACCTTGACTTAAGACTTCGTGCCAAGCAGAAAGTATTCTTATGTAACAACACCATACCTGCAACATTTTGCTGTGTTTGCCACTCGCAAGCGACGTGCTGTGTATTTATCCATTGCCACACCCTTTCAGTGTCCATATGGAATTTGATCCCGAGCGCTAAAGGAACATCCTCTTCCAAACACCTTTTACATGCTGTCGCAGATCGCGAATGACCAAACCTTAATGATTCATATAGAACATAAATCAAACAACGAACAATGTATTTTGGCTTTATATATATTTATAGGACGATAGGACAGACGGAAACGGAAGCGCGCGGGGGGGGGGGGGGGGGGGGGGGGGGGGGGGGGGTGTCTGTATGACTGTGTATTTTGTACAGTAACTATGCCTATATCCGCGTTGACCTAAACAACTTTTGTTCTACGAAAGGGACAATTGATTTATGTATCATACTAAATATTGGTTTTTCACCAAATGTTTCATTGTCTTCGAAGACAATGTATGAAGTCACTATGTTACACTGAATGTTTTAATGTAATAACTAAGTACTTGTTTGTATTTCATTCAACGTATTAAACCAGTGAATAGTTGCGCAGTGATGTTCGTCAGCTATTGGTACATATAAGCACTTTGTTTAGATTAGTACTGAGTTGTATCTATATGAGAAGATATTTCGTGACCTTCCTCCATTCCACGTGTTGATGTAAAGAGATATTTCCTTCTGGTGCATCTCAGATTTTCATGAACTTTGTTCTAATTACTATTTGCTTTTCTTCTAGCAGAAGTAGCATGCAAGTATTTTTTGATGAAAATTAACGTAATGACGACTCCTCTGAATTAAAAATATAAGCTGAAAACCATTTATTATATATTAACATTTACTTTTTGAATTAGGTTGACTACTTAGGCTGTCAGTAAGTTAACAATGGGGAAAATACGTCGAATTAGCAATACAATAGACGTTGGTAAAGAGGAATGTAATTTTCTATATTATCAACTCGGGCCAATGAACACTTATATAGTAGTGACTAATGTAAAAGATTTAATACCAATCGACAAACGTTAGGGATGTACCATCACTCCACGTAAAGTCTTTCCATAACATAGTATTGGCAGATAGAGTCAAACCTGTCAAATAAAAACGCATTGTCAATGTCATATTTCTGTCAGGTTTTAGAACTATACTTAATCTTTTGCTATGAATTCTGAAAAGAATAATTCTGGTTTAAAAAAAAGATAGGATTAAGGATTCGTTTCGATGGAAAACTTTGTGGTCGACTCGTTGATCTAATCAGAGTTTTGATTAATCGATACAATATATTCCCTACTGGGGTATTACCGAGTACATTTGTATACAATATGTCTGATCCAAGGAATGTTTACCACCGATGGAGTTATCCGTTACACAAAAGTAATATTAATACATAGAGCAGAATAGGTGATGTTGTCTTTGTTTGTATAATTAAGACTTGATGAATACAAACACAGGACCAAATAGATATTATCGATAACACCCAGCTCTCAGCCATCGATTCATGATTGTCGACCAAATACAAAGTAGATAACTCACCGAGCTTCACCTCATCTACCATAGCTTTGTCGACGTGAAAGGCTAAATCAAATATCCACTTATCCTTACGACTTGTGTGGATAACAGCCAGAGATCCGTTTTTGTCCATACACTCATCCTCATTGATAAACTCAATACAACCAAACCTACGAGTAAACAGCAAATGCGGATTACTTTGTTATTGTCTTTAGTGTTTTGTGAGATGAAACCGGCATGATGGTTTTATTTAAGTCAGACTCCTTTATTTCATTTATATAGAATCTGGTGGGAGACGTATAATCTAAATCTCATGATTTTGGGCACATATTCCAAAACTTGTTTCGCAATTGTTGTAAAATCAAGATGAGTAAAGTTTACATTAACAGTTTTAAAGTAGAATGCAGACACCGATGGCTACCCCGGGGTCCACAACTATTCATGACCAAGTAATCAGCGTTGACAGTCCTATAAATGCAGTCATTCATTTTCGTTGGTTTATGTAATCTACACACAACAGGAATGTGTAAATATTATCAGACTAATTTTGAAACTTATTTCGTAACCCAATGTAGCATTTGTATACATAAGCAAAATATCAGCCATCACTAAATTACAATTTGATATAAATCAGTTAAATTATGTATGAATCATATTATAGACAGATTGATAGATAGATTGTTTACAAATAGTGTTTAGATGTACTATTAGGAACCAAATAATGATATAAACGACATCCTATTAGCGACTTCAAATGTCAATTATCAATTATACTGAACAAAACAGGCTATTGCTATTAATTTCTGATATGTAATCGTTTGGAATTTAGGTTCATTTTCTATCATTTCGTAATTGGACATTATCAATTATACTGAACAAAAAAAAACAGGCTTTTGCTATTAATTTCTGATATGTAATCGTTTGGAATTTAGATGTTCATCTTCTATCATTACGTAATTGGACATTGAAGCTAATTAGCTAAATAGCTGGGTAATTTAAAACTAGTGTGTTGTTTCATAAATATTGCAAAAAACTGTAAATTTTATTCAGTAAGCTGGAAGCATGACCCTGAAAACAAAACAGCAGATACTATTCGAGTGTAGCCAACATCTATATGTATCAACACAACAATAACCTCTTTACTTATTCCACATACAGAAAAAAGTTCAGTAAATTGTAAACCGGCACCGCAATGTAACAAGTTTATTTCAAAATATAAACACATATTTTAGTTTTATCAAAACATATCGGTATGATAAAAAGTACACTGTCCACACCATCGCACACTGGATATAAAAGTGTTGGTTCACTAAGTTTAAAAACAAAACAAACAGATGAATGTTGAACTTCCCTACCTGATCATTGCAACAGTAGATATTGCCAACATATCTGTGAACCTAGTACCTCGTTTTCCAATGATGCAAATCAATATTATGATTCATATAAATCAAACTTCGGTAACTTGATCTCTGATTACACGAATAAACTTTACTCAAAGTACATTTTTGTAAATATAATTCAGTTCCTACAATTGAAATTATATTTTAAGATATACTCTGTAACCGCGAATGCTGGGCCTGGCTCTTAGATTCCCATAAACCCAAAAACTTTGACACAGCGAAGTTCTACTCGACTTTTATTAGAACAAATATTAATATATGTAGCACTTGATCAACTGTATATATTACAAGAAAGTCTGTTGATATTAGCATACCGAAAGGATACACCAATAATGTTTAATATTTTGTTATATATAATAATCAGTTGATAAAATAAAAACAAAGTAGTTTTTGCAAAGCTAATTGACAAATTAATTTACAATTAATCAAAACATCACGTTAACATGTGTAAAAATGATCTAAAATCAATGATATAGTATAATTGTTACCTAAATAATACTCGCTATACTGCTGATATTTTACAATACTTAAATGCTTTCCGCTCTGCTAACGTTGATAATGGAAAATACTTACTCTTCTAAATAAACGCCCTTGTCTCTACAGGTATCTGCAACAGAAATAATGTAAAACTTGACACAACACACGTATGGATATGACACAATATCGACATAGGAGTATTACTTAGATGTACAAAATGGCATGATTGTCTCGTTTCAGTATAGATATAATATTTTTTCTATCTCAGATCGATTGTTGATTTATTTTATTTTATTTACAATGTATTATCTTTGTCCTCTCCTTCATGATATTCTACGATAACCTTCATCAGTTGTACAGGAGTGTATCATAGATTAGCGAAAGTATGATTTTGATGTTTGATATTTAGATTTGCTTTATTTATTAATAACATGTATAATTGAGAGATATATTTACACAAATGTTATATATTCTCAACACGTATCAGTTATAAACGTATGTTTAACTTAATATATATGTTTATCATTAGCAGCAGTAATCCTACTGTAACAAAACTCTGTGTTTGTTTGTTAATTTGTGACTCAGTGTCATAAATACATTGAGCAAATCTGATTTTTTTATATTTAAACTGACTACATGTTTATGAGGAATGTGTTTAAATCACATTAAGAAAAAGAAGGTCATCACGCAACGCTATCAACTTTTTAACTAAAGTCAATTGACACAAAAATTGAGAACACAAACTAGGACGAAGAACACATATCCAACTAAGGCAGATCCGTCTCAATTATGAGTTACGTTACTGCATTTCCTATTTCATCGTGTTTAGACATATGTTCATCATTAAGTTTTTTTCTGTTACCAGTCCTTGTTTCTACATTACATTTTTTGCTGTAGGCAAAGCTAAACGTTTTATTCATACGACAACACGGGAGATATTTGCTTGACAAAACCAATCCCCCATGGCCAGGCTATCCTACTGTGGCCTGCCACCATGGTACTTGGTCTTCCTTTATGTCAAACCAGTTACCAAACCATATCAAATACACACGATCATATATTGATTTTAACTTGTGTTTTTTGTATCTACACGCCAAAACATTGATTTTATCTAGACTGTTAAGTATCAAATACAGACAGTAAATAGTTGTAACAGCTACTCTTTAATCATACTATGTATCTACACAGTAATTTATGACGTGAATAGAATGTATTTGCACTCGTATATATCATCCACCCTCAACGTTACACAGCAAAACACGGCGCTTAGACACTTAACCTGACAATCGCTCCGTTATTGACTAAATGTCAATATCATGTGGAATAGTAAATAATAATAGTAATAATTAGACAAAGAACAGTTCATATTTCTTGCAACATCAGTGGCACTATTGCTGTAGATCTATTTAATACTGATCAAAAGACCTTAGAATTATACTTATCTATGTTGAACAAACTGACAAAGATGGCTGTACAACCTTGAAATTCAGAATATGTCAATGTCAAATCCCCTTTCAGCCACACAAAGAGGACGTCCAAGACAAAAACGGTACCTTATCCATGGGACTTTCAAACATTATACGATATTGTAACATTACACGATCGGCAGGAATCGCCGAATCTTTGAGCCAACATGATCTTTAGGAATAACAAACTTCTTGTTATTCATGATCTGTATGATTATCACTAATTCCATGGATTGTTAATTACAATGTACATAATGGTACGTAATCGACAAATTTGAAGGTAGTGATGTCTTACTTTTTAACTTACTATTACAAAATAGACGTAACTATTACTGTTTTATTTTCTCACACCAAAGCCATCGCGTACAACCGCTTATTGTTTGCAGGCTCGCCACAGTACATTGTACAATAGCGTTGAATCTGATTACTTACCGTACTCGAACTCGACAAAAGTTGTACTGTTGAGTTTTTTGTCATAATCTACGCAGCTGTACCAGCCCCGGTCCCCGGGTAACGCAGATCTGACCTCCAGGACGCTGATCACATAGTCGTCACTTCTCGTCTCTTTCACCGTATATCTATCTTTAAAACGTTCGAAAAAGTCCATGGATAGACTTAAATCGTAGGCGAGCTCCCTGACGAAATAGGATCTAGCATGACGGAAGAACCAGGAAAGACGCACGTCGATCGGGGCCCGGCAGCTTAAAGTTATTGTTTGGAATGCTTTAAACGTTGTGGAACTTGTGTTTAGAAAATAGGACACTGAAAACAAACATAGTTTTTATATACTTGATGAAACTATCATAAACATTGATTCGTACTTCATTCCCATTAATCTACTTAAGGCTTCTTACAGAAGCAACGTGTAAATCGTGAGTAGTTATTACAGACACTTTGACCGCGTTACGAGTGACGTGTCTCAATATGGTTGGCATCACAATTATTGAAAACGCCTTGATAAAATATAAAGAGAAATCCTCAACTGTATTTCATTCCCTGTGGTAATATGAAAGCTTACTGGAGATGCAGGCTGATCATGTCCGTGCCTTTATGATCGACACCATTATCTGATTCGGAAATATTTCAATTCCTTGTACACAGACAAAATTCCTTCAAATAAAATTCACGTGAAATTTTATCATATAAAATTCACATGAAATTCACGTGAAATTCACATGATTTTTGACCATGTGAAATTCCCGTTAATTTTGCCATGTGAAATTCACATGTAGGATTTTTGCCTGTGTAATTAAGCTATGGAGTCAGACGTGTTCGATGCTTGTAGATATGCCGAGTGTTTCCGTTATCACAGCACTAGTTATCCTATTGAGAATGTGATATAATCCGGATTTGACCTAGATTTGTATGGCGGAGTCCATCGCTTACCCTACCGGAGAACCTGGTGTTATTCTCTTTATGAATTTTGAAGGGTTCTTTATACAAATATTCATATTTTTCTCTCGTTTATCGAAATGAGCATTTAAGAACCAAAAGACGCTATCATAAGCTGCAACCAATCGATACCTTTTTTCTTAATTTGATTTAAATATCTGCTGTCACCTTAAGGCGATTGAGTTAACAATAACAAATTAATTACTTTTCGCCTTTTATACCAACCTATCAATGGTAATATTGACAGTTCGTTATTTGATGGATTATAAAACACTCTCCCTTGAAAAATAAAAACCAATCGAACGTAAGACTGCTTGCAGGTAAAATTTCTGAAGGAAAATAGGCTTCTCGCTGCAGCCACTAAACCTTTAGAAACGGCATAGAAGTATGGCTATTCTTTATTTTGATATTATTGATATTATTCTAGATATAGAGAAAATTAGCACGGGAAGACATTGGACGACTATCTGTCCGCTTTAATACTGCTAGGGGCGGATCCACACTTAGTAGTACATTAAAACGGTTGTATTCATTCGGACTAGGAAAGGTATTGTAATTATTGCAACAATGCAAATGCAATAAGGCATTTAAGAGGATTTTATACAGGAAAATATTCAACAGTCAGTTCTTCCTTTTAATCCATAACAGTTACCCATTTTCAGCCGATATTGCACCTTTGAAAGAACGATTTCCAAATTATGATTATGTTTGAATGTGATGTTGTTCAATTGTCATCAAAGAAACTCATATCTAAACAACAATCAAAGAAAATATTGTAAAACAATTTTAATATTTCGTGGTTATCTTATGAAAAATGTTCCCCAATTCATACTACTGTATAAATTATCATGCAACTCAGACTGTGGCAGCAGTATCCCACGAAAAAAGTGCTTATAACAATAAAGAACATTATTAAAATTTAGTATAATATTCAAAACATCATAACTTTTCAAAGTCTTAGATGACTGGACCGAACTTGTGGTTGACTATATAAAGTGTACATGCATTTCCACAATATTGTTCTACATTATGTTCTACATTATGTCATTAACTGGATGTCCAGTCTTATTTATACTAACAAGCAACGACACGTCTCACTGAACAGAGAAAACTCAAAATGGACAAACGTAACATCTGGAATACCTCAAGGAACAGTGCTTGGAGCGATATTGTTTATGATGGGATGTTCTCTGAACGCCAACAATTTTCTTCAAAAATAGGCAGGTGTTGTTTGAAGTAACAATAGGAAGAGAATCATATACTTTTCATATAATGTAAGCTGTCTTTTTCATCGGTATATTTACCTGAGCTTTACCTGATGTTTTACACAATTCAATTCCAAACTTCTAGTAAATAATAATTTTGTCTAAATTTGCTATTTATAGCACATTTTTGTCATAACATGTTCGAAACACTGAAAATATTTCCCGGTGTTTTGAAAAAAAAACACGACATTATAATCATGCGTATATGGAACAAAAATGAGAGGGACATATATGTCATTATGTTTTTATTTGACCTAACAGGACGTAAAACTCTATTAGAAGTGGAAGACATTGGGATATAGGAGTGATTATGGACAGAATTGACACTATTGAAGATCAAATATGTACACAAGTAAAGAAAGCCAATTCTATGTTTGCAGATATAAGGCGATCCTTTCATTTTCTAAACGAACAATATTTTCCATTGATGAGAATAAAACATTAATAAAAGTTCATCTTCCTTCAAATTTAACCATATCGATATGACTGAGGCCTAACAAAGGATAAACTGTGGAAACTCCTATTTTGTGAGCTACAGAAGAGTTAGAGGGAACAGGATTGATATGTTTGAAACAACAAGCATGATAACTGTGCAACATATTATATTATGATGTGTAAAGATTAATCCCTAAGACAAAGGATAAGAGGACATCCAATGGAAGGATCCCCACAATATCCTAGACAAGATATTCGAAAGAACTGTTTGCCTTGTGAATTGTAAGATTATGGAACAATCTTCCAAAACATGTTGTTTTATCATCGAGTGTAATTATCTTAAAAAATAGACCGGATAAGCATTGGAAGAACCAGAAACTCCTTTATGATTATAGATCTCAGATCAGTTTATTATCAAAGTAACGTCACATTTATATGCTATTAAATAATTAGACTTTGTCACAGTCCCAACTATATTTTGATATAAATATGTTGCTTGTACATTAATTTTGTAATATGGTAGAATTTCTATATATTTTAATGTGTAATTTATATTTAAAATTTAGTAATTATTTATCATTTGCCATAAATACGGATGCTCCGGATCCGGGTCCATAGCGAGGTAATTAATGGGAGAGAGACATTCGTGGGGTTAAACGGGCGGACCGTTTGTATGTTCTTGAAGGTGTACATGGGTTTTGCAAGAGCAAAATACAGTTTGCGGTGAAATAATGTTTCTTATACCCAATATGACATATGTTGCGTTTATATCTGAAGCGTAAACGTGTTATTTTCTTATCGTACTGCGTACCGATGAGTACAGTTCATAGGTCTGTAAATATAATCTTCATGACGCTCAAATTTGAAGTAAGTGAACGATGATATTTGATGTAAAGTATTATCTATGATTAGAAATGTTGCATTTGCCGTAGTTCATCACTTATTTGGTAGAATTGGCTAGTCTTACTAGTGTTTAACAGATATGTGTTTAGTTATCGTATTAGCTCTTATGTAATATGCATAACTACACATGTATATGCAAATTTGGTTTATCTCTCGTTTTCCTTCGCAATATTAGTATTATATACGAGTACATCTGAATAGGTATTAAATAATGTGTCGTTTATATAAATATCTGCATGTCGATAGAAATGCGATGCAAACAAATACTAGATCATTATGGTATTTGCATAGTGCAGTAAGGATTATAGTTAGACATTCATATATATGCCGTTACAGTTCCAACCCATGATGGTGTGAGGGCAGATGTAACTTTATATAGACCTGTGTGGGCAACTGCATTGTCATATGTTCTGTGTTGGTAACTGCATTGCCGTATGTCCTGTGTGGGCAACTATATTCCCATATGTCCTGTGTGGGTAACTTTGAGCTGTCCTTTGTGGACAGATACATGTTCTTGACTGGAGCTGTAGGTGTACCAATTTCCTGTGTGGATATGACTATATGCCACGCCTGCCGTCATTGACAGATTGCCGGAAATAGACTATGTTATATCTGTGGATTGTAGACCAGCCAATTCAGAGTTGAGAGTGTATGTACGGTTGAGTGTAGACTAAAGGTTACACAAAGTGCACTCCGAGTGCACTCCGTTTGGACTCCAGGTAAACTTGGAGTGCACTCCGAGTGCACTCCAAGTTTACCTGGAGTCCTATCAGGCTCCAATTCTACATGGGTCCACATGTATCACATGTACCTGTAACCAAGTACATACAGTATACTCATATACAGGTAGACTCATAAAACATGTTACAATAAGATATGCTATACTGTTTTATCTTTTTTATATCTCATCTTATTATTTTGTTGGTTCATTTTTAGTTGGTTAATTAAGAATGCATCTAATATAATTGATTTTTTTTATTAGAGCCTGAAGTTGGTTCCGAGTTCCGAGTTCCGTTTAAGATATTCCATTGAAGAAAAAAAACGAACTGGGAATTAGTTTCCAAATTCCTTAAAGAAAAGATTCTACGTACTTTATCTCATTACAAGACCATAATCTGAAAAGAAATGATATGTCAATGAGTGTAGGGACACTTATAAGTCAGGTATAAACTTTACGGACTTGGTCTTTGCTCCCAGTTCCGTTTAAAATAAATGAAACTAGAAACCATTTCCGAGTTCCGTTTAAGTAAAAACGGAACTGGGTCCGAGTTCCGTTTAACCAGTTCCGAGTTTCGTTTAAGTAAAACGGAACTCCAGTTCCGAGTTCCGTTTAACCAGTTTCGAGTTCCGTTTACCTGTGAAATATAGAAAATTATCAAGCTGATATTTTCACTGCAGTAATGAGCAGTGAATATATAAGATTTTGCCGTGAAAATATAAGGTTTTGCCTGAACTGCTTTCGGCATGGGCGCAGTAATATCAGACGGACTGCGTTTATAATCATTAGGTATCCATATCCAACTAAACTGTTTACAAAAATAGTGGATGAAATATTGGGTTTTAGGAATCAATAAACACATATGTGTCTTTTTTATTTTATATATAATTTTTTCAAATGTGGAACTATATTTTGTAGTGTGCAAATATTTCAAAATGCGCACCTATCCCGATCAGCTGACTCGATCGGCTGTCTTTTCGACTGATTGGCTTAACTACATTCCAGTGGCAGGTTAAGGAAAGAAAATAATAAAAGCATTCTAAGGCCTCATTCGAAATGTAATAAAAAGAAAATTTAATGGTTAGACGTTCAATATCAAATATATTTCACTCGTATGACAGATTGTTCTCGTTATTTGCATACAACAAGTATGCCATACCCGTGAAATATATTTGATATTACACGGCAAACCATTGAAAATCCTCTATATACAAATTGTTTATGTAACTTATTTGATAGAGCTACCCTAATAGGAGCCGCGGTGGCCGAGTGATTAAGGTGTACCGACATTTTATCACTAGCCCCCCACCTCTGGGTCGCGAGTTTGAAATCCACGTGGGGCAGTTGCCTGGTACTTCTCCGGGACTTTCCTCCACCTCCAGAACTTGGCACATCATTAAATGGCCATGGCTGTTAATAGGACGTTAAACAAAATAAACCAAGCTAAAGCTACCTTGTTAACCAACATCATAAACGTCATCTTGAAAGTTTGAAATCGCGGATCGGATTCCCTGATGCGTGCTTCACTGACTTCCGGGCGCTACTGTGGATGGTGTGTTATCTCAAAATCAAAGCTCGTTCTTGATATCTTATAAATGCATCATATAAGATATTCTTTTTTTGTAAGATATGTTATATACGTCATGGGATATCTTTCACAATCAAACGCTTGTTCGATATTGTATTAATTGTTAAGATAAATGCAATATGGATGACAATAAACAGAATGACGCTTGTTATCGTTTAATTGTTATATGTACATTTGTATATTGACTAAGGTTAATTAAACTCTGTCTTTCTGATATTGTCATCCATTTCCCAATACGTTCATTTGAATGAATAACATCTTTGAATCAAATTCATAGATATATACAATATCTTATATTATTTAGTTAATTACTGGATCAACATTGCTCTACGAATAAATGATCACTTGTCTTGCTATCGAAATCCGTCGTTTTAATGGCAGTAGATAATTAAACTTGTTCGTACGTGATAATAGGTCGTACGTAGTACGTCTGAAGGAATAGCATTACGATACAGATACAGTCTCTGTCAGTATAATGTGGTCGAGTAATGTGGCATTTAATGCAAAGTACTCTCAGACCAGATTGATCTATAACAAGGAGAAATATTCATGCTAAAAGCTGGACCATATCACTTATCAAGATAATTACTTATCAAAACAATGATACCCCGTTCTCTCCGACGAGATGGTCGTATCCTGTTCGGTCTGAATAGTGTTACGATCTGTTGTAAACATAAGGCGGGCTACAACGTATCTCTATAGAGTAAAAGAGGAGATCATTAATGAAGCTGGGCGCGGACAATTTAATTTTCACAACAAACAAATAACAATGATTAAATATCTACCCTATCTTACATCAAACATCAGGCGGTCGGCACGATTGACGATACGGATTAGTCTACACATCTGAACTAATGGACACAGAAATAGCCCCGATAAGAATAAAGAAAAGTCGTGTAAATGCAGATTGCTTTTGTTGTTTTTGTTCATTTAGACCGCTAATGATTTAATATCAAGCCATGACATCCCATACCACCCAGTGTCATTGAATTCAGGATCATTGATATCAGTCACCTGGGAATTAATCTAAACGAATGGATACCATAACACTTATACACTTCAGGTAATGAAACAGGCTACTCTCCAGGGTTAACGATAATGAACAATAAACACTTTACATTACGATATGGGCCGAACTTTAAAGGAAGCTGTCGAGCATATATTTTTCATGAAATATTCGAATACCAAGTGTCCATTAACATCAAATAGTTATCACGAAGTTTGCAAAATTAAATATGTCCATTTGTTTGATTTGTTTTTATCCTGACCCCGACAATAGCGATGATACACGTTTCAACATAATATTGAAAAATAGTATGGTCACCCTTAAGGTTTCCGGTAAATACAGTGTCAGGAGGATTTCAGACATGTCATTGTAATTGATTGGGTGCTGCAGTTCTTTAAAAGGTAATAGATATACACTCTGTGTGTTGAGTCTGATACTGTCATAACCCCTCTAACATTAGACTTTTCCTTTGATACAAAGCCTTATGCTAAGGATTAAATAGATCTACGTCATAGGCAAGTTATGTTTTTTATGAGCGATGGAGAAGTATTCTTGTAAAATGCTATCTTAATGTCTGAAATAGTTTTATAGACAAGTTCTATGCGGTGGGGAAAATGTCACATTGTTTCAATACTCATATTAATCCACATATCTTATATTGTTATTAATAAAATACATCTTAATACTATCAAGGTCTATGGCCATGTTGGTATTTCATGAAACGTGTGAAGGCTCGCGGTGGTATACTATTAGTAAACTTATCATTAAGTTTTCATTGTTTCATGTTCACAAGACAATGTCATCAGTTATTGGATAATGTCATCAGTTATTGGATAATGTCATCAGTTATTGGTTAATGTCATCGGTTATTGGATAATGTCATTAGTAATTAGATAATGTCATCAGTGTTTTGGATAATGTCGTCGGTAATTAGATAATGCCATCGGTTATTGGTTAATTTCATCAGTAATTAGATAATGCCATCGGTTATTGGATAATGTCATCAGTTATTATATAATGTCATCGGTTATTGGTTAATGTCATCGGTTATTGGATAATTTCATCAGTAATAAGATAATGGCATCGGTTATTGGATAATTTCATCAGTAATTATATAATGTCATCGGTTATTGGAAAATGCCATCGGTTATTGGATAATTTCATCAGTAATTAGATAATGTAATCGGTTATTGGATAATGTCATCAGTTATTGGATAATTTCATCAGTAATTAGATAATGGCATCGGTTATTGGAAAATGCCATCGGTTATTGGATAATTTCATCAGTAATTAGATAATGTCATCGGTTATTGGATAATGTCATCAGTTATTAGATAATGTCATCGGTTATTGGATAATGTCATCAGTTATTAGATAATGTCATCGGTTATTGGTTAATGTCATCGGTAATTAGATAATGTCATCAGTAATTAGATAATGTCATCGGTTATTCGATACCTATCTTATACAATATTGCATGTCTACAATATTCTAAATAAGCAAGGGATGTAACTTTTGCATAACAGCAAATCTTTATAATTTGTTCAAGTTAATACAATTTTACCTGTTAAAACGACTAATCTGTATAGTTTTAAAACGGAATTATTTTGTATAAAGGTTAATATCATGTAGGAGGAAAACAGAGAAAAAATGAGTTTACAAAAACAGCAAGATTACCGACACAACAATGAAACCGTAACTCAGATACTACATCGATAAAACGAAGACAACATAACAACAGATATAGACTTTCATTGAGACTTATAAAAAAAAGGACAATAAGACCATGTGGTCCGAAAGAGTAAGCGTCTTCTGATTTATCGACAACACCCTTCATACAGATCTAGGTCACGACGACACCCGCTATACAAATCTAGGTCACGACGACACCCGCTATACAGATCTAGGTCACGATGACACTCGCCATACAGATCTAGGTCACGACGACACTCGCCATACAGATCTAGGTCACGACGACACTCGCCATACATATCTAGGTCACGACGACACCCTCCATACAGATCTAGGTCACGACGACACCCGCCATACAGATCTAGGTCACGGGGACACTCGCCATACAGATCTAGGTCAAATCCTGGTTAAATCACAAAGTCAAATGAGAATGTAGGTGTGTGATGGCAACGAAAGCATGGGGCATATCAACAAGCATCGAACATGTCTGATGTTATATCACACGAAGAATTATGCTATTTACAAAATTACAAAATGATATCGTGATGGCGACAATCAAACTTGCCCGTTGTCTTCTTGTCATCTTTCTTTTATCTTCTCGCCTATAACCTGTAACCCTCTGGATTGTATCTGGACTGTTATCATTGTGATTATAGCTATAAACAGGTTTCTTTCTCCTGCTCTATATCTACATAGACTCTAAGTTAGCTTATACGAAGTAATCGTCATGCTAAACTGCCTATAAATATGTTAGCGATATTGTGGGATATTATAAAATATCCCACAATATCGCTAAGGTTTGACTTTGTTTGCATTTTTTAAGGTCATATCGGAACTCAAATCGTGAAACACAGATAACGGCAGTGTTAGGCCAGTTCATGACTCATAAACGGTCATTAATGCAAAATTCGAACATATGAATTATATTTTAAACTGAAGATCATTACACTAATACTGCGAGACGAATGGGGTACTTGAGTGCGAGACATACTTCTAAAGTACATGTATGTAGCGTCTTGTTCATTTCTTTCCAATTTGTTAGCAGATTTAGGATTAACGGAATATTCAGTTGTTGCGGGACGAAACAGATATGCCATTTTTAATAAGCTGTCCTGAGTAAAACGATGTTTAGCAATGTGTAACAATGTAACATACTTTTAGGCAGTTTAGCATTAGTCTGCTCCTCAAAATGTCAGCGATCTGTTTTGGTAAAATACCCAAAGCACATTTACATATGTGTAACGTTAATCTTATCGTACTCATGAAAAATATAAACCGCCATGGAACTAGTTATCGAAGTTATTTCTTTGTTACGGCGAATGCTTCTGGTATTTTGGGAATCGCGTATTCTGAACTATTAAGATTAGTTGCATCGGTATCTAAATTTTTGTATCCGTTTACTTATAGGAGGAATATCCTACCTTTCGCTGGACTGGGAGACGTGGAGTCTGTACTGGAAGGTCTCGTGCTCGTCGTGTCTATGAAGCTCTTGGTAGATGTATCAGAGGGCGTTGTGGTTAACAAACCTTTCAAGTCTCCGGTGGTCGTATCAGCTGGTAAAGTACCTTCCTTATTTACACCTGGGCCAGAAGTTAGGGAACTCTTGGGATCTTTAGTTGTTGTAAGCAAATCTACTGGAGTTGTGCCATTTTCATGAGTGTAAGTTACGCTCAAGACGATTACAATTACACGTATTACAAGAAAGGCTGGTTTTCGGTATGCCATCTTAGTGCCGTGGTGTCGACTTTAAACTTACGTAGTTAAAAGTTTACCATTTCCAACACAGTAGTAAAACCCGAAATAACGTGTTACTCCTCCGCAATGTCCATGATGTTATCAAACCTTGTTACAAGTGATGGAGTGCCAAGCAAAAGGGCAAATGTTCTGGACAATTGGCAACTGACAATTACGTCGTGTTACAACCTTTAAATCGCCCTGCTGGAATTGATGTCCGGGATTCACAGCAAGCATACAAATCCGAGACAGGACATTTACAGGTCCGTATTTATACAGCATAGCTATGCTAGCTACAATTAGCAACAATTAGCCTTTAAGTCAGCGTTAGTCAACAGCAACTGTCAGCAGGGAGTTTAGATTGGATATGACATCGTTTTCGATCAGAACGATAGTGCCCGTGCTTTACTACTTATGACAATAAGCTGTGGGACACACCTGCGTTCTGTTGTGATCAATAAAACACTCTTTGATCTCAGAATCGTTTTCATTTCACACAAAATTACTAACCTACATCATCTTGTTGAATTAAGGATTCGACCGTGCATCAATAGGTACATTATAACAGATTGTAACCTAAAGTAATGTTGCTACGTCCTTTAGACGCCATATAGTATATACTAATGCACACTGTTCATAAAATCACTGTGACAGCTACGACCATCCACCGTCGATTTGTTTTTTTTCATATTTCCGAAATATTATCTTTACATACATTATTGATGGATTTTTTCCCCAGTAAATGTCATGGTACAATCCCACTTAACAAATAAAAACCGGAAATTCAATAATGACACAAACATTGTAATAACCCGAGGTAAGTTTCCACTTTCTGCCAGAACGCGTACTTAGTACTAATGTTTTCACATACAAGTATTTATTGTTTTTAATAAATTATTCATAATGCCCACTAGAAATTACATCAACAATATGCTATTTGCATTAAACACTGGGTAAGTTCTCCACAATATTCACTTTTCCTGTGGTCGTCGTATGAACAATAACATTGTTTATAACCCATCAAATTTATTCATGAGACCATTTATTTATTTATTCGTGAGACCACGTATTTATCGGTCATATCTATCCAAATCAGTAAATGTATCCACAAAAAAAGAGAAAAAAAATACAAAAGCCTTCCATACATATTATCAAGTACCAAGTCTCCCCCATATACCCTATAGGAGCCTTCCATACATGTTACCGTGTACTGAGTGTCCTCACCCATATACCCTATAGGAGCCTTCCATACATGTTACCGTGTACTGAGTGTCCTCACCCATATACCCTATAGGAGCCTTCCATACATGTTACCGTGTACCAAGTGTCCCACCATATACCCTATAGGAGCCTTCCATACATATTACCGTGAACCAAGTGTCCTCACCCATATACCCTATAGGAGCCTTCCATACATGTTACCATGTACCAAGTGTCCCACCATATACCCTATAGGAGCCTGCAATACATATTACCGTGTACCAAGTGTCCCCCCATATACCCTTTAGGAGCCTTCCATACATGTTACCGTGTACCAAATGTCCCCCTCATATACCCTATAGGAGCCTTCCATACATATTACCGTGTACCAAGTGTCCCACCATATACCCTATAGGAGCCTTCCATACGTATTACCGTGTACCAAGTGTCCTCACCCATATACCCTATAGGAGCCTTCCATACATATTACCGTGAACCAAGTGTCCTCACCCATATACCATATAGGAGCCTTCCATACATGTTACCGTGTACCAAATGTCCCACCATATACCCTATAGGAGCCTGCAATACATATTACCGTGTACCAAGTGTCCCCCCATATACCCTATAGGAGCCTTCCATACGTATTACCGTGTACCAAGTGTCCCCCCATATACCCTATAGGAGCCTTCCATACGTATTACCGTGTACCAAGTGTCCCCCTCATATACCCTATAGGAGCCTTCCATACATATTACCGTGTACCAAGTGTCCCCCTCATATACCCTATAGGAGCCTTCCATACATATTACCGTGTACCAAGTGTCCTCACCCATATACCCTACAGGAGCCTTCCATACATATTACCGTGAACCAAGTGTCCTCACCCATATACCCTATAGGAGCCTTCCATACATGTTACCGTGTACCAAGTGTCCTCACCCATATACCCTATAGGAGCCTTCCATACATATTACCGTGAACCAAGTGTCCTCACCCATATACCCTATAGGAGCCTTCCATACATGTTACCGTGTACCAAGTGTCCCCCCATATACCCTATAGGAGCCCTCCATACATGTTACCGTGTACCAAGTGTCCCACCATATACCCTATAGGAGCCTTCCATACATGTTACCGTGTACCAAGTGTCCCCCCATATACCCTATAGGAGCCTTCCATACATGTTACCGTGTACCAAGTGTCCCACCATATACCCTATAGGAGCCTTCCATACATATTACCGTGTACCAAGTGTCCCACCATATACCCTATAGGAGCCTTCCATACATGTTACCGTGTACCAAGTGTCCCACCATATACCCTATAGGAGCCTTCCATACACAGTTACCGTGTACCAAGTGTCCCACCATATACCCTATAGGAGCCTTCCATACATGTTACCGTGTACCAAGTGTCCCACCATATACCCTATAGGAGCCTTCCATACATATTACCGTGTACCAAGTGTCCCACCATATACCCTATAGGAGCCTTCCATACATGTTACCGTGTACCAAGTGTCCCACCATATACCCTATAGGAGCCTTCCATACATATTACCGTGTACCAAGTGTCCCACCATATACCCTATAGGAGCCTTCCATACATGTTACCGTGTACCAAGTGTCCCACCATATACCCTATAGGAGCCCTCCATACATATTACCGTGAACCAAGTGTCCTCACCCATATACCCTATAGGAGCCTTCCATACATGTTACCGTGTACCAAGTGTCCCACCATATACCCTATAGGAGCCCTCCATACATATTACCGTGAACCAAGTGTCCTCACCCATATACCCTATAGGAGCCTTCCATACATGTTACCGTGTACCAAGTGTCCTCACCCATATACCCTATAGGAGCCTTCCATACATGTTACCGTGTACCAAGTGTCCCACCATATACCCTATAGGAGCCTTCCATACATATTACCGTGAACCAAGTGTCCTCACCCACATACCCTATAGGAGCCTTCCATACATGTTACCGTGTACCAAGTGTCCCCCCATATACCCTATAGGAGCCTTCCATACGTATTACCGTGTACCAAGTGTCCCCCTCATATACCCTATAGGAGCCTTCCATACATATTACCGTGTACCAAGTGTCCCCCTCATATACCCTATAGGAGCCTTCCATACATATTACCGTGTACCAAGTGTCCTCACCTCATATACCCTATAGGAGCCTTCCATACATATTACCGTGTACCAAGTGTCCCCCTCATATACCCTATAGGAGCCTTCCATACATATTACCGTGTACCAAGTGTCCTCACCCATATACCCTACAGGAGCCTTCCATACATATTACCGTGAACCAAGTGTCCTCACCCATATACCCTATAGGAGCCTTCCATACATGTTACCGTGTACCAAGTGTCCTCACCCATATACCCTATAGGAGCCTTCCATACATATTACCGTGAACCAAGTGTCCTCACCCATATACCCTATAGGAGCCTTCCATACATGTTACCGTGAACCAAGTGTCCCCCCATATACCCTATAGGAGCCTTCCATACATATTACCGTGAACCAAGTGTCCTCACCCATATACCCTATAGGAGCCTTCCATACATGTTACCGTGAACCAAGTGTCCCCCCCATATACCCTATAGGAGCCTTCCATACATATTACCGTGAACCAAGTGTCCTCACCCATATATACCCTATAGGAGCCTTCCATACATGTTACCGTGAACCAAGTGTCCCCCCATATACCCTATAGGAGCCTTCCATACATATTACCGTGTACCAAGTGTCCCCCTCATATACCCTATAGGAGCCTTCCATACGTATTACCGTGAACCAAGTGTCCTCACCCATATACCCTATAGGAGCCTTCCATACATATTACCGTGAACCAAGTGTCCTCACCCATATACCCTATAGGAGCCTTCCATACATGTTACCGTGAACCAAGTGTCCCACCATATACCCTATAGGGGCCTTCCATACATATTACCGTGAACCAAGTGTCCCACCATATACCCTATAGGAGCCTTCCATACGTATTACCGTGTACCAAGTGTCCCCCCATATACCCTATAGGAGCCTTCCATACGTATTACCGTGCACCGAGTGTCCCACCATATACCCTATAGGAGCCTTCCATACATGTTACCGTGTACCAAGTGTCCCCCATATACCCTATAGGAGCCTTCCATACATATTACCGTGTACCAAGTGTCCCCCTCATATACCCTATAGGAGCCTTCCATACATATTACCGTGTACCAAGTGTCCCACCATATACCCTATAGGAGCCTTCCATACATATTACCGTGTACCAAGTGTCCTCACCCATATACCCTTTAGGAACCTTCCATACATGTTACCGTGTACCAAGTGTCCCACCATATACCCTATAGGAGCCTTCCATACATGTTACCGTGTACCAAGTGTCCCACCATATACCCTATAGGAGCCTTCCATACATATTACCGTGTACCAAGTGTCCCACCATATACCCTATAGGAGCCTTCCATACATGTTACCGTGTACCAAGTGTCCCACCATATACCCTATAGGAGCCTTCCATACATGTTACCGTGTACCAAGTGTCCTCACCCATATACCCTATAGGAGCCCTCCATACATGTTACCGTGTACCAAGTGTCCCACCATATACCCTATAGGAGCCTTCCATACATGTTACCGTGAACCAAGTGTCCTCACCCATATACCCTACAGGAGCCTTCCATACATGTTACCGTGTACCAAGTGTCCTCACCCATATACCCTATAGGAGCTTTCCATACATGTTACCGTGTACCAAGTGTCCCACCATATACCCTATAGGAGCCCTCCATACATGTTACCGTGTACCAAGTGTCCCCCATATACCCTATAGGAGCCCTCCATACATGTTACCGTGTACCAAGTGTCCCTCCATATACTCTATAGGAGCCTCCCATACGTGTACCAAGTGCTGTAGTTGTTTCTAGGTTTGAGATGGAAATAGAGTTTGCTGATATGTAATAGTGATTTGTAATTGATAGTCTTCAAAATGACCATGTAATATAATCTAACAATTTGGTGACAACTTTCATCCATTCCTATAGTGTGATCTCCCCGTATGTGTGTTAAATCATTACTATTACTATTACAGTGTCAACTCCTTGAATTGACGATGTTATCGTGATCTATAACATTCTTAAAAACAAGCGGCCCTCGATGAGAAAATGGATATAAGATTTTATCACTACACACATATATATATATATATATATAAGTCTTAAATGAAAAATAATTTGTCTTAGTTTTTTCATTTAAGACTTATAAATATATATATACGTAGTGATAAAATCTTATATCCATTTTCTCACACGCATCTAGATATGAAAATATACGGTAATCACTCTGTATGACAAGGTAATCAAACTACAAAGGTGTTTGACTAAACGTGTCAATATATAATATGATTTATACATAAATTACAAATAGCTCTGAGAAAAAAAAAGTGAATTCTTTTCTAAAGTATCGTGTGAGTTGTACTTAATTTATTGGACAATTTTGTGTAAGTGGTTGTGTGTCTTTAATGAAGATATGTATACTACCGGGATAATATGACTTACGTGGTGTAGCTAAGCTTTGTTCCTTAAATATATGATAAAGAGTATCAATTCGAACTTTTACTTTGATGTATGACATTTTTGTAATGTATATCTATGTTATTCCCTGGAAACATAAAAAAAAATTTGATTAACAAAGCGATTCAACTATAGATCACGCGCCAAATGGTGAATAAGGAGACTAAACATAAATAACATTAAAACACCACAAAATAATGCAACACTTGTTTGAATTTAAAGATTATTTATGACCCGTTCAAGCTGAGGAGATTGTTGCTTGAAAGTTTGAATATAACCACGGTTATATATGATAGCGGTGTCCGATATGGTAAAACATTCGATCTACTCTGAAGGTTGTTTCGTCTTTATCATTATCCCATTCACACCAAAATTTTAAAAGTAGTGTGACGAGATGGTAAAAATAAAACAGAGTGCATTTTAACTTCTATCATATTTACTTTACCAACCTGAAGAAAATGTTCCAGAATAACCACGACTAAGTTTGATGACCTATACCAAGTTTGAATAAAAATCGTATAACATGCGCCCAAACTTAGGTGAGCGTTATTTGATTAAAAATCATATAACATGCGCCCAAACTTAGGTGAGCGTTATTTGATTAAAAATCATATAACATGCGCCCAAACTTAGGTGAACGTTATTTGAATAAAAATGCTACAAAGAATAAGCGCAAGCTTGGACAAAAATTGTTTGAATAAAAGGAATATATCTAGTATGCGTTCAAACTAAAGTGAGAGAGGTATTTAAACTAATGTTTGTTAGATTAAGATCTGCCTTTTTTTTAAATGGGTCCAAATTTAAGTGGCGGTTCAGTTTATGGCTATGTGCAGTAAACAACCAACAAGAACGTCTCATGTTTCGCTAGACAATTATTGAAATTAAAATTGTTTTACTACTAAATAAACCATGTCTTTTGATATTGCTGACCTGTTAATATCTTAATATTACTACCAAAGGGGAACAACTCCTCTGGATCTATCACCAATCGCAACATCACGGGGAAATTTCCGGCAACACTCGGAAATTTATATTTTAGATTTCCGAGCGTTGCCAGAAATTTCCCCGAGATGTTGCGATTGGATCTATCACAAGTTCTAAGTTCACAAATACTGGAAACTGTTATTAATCATTGGAATCACTCATGCGTGCTTTTGAATAACATAGCCGTGATCTTCGTACATAACCAAGATCGATCACGTTTTTGGTTGAAGGTCATTTTGACCGGATGAATTATGTACGGCTGCAACGGATATTGATCCAATGAAATAAAATAAAATAAAGAACCTATTTTTCGCTTTATAATACGGGTACATCGATACCCAGTATAGATACGTAGGACATACTGATTGACACCAAGCAAGGTAAATCTATAACCATCACAGGGAACCCATGGAGAAGTATGCCGTCTCTAATAACGCTACCTCATTATAGTATTGATTGGCGACTTCAGCACATAAATACAATGAAGTAGGCATTACTATAGCCATGGGATAACAGACGTTTGAACAAAACCAGAACAAGAAAGAAATCAAATTTCATTACTATGGAGACAACCAAAACGGAATAATGATACGAAACACACTAGATAGTACAAGGGAAGTTTCATATTTATCGGCATTCCGATCTAGTCCGGTTCGAGTTGATGTGTTCGTGCAATCTGAACGTGAATCCGGTATTTAAATCTACTTAGGAAATTAAAGTACCCAGGTCACAAATTTTAAATAACTTGTTCTTTATGAAGTAAGTATCGCTGTATAACCCGTGACCCAATTAACAATACAATTTCTCAGTCCTTACATTTGATATTAAAGGCCACAACTTCAATTAATAATATGATACCATACCCTTTTGTTTGGTATGTGTGTCACAGATGTGTACTTTTTGTATACACTAATACATACGCTGACAGATATATGTGTACATTTGGTACGTTCTCTAATACATTTGGTACGTGTAACACACTTATGCATACGCTCACAGACATATGTGTACATTTGGTAGTGTAACACACCGTAATACATACGTGACTAAAACATGATTTAATGTGTTATCAATAAACATGGGTCGATATCTACTTGATTCTGGTCATTTTAGGGACAAGATGTAGCTCGATGTTACTTAAATGTGCTGTTTCGGGCACATAGATACCGATACATTTAAGGATTGATTGTCAATTTTGTTGCTTGCATGGACTGATGAAGGGAAGTGAACCTCGTGCAAATGAAAAAGGTTACGCCGGCAAAAAAGTGATTCGTCTCTCAGAACAGAAGCACGCGACCCAAAATCTTCAACGGGAAATGAAGTGATCTGAGTTTACTATGTTCATTGAGGCGGAGCGAAGTGAAAATGTAAATATTATACTTGAGTCAGTGATGGGCACCCCGGGTTTTCAGTGCTGAGCGTCCAACAGGGAAAAAATCAGTACAGTGTACTATTTTTAGTGACACAGTTACCTTTCGGGGACACAATCCATAGCTTTTTTTAAAAAGGTAGTGCCGAGGGAGATATTCAGAAGTGACAGGAAAGAAGCGACAAAGATCAATTCGTGCAAGGTGTCCTTACACAAACACGACTATATACAGGTATTTATAGATCACGATTATCACGATTTTTGTGTGTGTGACAGTTGTGTGAGGAATACACACACGTGTGGTGATTGTACGATTCTTTGTGTTGGTACATTCCTTTGTTAGTGTAGTAGTACGTGAGTGCATGATGGTGTAACAATTATTACAAACCATTAGTGCATACATTATAAAACATGGGTACAGGTGCTTGTCTCAAACGTGTGACTTATCGAAACGATATGGTGATGTCACCAACAATTTTATTTAGCTTTTAATCAGAATAAAATGTATACAGACATACAGAGCATCTTTAAAATTCCATGTAATGTAACTAACTCTAATGTTTCAAATTAAAGAGTGTATAGATATGATGTCAAGACACCAAACTGGTCATTTGTAGATCTGTGTTGGCCTGATTGATCTCATTGACCATGCTTGATTTTGTATATATTTTTAGTTGTAAACTAATACCCATGGAAAATACAACTCGTACCTAGAACATGCTATGACAAATGTTTAATACAACATCATTATATGACATCAGGAATGATTTAAGATCAATTTTGTCTGTAGACATTGCTGTTAACGTGGGATCTTAACCACTGTATACAGCAAACTGGCCATATAGTGAAGTTCCTGTGGGGCGACCCACTTTAGGTCTACTCGGCCGTCAACTGCTGGCACGCAAACTGCAAAATGTGGTTCTGAAACAAACCGATACACTCTTTGAGAATTTTGTCTCCTGAAACAATTCTACGTCAAAAAGTATTCTCGGGACACAAACCCAGATTAACTATATACCACTAGAATATGTGTACAAACTGTTGTCTCGTTAAACATGATAACTTCACAATAATTCAAACCCAAAATTGTCAATACTGAGTTGTGTGGAGACTGAAAAATAAATAAAAGGACAATAAGACCAGGTGTTCCGAAAGAGTAAGCGTATTCTGCTTCATCAACAACACTCGCCATACAAATATAGGTCACGACGACACCCGCCATACAAATCTAGGTCACGACAACACCCGCCATACATATCTAGGTCACAACAACACCCGCCATACAAATCTAGGTCACGACGACACCCGTCATACAAATCTAGGTCACGACGACACCTGCCATACAGATCTATGTCACGACGACACCCGCCATACAAATCTAAGTCACGACGACACCCGCCATACAGATCTAGGTCACGCAGACACCCGCCATACAAATCTAGGTCACGACGACACCCGCCATACAAATCTAGGTCACGACGACACCCGCCATACAGATCTAGGTCACGACGACACCCGCCATATAGATCTAGGTTACGACGACACCCGCCATACAGATCTCGGTCACGACGACACCCGCCATACAAATCTAGGTCACGACAGCACCCGCCGTACAAATCTAGGTCAGATACGGGTTAAAACAATTCTCAAATGAAATTATTATCAAACTTCTTTGCAATGTTTTATTATACACAATAATCTTTGAATAATGCAATAACTAATAGGCTCTATATTTCAAGGAACATATTAAGTTTGATGTACCAACGAATATATTACTATATACAAATGTAGTGAAGATATGAAAACTACCGCTTATTTATCAACAGATATATTATTATATTTTTAATATATATTAAAATTACCTCTAATATACATGTACCAACGAAAATATCATTACATACAAATGTAGTTTAAATTTGAAAATTATCACTGATTTACACACAGATATGATATCATACAATATTAAATGAAAATTAACACTAATATACCAACGAAGATATTACAATATACAAATTAAGTTTAAATATGAAAATTACCGCTGATTTACAAACAGACGTATTATTATTATACATGTAATATAAAAATGAAAATTAACTCTGATATACCAACGAAGATATTACAATATACAAATGTAATTTAAATATGAAAATAACCGCTGATTTTCCAACAAATTTAATATTTTATAACATAAATATGAAAATTACTACTGATTTACAAACAGACATATTATTATATAATATAAAATAAAAATCAACACCGAAATAAAAGCAAAGATATTACAATACACAAATGTAGTTTAAATATGAAAATTACTTCTTATTTACTAACAGATATATTATTATATATCTATAAAAATTAAAATCAACTCTGATGTGCCACCAGATATATTACTTTATAATATCAATATTATAATAAACTGTGATGTACCAATAAGTAAAATTTATAAAGGTACATTATCAAATAGACATATGGTAAATTGGTCGAGTTTCGACGATTCCATTATTGTATTAGTAAAATGGGTATTGGGTCTATTTACCAAGCGTGTGTTGGTGACATGGTACAGACGCGAGCGTATACTTGGTATGTTGACTACATCATTCGGAATTTAGGCGGACACAAAATCAAACATCAGAAAACCCATATAACCACGCACAATTAGCAATGTACACGTATGTAACTGGTACCGTGAACAGGTTCAGTGTGGCGTGATTGTGTCGAATCGCCGACCTCAAAATGTAAAGGTTTTAAACTGACATTTTAATACGACATTTTTTTATAGGTTGTTTTCCATGATGAATTGTTAGTAGCAATCTGAAAATGGCCTTTTTATAATTATGTTATGATAGAATTATTTTATCATCATATAATGTTTGTTATGATAGTTATATTATGATGGTCTTTTCATGCTATTCTTATGATGATGTGATGCTTTAATTTTGTTGGAATTTGATTTTGAGCATTAGAATTATGGAGTTATTCGTCGGTCAAAATTTGTTTTCTCCAGATATTATAGATCCATTGGGTCGTTAAAAACACCTTAAGGTTCGGTTAAACTAAAATTTAGTGTTGATAGATAAAGACGTTCACGAATTACGAGGCCTGACTGTGAGTCTCATATTGAAGGAGGTACTCAAGGATATTCTGTTTACGTCCTACTATTCTCTGACTATACAGGGTTAATATCGATGAGGTAGCACTCTAAATTAAAGAAGACAAGCAGCTTTTGCAAAATGGATAAAATTGGTTAGAGTATGGGTTGGGGTGAAAGAGTCTGTCATTGCCAATGCTGCCATTCACGATTGTGGCTTTAAATTGATTGGGCATCCGCCTTATTCACCTAATCTCGCTCAATCAAACTTTCATCTATTTCCAAAACTGAAAACAGCTATTTCAGGCACCCTAACACTAACCTTTACCCTTACATGCAGTGGATGCCTTTCTGAACATCCAAGAAAAGGGGTTTTATAAAAGTGGCAATGAGGTCCTTAAACACCGCTGGCAAAAGTGTATAGATACTGAAGGGGATTATGTTGAAAAATAACACAATATATCCGACAAAATTCAAACCCTTCAATATGAGGCTCACAACTTATCAATCAGCCCTCGTAGCAACTTAACAACTTAAGAGAACATTCAATCAATCTTCGAAATTCTCATGCATTCGTCTTTTTTCCTCATTTGTGATTGATAAACCTATAGGTATGCTAATAAGCTTGACGACAAATGTTTTAGTAATGAAATGCACATTTATACTGTTTGAGAAAATTCGTTGGTGATTAGCATGGCAAAATACAGCTTATCGTTAATCGTTTCTTAGCTTTCCTGCCGTCGGTGTCAATAACCTGATCTCATTGAACTTAACAATAATATTAGATAACACTTGATATCTTCAATTAAATATACATTTTATCAATTAGATACAAATTGTTTAAGCTAACTATACATTGTATGAATTAAATATACATTTTATAAATTAGATATACATTGTATTTATTAGATACAAATTGTTTAAGCTAACTATACATTGTATGAATTAAATATACATTTTATAAATTAGATATACATTGTATAGATTAGATACACATTGTTTTAGTTAAATATACATTATATGAATTAAATATACATTTTATTAATTAGATATAATTAGATATACATTGTTTAAACAAGACATACCACCATTGCTTGGAAGTCCTCTTTCGGTGTTTCTCGTTATGTCGAAAATGAACATTCCATCCGTAGCTCTCTCTTGTACACAGACCCACATAGTTCTGTTATGGGGGTTCCGGGGCTGGAAGTGGATGATCATATTTCCTGTTGGATAGTGCCAGGTCATACTACCCTTCTTACAAATACCGGGTATGGTATGGTTTGTGGGCGAGTCCAAGCTGAAAGAGTGTGTTTCAACGCTGTTATACTACATGATAATACCTGATTGACCTAATTATGTACCTACAAAGAACGGACATAATTTGATAAAGAAGACATTAAATTTTCACTGTATTAGATTTAGTCAGGCATCTTGAAATACAGAAGAAACACGTTAATGCAAATGGCTATTTATTTCTCTGTTAATTATCGCATTTTAATATAAACGTCTTTAATCTATTCATTTTTGGTATTCCTTTGTAAAGATTTTGTTAAAATGATTCTTATATTTTTTTCGAGAAATGTCAATTGAGGTTTTATGTCCAAATCCTATCGGATATATCTATACCAAAACATGTTTAAGCAAAAACGTCTATGAATTACGTCTATAAATAATATATTCATCACATTACAACTACGACAGGAAATTCAAATCTTTATCTTGGGATCACCAACACATAGTGCATATGATACACTGTGCTAATTATTTGATATATAACATAGTAACACAATTAACTGATAATTGTCAAAAGAAGATGTTTTTGATTTTGCACTAGCGCTTTCACTCTATTAGATCTAGTGCAAAATGTAACGGCTTCTTTTGTCAATTACCAGTTTTATATATATTTTACTTGCATCTCATCAACTTCAACATTTCATAATTTTCTGTTGTTGTTAAAGTAAACGTTTCAAATCATATCCATACTCTTCAGTTGTGTTCGCAAAATGTCGGCAATTTTTTTAAAGCTTGTTAAACAGAATGACTGTAATAATATATAAGTGGTCTTTTGTAAAAAAGGTTATCTACTAAAAATAATATAATATTATTTAACCTATCAGAAATTTAGTCTTATATATCGACGGAGAACCCTTAAAGGTCAATTTATTTGATTGCTGAAATCACAGGACCAATATTTCTTATTAACTACACTGTATGAAGACAGAAACTCACAAATATCAATAACGGTTACTTAATGAAATCAATTATCGGAACGGTTTCTCTACAGTATCTGACGCGTTACTTTAGAATTAAAAAAACCCCAGTGAAATGCTACGGTTAGAAATAGTTCTCGGAGAAGATTAGACAGAACTGTCCCCATACCTTACTGCGGACTGTCTGTAACATCTTGAACGTCCACGATATCCTGCTTCCACTGTATATAAAGATGTGATTGTTACAAACACACAAATAACAACTATACTTTGACACCCCATTTCGGTCAGGTATTCCATACATGTGTGTAACCTCTTTAAGCTTGCTTCTGGAAACAACTATCACATCGGTAGAAGTAAACAACAATCCAGTCCTGACGTGGCACTGACTTAAATCTGAGTATGATTTCTTTTTAAACAGCTTTAGGTCATTAAACTGTGTGAATAATCCGTTTTGGTATTAAGCCGAAATTGAATTATGTTCCTCAAGAGATGCGTAACACCTGCTTACAATGAAAATATTCACCTACGGGGAAATAATTTACTTATTTTCCAACTTAATATAAATCTTAATTGCACAGATTTATATAATAATGAAAAGTCATAAAAAATAACATATTTGTAAACAACAAAGTAAGGAAATGCATTAATCCATCCCGCAAAAACGTCAATACCATACTTTTATTGTTTGTGAAAAAGACGAAGCTAAAAATCTGTTAGAAAAATCATCAGATTGTCTACATACCGATAATCAATTTAAAAAAAAATAGGCGATCATGTGAACGGATTATGTAGTAAAACAGCACACAAAGACCGGATGACCATAAACATTGACCACATCATAAGACAACCTTTGTGATGTGATGTCGTATGACTGAAACGGGAACGACTGCTGTATAGATAAAGTGTTAGAAATATTTAAAGAATGTGGAGAGAAAGCATCATGAATATTTTCCATGATTAAATGAAGGCTATATTTCATTCCAAATATATCAAAATTCTCTGGCATCAGAAATTGCATATGAAGACCAGCTGCTACAAGATAATTACACCGTAAATAATGGTTAAAGCTCAAGTTCATGTTCAGCTTGAATACGAACAAGGGATACATATTTTTCTCTGTTACATAATGCAATTATTCGAGTACTCCTCCCCCCCCCCCCCCCCCCAAAAAAAAACCAGTACATAGCTCACATGCCATTTCGATCAATTTAGCTAAACATTCAGATTATGTACCAATTATTTAAGTATTTTGCAACAAACCTAAAGAAATCAATGCAAGATTGCCAGGTTTAAAGTATCAAAGACATTAAAGATGAAATCAAGATGATAGTAGTATGATGTAGTAGGAAAAGACAATTGTATTACTTTATACTGCTTCAATTTACATTAAACGGAATATATAGTGTGAACTTCTTCAGATTCTGTATCCAGACCCTTCATTTGTCTCCTAAACAGAAGATATAGTATAAACTACCCTAGATTCTGTATCTAGGCCCATCATTACTCTCCTAAACAGAATATATAGTATAAACTACACTAGATTCTGTATCTGGGCCCATCATTACTCTCCTAAACAGAATATATAGTATAAACTACACTAGATTATGTATCTAGGCCCATCATTACTCTCCTAAACAGAATATATAGTATAAACTACACTAGATTCTGTATCTGGGACCATCATTACTCTCCTAAACACAAGATATAGAATCAACTACCCTAGATTCTGTATCTGGGACCACCATTACTCTCCTAAACAGAAGATATAGTATCAACTACCCTAGATTCTGTATCTGGGACCACCATTACTCTCCTAAACAGAAGATATAGAATCAACTACCCTAGATTCTGTATCTGGGACCACCATTACTCTCCTAAACAGAAGATATAGTATCAACTACCCTAGATTCTGTATCTGGGCCCATCATTACTCTCCTAAACAGAGGATATAGTATAAACTACACTAGATTATGTATCTGGGCCCATCATTACTCTCCTAAACAGAGGATATAGTATAAACTACCCTAGATTATGTATCTGGGCCCATCATTACTCTCCTAAACAGAATATATAGTATAAACTACCCTAGATTCTGTATCTGGGCCCATCATTACTCTCCTAAACAGAAGATATAGTATCAACTACCCTAGATTCTGTATCTGGGTCAATCATTACTCTCCGAAACAGAAGATATAGTATCAACTACCCTAGATTCTGTATCTGGGCCCATCATTACTCTCCTAAACAGAAGATATAGTATAAACTACCCTAGATTATGTATCTGGGTCCATCATTACTCTCCTAAACAGAATATATAGTATAAACTACCCTAAATTCTCTATCTGGGCCCATAATTAGTCTCCTAATAGAAGATATAGTATAAACTACACTAGATTATGTATCTACCTCCTTTATTAGTCCCCTAACAGAGGATATAGTATCAACCACCTTAGATTCTGTATCTAGATCCTTTATTAGTCTCCTAACAGAGGATATAGTATAAACTACCCTAGATTCTGTATCTGGGCCCATCATTAGTCCCCTAAACAGAATATATAGTATAAACTACCCTAGATTCTGTATCTGGGCCCATCATTACTCTCCTAAACAGAGGATATAGTATAAACTACCCTAGATTCTGTATCTGGGCCCATCATTACTCTCCTAAACAGAAGATAAAGTATAAACTACCCTAGATTCTGTATCTGGGCCCATCATTACTCTCCTAAACAGAGGATATAGTATAAACTACACTAGATTATGTATCTGGGCCCATCATTACTCTCCTAAACAGAAGATATAGTATAAACTACCCTAGATTATGTATCTGGGCCCATCATTACTCTCCTAAACAGAAGATATAGTGTAAACCACCCTAGATTCTATATCTAGGCCTTTCACCATCTTCTGTTATTGTTCGGTACTGGGATGAAACACTCGACGGGTGTGGTTCCACAGCGATTCTGCTTTGCTTTGTTCTATAATTAATGTCTTTTCACGACCCGAATGAGCTCTCTTCCTGGAATACATCTGTTACGCACCTGTACACAATCTGTGTTTTTATACACTGTTGTTAACAACGCTGTTATTTGTTAATGACTTCAAAATATTCGTCTGAAACACACCCGATTACTGTGACAGTAGCTATTTATATCTAGATATAGAGAATCGCCAGTGCTAGGGCACTTAAATGTCACTGACTGACTATTTTTGTTCAATTGCGCATGACTTCTGGAAAAAACAGACCGTAATGACGTTCTCGGCGTGGTGAGGAAGTATCTCCTGTACATGTTACACAGGTGTGTCAGGTCTGGTACACTATCCCATTATATCTTTGGTTTACTGAGGGTAAGGTAAGTATGTAGTTACCGATATGATGATCCAATTCTAATACAATACATTTACATGCTAAATTAAGCAGGCTGCTTCAGAACACATACATTGCCCAGGTGTGTGTTATGAAGCAAATCGTAAACGGATGTGTCAGGGCACAGGGGCTTGGCACGATTTTCCAAATGATAGTCTATATATATATGTATATAGTATCAAGGGTAGTAACTACAAAGAGGGGAAAGACCAACGTATTTAAAAAAAAAATAATTTGTCGTATTCTGCGGGTCAAAAATCTTAGTGACACATACATTACCTTAAGGGAAATGTTTTATCTTTCCAATGAGTGTTCGATGAACAAAATTGGCCAAGTATTATCCAAGTTATGACCTGACGAATTCGGAAATAAATGCTGAAATGGCTAGGTCGGAATCTCCCTGTCCGGTTGAATAGTCGCCTGGCCTCTAATGGGTACCTCAATAACCATTCAGAAATCGAAAAATCGACGCTTGCAGCGGTATACAGTAACCATAACTATGTCTATATAGGATGTCGGTTGGTTATGTTATCCGCCATGTGCCGTATCCAATTCCATATTACATCACCGAGCTTACCGTCTTCAAAAAGAACGGCCATCTTTCCCTTCATTCGGAACGCTTCTTGGCTGTACGACCACTGTGACGACATAAACAAAGTCACGAAAGGTTAGGGAAAGATGGCCGTTCTTTTTGAAGACGGTAAGCTCGGTGATGTAATATGGAATTGGCTACGGCCAAGCCCCTGTGTGTCAGGGGATGTGTATTCAAGGGAACTTTGAGGGAGCAATCATTATTTGTATCTGGTAACATTTACTTTTCTATATACTACTGAATGCAACACGCACTCATAAACTGCAGGTGAAGTTTTTCATTCAGAATTTACTTTTCAAATCAATATTTTGTAAGTTGACATGCACCGTAGCAGAACGTACAGCTTTAAAAGGTAGATAAAACTTGCTTTTTAGTTGGTCACATAAAAACTGACTGCATTATATTCTGAATACACTATAGTCCGAAGGCCCATTAATCCTAAGGCCTAATAGTCCGCGAGCCCGATAGTCCAAAGTTCCAAGTGTTCGTAGGCCCAATAGTCCGAAGGCCCTAAAGTCCGAAGGCCGATAGTCTGAAAGCCCGATAGTCCGAAAATAGGTAATATTGTAGAGTGGATAAAAAGTGATATGCATGTATGAAATAATTCCCGTTGAGTATAACATGTGTATCACGATTATGGCAGAATATATTTATACGAGAAAATGGAATTAGATACCGAAAAGAAAAACATCTTGTGTCAAAAAGGGAGGAGATCAGAAGTATAATCTTCTATGTTGTGTCCTTGCAAACGTTACGTTTGACAAGACGGTGCGATTCTGAATGGCCTGGTCAACGCAATTTTAGCGTTTTCAGATAAAAAAAAAACTGCATTCAAAATTTGATAGTGATTAATTATGCATGTTTGTTAACATTTGCAGTTTTTACATAATTACTAAAATCGATGTCCATTAGTAGGTTGTTTATGCAGGCGCGCAATGTATCGATTCCAGGGTGGACCACGAACGCAAAATATAATCTCTTTTGGCTTTTTCACCTTCCCGTCGTCTAACTTCTTCGGATATCTGCTTTTCCTTTTCTCCGAGTAATGCTGGCTATTTTGGAGATTGCGGATAGTTCCAAAAAGCGCTCTCTTCGTTCAAGAATTCGTTTTCCTATTCGTGAAACAATTGTTAAATGTCGCCCTCGGTTATTCCGCATACCCCCTAAATTTTCTGTATTGTTGACTTATCCGCTTCCAATCTTGCCCTGCCTTCTTGTTGCTTTGCAGTTCCTAATACCATTAAATTATTCTCTCGCCTTTCCTTTTTCCTAATTTTGATATGATCTAGTCCCTGCTTGGGGCATTGGCTCCTTTGACTTTTGGTTTTGCGATTTCCTCCTTGACTATATAATATAGCTGACCTTTAAAACCACATATTTGTTTCGAGTTTGATGATAGCTTTACACCTGTATTCTTTCTCCTTATCGATTAATTTTGTCTTTTTCTACGACCACCCGACAGGGACCGCAAAACCACAATGCATCCGATTTTCTCATCATTTCGATATTTTAATCCGTTTTGCATGTAGGCTGTTGCCGTTATAACATACTTTACATTGTTGTTCTTCTAACTCCAGTGGCGTCTTTGATTATCTGCTCTTCTGATATTTCAGTCATGTTGAAGTCCCGTTTTGATATTGCAAAAAAAAAGGTTTTTGTAATGTATAACGAAACAAAATGGCAATTTTAAGCAAGACGGTATTTGAAAAATTTCAGACTTCTAATGTAAGAAGATTTGTTTTTAGAAGAATTTCAAACATTGGTCCATTTGATGGTAATTTTGAAAAGTTCTGTTTCTTGAATTTTGTGCGAGGCTCACATTTTTCGAATTCACTGTTTTCACTAAAACCATCTTTGCGTCTGGATTTTGAATATTTCAAATCCATTTTTGCTGTAAAGCTTTGTAATGTTCAATGCAATGAAAATAGTGAACAACAAAGTGGGACATTACACAGGTTTTGTATTTTATTTGCACATTTTAATGTTACTGGAGCACTTAAAATGATCTTCCTAAAATCCTGAAAAATAACAAATATTAGTTCAGGACAAAAAAGGAAGCACACTGACCCTACATGTTTGTATCACTCTTAGAAAGAAAAAAAAACTTTTCCCATTTGATCTACAAAATACCTTGAAAAGTTTGTCAGCAGAACTGTTTATATCAAGCGCTTAATTTAGCAACAAATAGTGAAAATGGGGTATTTTATGCTACAAAATTTCGGGGTAGGGCTACCATTACTTGCAATTCTGATGAAGAATAATTGACTCGATCAATTTAACTTCTAAAAAGAATATGCTTGTTTTGTCAATTCCAAGATCATTCATACATATCTGAATATACATATTTTTGGAACTTTGTTTCTAGACAAAAGCTACTATACTCTCAAATGTTCACATACTGATAAAAAAAACATCACTAGATCAATTCTGATTATGTTCTAGCGTTCTCATCACGTCAGATAAACGTATGGAAATGCTAAAAAAGTTGAATGCTCCCATAGCTACAGAGCTCCTAAAACATACAACATGGATCAATATTTACCTATTTTCGGACTTTGGGAGCTTCGGACTAAAGGGCATTCGGAATATAAGGGTGTCGGTTATATACATAATTGATGATTAAAATGTAAAACAAATGAGTATTTAATTAAGAGTTGTGATAGAAAGGCCAACGTGTCAGTAGATTTGAAGACGTCGAGAGTGTCCGAGAGTGTCAACAGAAACGAAAGACTGAAGAAGCAAGTTCCATTGTGGTAGTTTTTAGATAGAGAACGTATTTATAGCAATGCGTGCATTGTTGTGTTTAAAGGAATATAATTATGGTCTACTTGCTTAATCACGCTCAAGTCTACAGGGATGAGAGTTTTTCTGGATGGAAAGCGACGTGATTGTGAACTACTAGAAGTCAGGGTTGAAGTCTTAGTGGTGTACACGGACTAGTATAAACCGTCTCATGTCCGTACCAGAGCTGGTATTAAGATAGTTCTTATCAATACATATGACTTCTCGACATCGCCTTTTTTCTGTCCTGTTGATTTTGCAGGTGTTTTATGGATGAGAGAATAATTTACCTTGGTAATAACTAGAGTTTTGTAGGTATTGTCTTAGAATTGCTAGGATTTTACTTTCATTTTGTAACGCAGGAATAATTGATTTGCCGTTCATATTATAGGGTTGATAAGGTTGTCCTATAGGTGATTTAAGAGAGATAGTATGACTACATAGTTTGTAGATAGGTATTGATATGATAACGTTGATGGAGATTTATAATTTGGTTTCGTTTGGTATTGAACTGTTAACCTTCAATCAACAGCTATGGCCAGATATGGACAGGTTGTTACATAGAAAATGTCTCATGATTGATGTACACGTGGCAATATCCCAAGCGCGGCTGCATTAGGATCATATTGGGTTTTTTCCGTATCAGAACTTCTGCATACGATGATTATCAAGAAAAAGACGGAAGGTACTGCATTTTTTTGTTCGGCCATTTTGATGACGGACCTAAAGGTTATATCTATTTAAGTCAGTAATCATAAACACTAAAAACAGTAATACTGTTCAGAATATGAAAAAAAATATATACATCATAAGTTATATTTTCTTCCCTACATCAATATTATTTATGGAGGATTTATTTGCTTAAGTTATATGTCATGTCAAATGTGGTTAAAAACAACAGAGAATACCGACATAATAACGAAACAGTAACTATAACACAAAAATAACAGAGAATACCGACATAATAAGGAAACCGTAACTATAACACAAAAATAACAGAGAATATCGACATAATAACGAAATAGTAACTATGACACAAAAATAACAGAGATTACCGACATAATAAGGAAACCGTAATTCTTACTCAAAATCGATAAAAAGAATATGAACAAAGATATAGATTTGAATGGAGACCATTGAGAATGTACAGGAAGAATAAGACCTGGTGTTCTGGGAGAGTAGGCATCTTCTTAGTCATCGACTACAGCCGCCATACAAGATGACAGAATGCTAATACCAAACTTGATTTACCTAAAGATGAGGTCATAGTTCACTATCCCAAACTAATGCTCATAAATGTGTTATATAAGGAATAACTTCATGTACAACAAAGACATTTTTCAGTTTTTCAGACAAATGTTGTAACTATGGAATATATATTAGCCAATTTTAACAGAAAAACAATACAAGATGTCTATTCTTACAGTTCACTGCTTGACAGCTCCTCATTAGAATGATTTTTTTATGAATCAAATCATATACGTGTCGCGACCCAGTGAGCGGGGAAACTGGGCATTGACAGCAACAAAAGAAATAACATAATTAAATCGGGAATAAAGACATTATCCCTGACAAAAGTTATCTAAGCTAGGGTGATCGTATGGCATATTGGTAACGCACTTGTCTTTCATCCAGACAAACGGAATTCGATTCCTCGATCAGACATGAAAATGTATGGGGTTCCCTGCCTGACCACGTGAATTTTCTCCGGGTCTATTTTATTCCTATTTGATTTCAGAATATTTTATTGTCGAAATGGTACAGACAAAGGGAATTGGGCAACAGGACAAGCCTATAAAAGCCCTCTCCTGATGATATATATATACAACATAATGTACATACCAAAAATAAATATGAATGCTATAACTAATAACTGCAAAGTAAAACAGTACATTTACAGAATGAGGTGCTTCCATAATTCATTACATATAGACTCATTAATTAATACCATTAAGGATCACTTCAGAGTTCAAAAATATATTGCTACTGGTAAAGGTGTATCAGCCAAGGAAAGGTTTGATTTAGAGTGGAGTAAGTGGCAAAAATTAATAAATTTGTCTTAAGAATTTTTTTTTTTTTCCCTTTTTTTTTTTTTTTCCCCACCATATATATTTTTAATTCTACCAATTTGTTCTTGTAATATGTCTCTGTAGTACAGTTGTAGTTGTTACAGTATATATATAAAAGTCAACCTTGACATGGTCAAACAACTCTCCTAGCCTACCTCCCACCCTATTTCTCCATCTGTTTCTGTTGCATATTTGTTCTTTTTCTCAACAATTTCTTTTTTTTTTTCCTTTTTGACTAAGTCTTCACTATCTTTACTTTTTTTCTGTGTCTGTCTGTCAGTCTGTCTAGTATTGTATGTATGTGTGTGTATAACTGCAAAGAGATTCCAATACATGTATATTACTAAATTCAAGCGGGAAATTGCATTATGATATTGACTGATCATACTTTGTAATCACTTAAAAAAATAGCAACAGACAAAAAACAGTCCATTCACAATCAATAGCCTGTGCTATATTCATAAAAGTGAAGAAAAAACAGTTATGATAAATTTACAATTTCCAGTATTGAGTCAAGAAAATCGTCTGGTATCGACAATGAATCTCTGAACCAAGTCAAGAACGGATTTGTTTAAAATAATATCCACATCAAAAGAACCAAATAAAAATAATTGTGTATTCTGCAACATATAATCACTCAGAGCAGCTACAGAGTTGAAAAGGGATTGCCTTTCAATTTTATAAAGAGGACAGTTTAGAAAGAAGTGAGAACAATCTTCAACTGGATAGCCACAGTTGCAGGCAGGGGTATCTTTTAAATGAGAATTAAATAAATCTGCATTTAGATTACTCACAGAATTTCTTAACAGACATAAAATTATATTAATGTTTCGATCTCCACCGTTTTTAAAAATAGTAGTACATTGTGTATCACGATCTAAGTCAAGATGTTGTAAGAATTCACGCTTTAATGTATTTAAAGAGGACATTGAGGGAAACAGACAAGTTGGATTGTTCCATTCAGACATGATTTTAGGGGAAAAGCTTGTATTATAAAGGTTTGTTCTAGCCTGAGGCACATCAAAAAGTCTATTATGACGTAATGGGTAAGCAATATTATTTGTGTTCATATAAGGTAAAATAGATTCACTAAAATGAGCAGGGCATAATTTATTAAAAATCTTATAAAACAGAATATGTTGATGAAGATGTCGACGCTTAGAAAGTAGAATAAGACCAGATTCTCTGTACAAAATAGCATGACTTGTTCCCCGTCTCAAACCAGTAATGATGCGTATAGCCTCGAGTTGCATCGACTCTAGCAGCTCACACTCTCTTTCAGTACAATTTGGCCAAACTACGTCGGCATATTCTAATATAGGGCGAATGAATGTTGTATAAATTAGAAGCAATGAGTGTCTGTCAATTTTATATTTTACCATTCGGAGAATATTTATTCTTTTATAAGCTTTTTCATGATTGTTAAATACTAAACCAAGATGATTATGAGTACGAACATTATTCCTATGTAGATTACAGCAAGCAGTATATGAGTGCAATTTTTATTAGAACATTAAATAGTTTTTTTTCTGTATATATAAACGTCAAACCAAAACCAACTTGACCGGACGGACGAGCACACACTCCATACCATAAAAACGAGAGGGGTTATCATGGAAAAGATTAGGATGAAATGGCAAAAAGCCCTACATAAAGGGATATTCGAAAGTATATTGAGGATATATCCTGAACACATAAGAAAAACGTCGTGGACTAAATTGACAAAAATTGAGAAGCATTGTGTATCGGAAAAGATTGGAGGATATTAAGATTTGGAAACTCATTTGTGTGAATAACAGAAAAAGCGACAACCCAAGCTCGTAGGTATTGGAGCGGAAACACTCCGTGTCATTAATCTATAAATCGGCAATCACAGATCGCATTCAACATGTTCCATCGCAAATGGGGAATCCCTCTTCATAAATAAAATTATTTATGGCAACCGGATATAATGGCCATCCTTGCTTAGCTACTCCAACTTCCTTTACCTGATTTACTATATATATATGATGTTTTATTATGTTCTAATCATTGAAAGAAAATAGAAGGGACATTTGATTTAATCAGCAAGGTTGTGTTCTAAATCTGTCTACAACAAAAATTGGGGTGTTATTGAAGACCGGGCTTGCAGCTGTCATAATACCCTTTATAGGCTAGTTCATCCTGTACTTGCCTAAAGATTTAAAGTGATACCGGATGTTTGCGATGTCGAGATACCTACCTAATGTTACATCAGACACATGATTTTTGTGATACCTACCCAATTTACTTCAAATGTGTTTTGTTCTTTCAGATTGACGGTCTGAAGGCAGTAATGGGAAACGGCACCAAACTAATAAGACAGTTATCAGTGATTCGGAACAGTGACGATGAAGAATTATGTAATACACAGTGAGGTGGACCGATACATAACAGGCAAAGTGATTTCTGATTAATGTGAAATGATACGATAAAAGCACACCCTCAAAATGTGCGTTAGGTGCATCAAGAGTTGGGTCAATGTTAGTGCAGGGATATTTTGGAAAAGACTGTTAACAGTTCTACTATGTGAAGCAGCATTAGTTCTTGTGTTCATCCAATATACAACTAGTCAACGGAAGACGCCAGCGTTACAAAGCACTAGCAGAATGCCTCTACGAGAGTTATGGCACCATGGAAATAAGGCATCAAATAATAACTCAGAGGCCTTGGATATCAACTCCGTCAGAGAGGCAACACATATCAGCTCCGTCAGAGAGGCAACACATATCAGCTCCGTCAACTTTACCTCGTATAACAACACCATCAAACTGGCATCGAACAATAGCTCAACTAGTCTGCAATTAAACTACACCATGTCGGATCTCCCTCCATGTCCCCTGATTCCACCTGGTCTGAGTAAGTCATGCTACCAAACCGTCATACCTATCTATCAACAAAGTTTCATATCCTGTCATAACGAGAGACAACAATCAGTACGTTCGTTATAAACATTTGCCACTCGTAGTCACAATACATAGACTTTTGTTCCAGCATTTCAATACTAAATCATTGGTTGGTAGTATTTTAACTTACTCGCAGATAATGTTGTCATTTCTCACATACTTCACAGGGTGTTCCCGTGATTACTAGGGTTGGAATTAATAGAATATTTCATCCACTTGGGAGGAGACCGCGGAATCCCCTTCCGAGAGTGGAAGATTTGCTGTTTGCCATCTTAAGTATCTTACACCGATAGTTGAGATTCCCCGTCTTATTTCCATGGGGATGAATGATTATTTACAACAAAGATAGATAAACTCAAAACAGTTTTTTATTCAAATCTTCACTCATATGCTTTTTGTTTCTGATGTCAACACGTCAGCTTAACGACTTTTCTTTACAATGTAGGAAGATCTTAATACATGGATATAACCTTTACATTGAGTCAGAATAACAAAAGAGACGACCAGTTTGTATTTAAGTTAGTTGGGTATATTCTTCGCCATATTGGCCGGTTGACACAGTTGTAACACACTGGCCTTTCACCAAAACGTGGCTTATTTATTTAAAATAAATAACGTTTACATTTCTAAATTCAAAAATACCCAAATATATATCACAACCTGTCAGTATACATTTTTGCGTTCAGGTGTAACGATTTTGGTGTATATCATTACAAGTTGTCATAACTTCAAAACAAAATCCATTTAAAACGTAACGCGATTGAAATACAAACATGGACTTCCATGGAAAACCCATTGTCATATTCTTTGTTTTATATTTAGTGTTTGCATATTAATTACATCCCGGTAAAATGTTGAACGTAGTTAACCGTTTGTATTATAGAAGCTTTATTTAGATTTTCAAAAACTGCCTAGAATTGTTGTCATGTTCAATAACACTGTTGTAAACAGTGACCCTATAGATGTTTTGCTTGAACACTACACTGCATCTTTTAGTGTATTTGCAAGCCTAAACAACGAGTAAATGTCATGTGAATTTTTTTTACTAAGACTACATGTATATACAAACATTGATGAAATTGCATAGTTTGAAATATATATTCTGGAATGGCAGATCGATACTCATCGACGGAGCTAGAAGAAACAATTTAGATTAGGATAATATTACTTTTGATTGATGTACGTCAAAACGAGTATTTGTCATTGTTGTCTGTATAGTTATGTAAGAGGAATGGTTTTGTTCAGAGCAAGTACCTGTCGAAGAATGTATCAGAATATATATCAAGATAACTATTAGCTGAACAGTTTTGTAGAAAATTACTATCATGTTCTACAAGTATGTTCTACGGGTCTGGTTAATGTTTTGTATGTCTATGTATCCGAAATGCAAATGATTCAAAAAGTGGCAATATAATAATGTATTAATGTGACTTTCTCGTTTAGCATAAGACTTCCTCTTAATCTATCTTATTTTTAGATGGGAAACTATCGGTGGATACGACGGATTATAACGAGACAGACCTAGCTTTGAGATTACCTGAGGTGAAGTTTGGTGGAATATACCAACCTGCTTCATGTGCTGCACGAAGCAAAGTGGCGATAATAATTCCATACCGAAACCGGGCCACACATTTAAAGATACTTCTTAACAACCTCCATCCTTTGCTTCAGAAGCAGCAGCTTGATTATGGCATTTTTGTCATCGAATTGGTAAAGATATGGTGTTCTCATATAAGGTGTTGTTTGAATTATATATATTACTTGCGAATGGACCAACATTACAACTTTATCGCCATAAACCATAGCTCACTGATATTATAGTCTCACTTCTCGTACGAAGACCTCATGTTAGAATAATTGAATATGAACTCTTACCTTCGGTATCTTTACACTTTATCTTTATCGTCCATGTGGTGGAATAGTTTTATTTATTTATTCATTTAAATCGGCCTCCAAGTTTTCCCTATCAAAACTTCATTGAACTGATTATTGATGTCGTTTTCTGTAAAGTTGGAATAATTGTTAAATTCATATATAAATTCTTGTGATACCTATATACAACATCCATAGTCTTTGTATACATAATTTGTTCAAGACTAGCAAACTCCATCATGGTATCACGTTCCTTGTAGATAACAATGGACGTTTGTGCATACATGATTTGTCATAGATTCGCAAAACGCTAACCTTCCTGGAACTTTTGGTGTTAACTTTCTTGTACCTTTTAGGGTATCCATGCAAGATGATATTTTTCAAGAATTGCGATTTCGTTTATATGCTGTTTTTCTCTTATTGTTCTTTCTATTTGGAGTTTACATTGTTGATATCATAGTATTGTTAATGACAACGATCAGGTATAGTTCTTGTTCATTGTTCATTTCAAAGGAGTCGTCTGTTAAATTCAACAAAGCAGTGGTTATGAACATAGGATTTCTTGAGGTGGCAAAGAAGCATGGCTACCATTGCTTTATCTTCCATGACGTGGACCTTATCCCGGAAAATGATAATAACATGTACTCATGTCCAGATAATCCCAGACACATGTCTGTAGCCATCGACAAATTCGACTACGAGTGAGTAACACTATCCTTTCTTTATACATGTACTTGGCTTTTCATGGAAAATATTAATTTCACCACAATTATAAACACACTAATTAGACTGAATGGAAAGGGGTCGGAGTCTAAATAATATTGCTGTTCCGGGCCATATGGTGGTGACTTACAATCATTTTTCCTGCATGTATATTGCAAAAATAACTTCATATTGATAATAAAAAGATATAGTGCGGCTCTCAAAAAACAAGGACTCTATGTGAACATGAGGAGAAGGAAACAAAATGCTAGATAGGAAAAAGGGCAAATTTATAGATATATAAGAGGTCCAACTTGGGCTGCATTGGTGGAGTTAATGTCGTCAAAGTCGACGATAAAGAATATACTCACCTCTTACGATACCATGCAGTGATATAAAGGAAGGTTCTACATTATCCGCAGTAAACATCGGCAGAAACGATCCTGCACAGGGAAAGTCAATAATAAGTCGCCTTCTAAAACATAAAGCGAAGTTTCCTTTCCCTTGATCGCTTTTATGTTACGTACATCAATCATATTAATTAAAGAGGTTGCCATTTAACGAATATCGCATAATTGATAAATGGAAAATACTTACCCTGATTTTAATGGCAGTATTTATGTAAAAATGTGTCGATGAGATTATATTATGTTTGTGACCTCTATGAAATTATACGTTTTGAACGTTACTATGAACCCAAAACTCTGTTACTTTACAATTTATTTTACCTTGTGTATTATTTTACCCTGTGCATTACTATTTACGATAGATTACCATATGTGAAACTGTTCGGAGGGGTAACGGCAATGCGGAAGGAACATTTTGAAGCAGTGAATGGCTACTCTAACAAGTATTTTGGATGGGGCGGTGAAGACGATGATATGTATGAAAGGTAAGCCTTCATTGATTATATACTGAGGTATGTGTATAAAACAATTTTTTTTAATGAACTAACAAAATCTGAGTACCCACCTTAGGTCGTACTAAAACTCTATTCGAAAGCATTCGAGATGATACATGGCATTTGATTGGTCAACAATAATTTCATATTACCTCTACAGGTTTCACATTAGTATATGGAGCCCTGATAGAGATTGAAATGATGTCATTAACCATGATTAACCTGGATTTGTCAAAAAAATAATAATGATGCCAGAAACAATAGCCTGACACGAAAAGTGTTCCACCGTCATAAATAATTTGCAAGTAGAACATTTCTGGAACAAAAAGCAGAGACATAACAAAACATTTTTTGATTGAATGAAGTTAATTAGTTTCATAAGTACGGTAGTACATCGAACGAGGTTGGAATCTTGCGACAATATAATAATGGTGCCCAGTACTAATAAGTCCCTGTATACTTTACATGTTTACTGTTTATTCTAAAGGATTCGGGCGGTGGGTCTAGCAGTGACTAGGTTTACTTCTGACGTGAGCGCCTACCAGATGTTGCCTCATCATCAGGATGAGAAGAACGAAGACAGGTAAGGAAAGGAGACGTGCAGGAATAGTGGTTGTACTCATTTTCATTGATGCCCAATATATCACTAAAATTCTTAATTAGTTATATCAGTGTCTCCAAGGCAAACACGGAATCTACGACAGTTTTTAGTAGTGATATGATATGATATTTCAATTTAGCAATTTTCAATGCAACGTTTTGAATAAACATTTATAAAAGTGATCATCGGATATTGTAACCAGTTACTTCAAACGTACATAAATTAAGCGGTAATCATATTTTAGTAACTTTGGAGCTGGAAGCATTCCGCTAAATTATGATTGCGCTTATTGCAGTTTCTGCATAATGTTTCTATGGCAAGTATTGTTGTTGTACCTATTCATCACTGTATTAACCTTTTTAAAAATTCGGATTTGCTCTAACATTTGAGTGCGCCAAATTTATTCCGGTTACCGTGACAGTCGATGGAAATGACATTATTGAACAATAGACTATCAACTTACAATCTAACGCGAACAGCACCAGAGCACATATTATTTACAACAGAATGAAATTGACACTGAATAACAACAGCACTATTCCTGCTGTTCCATAGCCTAAATTGCCTTGGATCCTCATTTGTCGTCTTATTTTGTTAGAAATGCACTATTATGTTGTAGGCATCGACTCCTAGAGATGGGCAGTAACCGATGGAAAGGGGATGGACTTAATACTATTAAGTATAAGGTGCTGCAGACTGTCCAGAAACGTCTGTATACGAGTATTCTAGCGACTATTGACCCGAACGACAAACCCTTTCGGATGTGGACAATCAAACCACGTGTTAACCAACCAGTCCGCTTCTTTGATGACGATGTTGACAAACAGTTGAAAGAAAAGGCAATGGTAATACTAAACACCGGTCATCTTGACCAACGCCTGTATTACATGCTAAAGGTAGAATTCCTTGTGTTAAATACTCCCATGGTTACCACAGACATTGTTTCTGATATTTTAAGAAAGATTTTACCTCATTTCAGCTTTTCTGCAGACATGATACAAAGAGTAAACGATTTCCAGAATAAGCAGAAATTTGCAAATATAGACATGAAACATGTTTCTACTTTTAATAAACATAAAACGGATTTCCTTTCAAATATGAAATTAAGCTTTATTGTAAATAATTTCAATGAAAACATGAAAAGAATGCAACAAGCAGTTCTAGAAGGACAGAGTCTGAAAAAAATGCTGAAACATCCGTCTAAAAAATTCCCTGCGGCATCCAACCGCGGTATAGTGTGACGACATGACATGGGTTGGTCTCAATTACCTAAAGTTTTAGGCTACCACACATTGAATTTCTGCTCTAAAAGTTTTCCATAAAAGAAATACAGAGGGTGACAAATCATTTATTAATTACGAAAAATTGATACTACAAGATCATGAAATGAACTTACTCATATATACCAAATACATATATAAAAATATCACTTTGATAAAACATAAAATAATAAGCCAATGTGGGGTTAACCAAATAAAAACCGCCACATTGAAATGTCTTCCCCACAGAACATTGAGTGTTTGTTGTACATTTTTGTTTGTTATGAATTGTTGAGCTACCTGTTTCTTGTTTGTAGTCTGGTAGTTTTAATGGACGGGTACCTTCACAGTTCTGGGTAGGCCCTCTTTTTCTTCAAAGATATCTCTTATTGGCGTTAGATAATTCAAAGAAACTTTGATGCCTGTAGTAAACTGCAGAGGATTTATTTTTGATTTCAAGTTGAGATATAAACATATTTTGCCTTCTGTAGGGAAGACATTTCAATATCTTTTTGGGGGCTAACCCCACATGGCTTATTATTTTATGTTTGACCAAACTTACTTTATGCATAGGAAACACTATACAAGAATAATTTCATATTTTACATTTTTATTCCTTGAGGTTTCGTGAGGGTTATGCCCCTTGATATAATTAATTTATTGCCCATTTATTTCATGGTAGTTATGTCCCTTGGCGTTAGACCAATGGGCCCCTGATTTATCAGGTCCCAAGACCCTGCGGCCATCCTCATCATTATGCAGCCATCTCTAAAATTTGCAGCATCAGCTTTTGAGTGTCCAACATTTAGCCAAGAAAAAATACTTAAATTTAGAACTCCCACCTTCTGCCTCCCTTTGACTTATTATTTAATATCTTATCAAAGTGATATTTTAGGTGTATTTGGTATATGAGTTGTGTTATTGTGTTATGTCATAATCATTTGGCGGTTTTTATTTGGTTAACCCCACATTCGCTTTTTATTTAATGTTTGATCAAAGTGATATTTTACATATGTATTTGGTATATACGAGTAATTCAGCTCATAATCCTGTATTATTACTTTTTCGTAATTAATAAATGTTTTTTTTTAACCCTCTGTGAGGGTGGCCTTATTCATTCAATACAGTTGTTGAGTTGTTTCCTGTAAGTGTGTAGATGCATAAAAGGAATTATGTGACTATTTATGTGAATCACAATCGACTGGAGAGCAGAGATATTGTGAATATTTGGTCAATAATTAAAACAAATCCATACATTTCCCAATTTAATGAGAATCGTTAATAATCGTTAATGTTTAGGTAAATCGAAAGTGTGTAGGATTTTGTGTTTGTGTTCATTCCATTGACTTATCCTATACATATGGAGATCGAGTTGATGTTAATATATGTCTTCAGTCCTAATGTTATCCTATACATATGTCAGTAGAGTGAGTTTATATCATAGTAACATCTGTCTACATTACACTAATGCTATCCTATACACGTGTCTACATTACACTAATGCTATCCTATACAATATGTCAGTAGAGAGAGTTTATGCCATAGTTACATCTGTCTACATTACACGAATGCTATCCTATACATATGTCTACATTACACTAATGATATCATATACATATGTCGGTAGAGCAAGTTTATATCATAGTTACATCTGTCTACATTACACTAATGCTATCATATACATACAGTTGGGAGCAAACTAAACTTGGTAGTCTAGTGCACTTCAGTGCACTACAAAAGTTAACTCCAGTTAACATCGTAGTGCACCTGAGTTTACATCGTAGTGCACTTGAGTTCACATCGTAGTGCACCGGAGTTAACATCGTAGTGCACTAGAGTTAACACTGTAGTGCACTGGAGTGAACATCGTAGTGCACTTGAGTTCACATCGTAGTGCACTAGAGTCAATACATACAAAGTATTTGATATACAATGCATAATCTCTTGAACATATAAATGTTTCATTAAAACAAAATTTCTCAAATATATATACAGGGACTAGTCCATGTATATTGTGTGTGTTCATGATGGTGTGTACATTTTACTTTTATTTCAGATATGTTTATTACATGTATATAAGTACAATACATGCCACGTATTGGTAAATAGAATATACACAAAAACTGACAAAATACAGGTATCATATTACATTAATTCCATCCATTACATCCACCTATTACATCCACCCATTACATCCATGCATTTACACTAAATTAAGATTAGTTATAATTAAGGAAGCATGGAAAATGCCAGTTTTGAAATTAAAATTAAATCGATCAACATCAAGCAATATTGATTCTGCCTTCATTGAAACATATGTTGTATATGCAACATAAATGTTATAGTTTGTATACCGTCAGGTATATAGTCTTTCCAGACAAGGTAAATGGGATTATGATTGCTATTTTGTTGAAAGGTGTGAAAACACAGCCAAGGAATCTGGCACAAGGCGTCCAGCTGTTCTGGGCATGGCCAAAGGGCATTAAGCTTAATTAAGGGTTTAGCTGTACAGGTACTGTACTAGTCATGCATGGCTACCCCTCCCCTAAACTCTCATGTAATTATATATAATCAGTCCCCAATCTAAGTTTTATCGTATGTACCTAATAAGTGTATAAATTAGTTTCCTATGGCAAGCCAAAGTGGAAAAAAGTCACTATTTATGGATATCCATAAATGAATTATGGATATCCATAATTCATTTATGGATATCAATAAATAATTCTTAATATCCATAATTAATTCTTAATATCCATAATTAATTCTAATATCCATAATTCGATTTATGGATATCCATATATACTTATTTATGGATATCCATAAATCAACTTTAATTATGGATATCCATAATTCATTTATGAATATCCATAATTCATTTATGGATATCCATAATTCATTTATGGATATTAAGATACGAATTATGGATATTTACAGGCGATTTATGAATATCCATAATTCATCGCGTTTTTTAAATATTCGTAAATCATTTTTAAATATCCATAAATCAGCGACCCCTATGTCTGGTTGCACTATTAGAGGAGTTCCGAAAAAAAAGACATGCGCATATTAAATATTCATAAATCAGTGAGGCGAGTGTCGTTTACGATCTAAGAACCTCGTTAAGCACCTTGCTCTGATTGGCTGAAAAACACACTGCCAATCTATCGCGCTCGTTTATTGGTCAATAACAATAGAAAACGAAAGTAGCTTTCAATATAGTTCGGATACACGTACATGTAGATTTACATTTCCACCTCATCCACAACTTCACTGATAGATTTTATATTTAACGTTAATCGCACAAATTACTAATCTTCCATCTAAAGAAAACACGGCAAACTTTACGAGCCTGAAACAAAATGTTTTTGATTATTATTGAGAAATATAAATACTGATTTGCAAGCTTTCGAGATAATATTATAAAGGTTTTTAAAATCCAAACAAAAACTGTGAGTTCACCTGTCGTTTTGATAAGTGTCACCAAGCTGTGTGTATTAGAGTATGAGTCAAATCCAAGTGTCAAAAATTATAGTTACAGTCATGCTAGACCAAATGTCTGCATCGACTACATCTTAAAGATAACAGGTAAAACAATATGTTTATAATTTGATTACTTTTTTCATTACTTATTTCATTATTATATTTAAAAGATTATAAACAAATGATTTTTTTTTCAAATGTCTATAGGGAGGTTAATTACTTATCATTATTATTTTGCTGAAATGATTGATTGCAAAACGTTGCATTTGACTGACCACTTTTACCTGGTGGTCACTCAGGTATGACCATACAAGACCAAGGTGTGAAAATTGATCTGTTGGTTAGACCTTACCTGTAATTATCCCATATTGTTCTACTCTCACACCTGTAGTCTCAACTGACCAAGAAAATAATTTACCTGTATCGTAGTGCAGAATGTCTTACCTGGTAAACGCTGGGTGTCGTATATTGATCAATAAGAATAAAAATTTATTAATACTTACATTTAAAGTTGGATTATTCACTTTGACTTTCTTTTTTGGTGGAGGAGATCGATGGGCACAACAAGGTACAACCGAGAAGCCACAGGGAGATTAACTTGTTCCTCAGTTTGAACTGTTTTCATAATTATGTAACGCGACTCAACTTAATACAGTTCTGTGAACAGTATACAATTGTAAACAGTACTTGGTCAATTGTTTAATATTTTGTATCTGCAGTAAACAAAATTGCTTTTGTTTTCACTGAATTTTCAGTTTCACTATTTAAATGTCAATCAAAATGCAGTATTGCTAATTAGTATATATGGATGAAATCTAAAATGATTTCTCATTTGATAACAAACATGGTTTCAATGGAGATTACTTATATATATATTTAATTAGGTACTCCTTAATTAATTAATAATTTTTATTTCATGAATATAAGTATAATTATAACATTGTATATGAAGCTTTCAGGAAAATATATAAATTTGTTTGCTTATTCAATATAAAACAAATAATTAACATAAGTTGAGGGGAAGCTACATACTTTTACACACAATGAATTATATAGTGCCACTAAATCCTAATAAAATCTTAACTGCAAGAGACTGATACCAGTCCAGTGCCATTGGGGCCCCTAGACCACTGCCATTCATACCTGTAACATATTAATTACCCTGTGTGGTGTGAGTCACACCTGATCAGGCCGGTTTCCCCAATTAACTCCAAGGGGGTCCATTTATAGCAGGCATTATACCGATACCTTATCTAACTATAGGTATCCTCTCATAATATGTAAGTTAATAATTGACAAGATTAATGTACCTGTAGTCAGGTTTCATTAATACATCATTTATAAATATGAAATATATATAAAATCAATCCACTAGAATGCCTGAAGATGGAATTTAATATTTCATATTGTTTTAGCATATATAGTATTAAAATACACATTTCCTGCATCTGGCATGGATTGAATTCCTCTGGCCTTTATACGTTAAGACTGACATTTTGACATAATATATTATATTTAAGTCTAAATAAGAAATCTCTCTGTCAGCAAGTCTAAATTAGTACTGAGTCAAAGGGTTTAATTGTGCTACATACATGAACATGGGTAGCTATACCTTCAAAACTTGACTTGCACACATAATATACAACACATCAAATCATATAGCTCATAACAACATTAACCGAAGAACTGAAGTGCACATCATAGTGCACTTGAGTTAACATTGTAGTGCACTGGAGTTAACATTGTAGTGAACTCAAGTGCACTACGATGTTTAGTCTAGTGCACTGCGTTGTTCACTACGTGTGCACTATGAAGTGCACTTGGTACCAAGTTTAGTTTGCTCCCAACTGTATGTCGGTAGAGCAAGTTTATATCATAGTTACATCTGTCTACATTGCACGAATGCTATCCTATACATGTGTCTACATTACACTAATGCTATCATATACATATGTCGATAGAGCAAGTTTATATCATAGTAACATCTGTCTACATTACACTAATTCTCTCCTATACACGTGTCTACATTACACTAATGCTATCCTATACACGTGTCTACATTACACTAATGCTATCCTATACATGTGTCTACATTACACTAATGCTATCCTATACATGTGTCTACATTACACTAATGCTATCATATACATATGTCGGTAGAGTGAGTTTATATCATAGTTACATCTGTCTACATTACACTAATTCTCTTCTATACATGTGTCTACATTACACTAATGCTATCATATACATATGTCAGTAGAGTGAGTTTATATCATAGTTACATCTGTCTACATTACACTAATTCTCTCCTATACATGTGTCTACATTACACTAATGCTATCATATACATATGTCAGTAGAGTGAGTTTATATCATAGTTACATCTGTCTACATTAGACTTATTCTCTCCTATACATGTGTCTACATTACACTAATGCTATCCTATACATATGTCAGTAGAGTGAGTTTATATCATAGTTACATCTGTCTACATTACACTAATTCTCACCTATACACGTGTCTACATTACACGAATGCTATCCTATACATGTGTCTACATTACACTAATGCTATCATATACATATGTCGGTAGAGTGAGTTTATATCATAGTTACATCTGTCTACATTACACTAATTCTCTCCTATACATGTGTCTACATTACACTAATGCTATCATATACATATGTCAGTAGAGTGAGTTTATATCATAGTTACATCTGTCTACATTACACTAATTCTCTCCTATACATGTGTCTACATTACACTAATGCTATCATATACATATGTCAGTAGAGTGAGTTTATATCATAGTTACATCTGTCTACATTACACTAATTCTCTCCTATACACGTGTCTACATTACACGAATGCTATCCTATACATGTGTCTACATTACACTAATGCTATCATATACATATGTCGGTAGAGTGAGTTTATATCATAGTTACATCTGTCTACATTAGACTTATTCTCTCCTATACATGTGTCTACATTACACTAATGCTATCATATACATATGTCAGTAGAGCAAGTTTATATCATAGTTACATCTGCCTACATTACACTAATTCTCTCCTATACACGTGTCAAAGGATTGAGCTGATGTTTTACATGGTTTATCTGTGATAAGTAAGAATTTAATTCAGAGACTTTAGAGCTAAGAGCTTTATCAAATACATCATATATGATGCATTGCGTGAGGATGGGAGTGATTTCTAAGAATTGTTTGATTTGAGGAATATAAAAGAGCTCATTTGCCTTCTGAGGGAGTTGATGAATTGTATGAAGAGTCGGTATAATGATGAGTATTTGTCTACGTTTTGAGTGAGAGTGTCTTGCGATAAAGGTTTGCTATGTATGTAGTGATACACTTGAAGATGGTATACGCCGGTCGATTCTAATTTTTACAACATATGTATGACAAGTTTTACAAATTTTAGAATGTCCAGGTGAATAATAAATAATCCGTGACCGTGATAATACTGTGTTACAATAATACACCCGGTGGTTTACTGTTGTATACCCTTTCATATTAAATATGATCAATGATTACAAACGATCAACGTGTTTTGTTTTCTATTGACGTAATAGGGAAGGTACACCACGGTACCACACACATATTAAACATATTCATCATGTTCAGTGGCCAATCGGAAATTATGATAATTTTAATCAATAATTGCGCTCCATTGTTACCACTATAGTCATCATTTCGTATTTATTTTGGTAGCATGGTGGGTTTGATACAAAATAGTGCGTGTTGTAGATACATATCAACCCTTTAAAAGAATAAGTTATTAATATTTATAGCTCAGATATTCCACATTCCTATATCATCTACTTATTTTATACAATATTTGCCAAGGGAAGTAACTGCTATCACCACACGACTGTCTGTTGAATTGACAAGTGTGTATACCAAAACTTATTCTTGTTCATACTTATCAAATTGAAGAAATGGTTTCACAGAAACTTATGAAAAAAAAATCTATATCAATAATTAAAACATGGGTGTGATGTAATCTATTGTTATAACATGGTGTATAGTTGAGACATGTCTACTATTATCACCTATAGCTGTGGAATAGTTTGAATTTACTGTGGAATAGATACAAACTATTCAACAGTAATCAAAGAACTATTCCACAGTTGAAGGTGATAAAAGTATATCTGTCTCAATTATTTTTCATGCTAAAACAATAGATTATTTTGATTTTCTAAAAAAAAAAAAAAAATGAAATGGAAAAATAACACTTGATAATAAAAAATATATCCATAATCCATAAGTAATAAATCCAAAATTCGTAGAGCACAACATGTTCTCCCAAAAAGAAATCACAGAAGCTTGACATTTTAAATTTCCATTTTAGCATCGGCACATTTCACCAAAGCATTACTGAATTCAAGTAATTATTCCATACACTGTTAGATATTGGAGGTAACTTTATAAAGATTTGTCAAGAAAACTGTAATAATATTTTTTGGAAGGATGTTTTAGGTGCTTGGTATAGACTAGATAACTCTGATAATATGAAACTAGTAAAGGGGAAGTCACTCTTGCAAACACCTATTTGGTATAATAATAGCGTAACCATTGGTGGCAAACCAGTATTCTATCCCAGGTGGTATGAAAAAGGCATTTATGTTTTAGGCGACTTCATTAAGGACCATAATACTAATACATTTTTTACATATGATGAATTTATACATAAATATAATATTCAAACAGACTTTTTGAAATATAATGGAATAGTAGCATCCATTAGAAAATGTCTACAAAATAATGTACAGGTAATTGTAGAAAACAAAGTAACTCGTCCTATTCTACCGGCCAACATTGCTATATTTTTTAAAAGGACTAAAGGTTCTAAAGTATTTTATGATTTGTTAAACAATAAAAAAAACTCTAGTCGCCAAAGGCAAAGAAAAATGGGGAGAAATCTTTAATTTTAATCAGGAGGACTGGTTGAGTGTGTACACACTGCCTTATCAAATTACTAAAAACTCAAAACTTCAGTGGTTACAGTTTAGAGTTTTCCACCATATTCTAACCACCAATTCCTTTCTTTTTAAAGTAAAACTTGTAGATAGTCCTCTTTGTAATCTTTGTAATTCTGAAAGAGAAACCATTGAACATTTATTTTGGGAATGTGATCAAGTTCAAAATCTTTTACAAAGTTTAGAATTGTTATTGGAAGCTCTTTTTATTCCTTTTACTTTAAACAAACAAACAATACTTTTTGGCAAGATTAATACTTGTAACCCAGCATTATACAAAATTGACAATCAAATAATTCTACTAATGAAACAATATATTTACAGAACTAGATGTCTGCATAAGTCTCTTAACATCAATGCATTGATTTATTCTATACTTGATCACTATAAAGTCCAGAAATACATCACTTACATTAAAGGGGAGGGAGCTAAAGAAAAATTTAAGAATGATTGTAAGAAGTGGGAAAAATTAATACAAATTTTACAATGACATGCTTACTATTGTACATGCATGTATATAATATATGACATCAAAAAGTACATGAAAATGTTAATTTCCGTCTGTGTAGCTTTATTCTAATATTGGTATTTGCTTTACTATTTATATACATATATTATTATAACAACAATTATATCATTGGACAGTCTTGAGTAAATTGAGTTAATCTCAGAGTCCTTCACCAGTCCCTGACAAATGCCATCTGATGCTTCTATTTTCTAAAAAAAAAGAAATAATCTATTTTTATTTTTTAACTCACCTTTCAGATAAATTTAATAATTACACACTCTCTCTCTCTCTCTCTCTCTCTCTCTCTCTCTCTCTCTCTCTCTCTCTCTCTCTCTCTCTCTCTCTCTCTCTCTCTGATTATTATTATATGATGAGTATATGATGTACTATTATATGATTATATGATGATGATGATGATGATGATGATGATGATGATGATGACTATGATGATGTTAAGATTATGATGAAGAAGTTTATGATGATGAGGATGATGAGGATGATAAGATTATGATGATGATGATATCATGATGTGATTATGATGATGATTTATTATGATGATGACTGATGATGATAAGATTATGATGGTTATATGATGATAATGATGATGATGATGACTATGATGACTATGATGATTATGATGATGATGGTGATGAGTATGATGATGATTAGTATGATGATGATATTATGATGATGATTATTTTTATGATGATGATTTTAATGTTTAAGTAAGGATGATGAGATTATGATGATGAAGAATATAGGTTATGAGGACAGTGAGGATGAAATTATGATTATGATGATGGCAAACCATACATATTGGAATCGATGTGTGTTTGTGTGTGTGATTCTTATGTATTTACATGTATGTATTAAAATGTCTTTAAAAATAAAAAATATATAAAAAAAAAATTATTTCATACACTATATAATATTATGCCTTTGATACTCTGTTCTATCTGTTTTGTGAATTTCAGTTATAAATCTGCCTAAATTGGAATCAAGAGCTTTGACCCCTTTGTCAGAAAAATATATTATTTCCCCTTTTTTCTTCATATTAACACATTTTGACGGTTTATAGCCTTTTCGTTTCTACCAGTCTTCCAGGCCTCATATGACTGACTGTCCAGGTTGACGCGATATTTCTGTAACTAGTGGTTATGTTGGTTCCCCAATTATGCTATGTTTACTGCATTGCTTGACAATGTTCCTGTTCCAAATCAATTACATAAGTATATATCCGAAAGAAGATCACTTTTAAGGTCAAAATTAATGTTAGTTTTTGTTTATTTGAGGAGAACTTCACTGCAGGACTGTGTACAGTCCTCCATATTGAACAGTAATGCCCGTGAAAAATTAACAGACTTCATGCTAAGCATGATGCATGTTTTTAAGTGAGGTTAACAAAGTGAATATGTCTCTGAGTATAAAAGGTAAAAGTTTACCTGGAACAGTGTAATGGTTGGACAATGCACCCGGGTATTAGTCAAGTCTAATGATGCTATGTTTTAAGTATGAGAAACACCAAAAACTGTGGAATAGTCAAGATAATGCATAGTTATCGGCCCTGACGGGCCTCGAACAAGCCATTACCTTGACTATTCCACAGTTTTCGGTGTTTCTCCAATACATATGACTGTAGTAATAACAACAGTATTGATCTTTAGCCACCTGTAAACGACGTAAGATGATAAATAAATTATCAACGAATGGATCATCAACACAAACATAACGATATTAGTCCTGTCAGCGTCCCTGGTCCTGTGTACGATATAGGTCGCTGTTTATCTGCGTAACTTGTGAAACTGTTTCATGTTCTACATGTATGTCTATATGTGATCGTTCGTAATTTACATTTGTCTTGATAAAGAGGCGGATTGCCTCGAAAATTCGACAATTTATTGTCTATACTGTCGTTTTTACTGTATGACCAATTATCTATTTCTAGCAATACCCATCCAGCGAACGTCTGTTTGTTAAGATCTATAACGTATATCGATTACTTACTATACCCTATGTATCATATATAATTCATCAAAGGTAGCTTTGTAGCAGACAGTGTATGGACAGGAAAAATTAAAACACTTTTATTATTTGTTTGCGCTGCTTTAATATGCACATTGAAAGAATGGTTAATTGTATTGTTTAGCATCAGTCCTTCTGGGCAATGATGGAGGGTTTTTAACTTCAATTTTTTATGTGGAAGCATCATAAGCTATGTATGCGTATTCACTAGGATTACGAATGTTAATCATTCAACTTAAAGTTCATGTAAATAGTAAACCAGGTGATATTTATCCAGATTAAAAATTACTATTCTGTTGCAATTAAACAGAAGTAACTTGACCAATTGTTAATATGTCATGGCTATCCATTGGTCTTGATTTTGACATTTAATTTGTTAAGCTTACTGTTAATTTCGGGAAAACAAGCGGTACATGCAAGTTTCAGGAGAACAAATAAAGCTCATGTAGATCAGACATATTGCACAAAATAATCATGCCGTTATAGCAGGTAGTGCGAGCGCTTGTTTGACCAGATTTTACTTTATAAAGGCTTAAACGTCGATTCTCTTTTGACCTTGAAATGCAAATGGCGGCTGTAAATTATATAACACATTTTTTGCATACGAATGTATAGGGAGGCATTTCAATTATCAAAAATGCTGTCATCAGACACTATAAAGAACTCATAGCCCGTCTTTAGGAAAAATAGTTCAACAGCAGAGTTTACGGTAATTTGCATTTCAAGGTCAAAAGACAATCGACATCTATGCCGTACTTATACGTATACCATACTTTAGATAATATATACCGCACATTTGATAACATGTACCTTACATTAGATCATATATACCGTACTTTCGGGTCTCCTCTGATAGATCTCCTTAATTTTATTTTTATTTCAATGTTAATTATGCTCTTATCACAGAAAGCACATAAAAAACATATGTCACCACGTTCGTTTTACTACCAGGGCCACATAAAGATACGTATTAATTAATAGCTGAACCATATTTTTAAGGATTTTGGTAGATTTTATCTTTCCCCGATAATATTCACCTCAAGCATAAAAAGAAGTTTATATCCTATTTATATCATCAGTATGAGCAATATCATTCAAAATTATCAAAAAAAGAGAAGATTCTTTGGGTGGTTAACAAAATATGGCTATTTTTATACGAAAAACCTGTTATTTTTTGTGAAAAATTGATTTAAAAAAATACACGTTTATTTTTTTCCTGAAAAAATGAACAGAAAAATTACCCCCTTTTTTTTGCTTAATTAAAAATTTCATATGTATGCTTTAAGAGAAAAAAAATAAAAATAACTCCTCACCATATTACTTTTCCCACTTTGGCCGTTTACTTTGCTGGTACCCAAAAACTTTTGCTTCAAGTATGGCTCAAATTACCAAATTAGAGCAGTTATTTTGGAATCTGAGATTGATGAATTTTTTTGTTAAATCTTTACCATTTTCTTTCATAAATTATAAGAGCGCAGCTCATCGCGCCCGAAGGGCGCGAGAGCGCAGCTCATCGCGCCCGAAGGGCGCGAGAGCGAAGCTCTCTTTAAGACAACACGTGTATAAGCTATATTTTCAATCAATATTCTAATTACCCCTTCAACTTTGAAATCGTGTCCCGCGGGAAAAGTCGCGCGCCTCCAGTAGAGGCAGCCATGTTTGAAATCTCATTCCCTACACGACGAGATCTGACTAATTTCTCTCTCGTCGAAACAAATAACTGAAAGTAAGTTCAAATTGCTTAATTCTTGAAATATCTACACAACCCATGTCAAAGGTCTGATTCATTTAAAAATTACCAATGTATTTTGCGAATTAGATTGGCTTGAGATATTTTGTTGGTTACCTAAATCGGAACCCTCCCTATTTCGGTGCTGATCAAATTGGATGCGAGAGTAGAATAAGAGGTTATTTTGCTGCATATGTGCGTTACATAGAACAGTTTTTAATTGTATTATCTTTAGATAACAGCATTGTTAGCACAACTTTCCATGTTACAACCGAAAACCCTGAAATATTACTGACTTGAACACCCCATTCAGAATGGTGCTGTATTGTCGTCAAGCGTGAGGTCATAAAAATTCAACGTCAAAGATGTGGCCACTGATTCCCGCGCTTTCTCAGCGCATATATTTTAAGAGTTTCGTCTTCCAGATGTCTGCGAAATATGTGATAAATTAAGGGAAACAATTCAATATCTTCTGTATTTTCAAAGTGGACATAGACTGTATTAACTGCAGTAGCTGTTCCATTTTCCTTTTCCTATAAAATAATCAAAACTTTTATTTTATTAATAAAAATTCATAATTAAAAAAAAACTTACTGTGTCGACCTCTTTAGACCCTGACCTTAAATTACTAGAAACGTTATATCTGTATCTGATTAACAAGGATATCTGATTAACAAGGTATCGTGAAAAATGTAGTACAAGTTATCATTGTGCAGTGTGTATAAAAATATCTTTGAATGAGGAGATTCCATTCTGTTTGTATTAGTCTAACTTTCCAAAAGCTATATGATGTTCTATTACAAACTTCCACGTTATAGTTCTCATTGTCTTGGCATACAGTGAGGACGTTAAGTATACCAAAATTCCCAGGAGAAAACACACTTAGTCATTTGTTTCTTTGTGTGGAAACTGAAGCCTTATTTCACAACTTGTTCAATACGCACTCACTTCAGATTAAAAACCTCGATGCATGTTTATAATATACATATGTATCTCAAATAATAGTCTACGTGAGTGATTTTGCTTCTTGTTACTTCTACCACGGACTTAGATATACATACTAACATATGTCCGTGCTTCAAAAACAAAACAAAAACAAAACCCAAACCCATAACATATAAGTTGCAAGTTTTAATTGTAAACAGTTTATATATTGATACGATTGCCTTCTAGCCCTTTTGCTCAGTCTATAAAGCGGCTGACCAGCAAAACCGGGGGTCGCTGGTTCGATCCCGGTGGAAACACACTACTTGCTTTTCTGTTACTGTAAGCTATAGGAAAATGAGAGGCTTCGTTGGGGATAAAACCTCGGTTAATGTGTGTTCGGGGCAAGTTTTAATTGTAAATTAGAGTACAAAGTAATACGATATATTTTTATTGTTGTTTATTTGTTTTGTTTTGTTGTTTTTTTTCATCGTGGATGTATAATTAACAGTCTATATGTATTGGTTTAGGACCTAATATTGGCCTAGCTTGTACATAGCATATTTTGCAGACGCGTTGATATTATTTTAAATAACCCCCCCCCCCCCCCCAAAAAAAAAACCCCCATATATATATATATATATCTGAACCCCTCCCCCCCCCCCCCCCCCCCCCCCCCCAAAAAAAAAAATTATCTGAAAATAAATGTGGTACATGTTCTTAGACTGTTATTCTCAGGTCCCTGTGTTTCCTTCTTGATTAACGGTACATCAGGTGATTATAGCTGCGCTCTTCTAAGGCTTTGCCTTCATTCATATTATTGTAATCTATGTTACTGGTGCTTTCTTTTTTTCTAAAAGAGTTTTATTTGTTTGATTTCCCAAACGCAATTAACATTTTTCGGATATTTTCCTCTTTTCCGGATGAAAATTAGAACATTACACTAACGGTCCTTCAGACGCTTGCTTCTAATACGCCATGTCAAACGAAGCGTATCGGTGATACAGAATGCCAGAACATGCACAATATGAGCTTCATTTGCAGCGCTAAACAATGTTGCTCGAGTGTCGAGCGTTCCAACCTATGCGATAATGTAATTTGAATGAAGGCAAAGCCTTAGAAGAGCGCAGCTATGACAGTAATCACTCACCGTAACATGTATATACTACTGTGGAAGTTGGGTATTTTACATGTGTATATGTGTGTGCATAGGCCTATGGAATGTTGTGTAAGTTGTACGAGCTACCGATGATCGAGTCTGTGTGTGAATGACTGAATGTAATCATGAATGGAAGGGATGTATCTGTGTATGGATGATGATTATTATTAAAATTATTTTTGATACAACCATTTATTCTTAATGTTGGAGTTTACAATTGTTATTTTGTTATATTCAAATAAAATAATTATTTAATGCTTACAATTACATGTACATTTACATGTGCATGTACTACTGAGATTACAATCTGGGTTTATCTTGATTGTGTTTTGTAAATATCATGTGGTTGTATTCAAATATTGGATGCTTAGTTATTATTATGTCTTGAATTGACTGAATTGTAGAAAAAATTACAATTTTTCTAAAAAGGAGAGGAAGTGTGTGGAAGTTGGGTATTTTACATGTGTATACGTGTGTGCATAGTCCTATGGAATGTTGTGCAAGTTGTACGAGCTACCGATGATCGAGTCTGTGTGTGAATGACTGAATGTAATCATGAATGGAAGGGATGTATCTGTGTATGGATGATGATTATTATTAATATTACCTTGTTCTAGCTCTGTGTTTATAATATGTGTGTATTGCCGTCGCTGGGACTTGTCGTCTGTCACTCGTGTCGTCCATGTTGTTTATAATTCGTCATGTATGAGAGCGGCTCGTTGATTGGTTGACCAGTAGGGCATCCGAGATTGGCTACCGTATTTACTATAATACGGTAGCGCACGTGTTTTCGGTAGACGGGCAGTTAGCTTTTGCTGAGTCCGTCTCGGCGTCAATGTTAGCAGTAGGGTGTACACGTGTTTGCAGGTGGGTGGCTATGTAAATGTCTTAGTCAATGTTTCGTTCTTGTCTCGTACATTGTGTCGTCCTACGGGCCGAGCCAGGTAGCTGAACCCGTTTATATATCTGTCCGTGTTATCCAAAGCGACGGCCTGGTAAGGGCCTGGCTGTATATGTTTAATGTTCTTCATGTTCAAATAAAACTGTTGAAACTTAATATTGTTGTTCATTATTACTGTAACACATGGAACCCCAGACTAGAACCTGAGTAAAAGTCTGTAACGACTGAGAGGTCGTTCCTACTACACAACCACATTTTCAGATTTTAGACTTTTTTTAGGGGGGGGGGGGGGGGGGGGGGGTTAATTTAAAAGAATGACACACAAAAAAATGCTACAAACTAGAGGCCAAAATATAATAGGTGATTATACCCCCCTTTTTAAAAAAATCTAAATCTAAACATGTAAACACATTGTAACATAACTATGTATTACATCTAAACATCTATACATGAAAGTATATATGAAAATTCCTTAGACAGTATGTCTACAGAAAATTGAAATCCCATAGCCCAAGTCATTTTTCCAGAGACCCATTTTGTAAACATATTGTTGAAAAGTAGCATTACTGTCACGCAAATGCTTGCATCATCCAGTAATAACACGCTATTATGGGTTAAAAAACCTCTATTTTAAGCTCTGATTTCATATCATTTGTCAGAAAATATTGGAATGTTGTTTACATGAATTGTAATGTATGTCAGGACTCAAACTTTTCATAGCCATTGGGGCCAATACTAAGACATTTTACATAGACCGACCAGGTTTTCTATAGCCTCTGGCCATCGGACCACCTTTACTTTCGAACACTGTTCAGACAGAATTGTTTATTGTTTGTCCTGGTGTGAATTTCATTGTCTTTACTTTGCATTGTTGGATTCCAAATGATCGTGCACTTAATAATGGCATCAGTATTCTACTGCCATATTTCTTTGCTACTAACAACGTAAAAGGGCAGACGATACAACAATATTTTCATGATATATATAACAGGAAAGCGAATTTAGTGCCTCCACAAGGGGTTAAACCCGCGACCCTCTGCTTACTGCTCCGTCGCTCTACCGACTGACTTACTGGAAATTCCCCCACCTGAAATCACTATGTACCCTATTTACAATTAAAATCTGCCTCACTATTCCTCACTTTTCAAACGTGTTCGCCCCGAACACACATTAACCCAGGTTTTATCCCCAACGAAGCCTCTCATTTTCATATAGCTTGCACTTGGAGTGGTCAACCGATGTAACAGAAAGGCAAGTAGTGTGCCTCCACCGTCATCGAACCGCGACCCCAGGCTTTACTCACCGGGTTCAATCGTACTGACCGGGCGCCGGTGCTTACACCTGGGCATCGATGGATTTTACACCCGGGCAACGATAATTTCTATAGAAAATGAACGCCGAAGACGGGATCGGAAGAACGGTTGGGATATTTTTTCTCTTTTTTGATGTGATAATGATGTCCTTCAAGGAAAATAACCCGACCACGGAACAAAATGATAAATTGGCTATAACTTGCAAGGATAACTGACAGGAAAACACCTCTCATTTTTTGCTAATTCGCCCACATTGTAGGCGGGTATGACCAAATTATGCCGCAATCCACGAATTATGCAACATATACAGCAAAATCCGCGATCGAAATGACTGCAAATCTCACAGTTTATCGGAATTATATATTTTGATATTGTCAAGTCTTATTGGATTGATTGATAATAGTTAAATAGGAAAATTAAACATTTCCGTATTTTACACCTGTGGCAACGAAGACGCTCTTGAGCTTTACACCCGGGCGCCGCAATTTGCTGACATGGTAGTGATGTAGAAATTACCAGAGTTGACCTTTTGATGGTTTTTGTTTATGTATTTTTTGCATTTATGCAACTCGTTACAATTCATTCACGGACATGCCTCTTTAAAGGGTCCGAATTGGTGCTTGTCAATCCGTCATCCGTTTTTGTTATGATCTACAGTTGTTGCGGCAGTAGCGGATCACTTTGCATACAATCGCTGCACACGATTTTACGTGTTGTTTTTTTGATAGGTATTGTATATCTCCAGAAAGCAAATTTAATTACCTTTCTTGTGATACCAAAAGATCTGAATAGAATTGAACATACGAAATGAAACAAGCAAAACAAGACCTACCGATTTGTCGGCTATAGCGGATCAGTACGTCTCTAACGGATCACGTCCCCTTGCGGGCCCCTGGTACGAGTCAAGTTTGCTTGGATGTGTCAAAACGCAATTTTCGAATGCCAATATACCCCGTCTAATATTAAATCGAAGCTTTTGTTCTGAATATACTAAACACTAGGTGCATAGCAACTCAAAAAGATGGCTCTTTACAACTAACAACTTGAACGTCATTTCCCAGGACGATTTAGCGTTATTCAACTTTATGTCGACGACGTCACCGGTGTTAACGTTAGATATATTTTATGGGTACCTCCTTCAATACGAGGCTCGCAACATATCAATAATCCCTCGTATAACGGGTCGTTTGGTAGGGTACACAGGAAATGTAAGTAAGTAACGGCTCATTTGGGTACACAGGAAATGTAAGTAAGTAACGGCTCGTTTGGATACATAGGAAATGTAGACGTTTATTTATTGCGGCGGAATGGTTAAATATCGGAAAAATACACCAATTCATATATACGCAAAGACAACATAGATCTGGTCAAATCCAAGGGGAAAATATTACAAAAGCATTGATGTTAAGTTTAATTTTAAAGAGTCTCGCAAAACTGTTCTTATCTACGACAAGACGGACAGAGAGACGGACGGACACAATCCTAGAAAAAACTGCATTTTTTATAACTATTTTACTATATTCATGTTTACTAACAAAGGTTTACTGCAATCAACTGTTGGAATTTTAAGTATCACGGCTACATGTTCAGGCCGTGTTCCAGTAAACCTTGACATGGTATCGGTTTTCCAATATAATAGGGGTTGGAATTGTGTGCCAAGTTCGTGTGATTTAAATCACCAAACAAAGAACGGTATTGTCACAGCGAGTTCGCTTGTATGTGGATCCGCAGGTTTACGGGTCACCATGTCTAGTCAATATAGTCAAAGCTATGTCTGTTTTGACAAAAATGATACGTATATATCTAGTATGTTATAATTCCCCACTAACCATCACCTACCCCGCACAGGAACCTGGAAAAAAACAAGGAAATATATCTCGTATCGGATTGATTCATATGATGATTTTAATATCACGTGTCGGATTGATTTGTATGATGATTTTAATATCACGTGTCGGTTGATTTGTATGATGATTTTAATATCACGTGTCGGTTGATTTGTATGATGATTTTATATCACATTTCGGATTGATTCATATGATGATTTTTATATCACATGTCGGATTGATTTGTATGATGATTTTAATATCACATGTCGGATTGATTCATATGATGATTTTTATATCTCGTGTCAGATTGATCTAAATGATGATTTTAATATCTCGCGTCGGTTAAATTTGTATGATGATTTTTTTTATCTCGTGTCGGATTGATTTATATGATGATCTCGTGACTGATCGATTTATTTGAAGATTTGTTTGTACGTTTCCGGGGGGCGATAAAATACACAAAAATCTGGATCATTCTCGAAACTACTGCAGTCAGGAAGTCGTTTATGATTTCTGATTTATGAAGAGAGAAAGTATTAAAGTTAACTTATAACTTGATCTATAAAAATATTTGACTTACCTCCTTTGAAATATCACTGCGCAGCTCTTTTAGCCTATCAAACAACCCGTTACAAGCAGCGACGCAATTTTTATACCATGATATCAGAACAAATTCAATAGAATACAATAAAATTGCTTGTTTACAACAGGTTATACTTCATGATATTACAAATTCTTTTGACAATAGAATTGCTTGTTTACAATAGGTTATACTTCTTGATATTACAGATGTAATGTTCTATGATATCCAGTTCACACGCTTTCCCTTTCATTCAAATTCACACTCCCATACAGCACATCGAGCATTGATGTGACTTCATCGCTACCTCAAGAGAATTACGACAATGACAAAGGTTATGGTCACAAAAGAAATGATTGTAATTTAAAATATGAAAATATGTACAAAACAACAAAGTTGACGGTAAAGGCGGGTGTAGCGCTTAATTATATATATCATTAACATTATTAATTATATATAATATCATTAATCATAGGCCGAATTCTACAATTCCTGAGGTTGGGGTCAAAGCTAATAGTCCCTTTAAATACAATAGAACAAGAGTACCTATGACTGTTAGAGGTATGTAATTCTCTGTATCGTAATATAATTCGAAAATACGCATTCCTGAGTATTTATAGACAACATTTAAAATTCTCTGATACAACTATGTAGTTCCCTACATAGTGAGTGAAACATCTATTGTTAAATAGCACTGAGGAAAAATGCGAACATTTTGCGGGTAACCGCTCCCTAGGCGTTCCCTGCGTCCCAGGATCATGATTTACTTTAAAGTTTCACTCATGAATTGCACTTCGGGTATAATCTGCAATGGCCTAAACCTGCTTCTCACCGGAAAATACTACAAGTCCGGTGTCAGATTTTAACGTTTTCTGTGTGGTCTACATCGATCATTGGTGAATTCCAAATCGTACTACATAACAAAACATGGAACACATCAAGTTCCACACCGATGTATAACACATTTTTATATTACATGTATAATTTCCGTTTAAATCCTTGTAACTTTCATAAAAAAATCTTTCAAAAGATGATTGGTTACAGTGTCAATAGAACTGAACCAAACTCGCACTGGTTCCACACACATATGAATGCCTTTGAGGAGACTCCCATTTTGTTTCGTAGATGTATATCCTGTGGCCTTGCATCCAATGACCTCTACCCGCCTATACGTTTAGTCCTTGTTTCGTTACGGTGCATGGGGCAATGATGCTACTATTGTTTTATTGAGATTGACGGACTCGGTTTTATGAGATAAAGAGACAGGTTGGTGTACCTCACGCAGGAATTTATTTCGTTGCTGCAACTTATCACTCAGTTTCTGAAACACCTGTATAGGACTTTGACGTGGTTTGACTTCTTGATTATCCTGCAGATTTAGCAAACTCTGTCGATATTTCTCATGTGTTTTAAGACGTTGTTGGTACTTCTTTTGATTTTCAGTAAATGCAGTGTTAATATTAGTATTACGCTGATTTTGGTTACCTTGTTCTGTTTGCTGAACGGAAAATGGGTTTTGTTGTGCTTGAAAAACTTTGACGGGATTTCGGTCGCGTTGTTCTTGACCTTTTTGAGCGAGATTATTCTCTTGTTTTCGTATTACTTGTCTGACAAGAGTTTTAATTTCTTGTTCTTGTTGGACGGGATTAAGATGTTCCTGTTTTATTTCTACTTGCTGGATGGAATGCTGATTTTCTCGTTGATTTTGTTGTGGTTGGACAGGTTTACTATTTTCTTGTATTTGCATGTGTTCTAAAGTGTGTTTCCAATGTGGTTGTGCTTTTGACTGTTGGACGGAATATTGTTTTTCTTGTTTTTGCAAATCTGGATCTAATTCCTTGGCACGATCACGGTATTGGCTAAGGAGACCAATGTTCCTCAATCCTGTTTGGTTATTAGTTTTACTTTCGTTTCCTGAAGATTGTATTAATTCTGGCACAACCATCGCCTCAGGAGACGTAACAGGGAACATTCGTCGTATAATTGCAGATATATCCTCCATCGAAACATCAGAAGTATTGAGACGATAAAATTCTTTCTTTAGGTTATGTACCAAGTCCTTATCCAGAACAAATTTTCCTAACAGATATTTAGCCTTATCTAAAAACAATTCCTCTGCCGCATAATCAAAGGAGTCGTCACGTGACCTGTTATTGTTGCCAATCCTCCACGGTTGGTATACCCAATGTTCCTGATCAATTCCCGCTAGTATGTACGTGTACATGTGTTTATTGACCGTCTGCAGTACCTGGTACCTGACTGTGTTGATTCCGTCCTCTTTCCATCTGTCGAGACTATTTTCAAGCAAACGTAATCTACAAACAGACAATATTACAGAGAATATGTTTATCAAAATGTGGTCATGTACTGTCATTGACTGAAGAACATGCCATAGACCCCAACAATCAACTACTGAAGCATCTGTCTTGTATTGGGCAAAATTATGGTTAACGCAAAAAGGACCAAGCTTATTAGCAAGCTTACCTGTCGTTGTTCGGATTTGAGTCTGCTTGATGTCGCAACATTCGATAGGAGCTGACGTCTGGTGTATACCGAGTGATGGACATTCCCAAATTTCTAATTCTGACGGAACACAAATGCAAGGTCAGGCGAAACATACCAAAATACGTTATAAAATTTGATAATCAGACACGTTTCATGTGACATAGAGTTAGGATACCCCTTCTAATTCTTAACATGTTTAGAGTCTTCTCATATTTGTTATTTTTACATTATTCGCCATACCGTCACTGAGGAATCCTTAAAGGACGAAACAGAGCTGTTTCCTGGAATGAACTTGTGTATTGGCGTTCAGATGAAATCCCTAGTTTTAAATCTTGCCAAAAAGGGTCACTAGGCAAATTTAGGAGGGTGTATAGCATTGACACGCTACATATTACTGGTGACGTTCCTGTGGATGTTTTCACTTGGATTTTGTTTGTTAAGAGTCGCGTTTCAATTCATGTTGTATATTAAGATAATCTTAATTCTGTTACATTACCGTTATACACGGTTAGTCGTTACAATGGCTAAATATCATATTAATCATTAAAAGGTTTTTTGTTTGATAGAAATCGCTATTGAATATATGTCAATATATGTACCGTTTATATAAATCATCATCCTCACCACCCCATCCGAAGAACTTGTTTGAGTAACCGTTCACTATTTCAAACTGGTCCATGGTCATTGCTGTTACACCTCCAAAGAGACCAATGTATGGTAACCTGAAATCGTATTAATAATCACTTTTGGTAACAAGACAAATACGCTGTAAATATTGCCTAATATGTCAGGAGCTGACGATTGATATAATGGTAAAATAACGTTGATGTATATTGGTGTGACATTATTTTAAATCACCTATCCTTGCATACCATCTTGTTATTTGAGGATACATTCAGCTGTAAAGGTTTTTTTTTTAAATCAAAAAAATCAGTCAATCAGCAGGACCAGTAGCATGAATGTACATCTAATCGTTAACACGGGTTACCAAACTGACAGATTATATTAATGTGATCCGCTTCTCTCTAATCCGTTTGTATTGACATCAATGAATATATTTAGTCATTTCAAAGTTACAGCCTGAAAAAGAACACAAAGCGCGGCCAAAGGAAGACAAAATAGCGGACACAAACTACACGTAGTAATGAGTGCGGTGTTCAGAACGTAGAGGGCTAGAAGGTCAACAGACCGTAACGGTAACAAATTGTTATAGAATGAATACATTACATTATCAACAACATGCAGAGAAACGGTGGTGGAAATGAACTAGCCTTTTATGTAAACACATATGATGAATATTATAAAAATCCAAACTTTATTCACATCATGCAATTTTTTGAACAACAATGTTTTGTCATACTGCAAAACAAAAATCTAAAGCATTTGATTGGCACATAACACATGTGAGATTTTCATCTAAATTATTTGATTGGCCAATAACCCAGGAGATATTTTAATCTAAAGCATTTGATTGGCCAATAACGCAGTTGAGATTTTAATTCAAAGCATCTAAAAGGCCACTAGCCAAGGTGAGATTTTAATCTAAATGATTTGTTCGGCCAATAACTCTGGTGTGATTTTAATCTAAAGCATTTGATTGACCACTAATCCATCTGAGATTTTCTATATTCTGATTCTCCCCGGGTAATATACGCTCATGATCAGGTACTATGAAGTCACACGCAAAAAGAAACATCTCACAGAAACGACGGAATCGCAGTGGCTCGCCTGTCACATGACAGACGACATTGGTGTAAAAATACATGCGTTATTTTAGTAATTGTTTTGTTGGATGAAATATTAAGTAGGTTATTTCATGTTCATTATTTTTCATTTTTCATATTACCTGCCTAAAACCTAAATAACTAATAATATCAAACGGTATTAATCGCGGTTGTTAACCCGTATGGAATTGTGAGTAGGGACTTACTAAGGAAGGTAACCGGAATACCCGGAGAAACCCCGCACTGTCGGGTAGGTGACTCCGTTCTCCCGATTTGAGAATAAAATGAATATTCAAATGCATTTCAATAACCTTTAAAAGTACAAAATATTCAAATCGGCATTATGGAATGATTATACACATTTCTTATTTTGTGATTAATTCTGAATATGCTCAGGCCCCCTTGGTTTCCCGTGGATTTCTACATTTTTCAAAAAATCCTAGTATGATTGTGGAATTGTTTGTGGTACTCACTCGTAGCCGAATTTGTCGATGGCTACAGACATGTGTCGGGGATTCTCGGGACAGGAGTATACGTTATTATCATTTTCCGGGATCAGGTCTACGTCATGGAAGATAAAGCATTGATAGTCGTATCTCTTTGCCTCCAGAAACCCAATATTCATGCAAAGAGCCCTGTTGAAATCAACATCCGGTGCCTGTTGTCGATGTTTGAAAAGAAACAGAATGGCATCAAAGGAGGACATCACCAGTAACAGTAACGTTTTAAATCTTCACACTGTGTGTATTGTTCAACGGTTCAAAGGTCAAGTGTAGCTTATAATAATATAACAGATCCATAAATATTAGTAATATCTGGTTGCTTATCTCTAAAACAATATCTCTTGATTGGTCAAGAATATGTTGGAGTAAATATTGTCTGCATTCTGTTCAATTAGAGAATGGTATGTTGCAGTAGAATGAGTCAGGTTATATTTGTTGGAGTCGAATGTGTCGGGTCATATAAGCTGGAGTAGATTGTGTCGGGTTATAAATGAATGTTTGAAAAAAAATTGTCAAGTTATATATGATGGAGTCGAATGTGTCGTGTTATATAGGTTTGAGTAGAATGTGTCGAGCTATATGTGTTGGAGTCGAATGTGTCGAGGTATATACCGGTATGATGGAGTCTAATGTGTCGAGGTATATACCGGTATGATGGAGTCGAATGTGTCGGGTTATATATGATGGAGTCGAATGTGTCGGGTTATATATGATGGAGTCGAATGTGTCGGGTTATATATGATGGAGTCGAATGTGTCGAGTTATATATGATGGAGTCGAATGTGTCGAGTTATATATGATGGAGTCGAATGTGTCGAGTTATATATGATGGAGTCGAATGTTTCGGGTTATATATGATGGAGTCGAATGTGTCGAGTTATATATGATGGAGTCGAATGTGTCGAGTTATATATGATGGAGTCGAATGTGTCGGGTTATATATGATGGAGTCGAATGTGTCGTGTCATATAAGTTAGAATCAGTCGGGTTTATATTGGAGTAGAATCCTTTGGATAATGTTTGATAGAGTATATCATGGCAAGTTTGTTTTAATATAACCTTGAATATCTGTACACATGTGTTCATTTTTATTAAAAGCATTGTAACATTCATGGAATTCATAAGCAAAATGCTGAATATTTACAACTGACAATACATCTTGTCAATCGGATGAATTATAGCACTTACCAATTCAATGACAAATATTCTGTAATCCAGCTGCTGCCTCTGGAGGAATGGGTGGAGATTATTTAACAATATCCTAAGATGACGCTTCCGGTTCCGGTACGGGATGATGATAGCCACTTTGTGACGAGATCTACATGTTGATGGTTTATATGTACCCCCTCTCTTCACCAAGCGGTGATTCCTTTCTAACGTTTTCTCGTCATACTCGGTGATATCGACTGTTACTTTGCCTCCTGAAAAGGGGATTTTTATCGATAGTCTCGATAAGCGATTGCATTCATACATAAAATGATTTTTTTAATAATTTTGTATGCATAGTTGACAATGCCAAGGCTAGATATAATAAGTATGCTCTTAAGATGCCACAGCTGTCCTCACTTGTGAAAATAAGAAGTGTTTTTGACGATAGGTAAAAATGCCTGGCAAACCCACCAACAAAAAACTGAAATGCAGAAGATCAAAATAAGTATCAAACAGTAAAAAGAGATCTTGGTGGACACCATTAAACGGCCTTTATTAGTTCTATGTAAGAATGATCTTTTCTTAAATTTTCATTCTTTTTCTTTACTCCTTTATAGTCTCATTATGTTCAATGAAGGTCCGAGAAAAAAATTCTGAGAAATAGCGATAACAAATCGTTTTTCCAGATTAGACTCGAAGTTGAAAATTCAACAGTTAAAATCTAAGGTGGTCGTCTGTCGGCCATTTTGTTTATATGATCAATCTAAAATTTGCACAAGTAGAACCAAGAGAATCCTGGATTTGAATTTTGAGATATTTTTACGAAGGACATTTGAAGAATAGCGTTATTAAATTATTAAAAAGATGATCGCCCGTCAGCAATAGGATTTAATTGATCAGAGTAACTTTTGAACAGTGCAGAACTAAGACCAAAAGGAATAATGTTGAAAAACGATCTTTGAAGAACTTTCTGTGAAATAGCAATAACAAACTTCAACTGCCAAATTTCGAATAACCACATGTCGGCGATCTTTTATTTGAATCAGTCTTAAAATTAAACATGTAAATTTAAAGATCAGGGAGGAACATACAATAACATGTGAGAATCATCCATAAAGAACTTTCTGAGAAATAATAACTATCTTCAACTGTCAAAATTCAAAATGACCGTTTGTCGGCCATCTTGTGTTCCTATCAGTTCAATTCAACTTGCAGAACTAGGGACCAATGGAAACCTATATATGAAGTTAGAGAAATCAATCTAGCGCTTGGCCACTAATAGCGACATCAAGAATTGTTTTAGGACGGACGACGAATGAAGAGCGATTTGAATAGCGCACCATGACGTTTGGCTAAAATTCAACAAACATATGATAATTCAAACTTTACTTAGATAAGGCGGCACCAGTGGACATTTGGGCTTTGTGGCGTTCGTCTTTATCTGCCTTGGGACGTAGTGCGCATGCTCATCACGTGCTGTTGTGGGTTTGGATGAACGTCTGGGATTGGTCGACTGTGAACTAGAGGTCGTGTTAACATGTGACGCTTTGGTCCGAGGAGTTCTTTGCATTAAGTAACGTGTAGTAGATTGTGCTCTATATTCGTCATTCTTTACGTGTAATCCGGAGGTATAGTAAAAGATCACGAAGGTAAATAGTGTTAACTGGGCCAAGATAATCACTAAAAAGAATTTCCTAGGCAAGGAGAGTTCTCGAAAATCATTGACACAATCTGTGGTGTGATCATGCATTGACATAGTAGACCGTGTTACTGTACATTAGTTTATGAGATCTCTCGTCATTGGTCATACCTGCAAAATATAACAATACCAATTTTGTTAATGTAATCATCACACAATTAGTTTATCAACATAATTTAAAACTGCTTTTTAAAATTCTTTGCAGCTAAAGCTGTTTGTATAAGTAAATATATATATATTTTAAATCAGAATTGATGAAATAAGCAAAATGATAATTTTAAATTAATATTTTAGCTTGATTTAAGCACACATTTTTTCACGTCGTTTCCAATATATATCAAATAATGGTTACATAAAAGGCAAAATGATATACCAGACCTATGACGGAGACTTATGTGTTGTACAATTTATCTCGTAGTTACGTACATGTAATTACACAGATAACATTAATTAAAAGATTAATTAACTGTGAGTAGATATGTAATGAAATCCAAAATGAAATCATCTCTTTTGAGAATTTTGCAAAACATACACTGTTGCATAAATCATTTGTGAATTGAACAAAAATATTTGTACATTGGAAAATATCAACCAGTTTATATCATAAATAGACCAAACCTAGCATCTTGATTCTATTTTCTGGTGATGTATGACCGCTTTGAAAACGCGAAATTAAATTCCCAAAAATTTATCCTACAAGACGCTTTACCCTTCTGCAACATATGATTGTTCTCCGTGTGCTTATGCAAGGATTCAATGTAAATCTATATATGTAAAATGTAAATTTATATATGTATAATCTAAATCTATATGTCTAATGTAATCTCCAATGTAAATTTATATATGTATAATGTAAATCTATATGTCCAATATAATCTCCAATGTAAATATATATATGTATGATGTAAATCTATATGTAAAATGTAAATTTATATATGTATAATGTAAATCTATATGTAAAATGTAAATTTATATATGTATAATGTAAATCTATATGTCCAATGTAATCTCCAATGTAAATCTATATATGTATGATGTAAATATATATGTAAAATGTAAATTTATATATGTATAATGTAAATCTATATGTCCAATGTAATCTCCAATGTAAATCTATATATGTATGATGTAAATATATATGTATAATGTAAATCTATATATGTATAATGTAAATCTATATGTCTAATATAATCTCCAATGTAAATCTACATGTCCAATGTAATCTCCAATGTAAATCTATATATGTATGATGTAAATATATATGTATAATGTAAATCTATATATGTATTATGTAAATCTATATATGTATAATGTAAATCTATATATGTATAATGTAAATCTATATATGTATAATGTAAATCTATATATGTATAATGTAAATCTATATATGTATGATGTAAATATATATGTATAATGTAAATCTATATATGTATTATGTAAATCTATATATGTATAATGTAAATCTATATATGTATAATGTAAATCTATATATGTATAATGTAAATCTATATATGTATAATGTCAATCAATATATGTATAATGTAAATCTATATATGTATAATGTAAATCTATATATGTATAATGTAAATCTATATATGTATAATGTAAATCTATATATGTATTGTGTAAATCTATATATGTATAATGTAAATATATATATGTATAATGTAAATCTATATATGTATAATGTAAATCTATATATGTATAATGTAAATCTATATATGTATAATGTAAATCTACGTGCCCAATGTATATCTCCAATGCAAATCTATATATGTATAATGCAAATCTATATATGTATAATGTAAATCTATATATGTATAATGTAAATCTATATATGTATTGTGTAAATCTATATATGTATAATGTAAATCTCTATATGTATAATGTAAATCTATATATGTATTGTGTAAATCTATATATGTATAATGTAAATCTATATATGTATTGTGTAAATCTATATATGTATTATGTAAATCTATATATGTATTGTGTAAATCTATATATGTATTGTGTAAATCTATATATGTATAATGTAAATCAATATTGTATAATGTAAATCTATATATGTATTGTATAAATCTATATATGTATTGTGTAAATCTATATATGTATAATGTAAATCTATATATGTATTGTATAAATCTATATATGTATAATGTAAATCTATATATGTATAATGTAAATCAATATATGTATAATGTAAATCTAATATGTATAATGTAAATCTATATATGTATAATATAAATCTACGTGCCCAATGTCAATCTACATTTTGTTAACATTTGTCCTAATTTAATTGATTTTAGTTAGAGTTACAGTTTATTCTACATTTCGTCATCTTTCTGTTGATTTAAGCAGTATAGCTTTTGTTAGCACGTTTCAGAGTAATAAGTAATCATACTAACGAACGATTTAGGTATAGTATTGAACAAATGTCTGTGTCCACTGTATATTTCTGTTTAGGACACATACGACAATTAAACATCGATTTAAGCCCCTGTTTCCGACGTACCAATGATGTTATTTTATAACGACAATACCATCCATTACACACATTTGATGAAAATAACAATACAATATTCAATAATTTCTTATTGATTATGGTTGACGGTAACTTGAGACTCTTTTTGTTTAGTTTTCAATAACTTTTAAGTACCAGCCGATGTAATGTTAAATTCATTTTGAGGTGCAAATATATGTTGTATCATGTACAAACATTCCTGGCGGAGACAGGAAATCCTAATGGATGAATGTAAATAAATGACAAAAGATTTTAGTGAAATACCAGTCATTAGCTCCAACGGTAAATAAAACTGTACAACTAGTTCAAATCAACAGCACAATTAACATGAAGAAATTTGGGAAGAATATGACAATGTCACATGACCTTAACAATGGATGGTATCTCGCCGTTATTGTGATAACGGGAGGCGGGACTCTAATCCACTACCTATCAAGTTGAACATGTTAAATCATTCGACCTACAAGCACACAATGATGTCAGGTATTTCCCAAAGGAGGCAACGTCAACGTGCACAGTCTTTACAGAGATAATTGATAATGACAACATTCAATAGACGGTTATGGATGACTTATGGCGTAAATGGTGAAATATATATTTTTCGAGAACAAAACGAAAACATCCAGCCTTAAAACTTCTTATATTTGTATTGGGGTTTAACTGTTCCATAGATAGCGTGTCGACAATGGTGATATGACTAAGATTTGTTTAGCAGTTTGACGAATACTCTGTTATTATACTGATGTAGTCACTATCATTAATGTCTGTACTTGTCTATTGATCTATGCAGTGTTTCGAGAGCCGGTCCTGGCTTAATGGTGCTTAAAACATTGAAAGTAGTAACGATAAATAAAAACCTAGTTCCAATGTATGAAATGTCTTGTTTCGAGACGTAGAGCCAGGTTAGTGACAACCCTGGCTCTGGCTATACTGTACGACCACATTCATATACAGATACTTGAACCAATTATATCTACTTGTGAAATTACACTTAGTTGTACCAACAATTAATTAGATCGCAGATGTATTTCATAGATGACCATACCCATTCTCCAAGGCTATCTTAACTTGGTAAATTAAGTAAGCCGAATCCTTCTTGCAAACAGGGAATGTGATTATATATGTCGAAAGTATATTATACACCTGATCTGCTGAACAGTAATATGCACTATAATACGTGGGTATCTAGGTATAGACAGAGTTTCAGTTTGGGTGTTCGTAATGTTTAGTTATAGCCTAATCATATGAATATGTAGAATATGAACAAGCTAAACCTTATGCATTTGAAGTGTAAATAGTTGAAAAGCCTTGGTATAATGAGTTAGAATATAATCAGGGTATTTGTTATCAGAATTACAATCATAAGGTCATTACTTTACAGCATCTATATGATTGTTGGAAAATTTGACTGAGAAATCCCAAAGGACATTCACCTAAATAGGTATTTCAAATATAGTTTCCACGGATCAGCAAGAATAGTTTGTGTTGGAGGACGTGAACACAGCGTATTACTGAGTATTGGCTACGTCTCATATGAGGAGTAGAGATGGCCACAACGTATCATGGACAGATATAGAGCATGAAACACACTGTGACACTTTTTAAACGGTATTGCAAAAAACAGATACATGTACAAACATGAATAATGTCCAGTCATCTTATGGGAAACGGTAAGACTGTTATCATGATGACGAAAATACTTACGTTATATCTTTCGTCAAATGTCCAGATATGTTTCAGATTTCTTTCCGAGCTCTCTCGATAACAAACTGGGGTCATATTTCATCATAAAGTATACACCTCGACTCCAACAAATATTAGACTTGAATGCAGGTCTTTCTTTCACCTAACATACCATATGCGTTGCGCAACACTGCCTATAACCTGTACGAAACATTACAGCTACCTAATTGGGGTTGAACCTACATATTCATTACGGTGCTATATTTAGAAAAACCACTTGAAAATTTAAAAGACACCCCCTGAATTGTCAATGTCAACTCTTGAAGGTAAACTCGTGCTTGATCAATAGGTTTTTGAGCGTTTATTCATCAGGTAGACGAGTCCAACATTGTTAGCCCAACTGCCTTTCTCTATGCGTCTGTATCGGGTGTACGCACCAAGCATTGCCATAACAATTTCCTCCATTGTGTGTGGTGATCTGGAGTCGTTTCCATACCGAGATATGTAGTAATGTATCCAGCGTGTTTGCTGGATTATATAGAGATATAGAATAAAAAAAAACATACCTATATATGACAATCAGTATCTTTAAACGTATTCATGCGTTTACATGTACCTGGTCTTTATGACAAGGGCATTCAAGTTCCAGTTGTTCAAAGGATTATTATCTTAATCGCTTGATGACTGAAACTCTTATTTTCCATTTACTTCAAAATCTGTGTATGTGTATTCCTTAAAATAAACAGATAGGAAGATCAGCGTTACAGTCTCATAAAAGTTTGTTAATTTAGTTTAACCAGAAATGATTTTATCGCGATTTTTTTTTTTTTAATTATGATTAGCCTAACCAGCCCTTGACCCACTGGCGCCAGTAGTTGACTGATTGTTAGCGTCCAATTGTGGCTTTGTTAGAGACACGACTGTTTACAATATAATGGATCAGAAACCTATAATGATTCAGTATGACGTTGTGATTCACATCATATCCATAGAAGTTTGATAACAGGGTAGACATTGTTAATAACTATGGGGCTGATTTGAGCGGACATACATTACCATACTGTATAGAGGATATCTAACAGTGTCTTCAGTAATACCAAATATATTTCACGAGTGGGGCTAATATTTTGATATTTTTCACGAGTGCGCAGCACGAGTGAAAAATATCAAAATATTAGCCTCACGAGTGAAATATATTTGGTATTACTGAAGACACTGTTAGATATTCTGTTTATTACATTTTTTATCAACGAAAAACCTACCCCGTATGCTAACTAGGCCTACAGCGAAAGTTTGCATACAAAAAAAGTAGTTTCCCCTGTCCAGGTGATGACATATATGTCGGGCTTTCTGATTGGTCAATTATTTTGGTATTTTCTAATCATTAATTTGATTGGTCAAATCAGCAAAAGTGATATTTTTCACTAGTGAAAAATATCACTTTTATAGAATGAATAATTTTTGATATTTCACTGGTAAAAATGTAATAAAAAACGATATTCTATACGATAAACCCCAACTCAAAACAAATCACGCTTTTGCGTGAAGCAATTTGGTAACGTTTTACGAAATCATTATTCTTTATTTTTAAAATGTCAACATTTACGAAACTAAACGACTACAGTTCGATGGTCTACACATAACTGACATTAATCTAATTAAAATCAGACGTTCATTATCCACTCCGTAAACACTCCGTAAACGGAGTGGATAATGAACATCTAATTTTGATTAGTTTAAACTGACATGTACATTGCATGACAATCAAGCTTTTTAGGGTAATAATTAAAAATTAAGTGCATTTCAAATAAACAGATCACAATTTCGGTAAAGGGCAAGAACCTGATTTTGATGTAGTTCGGAAAGCTGTTTTTAAGTACAAAATATGAAGTTTAAATATGAAAACCACCTCCTAAATCCATACCTATATAATTTCTGTTCCAGGCCATCGGTTATAGATATATTCACTGTTATCCGCAATTAGAGAAGTGTATGATATCGGTCTGTCAAGAGATCATATTATATTTATGATTCTAATACAATTTATTTGTTTTAATTATTTTTAATATTTGGTTGTTTATTTGATTCAGTGAAATAATTTGCTAAACTGAGTAGTTTCACATCGTAGCAGCAGTTACGTTTCATGGTAAAAAGAAATCCTCCCACGTGTATGATTACATTTCACATGGGATTAACCAATCAGTAGGTCATAAAATGCACTTAAAACACAAACATATATTGTACCGTCCACTATATGTCATCCCATCCTTTATAAAATTGCTAACTATTTACCATAAGAGCACAAAACAAACGATATGGATTTGATAGCATTATTGTCCACCATGCCACGGGTCTTCCCTCTTTAAATATGATCCATTCTTGTGTATCTGTGCATTCATATAACTAAATCTTTAAAAAATACCTCGTATTCAACGTGAAGATAAAAAAAAGGACGCCGACTTTCTTTTTCAGTTATTATGCTTGTCAGGAAACCTGGTAGTAGTCATCGAGTAAATATAAGTATTCTTTTTATCTTAAAAGTGTTCATCATCCATTCAGTAGAAGATTCACCTGGCGGAAACACACATACACATCTATTTCACTTTCTTCTATTATCAAATTTTCATTGAACCTGAGCAAAAAACCATCTCACTCGGCCTGAATCATAACTAAAAATTCAATTTTTAGAAAAGGTTACGGTCTTTGGAAATTTGATAATTCTCAATTCCATGAACTAAAGTATTAGTTGAAAATTTAATTAAAAGTGGTTAAATGGCAATATTGCCTTTCAGTGTACAGCCATCGTCCTCTTTCTTTATTTCTGATACCGGTATTTAAATTATATTTGTTATTGATGACTGTTTTCAGATACCATGATGATTGGAAACCAACAGAGTCATAAAGAAAAGAATTAAGGAAAACTATCGAAACACTCGAAGCCAGGGCAAAATGGTGTAACAGTTAAAGCATTAAAACTACTAATAATAAAATAACTTAAAAACAACCAATAAAGTAAACCTATCATTTCTTGATGACCTTGTTAATGATATTAAGAATCATTTTCCTGTTTAGAATTATTGAAATAATGAAAAAATTCAGTACAAAAAGTGATCATTTGAAATTCACTTTAGAAAGTACGAGGGATGATTGATATGTTGTGAGCCTCGTATTGAAGGAGGTACTCAGCACTTTAAAGTATAGACAAAATCGGCGAAAGAGCAGTGATCCAATATTTGCATAAAAAAGGTTCAACACCTAAGGATATCCATGATATGGTAGCAACACTAGGGAAAGATGTCCCTTCATATGATACAGTGACAAGGTGGGTGGTGGACTTTAAGCGAGGTCGACAGAGCCTTGATGATGACCCCCGTCCAGGAAGGCCTGTCAATGTTGGATCCCCAGAAATGGTCAACAAAGTTCATGATATTGTTATGACGGACAGACGAGTCACAGAAAGATATATAGGCAGCTGTAGAGTTGGCATTTCACAGGAGAGAGTACATTCCTATGGTGGCATACATTCCATCTTTCAATGTGAAAACTTTCGGTGGATACCAAGACTTCTGACAGTTGATCAGCCCACCAGGCGCACATTATCGCGTGCTAATCCTAACCTTTTTTTTTTAGGAAGATCCTGTCAACTTTCTTCAAGAGATTTGTCACAAGGGATAAAACATGGGTCCACCATCTTACCCTCAGATTAATGATTAATTCTATGTTGATTCTGTGTAAGAGAGAAAACGTGTGTGTACGTCTCCGTGAGGATGTGTTTGTGTCTGGATGGGCGTGTTTTACAAAATACCTCACAAATTCAAAGTCTGTGTAAACATAAAAGTTTTATTTTAAGCATATTGATACATACAACATACAAACGATTCCATTTCTGTAAGTGTACCTGCAAATATCACGGATTTCACGCAGATCAGATTTTCTCTAAGTGGAGGAAAACATTGCAATACCGATACGATACAGGTAGTGAAGATAAAGGGAAAGTGTCACTACCGAGATAAGAAGTCTCCTGATATCGTATTGAAGTAGCACTTATTTGAGTGCAAAACCGAACTTCAGCAATACAGAATTCTTTTTGTATCATAGTCCATTAATTTCAACATGTTTAGAAAAAAAAGTTAAGGAATAACCAACCAACTGAAAAAAACTACGTTTTTCCTAACGTCCGTTACATACGTCCGTTATTCAAAACGAAACCTTACACTTATGAATTGATAAAGAATATCTAAATCTTTGTTAATAATTATGTATCACATGGAATCAATCGCTCTTCAAATACGTGAATCAGTGTCACAATTGAAACAAAAGGCACTTTGTGAGCATGCGTGCTTTTCAATCTATTTCGGCGTAAATTTCTAATTACTATTTTGAAGATAAAACACTTGGTTTGTACCCTACAAATGTACTAGTCATATTCAGGAACAGTTTAATCTGGTATGAATGTACACAAATGAAAATCAAAAGTTTGAAAACGATGAGATGTGAAATGGAATGTATAACTGTACATCAAAACGGACGCCAATCTACACCTTACACTATTAAGATGGGTCAGGTGACATTACAACAAAACTCTCAAGACAATATCAAACGGGTAACATGTCACTTTTAAACAAAGCATTATGACGTGATCTGTCTACAATACTAGCAGATGGCACAAGTTACTTGTAACAATCATTTTCATTGGCTTAAAAATTATGTTATCAGCACAAAACGTAAAGATGTCGTCGCGTTTGATTGGCCGATGTAGCGGCGTTATAATTCTAAAACAAAAAAGACTATCAATTAAAGAAGACTTTCAAAGTATAAATTCGATTAAATTATAAGTATTAAGATCATTTTTTTATGTTCCGGAGCAATAACACAAATATCTGAGCGCGAGTGCGCACTGTGTTTTCTTTCTTCATGTTATGGCTAGTCTACAATTATAACACATTAATCCTTCAGTAACAACTATTATGACTTTCAATTCCATACGTATATGTTATACATGTCTCCGTTAAACGGGGGATAATAACGTGTTTATGTTGGAAATATTCTACAAAGACGCCAGTGAAACCTAGATGATAACTAAAACAAAAGGCGTTTCTCACTTCAATTTTCAAAATAAGGTTTTTAATTAAATAACATTTAATTTTGTTGTTTTTTTTCTCTTCAAAATATTAAATGATTAAAAACAAAATCAAAACTACATTTGAATATGAAAATAACCCTTCTGCACATTGTTTGTAGATATTTGGAGATACCTAAATGAAACGGCAATATGATCATGAGATCTAGAACACAATGGTACACAACGTAAACCATACCAGTAAATATAGGGTCATGAACGTTCTTTACCTTCAGAAATAAAAAAATATTGTAATTTAAAATGTCCAATTATTATAACAGTAAAACATTATAGAATATGAGAAGCATTTTCTTAACCAAGATCTTATATAAGTAAAGGAACATGCCTGAAACCCATGCCTAGTTACCTTAGTACACCGTTACATATAATCGGGTAAGAGATAATTAATTTGTCGACTTTGATTACTGAACATCCTGTAAATAAAATCAGCAATACATTAAGTGGTCAAAGCATGACAGTGATTGGTTGTTAAAAAGCATTGTTTTTAATGACTTTTGAAATAATTGTGTTGAAAAATAATTTCAAAATGTTTTAATATTGTTCATTTTTTCTATTTTCAGAGGATCATCACTGGACTTGTATTTTTCTGCTTTACTTTTTACAAATATCATTGCCTACGTCATTCGAAAATGGTAGTTGTAGATCAGACCTTCAAAAGACATGATATTAGCAGAAACGAGTATTCATACTTTAAGATTAAAAAAAAAAAAAAAAAAAACATCCATGAGACTATATATACAAAATAAAACTAAAGCTTTTCCGTCTGGATACAACAGACAACTGATTCAACTGAATTCAACCACAGCGGGTAGGGGTGGACCTCTTAGCCTCTCCCAAGTAAGACACCCGCCCTACGACTTGACAAAAGATATTTAGCCGTGAGATGGGTCATACCCGGGGGAGGCTATTTTTTTATCTGACCATTGTTCTTTTGTGACGTAGGTCCGCACCCATCCCCTGTGAATTCAATATATACCTTATAACTTAAGCAGCACTAAATATGGTATCTACATATCACATTGTTTTACATTTCATATCTATAATATACAATGTATATAAACCATGTACATCGTCACTTAACTATTTACACAATATAACACAGTCAAACATATGAATAGTCTCAGTTAAAGACAATTTTCTAAAGACATCAAATTTCACAAACAAATATATACTGGGTATAGCTAAAGCAGTACAAGTCTCCTACCACCAGCCCCCTATAGAAACAATAGTAACAGTGAGATTGACCTGAACCCGAAAATCCTGAAACTCAAACTTGTGCAATATATTATGGTCCTTTATCATTATGTGTAGTTTGATTGAAATCCCTCCAGGAATGAATGCACTATAGAGTGCTGACAATCATTGTTACATACGTACAAGACAAATGGAGAGGAAACCTATAGCCTGCCCAGTTTCACCAGTAGGGTACTTATAAAATTGGATTGTAAGGAATAACTGTTCTTTTACTTCCCTGTTTATTTCAATTTGTTATTTAACTGCCAATTATCATCCAGTTTAGATCTGGTAGTACCATGATTTTCAGACAATAATAGAGAATCATAGTCTTATTCTGTCTTTTCGCAATACAGAGTTTTTTATCTGCTCTGGAGAGGTATTGATTGTTACATCAATACCTGTAGTTTGAGTGAGAAAATTATGTTATTAGTACGACTTGTTACAATCAATGCCTGCTCACAAGAACAAATAACTCTGCAATACGTAAAGACAGAATAATTGTGTCAATTCCTGAATTTTAACACATCAAAGGAAAACAGCTTCTAAGACATAATTTTTTCTCAAGTTGACAATTCCATTAATTTATCCTTTTTATTTTTCTGCATCATTTAATAGATCTATAATCTTACTACATGTCTATATCAACAACCTAAAGACTGGGTACTTTGATATGGAATATATCCATTCATAATCATATTCTCTCTTGAGTAAGACCATTATATAACCAATTAGAAGATATTAATTATATAGAAATTCAAATTTTGTATAAATCAATAATTTTGCATGAATTTATATTATTTTTTTTTTTTTATAAAACAATCATTCTGTATGGCTTTGTCATCATTTTTGCGTAAAATTTCTCATTTTATCTATTTTTTGTGATAACAAATTAAAACTAAAGCTTGGTACTTTCAAGGAAAATTACGGCAATATGAAAGATCGGACGGATTTCTCATTGCATAATAACCTGTGTCAGCCATAAGGATGTGATAAATATAACTATACCGGTCTACATCCACACTGTATTAAAGTTAACATTATCAATCCCAGATATGTAAAACAGGACAGAAAATTACATATCAACACTGTTTACAGGGGTTACTCTCACAGATTAAGGTTTAACTTATGCTGGTTAAAATCTTTGTCACGATATCAATGATTTTGTTCAATTTAGTCCTGAACATTTCTGTCTTGTCTTATATTAAACATAAAAAAGTTTCTGCTGCATTATATATAATGGTGACAATGAAAATTTAAGTATGAACAATTGATCAAGAAATTAAATATTAACACATTAATTTTTTAATCTTTGAAACCGTATCATGTTATCATGGATTGTTTTCTGTTAAGAAAGTTTGAATTACAATTTTACAATATGAAGAGCAGTCAATTAAGGATCATAAAGTTGAGCATGTTAATGGAAACAGATCTTGATCTTCAGATTTATAACAATGGATTAGATATAAATAACAATATGTGTACATAATTACAAAATAAAACAATGAGAGCTATGATTTAATACTAAACCACACATATACTGTAAACGTACATATTTAAAGTGGTCATTTTATTTTTGCACTTTTTGCACTAGAGACATTGCACTAAATTAGTAAAATATGATTGTGCCAATTACATTTCCTATATAATTTCTATGGCAACTAATATTGGCGTGCTAACTCATCGCACTAAACAGTTGAAATTTGGTATTGCGCTCAATTTGAGCTCAACAAACTTTATAGTACGTTTACAGTATATAAACATTATACAATATATGTTATTTTTAGTCTGTGTCAATATCAACAAAATACACTTGATTCACATTCCCAAAAATCTAGAGATATCTAAAATATTGCTTTTTTCCAGTGTTGATGGTATATACAATGCTAATGGACAAGATTACATCAATAACTACATCACAAGTACAAAGTTTTATTATCACAATACAAATGCTGTGTTAATGAAATAACACACCTTATTTATACAGATATCTATTTGAGAGAGAATTGTGCTAATTTTTTACTTAATAAAACAAACATGTATGTGATTGCATTCAAAACTTCATAATGTGAATAATATATTAGCTACTACATTATATATATTCAGCCACAGGCAATTTAGGAGAATGAAGTATTTCCACACATCTTAGATTACATAAATTTTATCAAATTTTACATTTTATTATAACAGAAAATATGATATTGACATTATTAATAGCCTAATTAAGTTACTTTGATAAATGTTTAAATTTCTGTAAACCAGTAAGTTTAACAATATAATCAATCAATGTGTACTAAAGAATAAATCATTTTACATTTTGCACCGGTTTTGATACCTATGAACAAACATGAATGATGACTGAAAATCTCATACAAATTCCAGTCATCTATAGATATCCCTCCATGGTATTCTTTAGACTAGACTTTAAAAAAAGCATGTTCATAATATACATGGCACTTAAGACACAAGAATGGATCCTGGTAAGTATATATTATACAAATATCATGAACTTCAATCTATTTTATGTATATATACACTCAGTGACAATATGGTTTTGCTTATCATGACAAATTTTCTATAATTTTAAATATCAAGAAAACAATATGCATGGAAAACTGGTCAATCCAAAATTTCTCATCTTTCTTGTATAGATTTAAAATATTTTTCTTCACAAAAAAAAGGTAAGCTAGAAGTACAAAGACTGCCATTGATCATGTGTGTGTTATCGATACACTGACAATATGTCTGAACAGTGGGAAAACATTCTCAGACATGCGTGTGCTCAATATCATGTTTAAAAATAGAAATGAGCCATGACTATAATCATACTGTATCTACAATATATTTAATAGGAGATACAGAATCATTCCGACTATATGTACGGATTATTCCTTATAACATAACAGACCAAAATTGTAAGTAGAAATAATTTTAGTGTCAATCACCTGTCAATAATAATAGTTTGTATGAAATACCTCCCTTACACTTACAGAACACTGTAGTCGGAGAGATAAAACCTAGAAATAGGTGGAGTCATGCAAGTGGTAACCCACCGACTGTAGACAGCCAGCTGAAACCTAACAATAGGTTACATGTACATGTATGTGATAAACAAGTTACAAAGACAGGCAAATCACCAACTGTAGACGGAGAGACGAAACCTAACAATAGGTTACATGTAGGTGATAAACAAGTTACTAACAAATACCTCCCTTAATAAGGCCTTATGTCTATAATTCTTTACATAATCTGTAATACTGACAAAACAAATTAATCTAGATGCCTTTCAGTCAATGTCAAATCTGCAAAAGCTGCACTTATAAAAATAATGATCCTGTTAATTTTCCTGAAGATTTTTGTGTAACACGTACAATTATTCAATTTCAGAAAGAACCCTGGAATATTTCAAAAATTATTCAATTTCAGAAAGAACCCTGGAATATTTCAAAAATTATTCAATTTCAGATGACATTTTGAAAATACTTTAGAGGGGGGGGGGGGGGGGGGGGGGGGGGGGGGTAACTCATTTTTGGAAGTTTATAAACGAACTGTTAGCTTATCAACAAATTAAACAACAGGAATGCTGATACATCATTGCACAACATTTCTTATATTAAAAACAAGAACAGAAAAGAAGTATAAATGAGATCACATGACATCACAACGGTACCATGTTCTTTCTACAACAATACAAATATTTTTCTCCAATAATCTCTTCTTGTATTTATCTCACATACTTCACAGGGTACCCCCGTGGTTGCTACCAATGGGATAAATTGATCTCAAAGATAATTAGCATGCGCTATGTTGCTATTCACTATAGGATAATGTCTTCATTTTATATAGTGTAACCATGCATCGCAAAGTCATCAATTTAGACAGACATTTCATGTGACATCGACGACGGCATGATGAAAAGGCTCACCTTTCAATTTATTACTTTTATTAAGTATGTGAAAAAAATAATGAAAATATGGGCCTGTACCATTGACAGGGATATCTCAACCCTCATGTAAGAGAGTTTGGCTGGCCAGTACTTGGTAAGATTAGTGCTGATCATGATCAGATAGACTCTCGAGATATCCCTGTCCAAGGCACAGGCCCATGCGTTATTTTACTATCCTAACATTAGTGAAGTAATATCATATATGTGGAGTATCCAGACACATGTTAAATTGTAAGAAAAACCAGGAATGCAGACTCTCCCTAACAACGATAACTTAATAATATACCGTATGGTTTGAACAAGATGTTTTTTTAAAAGAAGGGATGACCTGTGTGAGGCTGCATATTAGATATCAGACATCAATTTAAAGGGATATTCAACACAAGGTGTAAACATTTCTGGCTGTTCCTGTTCTGTACCTTTGAAGAACACTTTCTAATGACATTAATGGCAGAGTCCACAGTCTGCTTTAGCTTGGGATGTGAGTCAACTATAGCTAAGTGTGTTAAGAATGTAAGTAATTAGGTTAAGTAATTAGGTAAGTTTGTTTAGGACAAAAGTCTACTTAAAAATATAGTGTGTTTAGGATAAGAGTCTACTTAAGGTAAAAGTGTTTAGGACAATGATCTACTAAAGGTTAATGTGTTAAGGAAAACGTGAGCAATACTTAATTTTGTTTAGGATAAGAATCTAATTTCATAAGGTAAATGTGTTTAGAATGAGAGGCTTCTAAGTTACCATAAATATGTCTACCTTATAAAAGTGTGTTGAAAACATGACCCTCTTCTGATGTGAACTCTGCCTAGTCTTGGTGTTAAAGATTGAGTAAAACCAAGGATATCTAGCTATCTAGGACAGCAGCATCTGTACATCCTCGTCATCATCAGGCACTCTGTCAGCCGCCAGTCTAGTGTAGGACAGGGTGAGTCGGTTGTTCTGTTTGGTCCTTCTCTTCACCTTGATGATCACAACGACCACAAGCAGTGCCAGCAGTATTGCGACGGCACCACTAGCAATCAGACCACCTACAAACAGCCAGTCAACCTTCTTTTTCGGGGCCGGAACACCAGGTGGGTGGTGGTTAGTACTGTTGATAGGTACCACAGAACAGGCACTGTTGGCATCTTTTACATTCGGCTCATCATACGGCTGGTCTGGCTTCACACAATAATCACCCTGACAACAGCACACTTCTTGGGTGTTGTTGGCACCAGTTGAGGACTATCAAATACAAACATATGTACAATTGTATCAATCACTGTAACACAGTTACTGTTTTACAGTTTACCAAATTACCACATATACCGATTATGTATTGGCAAATACAGAAATATATTTCCATAACATAATATGTTTTTAAGTGTGGTATCATACCCTTTTATCATTTATTCACTATCATGCCAGTGTGGTATCACAGACTTACTGAGGTGTCTTATATTTACCTCTCATCACTATCATGACAGTGTGGTATCACAGACTTACTGAGGTGTCTTATATTTACCTCTCATCACTATCATGACAGTGTGGTATCACAGACTTACTGAGGTGTCTTATATTTACCTCTCATCACTATCATGACAGTGTGGTATCACAGACTTACTGAGGTGTCTTATATTTACCTCTCATCACTATCATGACAGTGTGGTATCACAGACTTACTGAGGTGTCTTATATTTACCTCTCATCACTATCATGACAGTGTGGTATCACAGACTTACTGAGGTGTCTTATATTTACCTCTCATCACTATCATGACAGTGTGGTATCACAGACTTACTGAGGTGTCTTATATTTACCTCTCATCACTGTCATGACAGTGTGGTATCACAGACTTACTGATGTGTCTTATATTTACCTCTCATCACTGTCATGACAGTGTGGTATCACAGACTTACTGAGGTGTCTTATATTTACCTCTCATCACTGTCATGACAGTGTGGTATCACAGACTTACTGAGGTGTCTTATATTTACCTCTCATCACTATCATGACAGTGTGGTATCACAGACTTACTGAGGTGTCTTATATTTACCTCTCATCACTATCATGACAGTGTGGTATCACAGACTTACTGAGGTGTCTTATATTTACCTCTCATCACTATCATGACAGTGTGGTATCACAGACTTACTGAGGTGTCTTATATTTACCTCTCATCACTATCATGACAGTGTGGTATCACAGACTTACTGAGGTGTCTTATATTTACCTCTCATCACTCACATGACAGTGTGGTATCACAGACTTACTGAGGTGTCTTATATTTACCTCTCATCACTATCATGACAGTGTGGTATCACAGACTTACTGAGGTGTCTTATATTTACCTCTCATCACTATCATGACAGTGTGGTATCACAGACTTACTGAGGTGTCTTATATTTACCTCTCATCACTATCATGACAGTGTGGTATCACAGACTTACTGAGGTGTCTTATATTTACCTCTCATCACTATCATGCAGTGTGGTATCACAGACTTACTGAGGTGTCTTATATTTACCTCTCATCACTATCATGACAGTGTGGTATCACAGACTTACTGAGGTGTCTTATATTTACCTCTCATCACTGTCATGACAGTGTGGTATCACAGACTTACTGAGGTGTCTTATATTTACCTCTCATCACTGTCATGACAGTGTGGTATCACAGACTTACTGAGGTGTCTTATATTTACCTCTCATCACTGTCATGACAGTGTGGTATCACAGACTTACTGAGGTGTCTTATATTTACCTCTCATCACTATCATGACAGTGTGGTATCACAGACTTACTGAGGTGTCTTATATTTACCTCTCATCACTATCATGACAGTGTGGTATCACAGACTTACTGAGGTGTCTTATATTTACCTCTCATCACTATCATGACAGTGTGGTATCACAGACTTACTGAGGTGTCTTATATTTACCTCTCATCACTATCATGACAGTGTGGTATCACAGACTTACTGAGGTGTCTAATTATATTTACCTCTCATCACTATCATGCCAGTGTGGTATCACAGACTTACTGAGGTGTCTTATATTTACCTCTCATCACTATCATGACAGTGTGGTATCACAGACTTACTGAGGTGTCTTATATTTACCTCTCATCACTATCATGACAGTGTGGTATCACAGACTTACTGAGGTGTCTTATATTTACCTCTCATCACTATCATGACAGTGTGGTATCACAGACTTACTGATGTGTCTTATATTTACCTCTCATCACTATCATGACAGTGTGGTATCACAGACTTACTGAGGTGTCTTATATTTACCTCTCATCACTATCATGACAGTGTGGTATCACAGACTTACTGAGGTGTCTTATATCTACCTCTCATCACTATCATGACAGTGTGGTATCACAGACTTACTGAGGTGTCATATATTTACCTCTCATCACTATCATGACAGTGTGGTATCACAGACTTACTGAGGTGTCTTATATTTACCTCTCATCACTATCATGTGTGTGGTATCACAGACTTACTGAGGTGTGTTATATTTACCTCTCATCACTATCATGACAGTGTGGTATCACAGACTTACTGATGTGTCTTATATTTACCTCTCATCACTATCATGACAGTGTGGTATCACAGACTTACTGAGGTGTCTTATATTTACCTCTCATCACTATCATGACAGTGTGGTATCACAGACTTACTGATGTGTCTTATATTTACCTCTCATCACTATCATGACAGTGTGGTATCACAGACTTACTGATGTGTCTTATATTTACCTCTCATCACTATCATGACAGTGTGGTATCACAGACTTACTGAGGTGTCTTATATTTACCCCTCATCACTATCATGACAGTGTGGTATCACAGACTTACTGAGGTGTCTTATATTTACCTCTCATCACTGTCATGACAGTGTGGTATCACAGACTTACTGAGGTGTCTTATATCTACCTCTCATCACTATCATGACAGTGTGGTATCACAGACTTACTGAGGCATCTTATATTTACCTCTCATCACTATCATGACAGTGTAGTATCACAGACTTACTGAGGTGTCTAATTATATTTACCTCTCATCACTATCATGCCAGTGTGGTATCACAGACTTACTGAGGTGTCTTATATTTACCTCTCATCACTATCATGACAGTGTGGTATCACAGACTTACTGAGGTGTCTTATATTTACCTCTCATCACTATCATGACAGTGTGGTATCACAGACTTACTGAGGTGTCTTATATTTACCTCTCATCACTATCATGACAGTGTGGTATCACAGACTTACTGAGGTGTCTTATATTTACCTCTCATCACTATCAGGACAGTGTGGTATCACAGACTTACTGATGTGTCTTATATTTACCTCTCATCACTATCATGACAGTGTGGTATCACAGACTTACTGAGGTGTCTTATATTTACCTCTCATCACTATCATGACAGTGTGGTATCACAGACTTACTGATGTGTCTTATATTTACCTCTCATCACCATCATGACAATGTGGTATCACAGACTTACTGATTTGATATTAGGGTCAATCTCTATAATCATGTAGTGTTATTAAGATTATTATTTCTGACAGGTTTAATGTACTTACATTTCTGCATTGTGGTTCTGACTGTGTGATGTTGGCACACCTGTTGTCTATGTCACAATTAAACATCTGAGACACAACACCACTCTTCAGGTAGACAGTGCTCTTCATACATGGAACGCCTTCAGCAGAACACTCCATCTTACAGCCTAAGTATTACAATTACAAATGAGTCAGTGCAATATCCAAATTTGTCATGTGTCAGTCATAGAAGAATACAGCCATGTAGTTTACGATGAAACAATGAGTCGATTCATAAAGAATACAGCTCTGTCAGTATATACATTTAATGTACTGTATAGCTGGTTATTTTTGCGGGGATGCTTTTTCCGCTATTTCGCAGGCCATAGTCGTAACTGTAAATACTGATCCATGAAAAAACAGGACACATGTACATATTACCCATGAAATGAACTGTGGTTAAGATTGTTCAACCATCCTAGGTAATAATTCTTCTGAACAGATTACAGATTAGATAACTTCTAATCAGTAAGCATCTAGTTGTGTTGAGATATATGTACAAGTACTATCAGTTTACTGAAGTTCTTTTTTGGTTGTGTTATACTCTATCAACAATCATGAGTTAAACAGTTTGAGAATCAATATAGCAAGCAATATCTGCAAAAAATTCCTATTCTCCTACAGCTGGATCGCAAAATTTAAATTGGTTAGAATTCAATGGTGTTGTCTTTAATGAAAATCGCGAAATATTTGACCCCTGAAAATAATCACCTATACAGTATTTAATCATATGATATGATAGAAGAGTAAAGGTGGAAAATGTGTGATATAAAAGCTTTAGGTGAATTATCTTCCTGCAAATTCACTTGATCAGTTTAATAAAGATATGATCTCTACTTAACATATCTCATTTGAAGAATAGCTGTGATTAGAAATGTCTAGTTTTATAAATTACACTAGATAAACTATTGTGAAGTGATTTTATATACATGTATATATATAGATCTTTCTAGAAGACAGCATTATATGTATGAATATAAAAAAAAAATCATCCTTGTTACATCCATATATACAGCTAGATCAGGTTACAACATGTGTTTCTGACCTTGTAGCTTCATGTCGCTGCCCTCCATTGTTAACTGGTAGCACTGACTTTTGTTGGTACTAGGCTTAGGCACATTGACTGGTACAGGCTTGTTACAGTTGTTACCCTCACAACAAAACACTGACACACTGGTCTGATTGATCATGGCCTGAAACATAACAATCAAGGTGGCAAAATGATTATTTATGAACAAATAAACAGATTTTCCCCCTTGATTGTACTAAAAGGATAAAAAATATCCACGAATTTTACTACAAATATTTTGAGAATAGAAGAAACAATATGAATGACCTCATGCTATTTTTATCCATTAAGCTAGATATCAAATTAAACCAACAATTCATATCTACTCCCGACGTTTTGCAAAAATAAAATTTTCAATCTTAGATGGAGCCTGGAGAGTCTGAAACTAAAGTTTAGTTACAGCTAGGTAAAAACTAAATAGGTATATGTAAACAATTTAAGGTGTACTGTAACGAAATATATTGGAATACCGGAGACCTAAAATTACCAGCTTAATTAAACAGTTAAAAAAATACTTTCAGTTGACACTGGACAAAAGAATTATTAGCAACTTCAGCAAATACTATGACTCTCTCAATCCCTGCTATACTTTCTCTAAAAATTACAAGATCATGATGAGCTAAAAATACCTCTTTTTTAGCAAATTTTGAAAACATTTTATTAGCAGTTTCTATTCCATTTTCATTAAATAAAGAAATGATTCTTTTTGGTGCTTTCCAGCACAATGGAATCTATAATAGAATTGACAACGAGATAATTCTTTTCATTAAGCATTATATATATAAAGCCAGGTGTTTGCACAAGTCTCTAATAGTCTCATCACTAATTAACCATGTTAAAGATTACTATAATGTGCAGAAGTTTATTGCTGTGGGCAAAGGAGAGAAAGTTTTTAATAAATTTATTTTTGAGTGGAATAAATGGCAAAATTTGGTAGAACTTGACCTTTCTTAACCTATAATTAGACTAGGTATACTTGTCGTAATAGAAATAATCTTGATCTTATATAGACCTTTATCTCATACATTGTGGTAATATGAAATTATGTGTTTACAGTGGTTTAAATGATCATGTTTTTTGTGTTTAAGTCTGACCCTTCCCTTTCCCTCTCTCTTGCTTTCTCTTTCTAAATGTGAACTTTCTTCTTTTTCCTATTTCCTTACATTTCTTGTTCTATCTTTCTTTTCTCTCACTGTGCTTGGGTTCTAACGAGCTTAAAACATACTCAACAATCATAAAATTTAGATTTGGAATTTTGACTGATTATTTTCAAGTATTTTTAAGAATAAGCCTACCATGTGCATATATTGTAACTATACAGAGAAAAATATATATGAAATGGCGATTTCTAAATAGTAATTAAAAATTAGTGTAAGAATGATTGGATATCTTTTATTGATATTCATTGATTATCTTGTATCAAAAAATATAATTTGGAAACAACCAATAGAATATTAAGCGTGTGTGGGAAAAGAAAGAAAAAAAAAGATGTGTATTTTATACATGTTAAAATTTTGCAAAATTAAAAATTAAAAAAAACAAACTGTTTTGTGCATATTGGACAATATTTGTACATTATAATTAATATTCAAGATATAACAAAATTATGCATGTTAAAGTGACAATCAGAAAACATGATCACAGAACTGAATTTTATGTATATGTATGTCAGATTAGTCTATACAGGCATTCATGATGACAAATTCTGTAGTGCTAGGATATTTAGAGGCACATACTGAAACAGTTTGATTTAATGGTTTGCCGTCACAGATTCCATCAAAATCACATGATCGCCACGTATCCAGAGAAGTTTCCACAATATGTGGATGAAAGCGCAGAGTTGTATCATTGGTGTAAGTCAAGCATCGCATGACTGGCTTCACAGGGGCAGGTGTTGTTACATTTCCAGTTGAATTGTTTACGAAGTCCTCTGTGGTATTTGTTGTACTGGACACCATGTTGGGAGGATGTGATTCACCAGTTAAGCATGACTGGTTCATGCCTGGAGAGCTATCAGAGTTATGCCAGCAGTAGACATCGCCAGCAGCTCTGGGTGGATCTGTTGCTCCAGCACTGTACAACAATCAAAAGTATAAAGATTACTACAAGCTTAAGGTGTAATGTTTACTGAAGCAATTACAATGTGCTGGTTACGTGTTATCTAGAAAGAAAGAACTATTGTATCTAAATAAAGGTTAACATGATATTGAGCATATCTTAACCCAACAACACATTATTTAGCCATTTACAAAATTAATCAGCAAATTATATGCCCATATGTATTCATTCAGACAACTGTAACAGGAAAGAGAGTAGTGTGCCTCTACCGGGTATCGAACCAGCGACCCTCGGCTTACTGGTCTGCCGCTCTACCGACTGATGAGCAAATGGGAAATCCCCCTAGCGCGATGCTAGAAGGCGACCATATCACTATGTACAATTAAAACCTACCGCACAACTATGCTAACTTGATGTTGAAATGTAAGAAATAAATACTGGAAAAATCCTGGTCAAGTTGCTGTATCAACCCTAAGACAGGTTTTGTCAGGAATTAAAAATCATTAAAACAAATGATAGCAATACGATACTCCTAATCATATCCTCCAGTAATATGATGCAGTGTTCGAAAGTAAAGGTGGTCCGATGGTCCGAGGCTATAGAAAACCTGGTCGGTCTATGTCAAATTTCAAAGTGTTGGCCCCATTGGCTATGAAAAGTTTGAGCCCTGACATACATTACAATTCATGAAAACAACATTCCATTATTTTCTGACAAATGATCATATGAAATCAGAGCTTACAATAGAGTTTATTTTACCCATAACAGTGTGTTATTACTGGATGATGCAAGCATTTGCGTGACAGTTATGCTACTTTCAACAATGTTTTAAAAAATTGGTCTATCGAAAAATGACTTGGGCTATGGGATTTGAATTTTCTGTAGACAATAATATATATATACTGTCTAAGGAATTCTCATATATAATTTCATACACTGATGATGTACACTGGCAGGTCAAAAAGTCTTTTCGCACATTCCAATTTTGCTATATAATTTTACCATTTAAACATGTTTTCAAAGAAATTGCCTGGAATAATTAATGGGCTGTGTTTAGCATAAGTTTTTATGCTGAAAGAGTTTTTATCTAAATTTCATTTGATGATATTTTCCGTTGTTATTTATTTGAGAAATTCACATTTATTTACGATATAAATTTTTGTAATGTCATTTTGATGATAATTCGGTAAGTAAATGAACAATGAAGGTGCCACGGGAAATCGGGTTTTGTTGTTACTTTTAATTTTTACCTACATATAGAGGTATTATGCATAGACATTTTAAATTACATAAAGAATGTCTAGATATTTTAAAGCACAAAATTTCAATAAATTACAACTATGGATGAAAGCAGGACAACTGATTGAAAACAAGTTGAAAATGCAAAGAAATTAATAGCAGAAATTGGTTGTGTGGAAAGACTTCTGACCCGAAACTGTACATAACACTGCATAAGCTGATAAGTGTTACTATAGTCTGTTAGGACAGGTTATATTTCCATATCTAGAATGCGGCGTCTGTAATGACAACCATGCGTTTGAAATCTTTGAGATTCATGACAAAAGAGTTCCCTGATACTAACCTGATCACACAACAAATATATATCAAATGTATCGAAACCACTTGAAAGTACACTGAACGTTCGGCCATTTCTCTTACTTTCTTCCGTTTGTGTCGCTTAGGCTATATCTGAAAATAATTAAAATGACATTTATTTACGCATAGGTTTTTTTTATCATTTTCATTAATGATCAAAACATTTATTTATAATGTCCCAATATTATACTTCGTAAAAAGACCGTATCGTCCAAATTTGAGATTTTGTTTTGTTATTATTAATATTAAATATCCCTATTAACCAGTTTGTTATTTCGAGTTATTTCCCTTGCAGGAAGTGAATCTTTCTTTTTCCGGTCGGCCATCAACCTCCAGGTGCGCTTTACAGAAACTCATAATAAAATCTATGTTCATCCGCTATATTTTTGCATCTGTAGATAGATCTAGCTATCAGAATGTGCGATCAATTAATATTTATTTGACTGTCGATGTTTTATGCTGTTTATGTGTCTTGAATAACGACATATAGATAATTGTAAATAAACTGTCAACAAGATCGCAGTGTATTTGGCCTGTTTTGAAACTTCGTCTTAAGTTAATGAATACCATTCGTAGTATTTCAGTTTGTATTGGTGCATTCACGTAGCATAGACTATCCACGATATTTCGCGGATAGTTTGTTTTTACATTGTGGCTTTAATCTCTGCGTCTATAGTGGACTACTCGGTATTTCATTGAAACGAGACCCCCCCCCCCCCCCCCGCATACTGTAGCCATACTTAATACATTATGGTGCTAAGCCTGTGTAATTTAAAAATGGATGCCTATAAAAAGCGTCTTATCGCAATGTTATCTTTCGTAAGTGCAAGGGCAAGCCTTCAAAAGTTATGGCATAACTGTACTAAATTTGAGTTAACAAAGCGTTGTGAATTGGTTGGGGTATTCAACGAACTATTTTCAAATCCACTTCCTTTTTGGTCAGATGGTGTAGTTCTTAAGAGTGTACATAGAAATTTGATTAAATGATCATCATACACTATGTATATGCTATATGATGCATAACAACATGGATGCATAATTGAAATATAGAATATACATGTACATTGTGGTATCAAATTTCACGAGTGCTAACTGGAGCATTGGAACATGTATACAGAGATTGCAAAGACCAATTCATTTAATATTGTATTTCACAAATTAATGGTAGTGATATATTGCAGTTGTATTATATGGAAAATAACATCATTTTTACAGGGCCCAGAATGAAGTTTAACAAGATGGTGACCTCCTCCAGGAGGAAGAACAGGAAGCGCCATTTCAATGCTCCGTCTCATGTTAGGAGGAAGATTATGAGCACTCCGCTATCTAAGGAACTTCGACAAAAGTACAATGTCAGAAGTATGCCTATCAGAAAGGATGATGAAGTACAGGTTGGTATCACATATTCATTACTAAACCAAACTAGGCAGTGATCAATCTTCAATTCATTTTAATGAATCCTTTTCAACTGTATTGCTAAACACAAGAAGTCCCACAATGTTAACATGTTTCCAGAAATTATGTGAGTTCCACCGGGAATTCTGCGAGTCCCATAAAAATTCTAATGAGTAACAACACTCCGGGACACTCGTGTTGATTTATCCCTGATTTAACATAACAAAATATTGTTACTGTTACATACCAAGGGACAAATATTGACTATAATCAATTATCATTTGGTTTTGAATGCAGTTGCTTTCATTAAATCATACAGTTTGTTTGCATTGATTTTGAACTGTCTTTCATTATGTCGAAGTGCCATTATAACATTATAATAAGAAATACATAGTGATAGGAATTAGATGAGATTTTCACGACCAATTAAGCGATATAATAGGATGGCCTTGTTTGATCAATTGTCGATCATAATCAGATTGTTGAAATCAAATTTAATCTTAAAATGAATGTTTAAAACTTGTCTTAGTGATGCAAATGTTATTAAGTTTTTTGATTGTTAAATTAAATTCAGGAGCAAAGCAATTGATCAAAACTTCAGTCTGCTGCTTTATTTGATGTAGAAATGAAAGAGATGACTAAATAATCATGAAGTTCGATAATACAAGTCTGTTTGATTGATATTTAACTCGTGAAGATCATAACTACATAACTTCACTTCAAAATCAACTGTTGTGGTTATTGACACATATTATCATGTTTCTGTGTAATTATCATGTTTCTGTGTAAATAAATTACCTATGAATTATTTATTTCAACCACGTTTAGTGACGACACATTGACATTCCTCTACTCCTAATTTGCATGCCTTTTCATACATAAACACAACACCCAGTGACTGACGAATTTCCTGTTTGGATGGTTATCTTTACATTTTAGCATCAACATACAAATCAAACCTTGGCAAGCTGATACCTGGGTGATTGAACAAACAAACTTGTCTGCCATTTTGTATAGCGGGCATGGGTCATTCAGACGCTTTAGTGCTACTACAACCAGTCAAACAAGCGCCTGCGGGACGCTGTTGATTGATGAAGAAAACAATATCGGAGGATAATTCCGGAAAACAGAAAACCATTAGGAAAATTCACTAATCAATAATGCATTGTAAATTCTAGTTTTACATCATGATGGCACAGGCCAGTTTTTGGCACTTTGGGCATGGGTTTTAGGGATAACTCTGGAGGGGACCATTTGCCCCATATTTTCCAAAATGGCCCACCAAAACTCACAAATTTCTTCAATTTTCTATGTTTTGGCCCATACGATTTCTGAAATCTTGTCAAAATTGCCCATGATTTTTGGGTCCAGGGTGAACCTTGCATCAATTTTTTGACATCGCCCTGAATCAAGTGATTGGGTCGGGGATGGCACCCAGTTACATAGACAAGAAAACAACTCCCTAGCAGCAGCTGCTATAAAGCAAGTAATCAATCTTGAGAAAGCTACTACCAATTCTATAGATTTTATGTCTTTCTAATCTATCTTTTAATTGCAATTTTTTAGGATGCACTGTTTAACTCGCACTTACTCTCCAATATAAAAACAAATATTTCGAAGAAAAAAATGTTTCACCTAGTAGTATTACCCTTTTTAGGTCATCTGAACCGAAGGGTCAGGATGACCTATAGTCATCATGTTTCGTCCGTCGTCGTGCGCCGTGCGCCGTGCGTAAACTTTTCACATTTCAAACTTCTTCTCAAGTTCCACAAGTGGGATTGAGCTGAAACTTGCCTGAAATGATGCTGGGATGGTCCTGACCAAGTGTTGTTATTTTTCGAGTCGGTCTGAAATCCAAGATGGCCGCCACAGCCGCCATCTTGAAAACACATTTTAAACTTCTTCTCAAGTTCCACTAGTCAGATTGAGCTGAAACTTGCCTGAAATGATGCTGGGATGGTCCTGAGGAAGTGTTGTTATTTTTCAGGTCGGTCAGAAATCCAAGATGGCCGCCACAGCAACCATCTTGAAAAACACATTTTAAACTTCTTCTCCAGTTCCACTCATGCCATTGAGCTTGAAATTGGTGAGGATGTTAAGGAAGGAGAGCCAATAAAGTGTTGTTATTTTTCGGCTTCGTAAAAACTTTGACATGGCAGCCACGGCAGCCATTTTGTAACATGATTGCGCAATCATTGTTCTTCTGAACAACACCTATTTCAAACTTCTTCTCAAATACCATCAGTGGGATTCAGCTCTTACTTACCAGAAATGATCCTGAGATGGTCCTGACCAAGTGTTGTTATTTTTCAGGTCGGTCAGAAATCCAAGATGGCCGCCATGGCAGCCATCTTGAAAAACACATTTTAAACTTCTTCTCCAGTTCCACTGGTGCCATTGAGCTGAAAATTGGTGAGGATATTAAGGAAGGAGCGGCAACAAAGTGTTGTTATTTTTCGGCCCCGTAAAAACTTTGACATGGCAGCCATGGTGGCTATTTTGTAACATGATTGCGCAATCATGGTTCTTCCTTAACTACACCTATTTAAAACTTCTTCTCAAATTCCACCAGTGTGATTCTGCTCTAACTTACCAGAAATGATCCTGAGATGGTCCTGGCCAAGTGTTGTTATTTATCGGGTCAGTCAGAAATCCAAGATGGCCGCCATGGCAGCCATCTTGAAAAACACATTTTAAACTTCTTTTCCAGTTCCACTCATGCCATTGAGCTGGAAAATTGGTGAGGATGTTAAGGAAGGAGAGGCAGCAAAGTGTTGTTATTTTTCGGCCCCGTAAAAACTTTGACATGGCAGCCACGGTGGCCATTTTGTAACATGATTGCGCAATCATGGTTCTTCTTAATAACACTTATTTCAAACTTCTTCTCAAATTCCATCAGTGGGATTCAGCTCTAACTTACCAGAAATGATACTGACCAAGTGTTGTTATTTATCGGGTCAGTCAGAAATCCAAGATGGCCACCATGGCAGCCATCTTGAAAAACACATTTTAAACTTCTTCCCCAGTTCCACTGGTGCCATTGAGCTGGAAATTGGTGTGGATGTTAAGGAAGGAGAGCCAACAAAGTGTTTTAATTTTTCGGCCTCTTAAAAAATTTGACATGGCAGCCACGGCGGCCATTTTGTAACATGATTGCACAATCATGGTTCTTCCTTAACAACACCTATTTAAAACTTCTTCTCAAAGTCCATCAGTGGGATTTAGCTCTAACTTACCAGAAATGATCCTGAGATGGTCTTGACCTAGTGTTGCTATTTTTCAGGTCGGTCAGAAATCCAAGATGGCCGCCATGGCCAACAGTGCCACTTTACTCGCTACAGAGAATGCATACTACAATAGTATAAGGGTCTTTAATTTTGAGTCAGATGACCGTTAAGGCCCATGGGCCTCTTGTTTTTTCAAACATTTAACCCTCTCGTTGCCACATTACTTACCATATAGGCATATGGATAATTTGAATTAATTGAGACTAATTTGACTTCTTTGGAAAGTTTTTTTCTATTGAGGATAACTTTGTCATTTGTTGATAGATTTTGATGAAATTTTGAGTGGCAATGGTTGATACCTTTACCCTTCAGAATATGTATTCATTATGGTCCTATGTTATCATTTATAGGTAATATGATCAGGTAAAAATGGTAATTAAGGTGAAAATTATAAAAAATATTGAATAACAATGTCCCTGTGTGTGTTTTTACTGCATCAAATATAGTTTTGACACTTATTAACAACCAACAACCAACTAGAGCAAAAATTCCAATACTCAATTCAAGTCTTACACCAGGTAATACAGGTAAATCACACAGGTAAACTATGGAATAAAACTGCTTTTAATTTCAAGCATGAATTTGGTATTGATTAAGTTTTGGGTCCTTCTAAGGTAAAAACTCTTACACTTATTATTACAGGTAGTACTTTATTTCCAAATAACAGTCCATAAAAATTGGTAATAAACCAAATCACAGGTGCAAACGAGCACAGGTAACAACAGGTAAATATGTCAAAATATGGTTTAAAAACATATTATTAATGTTTTTTTTTATTATTGGCGATTTAAATTAGTCTGAGAATCATTTACACACAAAGACCATTTGTTCCAAGTCCCGTATGCAGCTCAATCATGGTAGATCACGTTTTCACACAACGATATTGAAAGCACATTCCTCGTCATATATTACGGCCGCCATTTTTTATCAGGTCAATTCTATCAACTTACCTGCTCGTTTCAGTAGCATTAATGTCCAAATATTTAGCTGGAATTAACTTTTGAAAAAGAAATCTGTGTTTTTCATCCATTTGCAAGTGATAAATTGCCACTGTATATTCGGCGAAGTCCGATAAAATATTCACAAATAGGTCAACATCCCATTCAAAATTCAAAATGTCAGAATGGATCGTCGTCCTCTACCGATGTTTCGTGATCGTTATCTGAAAAAATCTACGCTGGATTCATCATCAATATCATCCCGTGTCCTTTTGATGTTTCTGATAGTTTTTCTGAAGTATTTCTCATCAAATCCGTGAAAAAAATATGTTACTAAAGTGAACAAACTTATCAATTGACTTCATTAGATCCGCCATTTTATGACACTTTCGTTTTTTCTGTCAAAATTTTGCTTACTGTCGTAATTTTAACCTGATATGCATCGTATAGCCAGCAGCCATGTTGTCTGCATAAACAGGAAGTAGTACTCTAGCGAGATCTCGCAAGACTTAAAAGTGAAAGTAAAGGGGAAGTGAGTAATCTGCAGGCAAAACACACACAGGTAACACTGGCGGTTTAGGGCGGTTTAGTCCAATACGGACACGGGCGGTTTCAGCCGCTTTAGCAGCGAAAGGGTTAAATAGGAAACGTATGGTTTTCACTTGGTACAAAGACAGGTGTGTTAAAAAAAAAAGTTGCACCATAGTGACCAAAACCATGAAAAAATTTCATTAATATTTAAATTAGTTTAGAGCCAAGTCGAAGACATATCAAATTTCAATAGTAAGTTTTTCATAGATTGGAATTATTTAAGGAATTAACAATGGTTGGATATGAATATATTGAAATATGAACTTTGCTTTCTTCCATTAGGTTGTCCGTGGCAATCACAAAAGCCAGCAGATAGGCAAGATCGTCCAGGTGTACAGGAAGAAATTTGTTGTACACATCGAAAGAATCCAGCGGGAAAAGGCCAACGGTGCCTCTGTCCATGTCGGAATCCACCCTTCCAAGGTACCATCCCGCCATCAGTAGTAAACTGTTATTTTAACCAGTAACGTACCCTTACTATACTTGTCGTCTGAAAATTGAACATAGGTAAGGAACCCTTCCAAACATGATCATAGATTTATTTTATCTATTGTCATTCTGCAACTAAGGGGAGATAAATCACTTTGATTCTGGGAATCTGGTCCATCAATGACCTGATTAACTTACCGCTCAAAGTACAGTTGATGTTTTCCATAAGTGTGTTTTCAGTTACATGTCATATACTGAAAATAACTCAATACTTCAAAAAATTAATGTGGAGACATTGAGAAACACTCGGAATGGACCGATCATGATCAGTATTGTTTGAAGCTGTCTAATTTTGTAGTTTAAACTTTTCAAGGTAGATGTGCTAGATAGGAGCATTGTAGAATCCATGAACTATAAAGAAAATGTACAAACACAAGGTATAAGCGCATTCAATACAATGTATAAAATTCGGAGTTAGATACCATAAAGCCAAAAATTATTTTTTGCTACATCGTCACACTGTTTTTGTCCTACAACTTGTCAGGAATGCTATGTGGCTAAATTGTGGATACCTAGGAGGTTATTTAGAAAAAGAAATATGAAAATCTAGATTGGTAGGTGCAATACCTCCATATTTATAAAAAAAAAATGTCTTAATTTTCTAAATTAGATTTTAAAACAATTGTGTATAGAACCATGTCACTTTTCAAATGAATCAAAGTCTAGCATATTGGTTATGGTAAACTTTTGAGATTTAAGTCCACCAGCAGCGTCTCCCAACTGTGATCTCACTGTGTTGTACAAATAGCCAAAGATATTGACACCTTTCAAAGTTTCAATACAAATTTGAAGTTGGGACTAGGTAGAGCCCTTCCAAACATGATCATAGATTTATTTTATCTATGGTCATTCTGCAACTAAGGGGAGATAAATCACTTTGATTCTGGGAATCTGGTCCATCAATGACCTGATTAACTTACCGCTCAAAGTACAGTTGATGTTTTCCATACTTAGTGTGTTTTCAGTTACATGTCATATACTGAAAATAACTCAATACTTCAAAAAATTAATGTGGAGACATTGAGAAACACGGACTCGGAATGGACCGATCATGATCAGTATTGTTTGAAGCTGTCTAATTTTGTAGTTTAAACTTTTCAAGGTAGATGTGCTAGATAGGAGCATTGTAGAATCCATGAACTTTTAAAGAAAATGTACAAACACAAGGTATAAGCGCATTCAATACAATGTATAAAATTCGGAGTTAGATACCATAAAGCCAAAAATGATTTTTTACTACATCGTCCAGCTGTTTTTGTCCTACAACTTGTCAGGAATGCTATGTGGCTAAATTGTGGATACCTAGGAGGTTATTAAGAAAAAGAAATATGAAAATCTAGATCAGTAGGTGCAATACCTCAATATTTATTTTAAAAAATGTCATAATTTTCTAAATTGGATTTTAAAACAATTGTGTATATAACCATGTCACTTTTCAAATGAATCAAAGTCTAGCATATTGGTTATGGTAAACTTTTGAGATTTAAGTCCACCAGCAGTGTCTCCCAACTGTGATCTCACTGTGTTGTACAAATAGCCAAAGATATTGACACCTTTCAAAGTTTCAAATTTCAATACAAATTTGAAGTTGGACTAGGTAGAGCCCTTCCAAACATGATCATAGATTTATTTTATCTATGGTCATTCTGCAACTAAGGGGAGATAAATCACTTTGATTCTGGGAATCTGGTCCATCAATGACCTGATTAACTTACCGCTCAAAGTACAGTTGATGTTTTCCATACTTAGTGTCTTATCAGTTGTCATAACTGAAAATTAAAAAGATAATTGAAGGATATGTTAGAAGTGTTCACAAAGGACTGACCATGATCAGAGCTGATAATCATATCTGCAGTCGATTGACTGATTTCAGCATTTTTGACATTCAGAAAATAGCTAATTGCAGATATTTCAAACCTGCTTTAGCAACCCACTCTCCAGTGACTTTCTATCTTATCTCGCCTTTTAACAACCTTTTTAAAAAGAAAATCAATTTTCTTTTTGCACGATCAATATTGTATAAAACCCTATACTTTTTCGGTTTCCTCGATAGATGTACTTGATATGAGCATTGTGTATTTCTGACCTATTCAAAACTATTTGCAATAGAAGTCACATTTAAGTCATCAAATATCTTGAGCAATCTTTTCATATTCAACTTTTATTTCCTGGTTACTTCATTGGAGAAATCTAAGATGTATCGTACAGTAATGACCTTTACATGTTGTAAGTTGTTGTGTTTTTCTGGAATTTAAATTTTCGATATTTATCTGAAAAATGAACACAACATCCCTTCCAAACATGATCCTGGATTTATTTTTGTCTATGGTCATTCTGCAACTAAGGGGAGATAAATCACTTTGATTCTGGGAATCTGGTCCATCAATGACCTGATTAACTTACCGCTCAAAGTACAGTTGATGTTTTCCATACTTAGTGTCTTATCAGTTGTCATAACTGAAAATTAAAAAGATAATTGAAGGATATATGTTAGAAGTGTTCACAAAGGACTGACCATGATCAGAGCTGATATCTGCAGTCGATTGACTGATTTCAGCATTTTTGACATTCAGAAAATAGCTAATTGCAGATATTTCAAATCTACTTTAGCAACCCACTGTCGAACAACTTCCTATCTTACCTAACCTATTAACAGCCTTTGTTAAAATTGTCCATTTTCATTTCTGCATGAGCAATATATTGTGTAAAACCCTATAATATTTCAGTTTCCTCGGTAGATGGACAGTACATGATATGAACATTGTTTATTCCTGACCTTTTCAAAATTATTTGCAATATAAGGCACATTTAATAAATAGGCATCAATTATTTTAAGCAATCTTTTCATATTTAACTTTTATTTCCTGGTTACTTCATTGAAGAAATCTAAGATGTATCGCACAGTAATGACCTTTACATGTTATTTGTTGTGTTTTTCTGGAATTTAAATTTTCGATAATTTATCTGAAAAATGAACATCACATCCCTTCCAAACATGATCATAGATTTATTTTATCTATGGTCATTCTGCAACTAAGGGGAGATAAATCACTTTGATTCTGGGAATCTGGTCCATCAATGACCTGATTAACTTACCGCTCAAAGTACAAATTATAAAGATATTCTTCTGGTATCATTGAAAGATAATAAGTTAGCTGTAAAGATATTGATAAAAATTAAATTTTGACCAATAAAGGCAGTATAGGTCACTTATTGGTTGTCAAGCTTGAGACTGAATATGGGATTTGGTGTTTGATTTACAATATCCGTCATTCTGACAGAGAAATTTGAAACCAGATTTGATGAATCTGTTAATGATATTTAGAATGTTATTCTGCAATCTTTGGCTTCTAAAGCAAAATTGTTTCCCTTTTCAGATCCTTATCGTGAAGCTGAAAATTGACAAAGATAGGAAAAGAATCCTTGAGCGCAAGGCGCGATCCAGACAGGTGGCAGACAAGGGCAAACACACAGAAGAATCAATTATGGAAACTTCGTAAATTATTTGTGAAAGCTGGAAATAAATGGACAGGAGGACACTGAAGTGTTTTATGATTTTATTATATCTTAGATGGAGGGCTGTTCAAATTGCCCTGCGTCCATTGTTCGTCATACATTGTCATTACTTTTGAGAAGCTAAAGGTTGATCTTTCTCAAAAACTCAAATTTCATATGTAGGTTACCATTAGTCCCTTGTGCCCTTTTAATTTTGCTGTTGATCAGCAAGACAAAATGGCTGTTAGGCAGCCATCTTGGATTTTGACAATGAAAGTTTTTTACTGTTAATAATTTCTCAAAACTTTCTACACAAATCAATCCAGTGATTTTATAAGCTGACCTTGCCTGAAGGGCCAGTGAGCTTATGCCATGGTGTAGCGTCCAGCGTCCAGCGTCCGTCAACATTTCCTCTAAATCCCTGAACGCTTTAATGGATTTTGATGAAATTTGGCCTGGAGCATTATTTGACAAAGGGGATCAAACGCTGTACATGTATAAATGGAGGGTGTGGCTCCCCTGGGGCCGGAGTAGTGGGGCCCAATAGGGGAAATTGAGGTTAATCCTTTAAATCCCTACTTGTCCTGAATGCCTGAATGGATTTTGATGATATTCTGTCTGGAGCATTATGGGGCAAAGGAGATCACATATAAATGGAGGGTCTGGCTCTCTGGGGGCCAGAGTGGTAGGGCCCCAATAGCAGATATTGAGCTAAATCCTTTAAATTGCTACTAGTTTAAACCCTTGAGATCCACACCCCATAATTATAACCATATATAGCATTGCTGGACATCAGTCCTGTTGTAAATATAGGCCCTGTGGTCTTTCCTTACCCATAGGGACTTGGTTTCTTTGATACGGTATATCTTTGAAACGATTGAGATCCCCACCCTAAAACCATGTACAGTGTATATCATTGTTGGGTATAAAGAGCTAGATAAACACAATCATGATGTTAAAATAGGCCCTGGGGTCTTTCCCCACCCCTAGGGTCTTAAGTTTCTTGGTTGTGTTTTTGAAATTGCTGTGATCCCAACCTCGTAACCATATATAGCATTGTTTGACATCAACCAATATTTATTTTGATGTTTGGTCAAAGCCAACCAGGTGAGTGATACAGTCCCTCTGGGCCTCTTGTTTTGGATACTCTTTGCTTACCATAAAAACAAATAGTCAATATCACAGATTCTAGTATTGTTGTAAGTTCTCAGTTTTTAGTTCACTTGAGATGAAGTCTCAAATGGCCTATTGCTATTGTCTTGTGTACAGGGTCTGGCATCATAAACAATTTACATTTCGACATCTCGATAACCAACCGGCATAGGGACATGCTATATTGAAGGCAACTAGCATGATGGGATGAAGGGCTACCCAATTTGTTCAAATGAATGATCTTTACCTACTTCAAGGTCACATTGGTCAAATGTGTTGAAATCTAAAAAATAAGTTCTCAATTACCAATTGGCCAAGGATAATGATTTTACCTTTTGTGGGTCAGATGGCTTCTCAATAACCACGAGGCTAATGGTATGTATCTGGGATAAAATGCTACCAAGTTTTCAAATGGATTTACTAGCCTATCCTCCAAGGTCGAAGTGTTCAAAAGTTTGAAATATATATGACTTGAATAACCTGGAGGCCTTGTCTGAGGTCCTATGATGCAAGGCCAATAACATGCCAGTATTGGCTATGCAGTTGGAGTATTCAAATGGATCAACCTATCTTCCAAGGTCACAGGTGGTAGATGTATTGGATAATATCAATGCAACATTTCAGAAGTGAGTCATGAGGCCTATGATGTCCTACAAAATACGTTCCTTAAATTCGGATACTATTTCGTGGGAGTTAAATGATTATGACGGACTCGGATTGCAGTATTATGCACCATTTCATGGGAGAGCTTCTGAGGGTCTACATAATGAAGACAAGTGCTATAAATGTGATAAAGCAATCTTTACCCTCTTCAAGATCACATGGATCAAATGCTTTGAAATTTTGAACAACTTCTGTCGGAATAAACTAATTACATTAGTAAGCATGAATAACTTTTTTGAATGACCAACTTTGACCCAGTTTTAAATTTCAATTACATCTAGATTATGTATATATACTGAAAAGGAATAGGATTCGGTTTAATTGTTTAACGTCCTATTAACAGCCAGGGTCATTTAAGGACGTGTCTGGTTTTGGAGGCTGAGGAAAGCGGAGAAAACCCACCCACCTATGGTCAGTATCAGGCAACTATTAGTTTCCTGAGATTAAAGGTTAGCTAAACGAAGCCTGGAGTCAATGTGGTACCATGGGCTTGTTCTTATGATTAGTCAAAGCCTTTCTGTATTTTCGTAGCATATGAATTATGGCAAAATTGAAAAAATAAATTTTGAATGATATATAATAAGATAACCTATACCTCGTTTATGATCGCCTGGTCCGAATGACGTATTTGAGCTTCCACAATTGACTTCTTCATACTGCTAATCGGAATTAAACAAAATTTGACTAGTCCCCCCCCCCCCCCCCCCCCTCTCTCTCTGTCGAGGTCTGAGGGGTGGTATGGTACCAAAAGATGTCAATTTGGCTAAATTAATGAACGACTTCTCTGAATCTAAGCGTTGGATATCGCTCATATTTGATTGGTAGGAGACGTAAAATTGTACAAATGAGGGGGATGGGCAAAAGGGGGGTCAACATGGTTAAATTGATATTAATGACTTCTCTGAAATTAAACAATAGATATGGTTCATAATTGACTGGTAGCACCCCTCTAGGGTAGGGATTAAAAATTGTACAAATTACGAGGCTGACCTTGGAGCAAGGAGGGCGGGCCCGGTCAAAACTGGTCAATTTGGATAAATCGATATAAACAACTCTGAAACTAAGCATTGGATATTGCTCATATTTATTGTGTAGCATCCCTTTAGGGGTATGAATTCCAAATTGTACATATGAAGGGGCTGAGGAGCAGGGCCAAAAGTAGTCAATTTGTCTAAAGTGATATAAACGACTTCTCTTAAAATTAGCAATGGATATCATTCATATTTGAAGGGTAGCATATCCCTTTGGATTAGGATTAGGGATTCAAAATTGTACAAATGACGGAGCTAAATCTGGAGTCAGGAGGGGCGGGCCACAATGGGTTAATTTGGCTATAAATTGATATAAATGACTTCTCTGAAACAAAGCAATGAATATCTCTCATATTTGGCTGCACGGTAGCACCCCTATGAGGAAGGGGTTTAAATTGTACCAATGGTGGGGCGGGATATAAATTACATCTCTGGAACTAAGCAATGTATGACATTTATTAAGTCCACCATCATCAGATGGTGGGCTATTCAAATCCCCCTTTGTCCTTGGTCCGTCCGTAAACAATTTGTCGCTATTTCTCAGAAAGTACTGAGGGGATCTTTGTCAAATAAGTTTTGTTTGTACTTTAAAAAGTTTGGTGCTCGTCTCGAGAGACCAGCAGTGCTGCCATTTAGTTCGAATGGCAGTACAAATGACAGGTTTGGAATCTGTATGGTATTTTGATATTTGTCTGTTGCAGATTTAAAGCATACTTTGCTTGCCGGTCAACAAGTTTGTTAATTGCCTTTAATTCCGTCATGGCTCGGAATCCAAACTAATTTTATTTTGCATATTTTTTTTGAAGATATCAGATACTTAGTATTCGAAAGACAAGGCTTTGCACGAGTGTATTTCAGGAGCTCGTAATTGTAAACTCTGAAGGACAGCCAGAGAGTCGGAACAAATGAATGCCTTTTTTATGCGGTGTTCATCGATGTGGTCGAGGGCCAAACCGATGGCACATGCTTCTGGAGAGAAAATAACGGCACCATCTAGTAAACGAATTGAAGAACAATGGTGATCGGTGTAGCATGCCGCTGAGACCTTTTCACCATCTTTTGAGCCATCAGTGTAGATCTGAACATGATCGGGAAAATCTGCAATGAACTCCCGAAAGGAGGATTTGCTCTGAACAAGAAAATTAAATATAAAACTACATTAGATCTACTGTATTAATTTTTTTTAAATGAATACATATACATACATGCATATTTACATTCCTAATGTGGTTTGCTGATATGAACATACCAAGTGAAAACAACAAACATATGACCATGAATACACTATGAAAACCGTATGAAAACACTGTCTCGTGCAAATCACCTGATTAATCGGGTCATATTAATACGCCTAAGACAGGAAGAGTAACTTCCCTTGGATTGATAACGTTGGTACGAGATAAGTGTTAAGAATATTGAATGATTGTATTTAATATTATTTTTACTTTAATACTTCTTTCTTTTTGTTTTATACAAAATTAAACAAAAAAGACCGGAAAATGTGGAACGACATTAAAACAATGGCGTGGTGCATAGGCGGGATCTCCCGGCTGTTCTAATAATTTGGCGTTTCGTCGTATACATGACAAATTTTTCTTTTTAATAAAATTTCTCGTTTTCTCGATATAATTTTTTAAAATCAAGGTTATGTAAATATATGAATTGAATAGATTTTTTAAATTTCCATTGCGGCTATGAATACCAGTACCTAGCTACATATCCTCTGAGGCGCGCTACCGCGCGCCACGGGATATGTAGCTAGCTACTGGTCCATCATTCGTCGCCCGGCGTCCGTCCGGCCGTCCGTCAACAATTAACTTCTTCATAATCGCTAATCGGAATTGAACAAAATTTGACTGGTAGGATCATTATGGGGTGGGGACTAGAAATTGTACAAATGGTGAAGCTGACCCCCTAGGGGCTGAGAGGCGGGGCCAAAAAGGGTCAATTTGGCTAAATTGATATAAACGACATCTTCTCTGAAACTAAGCAATGGATATCACTCATATTTGACTGGTAGCATCCTTATGGGGTAGGGATACAAATTGTACAAATGATTGGGCTGATCCCCCGGGGACCAGAGGGTGGGGCCAAAGGGGTCAATTTGGCTAAATTGATATAAACGACATCTTCTCTGAAACTAAGCAATGGTAAAAGCTCAAATTTGACTGGTAGCATCCTTATGGGGTAGGGATACAAAATTGTACGAATGGTGGGACTGACCCCTCGGGGTCTGAGGGGCAGGGGGAAAAGTGGTCAATTTAGCTAAATTGATATGTTGTATAAACAATCAATTGTCTGGAAGAAAGCGATGGATATCTATCAAACCTGATTGATAGCATCCCTAGGGGTGGGGATTAAAAAAACACTATAAATAGTCAAGCTGACCCCAGGGGGCTGAGGGGTAGGTCTAAATGGTTCAATTAGGCTAAAGATATATAAACGACTTCTCTAAAATAATGTATGTACACATATCGCTCATATTTGATTGGTAGCTTCCTTATGGGGTAGGAATTAAAAAAAATTACAGATTATGGGGCTGACCCACCCTTGAAGACTTGTTACTGTTTTATCTGTGAAACCATTCAGATCCACACCCCATAATCATATATAGCCTTGCTGGGCATCAAGAGATGAACACAATCCTGATGTAAAAATAGGCCCAGGGTTGAACCGTTCTTTCCCAATCCCAAGGGACTTATTGTTTCTTTAAATACAATCATGTTTAATCTTCACTTTGTTTCTAGGTGATATCTTTGAAGCAGTTGAGTTGTATATAGTCATATATCAACAAATAAAGCTATTAACAAATGAAACAAACATTATTTTGATGTTTGTTCAAATAAACAAGGTGAGCGATACAGGCCCTCTGGGCCGTTATTAAATATAACACACACACACCCCTACCACTCCAGGATATGTTATCACAAAGTGCATGATCTTTGTAATTTAGGATTTCTTATTTATCTTTGTCAACAAAATTAAGAAATGAATATACATTTGTTATGACTTTTTTTATCATTAAAGCTCTATCTACATAATTTTGAATTGAAATGTAAGAGGATTTCAATCTTTTTGGCTCGTATGATATACAGTGTATGATGACACTAACTGTATGTGCAGATATAATGAAACATAAGAATTTGTTGCTCATTAGATTTCAAAATAATAATCCTCTCCCTATATTTCCTGATGACGACACAAACTTGATACGGAACTTTTAACGATTGTCCTGCCTTTAATGCAATACAATTTGTATGTAAACTTTCAAACCGGGAATTTTGTTTTTGTTATCACAAATCATTTTAGTGCAAACGACGTCAAACAAAAAATAAAAAAATAAAGAAAACATATTTCAAAACGATTCTTTTATCAAAATAGATGAATATAAATCTAGTTTGCCATCTGAAGTTATTTCTATTTCATTATTCGACTACATATTTTTGTTGTTGAAAAAATTCTATGCTAAATCACGAGATGCTATGTACATGTACAATGTAATTTGTCGTTGACATTTTAAATACCTTTTGAATAGATTTTCATATGTGAAAAATGGAAAGAAATGGTTCAATTACATATATTTTACTATGCTTACCTTTTCTATAATTAAAAGATTTAGATTTTAAAAAGCATCCAATATTCATTTCAAACGGTCTCTGCTTCAATGTAAATACCAAATTCATTAACAAAACGTGAAAGATACTTAATCAAATGTCCGACGAAGTTTACTCATGTGCACACGAGTGCTGAGAAAGGTGTGTGCATTCAGTTCGACCAATCAAATCAACGCTTACTCAGCGCGATCGACTTTGTTAGAGTACTGTCGATACACAGTAATGTAGTACCAATACCTGTCGGTACTTGTGTTACATTTTGACCGTACACACTTCAGCGCGCAGCGCTGTAAGAATATTGAATGATTGTATTTAATATTATTTTTACTTTAATACTTCTTTCTTTTTGTTTTATACAAAATTAAACAAAAAAGACCGGAAAATGTGGAACGACATTAAAACAATGGCGTGGTGCATAGGCGGGATCTCCCGGCTGTTCTAATAATTTGGCGTTTCGTCGTATACATGACAAATTTTTCTTTTTAATAAAATTTCTCGTTTTCTCGATATAATTTTTTAAAATCAAGGTTATGTAAATATATGAATTGAATAGATTTTTTAAATTTCCATTGCGGCTATGAATACCAGTACCTAGCTACATATCCTCCGAGGCGCGTATTACCGCGCGCCACGGGATATGTAGCTAGCTACTGGTCCGTCATTCGTCGCCCGGCGTCCGTCCGGCCGTCCGTCAACAATTAACTTCTTCATAATCGCTAATCGGAATTGAACAAAATTTGACTGGTAGGATCATTATGGGGTGGGGACTAGAAATTGTACAAATGGTGAAGCTGAACCCCTAGGGGCTGAGAGGCGGGGCCAAAAAGGGTCAATTTGGCTTAATTGATATAAACGATATCTTCTCTGAAACTAAGCAATGGATATCACTCATATTTGACTGGTAGCATCCTTATGGGGTAGGGATATAAATTGTACAAATGATTGGGCTGATCCCCCGGGGACCAGAGGGTGGGGCCAAAAGGGGTCAATTTGGCTAAATTGATATAAACGACATCTTCTCTGAAACTAAGCAATGGTAAACGCTCATATTTGACTGGTAGCATCCTTATGGGGTAGGGATACAAAATTGTACGAATGGTGGGACTGACCCCTGGGGGCCTGAGGGGCAGGGGGAAAAGTGGTCAATTTAGGTAAATTGATATGTTGTATAAACAATCAATTGTCTGGAAGAAAGCGATGAATATCTATCAAACCTGATTGATAGCATCCCTAGGGGTGGGGATTAAAAAAACACTATAAATAGTCCAGCTGACCCCAGGGGGCTGAGGGGTAGGTCTAAATGGTTCAATTCGGCTAAAGATATATAAACGACTTATCTAAAATAATGTATGTACACATCGCTCATATTTGATTGGTAGCTTCCTTATGGGGTAGGAATTAAAAAAATTACAGATTATGGGGCTGACCCACCATTGAAGACTTGTTACTGTTTTATCTGTGAAACCATTCAGATCCACACCCCATAATCATATATAGCCTTGCTGGGCATCAAGAGATGAACACAATCCTGATGTAAAAATAGGCCCAGGGTTGAACCGTTCTTTCCCAATCCCAAGGGACTTATTGTTTCTTTAAATGCAATCATGTTGAATCTTCACTTTGTTTCTAGGTGATATCTTTGAAGCAGTTGAGTTGTATATAGTCATATATCAACAAATAAAGCTATTAGCAAATGAAACAAACATTATTTTGATGTTTGTTCAAATAAACAAGGTGAGCGATACAGGCCCTCTGGGCCGTTATTAAATATAACACACACACACACCCCTACCACTCCAGGATATGTTATCACAAAGTGCATGATCTTTGTAATTTAGGATTTCTTATTTATCTTTGTCAACAAAATTAAGAAATGAATATACATTTGTTATGACTTTTTTATCATTAAAGCTCTATCTACATAATTTTGAATTGAAATGTAAGAGGATTTCAATCTTTTTTGGCTCATATGATATACAGTGTATGATGACACTAACTGTATGTGCAGATATAATGAAACATAAGAATTTGTTGCTCATTAGATTTCAAAATAATAATCCTCTCCCTATATTTCCTGATGACGACACAAACTTGATACGGAACTTTTAACGATTGTCCTGCCTTTAATGAAATACAATTTGTATGTAAACTTTCAAACCGGGAATTTTGTTTTTGTTATCACAAATCATTTTAGTGCAAACGACGTCAAACAAAAAATAAAAAAAATAAGAAAATAAAGAAAACATATTTCAAAACGATTCTTTTATCAAAATAGATGAATATAAATCTAGTTTGCCATCTGAAGTTATTTCTATTACATATTTCATTATTCGACTACATATTTTTGTTGTTGAAAAAATTCTATGCTAAATCACGAGATGCTATGTACAATGTAATTTGTCGTTGACATTTTAAATACCTTTTGAATAGATTTTCATATGTGAAAAATGGAAAGAAATGGTTCAATTACATATATTTTACTATGCTTACCTTTTCTATAATTAAAAGATTTAGATTTTAAAAAGCATCCAATATTCATTTCAAACGGTCTCTGCTTCAATGTAAATACCAAATTCATTAACAAAACGTGAAAGATACTTAATCAAATGGTTTGGACATTTTATTTATTTTTTCTATCTACTAAATATGCTCTGTACAAAAAACAACAAAGTTAAAATAAATTGGATTATTTAACATGTGACCAGAGACTTGTATATCAGGTATATACGTCTCTGATGTGACAGAGCGTTACGGTGGCAATTTTTCCTCCTGCCACGCGCCATTACACTATAAAACTAACAGTATATGATATAGTTCCCCTAGTTCGAGCTTAGACGTGTGCTGATTGGTCCAAAGTTATCGGGTATTCGTGACTTTCATTGGTCTATGGTCTCGTGATTCCACTCTACCGTGTCGGTAAGTTGGTTTTCCTGATACCTCGCGAGGCGGACGTGCAGCCTGGTTGATGTGAGGTGAGACAAGAACAGAGATAACTCCAAAATAAATCGACAATATGTACGAGACAGCTGTATGTGGATAAAGCATAGCCTGAAGTGAGTACAAAACACATCATTTACTTACTAAGAAATCAGTATATTGCATAAATTCAGACGCTAACAAACCTGTACGATTACAGTAGACTACGTACTTTCAGTTTCGTTTTTGGTAAGGTTAGCATTACGATCAAGTTGACTCGCGAGAATCTCATTTTATAAAATCGTAGTTGACAAATGATGAAATGTATATGCATAAGAAAAGGAATTAATTACAGTTATATTTGAATTAAATACACAACTTTCAACTGATGAACAATAATAAACGTACACTACACAGAGTACAGGGGGTAGGCGCCGACCTACTTACTTGGTAATACCAGATTCAATTTCATGCTCTGCTTATAACTACCTCAAAACTTTAAATATACGTAAGGATCAAATTAATTGTTTTATAAATGTAATTTTCAAACAAATAAATGCAAAGGATCATATAAGACCTGATATATACATACAATTTTATTTGACCAGTGTTTTATTTCTGTTTCTAAATAAAGTTGTTTAAAGTTATTTACCTTCTAGGCTACATTACACAGTTTCACAAACAATATGTGGTAAAAGGACATGAAATCATTAGATTTGATGAAATTTTCTATAAAAAGTATGCAGTCTGCAGATGAGCTAGGTCATGAGTGTTGAATTTAGTCTTCATTAGCATGTCCGTGATACGACTCCCCTACCCATCTAGATTTACAGTTATGATAGCTTGCAGGTCGCCATGTTGAGTCTGCCCAGGGTTTTGATAAGACTCCATCTTTACTGTCAAACCATGTGATTTATAATCTGGTAAAACATCCCTATGCCCTCGATTCGGGGGCCGCGGTGGCCGAGTGGTTAAGGTGTCCTGACACTTTAACACTAGCCCTCCACCTCTGGGTTGCGAGTTCGAAACCTACGTGGGGCAGTTGCCAGGTACTTACCGTAGGCCGGTGGTTTTTCTCCGGGTACTCCGGCTTTCCTCCACCTCCAAAACCTGGCACGTCTTTAAATGACCCTGGCTGTTAATAGGACGTTAAACAAAAACAAACAAACAAACAAACATTAGCATGCATGTAAAGGGACCAGCCAATTTATTCAGATAAACTTAATAACATTTATAGTTTATTTATTTTCAAGGTTAGTGTAATTTTAGTTGTGACAATATGTACATTATAAGGCCCGACAAAACGGCTATAGTCTTACAAATTCTTTTTGTATAAAATTGTAATACTTTTTTGCCAGGTGTACATGTACCCGGTATGTATTTAACTTTGTTTTTATCTTTTTCAGAAAAGTATCAACATGTCTTCAAATTCAGATGTTCCCCATAGTAATCCTTCGGTGGACAGAGGCTCTGGCCAGACTGATGGTGCAAGCAAGGGAGACAACCCAAAAGAGGATCCAGGAGATATCTGTACCAGTCAAACAGCAGTAAACCAACAACAGCTTTCAGGAAATAAAGAAAAAGGTTCACATCAGAAGAATTTTACAAGTGGACCATCACCTCTGTCACATGATATTGAACCCAGGCGTGATAACCTACAAAGTAGGAATGATGATTACAAAGGAAAGAAAGCTGCAGACCAAGAGGGTGACTTTAATCGTGAAGGTGGTGCTCATAGTGGATACACCCCTGTAACAAGGACAGGAGGTATTTATAAGTTCTGTAGAAATAGTTAAATGTTAAGAAAAAGAGAATATCCAAACTGGGTCATCTAAACTTTGAACAGATCATCTTTGTACTTTAATTATCAACTGTAAACCTTGTATACTCCACTCATGTTATATGTATAACTGCTACAACCACTTTATATAGGTACATTGTGGTTTGTGGGCAGTATTAGTACAACTTTACTCAGACAAGAGACCTGTAGTTCCAGCTGTCCGATAGCTTAAGAGACCCGGGGGGCCATCACCTTTATAATCAGTTTGGAAGCTGATTATATGATCTTCCTGATCTGATTATAGCTCTACAGATGAAGATGCTGGGAATTCCTACTTGTAAAAGATTGTTGACTCATATGTACACATAAGAGATCACTCTATGTATATTATAAGTCCCCTGCCATTTGAAAAACGGGGGGACTATAGGTTTACCCTCCCTCCGTCCGTCCGTCCGTCCGGCCGTCCATCCGTCCGTCCGTCTGTCTGTCACGAAATAGTTGTCCGGACAACTCCTCCTAAAGTACTCTGATCTTAACAAAACTTGGTATACATGATCAGTATAACATGTAGTTGTGCATCCCACATGTTTTTTTCGAAAAACCATTTAAAAAAAAAAAAGGGAAATGAATAGGTGCACTTCTAGCTCAGGCAGGGGACTTTGTATTGCTGTTGCAATACTATCCATCCTTGTTATTATGGTAAGTCCGTTCAAAAGTTATTGCCCTTTGTTTATTTCAGTATCTGAAGATCTCCTACATTTTGAATCCTTTCTTTAAAACTTGGCAAGCATTATAGCTAAGAAATTAAGTTGTGTTTACCTGAGAAACATTTTAAGGTGGTTGCCTACACCTAACATCAAAATTTTACAGTGGATAGAAAATTTTCATTTTATTTTCAGTGATTATCTATAGGCCATGAAAAGCCGAAATTTGAAAGAGAAAAGATATTTTGTCTAATTATTAGCTTGTTTTACAAAAAATCCCCAATATGCTCAAATATGACCCTGTCTAAAAAATACTAAGAAAATGGAATTTTGAGTAAAATTGATATTTGTGTCTGAAGTCTCAGATGACCTATTACGATCGCCTTTTGTCCAGCGTCGTGCATCGTACGTCGTCTGTCCGTCGTAAACATTTTACATTATCAACTTCTGCTGAATTGAATTCAAACAAATTTGGAAGGAAGCTTCCATGGCTAAAGGTCATATAAATTGTGAATTATATGGTCCCGACCCCCAAGGGGCCTGAGAGGTGGGGCCAAAAAGTGTAAAATTGACTAAAACTTCAAAAATCTTCTTCTCTACTCTCAGATATGTTGGAATCAAACACTCTTCATAGATGGAATGGTCTTAAGGTTGCTTTACCAAATTGTGATTTTCATGGCCCTGGGGTCTCACGTTTGCCCCTGCGGAGAGGGTAAACTTTACTATATATATATATAGAAAAATCACAATTTTGACTATGATTTGTTGGATTTCTATTGGAATTCATTCTAACTTGGTTAACATTATTAGCATGGGATGACAATTTGATGGTTACATATATGCACATGTTGGCTATGACTGACCTCCAGGGGCTGATAGGCGGGGCTAAAAGGGGTCAAATTGACTGAAATTTCAAAAATCTTCTTCTCTACTCTCAGATATGGTGGATTCAAATATCTTCATAGATAGAAGGGTCTCAAGGTGCTTACCGAAATTGTGAATTTCATGACCCTGGGGTCTCACGTTTAGCCCTGGGGAAGCGGTAAACTTTACTATAATTTATATTTATATGGAAACAACAATTTTTCACTATGATTTGTTGGATTTGTATTGGAATTCATTCTGATTTGGTTAACCTGATCAGCATGGGATGACAGTTTAATGGTATGCACATGTTGGCCCTGACTGACCCCCTGGGGCTGATGGGCGGGGCCAAAAAGGGTCAATTAAATTAACTTATATACTTCAAAACTCATGGGCCTCTTTTCACATTATACACATTAACATGCAGCTAATATATTTTGTCTTCAAAACTCTAAATAAAATACCACTAGATAAGGAAGTTACCCAGATAGCATGACTACGTTGGGCCAACGTTGGCCCACAGATGTTGACTACGTAGGGCCAATGTTGGCAAACTACGTTGGCCCTATGTAATTTTGCTCATCGGCCCATTGTTGGCCCAACGTGTTGGCCCATCGTTGGACCAACATTGTATGTCAGATAACCAATGTTGGCCCATCGTTGTATGTCAGATTGCCAACGTTGGCCCATCGTTGGTTTCAAGTGTGTATTTCCAACTATTGGTTTCACCTTCATAGGCCCAACATTGGCCCAACGTAACAAACAGTAGATAAAGTGATGCTTATGTGTAATGCTGGCAACATAAAAATTAATCAGTTGTCATAATGGCAAGTGCTTTACAATTTATTTGTATATGATGACAATACAGTGATTAAATGTACATTATTCTCTTTTACAATCAACAGTTTTGAATACAGTATGTTAGTTATCATTATAAAGAGTCAAAACTGATAAATGATTATCAGATGTTAATTTTATAGTTATCTGTCCCAGATCAGTCCTGTTCGGAATCGTCACTAAGCACAGCATTGATAGTTGCAGTAGCTGTCTGTTGTGTCCTTTTTTGTTCCTTTCTCCTTTTCCTGCCACCATCGCGATCACAAGCAAATCTGAACCAATCTTTTGCAATTGCTGCAATTTCCGAATCTTCCTTACTGTAGCTGTTGGAACAAATAAACAATATATCAAATCTACACAGAATGTAAAAATCAAGCGACACAGATCGATGGCCTGAATCGCTAACCTGGACATTTCTGCAGTTATGGCATTATGGCATTAAAGTAATTTACATTATTATATATAGATTATATATATATATGAAATTTGTCAAGTAGTAATAACGACAGTACAGACAAGTATTTTCGAGGCAATCTGCCCCTTTATCAAGAAACAAGGTAATTACAAACGATCTGACATTGAACATGGAACAGCTACATAAATTTTGTAGATAAATATACTTAGTATATATATGTGTGTGTGTGTAAGAAATGAAAAATAAATTCTGAAAACTTGATGACCCCGATATCTAGCAAGCAAAAGTGTACGTACGGTAGTGTACGTACGCTGTTGGTCTTGTGGAATTAATTAATATACTAAAATTACTTCAGGAATTGAAACATAATTAAAAAGCAAATCATATAGCCTACTTACATTGTCTTTTGATCAAAGAAATGTTCTCTTTCTTCTTCGTGATTAATCCAAATATCTTCAGTGTAAGTCGAAATAGCACTGTACTGTGTACAACCAGTTGAACAGCTCGGACAAGGTCCCTGATAAGAATGTAACAACTGCAGGCAGCTTGACCATCCCTAGTATCAGATGTCACGGTTACCAAGGGAACTGGTCCGACCCTTGCTGTGAGAAGCGCTGACCCAGTTTTGTGGGCAGTAAACATGCATAGATAATGGCATCCTTAAACCGGCCACTAAAATATTTACCAAAACATTTATGTCCTTGTTCCTGTTTTACTACAGTATAAAAGACTTTAATTTATGATTAGTTAATCTCATGCAAACAATACATTTTATTATATAGTGATTTTGAAAAAAAAATCACTATTAAAAAATCTTATGAAGTGTATTTTTAAAAATGGTTGATAATATATATATCAACTTTGATTACAGATAATCACTTTTGTTTGAATTTGTTGTAAACCTGCTTGGGCTTACAACATCGGGTCAACGTAGGACCAACGTTGGACCAACCTAGGTAATTCAGCACTGAAATGTACTAACAGGGGGCCAATGTTGGGCCAACGTAGTGTTCCCAACTTATCTTCACTTGCTGTCGAGTAAAACAACTTGTTGTTGGGCCAACGTCGGGCCAACGTTGTATGACCAACGCCAACCATTGGCCAACCGTACAACCATATGCCAACGTTGGCCCAACGTTGTCATGCTATCTGGGTAATGAATATCCATTATTTAATTCCTTTAAGATTAACTGAAACTTTTTTTCATGCAATTTATTCTTCTTTTTCCTATAAAACATTATAAATGTTACATACTTTCCAAAGCAATAGAACTACAGTAAAACCTTGCTATATCGCCACCTTCTGTTCTCCACGATTTTGGCGATATAACGAGTTTGGTGGTATATCAGGTTTACCGCTCAAACCCAACTTTGCTGTCCAAACACTATGAATAGTGCTTCCATAACAACTGACGACTTTGAAAATCAAAAACAATTTATTCATATCAAAATATTGCATCAAATTTTACACAAATATGCTTTGATAAGAAATAGAATTAAATTTAATAATTTTCCCGAGAATATCATCATAATTTGCATCACATGATCTAGTAATCGTAACATGATTTTCACTGTTATCTCGTTTGACTGTGCATGTTCTACCTGGCGCCGAAAAACGTATCAATTGTCATCTGTTTTGCCTTCAACCGACAAACTTACCAAACAAACTGTTGAAGAGATAAACATTTCTAAATGTCTGATTCAGCTGTAGAATGTTTGTGTTCCAGAAATTTGACAACGTTTCATCATTAACTCGCAATAGTAATGTTTTCAGATCTTTGTCAGGGGTTTCCGGTTATTGTTAACGTTGCGTCATCACGTACCGATCTTCAGCTTCCTAGTTCACTGTTCCCATAGGGATCACTATCATGATTTTCAGCTTCCTAGTTAACTGTTCCCATAGAGATACAATTGTAATACAATCATGATCTCCAGCTTCCTAGTTCACCGTTCCCACAGAGATCACTATCATGATCTTCAGCTTCCCAGTTCACTGTTCCCTGTGACAGAGATCACTATCATGATTTTCAGCTTCCTAGTTAACTGTTCCCATAGAGATAATACAATCATGATCTCCAGCTTCCCAGTTCACTGTTCCCTGTGACAGAGATCACTATCATGATTTTCAGCTTCCTAGTTCACTGTTCCCACAGAGATAAAACAATCATGATCTCAAGCTTCCCAGTTCACTGTTCCCTGTGACAGAGATCACTATCATGATCTTCAGCTTTCCAGTTCACTGTTCCCACAGGGATCACTATTATGATTTTTAGCTTCCTAGTTCACTGTTTCCATAGAGGTAATACAATCATGATCTCCAGCTTCCCAGTTCACTGTTCCCTGTGACAGAGATCACTATCATGATCTCCAGCTTCCCAGTTCACTGTTCCCACAGAGATCACTATCATGATCTTCAGCTTCCCAGTTCACTGTTCCCTGTGACAGAGATCACTATCATGATTTCCAGCTTCCTAGTTCACTGTTCCCACAGAGATAATACAATCATGATCTCCAGTTTCCCAGTTCACTGTTCCCTGTGACAGAGATCACTATCATGATTTTCAGCTTCCTAGTTCACTGTTCCCATAGAGATAATACAATCATGATCTCCAGCTTCCCAGTTCACTGTTCCCACAGGGATCACTATTATGATTTTTAGCTTCCTAGTTCACTGTTTCCATAGAGATAATACAATCATGATCTTCAGCTTCCCAGTTCACTTTCCCACAGAGATAATACAATCATGATCTCCAGCTTCCTAGTTCACTGTTTCCATAGAGATAATACAATCATGATCTTCAGCTTCCTAGTTCACTGTTTCCATAAAGATAATACAATCATGATCTTCAGCTTCCCAGTTACTGTTCCCTGTGACAGAGATCACTATCATGATTTTCAGCTTCCTAGTTCACTGTTCCCATAGAGATAATACAATCATGATCTCCAGCTTCCCAGTTCACTGTTCCCACAGGGATCACTATCATGATTTTCAGCTTCCTAGTTCACTGTTCCCATAGAGATAATACAATCATGATCTCCAGCTTCCCAGTTCACTGTTCCCACAGAGATCACTATCATGATTTTCAGCTTCCTAGTTCACTGTTCCCATAGAGATAATACAATCATGATCTCCAACTTCCCAGTTCACTTTCCCACAGAGATAATAAATCATGATCTCCAGCTTCCTAGGTCACTGTTCCCACAGAGATCTCTCTAGCTTCCCAAGTCAATGTTCTACTGATCAAGCTCAGCATTTATATGTCTGCTGGCATTTTAATAAGTCTAAAAGGTATTAACTTGATTGTGTGTAAAACCAAAACCTTTCACAGTGATAACTAATCAGTATTACAAATGTACCTTATTCCAAGTGTTTTATTTATCTGAACTCTGGCAACAAATGCTATTATGAGAGATGCTAAATAATACCTGTTGTAAGTAAAGTCCAGCTTGTATGTAAGTGACTTCCAGAAAGGTTGATACTCGATCAAACTAATATGTTTTTATGATTGCATTGTAATGTATTTGTAATTGTTGTTTTTTAGCCCACCATCATCAGATGGTGGGCTGTTCAAATCGCCCTGCGTCCGTGGTCCGTGGTCCGTCCGTCCGTCCATCCGTCCGTAAACAATTCTTGTTATCGCTATTTCTCAGAAAGTACTGATGGGATCTTTCTCAAATTTCATATGTAGGTTCCCCTTGGTGCCTTGTTATGCATATTGCGTTTTGAGACCAATCGGAAAACAAAATGGCCGACAGGCAGCCATCTTGGATTTTGACAATTGAAGTTTGTTATCGCTATTTCTGAGAAAGTACTAAAGGGATCTTTTTCAAATTTCATATGAAGGTTCCCCTTGGTGCCTAGTTATGCATAATGCGTTTTGAGACCAATCGAATAACAACATGGCCGACAGGCAGCCATCTTGGATTTTGACAATTGAAGTTTGTTATCGCTATTTCTGAGAAAGTACTGAAGGGATCTTTCTCAAATTTCATATGAAGGTTCCCCTAGGTGCCTAGTTATGCATATTGCGTTTTGAGACCAATCGAAAAACAACATGGCCGACAGGCAGCCATCTTGGATTTTGACAATTGAAGTTTGTTATCGCTATTTCTGAGAAAGTACTGAAGGGATCTTTCTCAAATTTCATATGTAGGTTCCCCTTGGTGCCTAGTTATGCATATTGCGATTTGAGACCAATCGGATAACAACATGGCCTACAGGCAGCCATCTTGGATTTTGACAATTGAAGTTTGTTATCGCTATTTCTGAGAAAGCACTGAATGTATCTTTCTGAAATTTCATATGTAGGTTTCCCTTGGTGCCTAGTTATGCATATTGCGTTTTGAGACCAATCCGAAAACAACATGGCCGACAGGCAGCCATCTTGGATTTTGACAATTGAAGTTTGTTATTGCTATTTCTGAGAAAGTACTGAAGGGATCTTTCTCAAATTTCATATGTAGGTTCCCCTTGGTGCCTAGTTATGCATATTGTGATTTGAGACCAATCGGAAAACAACATGGCCGACAGGCAGCCATCTTGGATTTTGACAATTGAAGTTTGTTATCACTATTTCTGAGAAAGTACGGAATGGATCTTTCTGAAATTTCATATGTAGGTTTCCCTTGGTGCCTAGTTATGCATATTGCGTTTTGAGACCAATCCGAAAACAACATGGCCGACAGGCAGCCATCTTGGATTTTGACAATTGAAGTTTGTTATCGCTATTTCTCAGGAAGTACTGAAGGGATCTTTCTCAAATTTCATATGTAGGTTCCCTTTGGTGCCTCGTTATGCTAATTGCATTTTGAGATCAATTGGAAAACAATATGGCCGACAGACCGCCATCTTGGATTTTGACAATTGAAGTTTGTTATCTCTATTTCTCAAAGTACTGAATGGATCTTTCTCAAATTTCATAAGTAGGTTCCCCTTGGTCCCTTGTATTGCATTTTTGGACCAGTCTGTCCTGAAAACAACCTGGCAAACAAACAGCCATTATCGTTAAATCTCAAATTTCTTATATAGCTGGGATTCCCTTGTTTGAAAAGTACTGGAGGGATGTCTCAATTTGCACAGATTAGTAAAATGAAGGGAAAAGTAGAGAAAAGATCAATCTGACATGGATCCTATGAAGATCATTCAATGGTGGGCGCCAAGATCCCTCTGGGATCTCTTGTTTGTAATGTGTAATGCAATTTTCAAAATTATCAAAATCATTTATTTTCTAGAAAAAAGGACAGAATCTGGGCCAGACTTCCACAACTTGGATTATTCAGGTCATTTTAAAATCAACTTAATATCCCAGGAGTCCAGAAAGGATGTATTGAAGATGGAAACGAATGAAGACCAATTTGTCAAGTTCTGTCATCTGTTTCATTCTGATTTGCAGTTAGATGCAGTAAAACAGGCTTTGCTCTCTGATCTAAAACTTGTGGTGACAAGAGGTGGATACCCTCCTTCTGTCTCTCCACAGCAAGGAGCCTCAGCTCCTTTAGATACAAGTATAAAATGTGTCCTTACTTGTCTGTGTTATCAACTTCAAACTGTGAATATTTCTTCTACATCCTTGAACATAGACCATGTCAAGGAAACTCTGTCATCATTGAAAAGCTACCAGAAGGGCATTGTGATTGGCTATCAGGTGTCAGGTGATACCATCAACTACTGGCTGGCTGGGGAACGTGGTGCCATGAAGATCACCATGGATGTTCTTACTCAGCAGAGAGGTGCTATTTCTGATGTTGTAAGAGGAAGTCAGAAAATGGATAAGTTACAAGGAGACTATGTTGGAGATACAGATACTGATATGGATAGCAGACAGTCTGGACAAAGTGGATCAGATAACAGACAGACAGGACAAAGTGGATCAGATAACAGACAGACAGGACAAACTGGAACAGATAACAGACAGACAAGACAAAGTGGATCAGATAACAGACAGACAGGACAAAGTGGATCAGATAACAGACAGACAGGACAAAGTGGATCAGACAACAGACAGACAGGACAAAGTGGATCAGACAACAGACAGACAGGACAAAGTGGATCAGATAACAGACAGACAGGACAAAGTGGATCAGATAACAGACAGACAGGACAAAGTGGATCAGATAACAGACAGACAGGACAAAGTGGATTAGATAACAGACAGACAGGACAAAGTGGATCAGACAACAGACAGACAGGACAAAGTGGATCAGATAACAGACAGACAGGACAAAGTGGATTATATAACAGACAGTCAGGACAAAGTGGATCAGATAACAGACAGACAGGACAAAGTGGATCAGATAACAGACAGACAGGACAAAGTGGATCAGATAACAGACAGACAGGACAAAGTGGATCAGATAACAGACAGACAGGACAAAGTGGATCAGATAACAGACAGATAGGACAAAGTGGATCAGATAACAGACAGTCCAGACAAAGTGGATCAGATAACAGACAGACTGGACAAAGTGGATCAGATAACAGACAGACAGGACAAAGTGGATCAGACAACAGACAGACAGGACAAAGTGGATCAGACAACAGACAGACAGGACAAAGTGGATCAGACAACAGACAGACAGGACAAAGTGGATCAGACAACAGACAGACAGGACAAAGTGGATCAGATAACAGACAGTCCAGACAAAGTGGATCTAGCCAATCTGACAACACAGTACCAGGTAATTGTTGTATTGTGTAGGTTGTAGTAACAGTAGTAGTTGTGCTATTTTCTGGTGTGCCAAGCTTCAAATACTGTATTTGAGGAAAAGGAAGAGTTATAGAACTTGTTCAAGATTATCAGTTCAAGATTATCATTTCAGAGTAGGCGTTAATTGGGAAAAGTAAATTTTTTAACCTTTTACTAGAATTTTGCTTTTTAGAATTTCTCTTAAGATTATTAGGTAAAACCGGGGGAACTATGGGCTATATCTCTGTCCATCTTGTATGTCAGTAATGCCAAAGATCGTCAGTGCTTTAGCGGCCTTCCTTGAGGGAATTTGATCATACTTCACGCAATGATAAAGGATCATAACATCTCAGAAAAGTTTGAGACTCAGGTTTTTTTGGTCAAGCTTTTTTTTAAAATGTTTTTAGAGGGTTCAGGTTTTTTTGGTCAAGCTAAAGGTCTATGTTACTGTTTTTAGAGGGTTCTGGTAGGGGATATATATCGCTTTAGTAATTAACTCATGTCCCATTGGGAACTGCATGTGGAGAGAGTATAATAGGATTGTGTTGTGTTCATCTTCAAATATTTTTAGCCCACCATCATCAGATGGTGGGCTATTCAAATCGCCCTGCGTCTGTGGTCCGTGGTCCGTCCCTCCATCCGTCCGTCCATAACCAATTCTTGTTATCGCTATTTCTCAGAAAGTGCTGAAGAGATCTTTCTCAAATTTTATATGTAGGTTCCCCTTGGTGCCTAGTTATGCATATTGCATTTTGAGACCAATCGGAAAACAACATGGCCGACAGGCAGCCATCTTGGATTTTGACAATTGAAGTTTGTTATTGCTATTTCTGAGAAAGTACTGAAGGGATCTTTCTCAAATTTCATATGTAGGTTCCCCTTGGTGCCTAGTTATGCATATTGTGATTTGAGACCAATCGGAAAACAACATGGCCGACAGGCAGCCATCTTGGATTTTGACAATTGAAGTTTGTTATCACTATTTCTGAGAAAGTACGGAATGGATCTTTCTGAAATTTCATATGTAGGTTTCCCTTGGTGCCTAGTTATGCATATTGCGTTTTGAGACCAATCCGAAAACAACATGGCCGACAGGCAGCCATCTTGGATTTTGACAATTGAAGTTTGTTATCGCTATTTCTCAGGAAGTACTGAAGGGATCTTTCTCAAATTTCATATGTAGGTTCCCTTTGGTGCCTCGTTATGCTAATTGCATTTTGAGATCAATTGGAAAACAATATGGCCGACAGACCGCCATCTTGGATTTTGACAATTGAAGTTTGTTATCTCTATTTCTCAAAGTACTGAATGGATCTTTCTCAAATTTCATAAGTAGGTTCCCCTTGGTCCCTTGTATTGCATTTTTGGACCAGTCTGTCCTGAAAACAACCTGGCAAACAAACAGCCATTATCGTTAAATCTCAAATTTCTTATATAGCTGGGATTCCCTTGTTTGAAAAGTACTGGAGGGATGTCTCAATTTGCACAGATTAGTAAAATGAAGGGAAAAGTAGAGAAAAGATCAATCTGACATGGATCCTATGAAGATCATTCAATGGTGGGCGCCAAGATCCCTCTGGGATCTCTTGTTTGTAATGTGTAATGCAATTTTCAAAATTATCAAAATCATTTATTTTCTAGAAAAAAGGACAGAATCTGGGCCAGACTTCCACAACTTGGATTATTCAGGTCATTTTAAAATCAACTTAATATCCCAGGAGTCCAGAAAGGATGTATTGAAGATGGAAACGAATGAAGACCAATTTGTCAAGTTCTGTCATCTGTTTCATTCTGATTTGCAGTTAGATGCAGTAAAACAGGCTTTGCTCTCTGATCTAAAACTTGTGGTGACAAGAGGTGGATACCCTCCTTCTGTCTCTCCACAGCAAGGAGCCTCAGCTCCTTTAGATACAAGTATAAAATGTGTCCTTACTTGTCTGTGTTATCAACTTCAAACTGTGAATATTTCTTCTACATCCTTGAACATAGACCATGTCAAGGAAACTCTGTCATCATTGAAAAGCTACCAGAAGGGCATTGTGATTGGCTATCAGGTGTCAGGTGATACCATCAACTACTGGCTGGCTGGGGAACGTGGTGCCATGAAGATCACCATGGATGTTCTTACTCAGCAGAGAGGTGCTATTTCTGATGTTGTAAGAGGAAGTCAGAAAATGGATAAGTTACAAGGAGACTATGTTGGAGATACAGATACTGATATGGATAGCAGACAGTCTGGACAAAGTGGATCAGATAACAGACAGACAGGACAAAGTGGATCAGATAACAGACAGACAGGACAAACTGGAACAGATAACAGACAGACAAGACAAAGTGGATCAGATAACAGACAGACAGGACAAAGTGGATCAGATAACAGACAGACAGGACAAAGTGGATCAGATAACAGACAGTCCAGACAAAGTGGATCAGACAACAGACAGACAGGACAAAGTGGATCAGATAACAGACAGACAGGACAAAGTGGATCAGATAACAGACAGACAGGACAAAGTGGATCAGATAACAGACAGACAGGACAAAGTGGATTAGATAACAGACAGACAGGACAAAGTGGATCAGACAACAGACAGACAGGACAAAGTGGATCAGATAACAGACAGACAGGACAAAGTGGATTATATAACAGACAGTCAGGACAAAGTGGATCAGATAACAGACAGACAGGACAAAGTGGATCAGATAACAGACAGACAGGACAAAGTGGATCAGATAACAGACAGACAGGACAAAGTGGATCAGATAACAGACAGACAGGACAAAGTGGATCAGATAACAGACAGACAGGACAAAGTGGATCAGATAACAGACAGTCCAGACAAAGTGGATCAGATAACAGACAGACTGGACAAAGTGGATCAGATAACAGACAGACAGGACAAAGTGGATCAGACAACAGACAGACAGGACAAAGTGGATCAGACAACAGACAGACAGGACAAAGTGGATCAGACAACAGACAGACAGGACAAAGTGGATCAGACAACAGACAGACAGGACAAAGTGGATCAGATAACAGACAGTCCAGACAAAGTGGATCTAGCCAATCTGACAACACAGTACCAGGTAATTGTTGTATTGTGTAGGTTGTAGTAACAGTAGTAGTTGTGCTATTTTCTGGTGTGCCAAGCTTCAAATACTGTATTTGAGGAAAAGGAAGAGTTATAGAACTTGTTCAAGATTATCAGTTCAAGATTATCATTTCAGAGTAGGCGTTAATTGGGAAAAGTAAATTTTTTAACCTTTTACTAGAATTTTGCTTTTTAGAATTTCTCTTAAGATTATTAGGTAAAACCGGGGGAACTATGGGCTATATCTCTGTCCATCTTGTATGTCAGTAATGCCAAAGATCGTCAGTGCTTTAGCGGCCTTCCTTGAGGGAATTTGATCATACTTCACGCAATGATAAAGGATCATAACATCTCAGAAAAGTTTGAGACTCAGGTTTTTTTGGTCAAGCTTTTTTTTAAAATGTTTTTAGAGGGTTCAGGTTTTTTTGGTCAAGCTAAAGGTCTATGTTACTGTTTTTAGAGGGTTCTGGTAGGGGATATATATCGCTTTAGTAATTAACTCATGTCCCATTGGGAACTGCATGTGGAGAGAGTATAATAGGATTGTGTTGTGTTCATCTTCAAATATTTTTAGCCCACCATCATCAGATGGTGGGCTATTCAAATCGCCCTGCGTCTGTGGTCCGTGGTCCGTCCCTCCATCCGTCCGTCCATAACCAATTCTTGTTATCGCTATTTCTCAGAAAGTGCTGAAGAGATCTTTCTCAAATTTTATATGTAGGTTCCCCTTGGTGCCTAGTTATGCATATTGCATTTTGAGACCAATCGGAAAACAACATGGCCGACAGGCAGCCATCTTGGATTTTGACAATTGAAGTTTGTTATCGCTATTTCTCAGAAAGTACTGAAGGGATCTTTCTCAAATTTCATATGTAGGTTCCCCTTGGTGCCTAGTTATGCGTATTGCATTTTGAGACAATCGGAAAACAACATGGCCAACAGGCAGCCATCATGGATTTTGACAATTGAAGTTTGTTATCGCTATTTCTGAGAAAGTACTGAAGGGATCTTTCTCAAATTTCATTTGTAGGTTGGCCTTGGTCCGAAGTTAAGCATATTCCATTTTTGGACCAGTTAGAAAACAACATGGCCGAAAGGCAGCCATTATGGATTTTGCCAATTGAAGTTTAAAATTGTTATGGCTATTTCTCATAAAGTACTGAAGGGGTCTTTCTCAAATTTCATATGTAGGTTCCCCTTGGTCCCTCGTATTGCATTTTGGGACCAGTCTGTCCTGAAAACAACCTGGCAAACAAACAGCCATTATCGCTAAATCTCATACATGTAGCTAGGATTTCCTTGTTTGAAAAGTACTGGAGGGATGTTTCTCAATTTGCACAGATTAGTAAAATGAAAGGAAAAGTAGAGAGAAGATCAATCTGACATAGAACCTATAAAGATCATTCAATGTGGGCGCCAAGATCCCTCTGGGATCTCTTGTTAATTTGTCCGGGTTGTCTCTCCTACGCTGTAATTGATTGTTACTGGAACTTTGAGTTAACCTAGTTGAGGAAATACTACTGTATTACACCAAAAGTTGGATTAATTTCTCTGCCCTGCAATTTGATCTTTGACTTTTATTTAACCCATTCGTTTTGAACTAGTAACAATCAATTTAGAATGCTGCTCTTTGTCTGTAACCTAAATATCACAATGTCAAAAAGCACAAAAGTGATTTGCACCTGCAGTAGGTATAAATTTAGTTTCATGAACAATATTGTGAATGATATTCTTTTGAAAAAGCACTAGAAATGTGTTAAGTTGCTGTGTGCCAACTTTTACCAGTAAAAAAACCCTACAAATGTATTATTATAATGAGACTCGCAACCGAATACACAAGTATTTTATGTTAATCATAGGATACAAGGAACAATGGAATGATGAGTCAGGACAAAATGTCAACAGTCCATCACAGGTGTCAACAAGTGAACCAATGGATCAGAACATTGACAGAGTTCAAGTTCAGACTAAGGTTTATAGCAATCCCATTGGAGATTCACATGGAGGACAGAGTGTTGGAGCACAGAATATGGCAACAACATCCCGCAGTACAGAGGGCCAAACAGGTCCAAATGTCTCTACCAGAAATGATGGAAATCAAACAGAGGCAGACTTCACTGCTACATTAAAGCTTGGTAGACTTCAAACGAAAATTTTGTCATCCATACCAATAATAGAAGATTTAAGACAAAAATTTAAAAATTTGAAATTAGAACAAGGTGGCAGTCACGGTCTACAAATTGTTGGAGATAAGACGACTGTCATTAGAGTTGAAGCAGATATCCAGAGTCAGCTGAAGGAAATAGAGAAAGAGAAAGTTAACTTGTCCAGCAGAGATATGCGACCTGAGCAGTTGAGCATGTTAGGAGTCGGAACTGTACTGGACCATATACAGGAATGTATCAGACGTCAGCATCTGGCCTGTTACCTAGGACAGGATAAAGATGCTACAGTGGTGTATGCTACTGTAGCCGACATGGACAAGGTTCTCCAAGTGATTCAGTCTGCCATTTTCTACAGAGAATTTGAGAAAGACGTCCCTACATGGAGGTTATTCTTGGACTCACCAGATGTACAGGAGGAAGTACGTGACTTGCAGGAGAAGTACAATGGCAGGGTTGTCATAACACAGGGAAGTTCAATGAAGCTGGTATGTACTTCTGATCTTACTGATGTTGTATTAGAAATTTTAAACAAGATGAAAGAAGATTTCTCACAAGTAGGAACAAAAACATTTCTGTACACACCAGTTGGATACCTGACAGTAAAACTCTGTGCTAAAGTACTGCAAGATCATCTTGATAGCATAGAAAAGAAATATGGTGTTGAAATTCGTCCCGTCCAGAAGAAAGAAAAACAGGGATGGATAGTAAAAGGTCCAAATGGAACACTGGAGAAAGCTTGTGATGATGTGAAGAAACACACCGCAACAGCAAAAAACCTTTGGCTTAAAGACAAGGTCAGCAAAGACTTCTTTGAATCAAAACAGGGACAGGACTTGATGGTGGGAGTTGGTGAGGATACAGGATGTCACGTGACCATGGTGAAACATGAAGTTGATGTGACTGAAGGGAAAACATCGAGGTCTGACAGACAAGGATCAGCCACACAGCAATCCTCTAATCTGGCTGGATGTCGGTGGAGAACAGGAGATGGACCATATGTAGCACTGTACTGTAGAGATGGCAGCAAGTCTACATCTGATGTCTTGGTGAAGCTGGAAAGAGGAGGTATGATGTTTTATGTTTTCTATTCAATTGTTGCCCAAAATGGAGTTTAATAAACTCATTTGCTAGCTCCCCTGGTCCAAAGGGCCAAGGTGAGCTTATACCATACCGTGGCATCCGGCGTCCAGCATCCGTCCGTCAACAATTACCTTGTGAACATGATAACTTGAGTAAAAATGAACAATAAACTATATATAGTTTGATGAAATGTTAATTTGTATGCAGTCAGGTATCGGCAAGGTCTCAAACAAGTTTGGAAATGGGAATTAATTAACAGTATATGTTATTGCTCTTTGTACTAATATTATCATAGGACCTTGTGAAGACGATAACTGGAATCAATACATGTATCATCCAAGTTTGATGAAACTTTGTACGCATGAGCAACAAGTTCTCAGAGGAGTTGAAAATTGGAATTATTAAACAGTCACTTACAGAGTTATTGGCTGTTGTGATAATATTGTTATTGGACCTTGTGAACACGATAACTGGAGTAAATAATCCAGCAAGTTTGATGAAACTTTGTATGTAGCCATATACTTATGTATTATAGCAGGATCTGGTACAAGTTCGAAAATGGAAATTATTCAACAGTAACAGTATCAAAGTTATTGGCATTTGTAATGATATTATTATTTAGACTAGACATTAGACATATGATAACTGTAGTAAATATCATTCAAGTTTGATGAAACTTTGTATGCAGCCATATTTCAACAAGATCTCAGACAAGTTGGAAAATGGGAATTATTCAACTGTAACTTACAGAGTTATTGCCTTTTGTAATGATATTATTATTATTAACAACTTTTAGCTCACCTTGGCCGAAGGGCTGTTGAGTTTATGAATATAGGACAAAGAAGGTCAAATGCATAGATAGAGGGTGTGGCTCCCCTGAGATGGGAAGGGGCTGGGCCTAATGGGAGAAATAGAGGTAAATCTTTTTAAATCACTACTATAGTCCTGAACAAATAAATAGATATAATTGATGAAATTTGGACTGGAGAATTGTTTTGAAATGTTGTATGGAGAAAGGGGGCCCAATAGGGGAAGTATAGAAAAACTGTGACAGTCGTGAGTGTCATGTATCAAATGTTGCATTTTTCTATTTCATTCACTTATTCACATTCTCCTTTTAAGTATTCTTCACTTGCAGAAATGCACAATCCTGTCTTAAACATGTAATAATCTTCCATTGGTATAATTTTACAACCAAGTCACAGGAATTGTTCAGCACCTAGAGAGCACTTTAGGACACATAATTTTTCACATATACCGGTGTAGCATTTATTAGGAGGCATAGTGGTGAAGTGGTAGGACGTAGGGCTACTTGACTGAAGGGTCACTAGTTTTAGTCCTGGCATTTGGCGGTGTGTTGATTTATACTTGAATTAGATACTTTACTCCTTCCAATAGACTATAATAATCATAGAGGGTAATAATTGGTGAACAGCCTTGAGATGGCTACAATGTGTATATATTGCTGTGATATAGCAGTATATAAAACTCCAAATTATTGTCATTGTTTTTCAAGCAATAAAAGTCACAGGGAAGGTCTGGTGAAAACTAGGGTGGCAGGAACTCTGCAATCTTCACTTCAATTTTTCTTCCTTCAGAAATGTGCTGCTAGTAATTAACATACATACCAGGTGCATGTAAAAATGTTTATTGAACCCAGTTTTACAGTAATTCTAACAAAACATTTATTTTGCAGACCCTAGTACAGTCAATTTTGATACTCTTGATGAAACGAAGAGTGGTGTTACTCTGAATCTTCCTGACTGGAAAGATGGAAAGAACCAGGAAAAGAATACAATTCGTACAGACTTTAAGGAAATCATGACCGCAGCTGCCGAGAGGAAGGCAACATCTTTGACTATTCTTTTGGATGGCTGTAGATCTAGTGGATGGGGCGAAAAGAAAGCATATACATTGTTAGTCAAAAGCACTCTGTATGTATTAAAGGAGGATAATGCAGAGGCCTGTTCCTGTTCCTACTTCCTTCGTGACCAAGAGATGTTCAAGTTGTTACGGGATGTGATTGATGACAGGTTTAGAAATGACACATCCCTGACTATAACAGATACAACGGAGGAAATTGGAGAGGATTGGGATGTTATTGATAAAAGTGATATCAGAGGTATATATATAAACATACACAGGTCCCCAACCACTAAAACACACAAGGGAGTGTGGCACACAGGTCCCCAACCACTAAAACACACAAGGGAGTGTGGCACACAGGTCCCCAACCACTAAAACACACAAGGGAGTGTGGCACACAGGTCCCCAACCACTAAAATACACAAGGGAGTGTGGCACACAGGTCCCAAACCACTAAAACACACAAGGGAGTGTGACACTCAGGTCCCAAACCACTAAAATACACAAGGAGTGTGGCACACAGGTCCCCAACCACTAAAACACACAAGGGGTGTGGCACACAGGTCCCAAACCACTAAAATACACAAGGATGTGTGGCACACAGGTCCCAAACCACTAAAATACACAAGGGGTGTGGCACACAGGTCCCCAACCACTAAAACATACAAGGGGGTGTGGCACACAGGTCCCCAACCACTAAAATACACAAAGATGTGTGGCACACAGGTCCCAAACCACTAAAACACACAAGGGAGTGTGACACTCAGGTCCCAAACCAATAAAATACACAAGGAGTGTGGCACACAGGTCCCCAACCACTAAAACACACAAGGGGTGTGGCACACAGGTCCCAAACCACTAAAATACACAAGGATGTGTGGCACACAGGTCCCAAACCACTAAAATACACAAGGGGTGTGGCACACAGGTCCCCAACCACTAAAACATACAAGGGGGTGTGGCACACAGGTCCCCAACCACTAAAATACACAAAGATGTGTGGCACACAGGTCCCAAACCACTAAAACACACAAGGGAGTGTGGCACACAGGTCCCAAACCAATAAAATACACAAGGATGTGTGGCACACAGGTCCCAAACCACTAAAATACACAAGGGATGTGGCGAATAGGTCCCCAACCACTAAAATACACAAGGATGTGGCGAATAGGTCCCCAACCACTAAAATACACAAGGATGTGGTACACAGGTCCCCAACCACTAAAACATACAAGGGGGTGTGGCACACAGGTCCCAAATTAAACCACAAAAATACACAAGGATGTGGCAAATAGGTCCCCAACCACTAAAATGCACAAGGATGTGGCACACAGGACCCCAACCACTAAAATACACAAGGGTATGGCACACAGGTCCCCAATTTAAACATCCCTATTGACAGTAAAACACAAGTGTGTGTAGTGGACAAGTCCTAACCAATAAAACGTACAAGGATGTAGTATAGGTCCCCAGCTGCGGTGGCCGAGTGATTAAGGTGTCCCGACACTTTAACACTAGCTCTCCACCTCTGGGTTACGAGTTCGAAACCTACGTGGGGCAGTTGCCAGGTACTGACCGTAGGCTTTCCTCCACCACCAAAACCTGGCACGTCCTTAAATGACCCTGGCTGTTAATAGGACGTTAAACAAAAACAAAAAAAAAAAAAAGGTCCCCCAGCCATTAAAAAACACACAAAAATACAACTCGGAATTCAAGATGGCTACAGTACCTGTCTACAATTCTTTTTGCCTTATCAGTCTCAAAGTTGAATGGGTACAACAAGAGACCAAGGTGAAGCCACACTTCAAGTTTTCATCCTGCGAGTAGTTCTCGAGTAATATCAGTAACAAGTTTTATTAGCTGATGGTGTCTATCATGTATCCGAACAACGTTTCTCATCTGTTGGTATGTAAACAATATCCTCAAACAATTCTAATCAATGATTGGAACTTATCTTAATTTGACTGGAAGCATCCCCAGATGGTTGGGATTCAAATTAATGACCTCTCTAAACTAAAGCACTTGATGTCATACATATTTGACTGTAGGCATCCTCAGGTGGTGGAGTTTCAAAATTGTAAAAATGGTGGGGCTGTACACCCCAGGGGCAAGGCCTAAAGGTAGCATGATCCTCGGTTGTGGGGATTCAAAATAGAACAAATGGTTGAACTTATCCAGCAGGGGCCTGATCATGAAGGGCATGGCCCAATAGGGGAAATAAATAATTAGGGAATTCTTTTAAATCTTTCTTGTTATATAGGAATGAAAGTCAATATTTGGTATAAAGCATGCATGCTTTGGTGGAAGGGAACCCATTTTGTATAAACAGTGTAGCTGGACTCCTATGAGTCTGATCTGCGGGGGGAAATCCTTCTTCTTAAAGCTGTTTCAATAGCAGGATTGAGTCTAAATATGGTCTGAGCCATCCTCACTTTAAAGCAAGTTAATTTCATATAAATGGTGGGTCTCAGGTGTCCCTGAGGGTTTGGGCCCCATTGGGGAAATTTAGTTAATTCTTTAAAACCTTTCTGTTATTGGAATGACAGGATTTTGTTATAATCTAAGGTCCCCATATAGCGAAGATATGCACGCCCTTTAGCAATCACACTGTCAGTCCTCACCATCTGTATGTCCACCTACAAATTTGATTCCTGGCTGTTAGTTTTACTATTTGTTGACTGATTTACAGGAAATTTTGACAAAAAATACTTACTGAGGTCAAAAATCGAGGTCAAGGTCATAATTAGGCCAAACGATCAAATTTGCTTTCTTTTTACTGATGAATTTTTTGTTGGTCAGAATGAATTTCAATGAAACAAGGAGTCAACTTACCAAAGATCAAGGTCATGATACTGGGTCAAAAGTCAAGGTTATATGGGTCCAATGGGAAGTGTTAAATTTTGCCATAATCACTGAAATATCCAGGTTCGTGATACAAGCCCTCTTAGGCCTCTTGTTTATGGACAACCCAATTAATAGTGATTTGAGCAGCTTCCATCTTATGATTATAAGTAGGATAAAAAACGTTATTTTTAATTAGTTCTTGTGTAATACTGACATTACATTTTTACAGTAGTTAAACAAGTAAGCACTTGCTTCATACTCAGTAAGCCTCGTGATGGTCAGCCAAACTCCTCGGGTTGAGATATCCCTGTCCATGGTATAGCTGGCCCATGTAAAATTCTATTAATGAACGTCTTATAGGATTAGAGTGCTTCCTAAGTTACCGCAGAAGGGTGTCCAAAGTAGTCTCTAAGAGTATATGAACAGTTAATATTAAAATTTACCATTATATTTAGATCAAATACTTTCTAGTTACATCCTCAAATATATACTTAACACAATGCTATGATGATTTAAGGCATAAGACTGTTTCTAGTTACTGACCCCTGGTCCCCAACACATGCAGGGATTGTTGGCAGGTTAGTATATGTGTCATCCAGGACCCCAAACACTAAAACACGTGAGGAGTCACAAAGCTTCTAGAATTAAGAAACCTTGCAATATAAACAAATTATAAACATTACTTCAATTGTTATTATTAAAAAGTGGATTGGGGAAGCAATTGTCATCCAAGGTAAAATATTACATCCTCAATCTTAATGTTAGCATTTTTTGTGACAATAGATCAATATAAAACTTATCAGTGTACGTTAAAAAGGTCAACCTAGAAAAGCCACTATTTTTAAATTCCTTATCTATGACATGTAATGGATAAAATAGATATATTGCAAGTACAGTTGCTGTAGTAATATATTTTCTTGTTTATTTTTTATTCAGGAAAGAAACCTGTGATTGTTCAAGGAGAACTAGCCAAAATGACGGTAAATACTTGGCTTTACTTTTTAAGTTCATTATTAGGTCATGCCATTATGGCTGTGTTCAGGGGAACTTAAACTGAGTAGAGCCATATTTTAAATCTTTCTCCTTCTGGTACATAAAGGAAGGAACATGTGGCAACATCTGAAGTCTAAAGGGTAATTAATACATTTAACCTAAAGAAATACCCAAAAAAGCACTCCCTGTTTTGGGCAGAATTGTGAGCTCCTCTATGACCAATTAATTGATCTAGAGCACTCATGGGTGACATCACAGTACAACTACAACACTATAATATGTGTACAATCGCATCCATGTATGTAAATACTGTACATTGCGATCCAGGTATTCATATCATCTAATAGACGACTTCCACTATGATCGTGTCAGGATATCGGGCCGACCATCACTGCGCTATTGAAACATTCTTTTTTAAGAACGCCGATGTGGCAGAGCGGTATAAGCTGCGGCCCTGCAGGTATTTCTGGCTAGGCGATTGGGTGCCGTAGATCTTGAGTTCTAGGACTGGTCAGTGCACGAGTCATAAAGTTGTCTTCCTTTGTCAATTGTACAAAATGATTAGCACAATGTATCATATGCACTATGTGTTGGTGATCCGAAGATAAATATTTGAATTTCCTGTCGTAGTTGTACTGTGATGAATAAGAGGCCAATAGACCTAATCTTGATCTTGTAGCATTCTGGGGTAAACACCTAACATGGTTGTTGATTCAGTTGAATAACCTTGACCTATATTTAAGGTCACAGGGGTCAAATAGGCTAAAACTTAAGGAGCAACATTCAAAATCAAAAGAAACGGAGACCTAATAATATTTTGGCCTGTAGCATGATGGAGTGTTGGGCTTCCAAGTTTATTCAAATGAAGGAATGACCTCGACCTACATTAAAGTTCACAGGGGTCAAATGCTAAAATCTTTAAACAACTTCTTCTCAACAACCAAGAAGCCCTTTAGCATGCTTGTTAAAGGGCTACCAAATTTGTTTAAATGAATGACCTTGACCTATGTCAATATGGAAAATTGGGGTAAATTTTTAGCCCACCATCATCAGATGGTGGGCTATTCAAATCGCCCTGCGTCCGTGGTCCGTCGTCCGTCCGTCCGTCCCTCCCTCCGTCCGTCCGTCCGTCCGTCCGTCCGTAAACAATTCTTGTTATCGCTAATCCTCAGAAAGTACTGAAGGGATCTTTCTCAAATTTCATATGTAGGTTCTCCTTGGTGCCTAGTTATGCATATTCCATTTTGGGACAGATCGGAAAACAACATGGCCGACAGGCAGCCATCTTGGATTTTGACCATTGAAGTTTGTTATCGCTATTTCTGAGAAAGTACTGAAGGGATCTTTCTCAAATTTCATATGTAGGTTCCCCTTGGTGCGTAGTTATGCATATTGCATTTTGGGACCGATCGGAAAACAACATGGCCGACAGGCAGCCATCTTGGATTTTGACCATTGAAGTTTGTTATCGCTATTTCTAAGAAAGTACCAAAGGGATCTTTCTCAAATTTCATATGTAGGTTCCCCTTGGTGCCTAGTTATGCATATTGCATTTTGGGACCGATCGGAAAACAACATGGCCGACAGGCAGCCATCTTGGATTTTGACCATTGAAGTTTGTTATCGCTATTTCTGAGAAAGTACCGAAGGGATCTTTCTCAAATTTCATATGTAGGTTCCCCTTGGTGCCTTATTATGCATATTGCATTTTGGGACCGATCGGAAAACAACATGGCCGACAGGCAGCCATCTTGGATTTTGACCATTGAAGTTTGTTATCGCTATTTCTGAGAAAGTACTGAAGGGATCTTTCTCAAATTTCATATGTAAGTTCCCCTTGGTGCGTAGTTATGCATATTGCATTTTGGAATTGATAGGAAAACAACATGGCCGACAGGCAGCCATCTTGGATTTTGACCATTGAAGTTTGTTATCGCTATTTCTGAGAAAGTACTGAAGGAATCTTTCTCAAATTTCATATGTAGGTTCCTCTTGGTGCCTTGTTATGCATATAGCATTTTGGGACCGATCGGAAAACAAGATGGCCGTCAGGCAGCCATCTTGGATTTTGACAATTGAAGTTTGTTATCGCTATTTCTGAGAAAGTACTGAAGGGATCTTTCTCCAATTTCATAGGTAGGTTCCCCTTGGTGCTTAGTTATGCATATTGCATTTTGAGACCAATCAGAAAACAACATGGCCGACAGGCAGCCATCTTGGATTTTGACAATTGAAGTTTGTTATCGCTATTTCTGAGAAAGTACTGAAGGGATCTTTCTCAAATTTCATAAGTAGGTTCCCCTTGGTGCCTAGTAATGCATATAGCATTTTGGGACTGATTGGAAAACAACATGGCCGACAGGCAGCCATCTTGGATTTTGACCATTGAAGTTTGTTATCGCTATTTCTGAGAAAGTACTGAAGGGATCTTTCTCCAATTTCATAGGTAGGTTCCCCAAGGTGCCTAGTTATGCATATTGTATTTTGAGACCAATCGGAAAACAACATGGCCGATAGGCAGTCATCTTTCTCTGAAAGTACTGAAGGAATCTTTCTCAAATTCCATATATAGGTTCCCTTTGGTGCCTTAATCTTAACTTTTATATATAGGTTTCCCTTGTTTGAAAAGTACTAGAGGTTTCTTCTGAATTTACACAGATTAGTAAGACTTAGAAGAAGAGAAAAGTAGAGAAAAGATCAATCTGAGATGGAACCTATGAAGAACATTCAATGGTGGGCGCCAAGATCCCTCTGGGATCTCTTGTTTTAAGTTCCTAGTAGTCCTGAATGCCAGAATGGATTTTGATGAAATTTGCCTGGGGGCATTATTGGGTAATTGACATCTAATGTGGTATAAACAGAGGGAGTGGCTCCCCTGGGGCTTGGGTGGTTTGAACTATTGTTGGGAGGCAGTTCAAAAGTAGAAAAATATTTGAAATGTAACTTAAATTAGACTATTTTGCCATAATTACTGAAAAATACAGGTGAGCAATGCAGGTCCTCTGGGCCTCTTGTTTCAAATAAATGGCTGTGTTTTTTTCTGAAAAAGCAAAAGGGCCAATGTCATATATAATGGGTCAGTGTTATGCTAGGATGAAGTGCTACACATTTTATTTCTATTTTGATAAAGTGATAATCAGCTTCAGATAGAGTTCAAAGTTGCATTAAGAAACAGTTGAGTGATACAGCCCCATTAGGACTCTTGCCTGTTAATGCATTGGAGACAGAATACATATATCAAAGAGGTTTAAAGCAGGAAAATCAAAGAATAAGAATAGTCAACATTAGAATTTGTCATTGGAAAATTGAATACATTCAAACTTTGAAACCTCAGAGAAACTAGTACATTTAATTTCTAGACTTCTGTCTTGAAAACTAATGTTTAGATCTTATATGATACACTGTATTTGCTCTTTCTCATGTAGACTACCTTTTTGTTTAATTTTCAAGTTATCAAAATAAAGTTTTACAGAGAATTTATGTACATGTGATAATAAGGGTTAACAGTAATAGATCATTCCAAAATAGGGAAGGTAGACATGCAGCTCTGTTTTTAGCCCACCATCATCAGATGGTGGGCTATTCAAATCGCCCTGCGTCCGTGGTCCGTCGTCCGTCCGTCCGTCCGTCCGTCCGTCCCTCCGTCCGTCCGTCCGTCCCTCCGTCCGTAAACAATTCTTGTTATCGCTATTTCTGAGAAAGTGCTGATGGGATCTTTCTCAAACTTCATATGTAGGTTCCCCTTGGTGCCTAGTTGTGCATATTGCATTTTGGGACCGATCGGAAAACAACATGGCCGACAGGCAGCCATCTTGGATTTTGACAATTGAAGTTTGTTATCTCTATTTCTGAGAAAGTATTGAAGGGATCTTTCTCAAATTTCATCTGTAGGTTCCACTTGGTGCCTAGTTGTGCATATTGCATTTTGGGACCAATCGGAAAACAACATGGCCGACAGGCAGCCATCTTGGATTTTGTCAATTGAAGTTTGTTATCTCTATTTCTGAGAAAGTATTGAAGGGATCTTTCTCAAATTTCATATGTAGGTTCCTCTTGGTGCCTAGATATGCATATTGCATTTTGTGACCGATCAGAAAACAACATGGCCGACAGGCAGCCATCTTGGATTTTGACAATTGGAGTTTGTTATCGCTATTTCTGAGGAAGTACTGAAGGGATCTTTCTCAAATTTCATATGTAGGTTCCCTTTGGTGCCTAGTTATGCATATTGCATTTTGGGACCAATCGGAAAACAAAATGGCCGACAGGCAGCCATCTTGGATTTTGACAATTGAAGTTTGTTATCGCTATTTCTGTGAAAGTACTGAAGGGATCTTTCTCAAATTTCATATGCAGGTTCCTCTTTGTGCCTGGTTATGCATATTGCATTTTGAGACTAATCAGAAAACAACATGGCTGACAGGCAGCCATCTTGGATTTTGACAATTAAAGTTTGTTATCGCTATTTCTGAGAAAGTAATGAAGGGATCTTTCTGAAATTTCATATGTAGGTTCCCCTCGGTGCCTAGTTATGCATATTGCATTTTGGGACCAATCGGAAAACAACATGGCCAACAGGCAGCCATCTTGGATTTTGACAATTGAAATTTGTTATCGCTTTTTCTGTGAAAGAACTGAAGGGATCTTTCTCAAATTTCATATGTAGGTTCCCCTTGATGCTTACTTATGCATATTGCATTTTGAGACCAATCAGAAAACAACATTGCTGACAGGCAGCCATCTTGGATTTTGACAATTAAAATTTGCTATCGCTATTTCTCAGAAAGTAATGAAGGGATCTTTCTGAAATTTCATATGCAGGTTCCCCTCAGTGCCTAGTTATGCATATTGCATTTTGAGACCAATCAGAAAACAACATGGCTGACAGGCAGCCATCTTGGATTTTGACAATTGAAGTTTGTTATCGCTATTTCTCAGAAAGTAATGAAGGGATCTTTCTAAAATTTCATATGCATGTTCCCGTCGGTGCCTAGTTATGCATATTGCATTTTGAGACTAATCAGAAAACAACATGGCCGACAGGCAGCCATTTCGGATTTTGACAATTGAAGTTTGTTATCGCTATTTCTGTGAAAGTACTGAAGGGATCTTTATCAAATTTCATATGTAGGTTCCCCTCAGTGCCTAGTTTTGCATATTGGGACCAACACGAAAAGTACTAGAGGGCTGTTTCTGAATTTAAACAGATAAATAAGACTTAGAGGAAGGGAAAAGTAGGGAAAAGATCAATCTGACATGGAACCTATAAAGATCATTCAATGGTGGGCGCCAAGATCCCTCTGGGATCTCTTGTTTATTGTAAGAGAGACAATAGATTTAATTGTATATATTAGAGTTGCTAAGATATCACCATTAACCTTGCAGAGTGAAGTCATTGTAAACACAACAAGTACACAACTGAAGCTGAGTCAAGGTGCTGTATCTACGTCCATACTTAAGGCAGCGGGCCAAGAAATACAGCGAGAGTGTAACCAGTATCATCATGGTGTGAAGTGGGGAGAGGTGGCTGTCACACATGGATACAAGTTGAAATGTGAAAGTGTCTTTCACGGAGCACTTCCAGAATATCACACAGATCAACAATTAAAGGTATGAAATTGAATGATGCTGGGAATCACTAGGTGACATAAAAGGGTCACTATTTGCATTGTTAATCTTTTTTTTTTCGTGCCCTCAAAGGTTTCTTTGTTATAATTGGTTTCCTATGAATCAATGATACTTAATTAAATATTGTGGTTCATAATTGAAATACCTCTGATGTATTTTCAGATTTTGAAATTTGATAATTACACTAACTGCAAAAATATATTGGTTTCTAAGCATACATAGTAACTAAATTATATATATTATCTACTTTGAACTTCACAATGCTTTCTACATGCTCCAGATTCTTTTAAATTTGAAAGTAAAAAGTCATGATTATGGTTAATAAAACAAGTGCAATCAATGATTGCAAAAGCTCACCAGCGGTATCAATCACACTATACATTCATTTTTAACTCACCTGGACTGAAGGTCCGGTGAGCTTATGTCATGGTGCAGCGTCCGTCCGTCCGTTCGTCCGTCAACATTTGCTTCAAAACGCTACTTGTCAAAAAGTTCTTATTGGATGATGACCAAATTTGGCCAGAAACATCCTTGGCGGAAGAGGATCAGAATTTTCATAAATGGTGCCTCTGACCCCCAAGGGGCCAGAGGGGCAGGGCCCAATAGGGGAAATTAAGGAAATTCCTTTAAATCGCTACTAGTCATAAAGTTATAAATGGATTTGAACCCAATTTGGTCAGAGAAACATCCTTGGGGGAAGGGGAACAGATTTTGCATAAATGGTTACTCTGACCCCCAAGGGGCCGGAGGGGCGGAGCCCAATAGGGGAAATAGATGTAATTCCTTTCAATTGCTAGTAGTCATTAAGTTATGAATGGATTTGAACCCAATTTGTTCAGAAACATCCTTGGAGAAAGCAAAACAGATTTTGCATTAATGATGACTTTGACCCCCAAAGGACCAAAGGGGTGGGGCCCCATATAGGGGAAATAATGATAATTCCTTTAAATTGCTACTAGTCATAAAGTTATCAATGCATGTTTGTAAACTTAGAGCAGTTAGGATCCCCACACTATAACCATATATAGCATTGTTTGATGTTGACAAACAAAACAAATTGAACATGAACTTTATTTTGACATTTGGTCAAATCCAACCAGGTGAGCGATACAGGCCCCATGGGCCTCTTGTTTATGTATGTATAAGCATGTCATTTTGACATTGTACGTCAAATAATATCTCTCCTAGACCTCTAATGAATGTATAAACCAAATAAGAAGGGTGTGGACTTACAAGCTTTCCATAACTTACCCCCAAAATCTTTAAAGTGGGTTTTGGTGCCAAAATGATTAAAGAGACATCACAGTAAAAACGTTGTTATTTTCATTGAATGTACACGTACATGTTTTGTTCCTTTCCAGTTATGGTTCTGTGCTATCCCAATATTTAGAGCCGACCCCTATGTCCAGATTGACCACTCGATTTAGTTGGGAATCACCCTCTAAATTAAGCACGGAAATTATTTTTAAATCATCACGTGACTGTTTTGAAATCGAGGCATTTTCATTTGTAAACACAAACACATGATAGCTTACAAGTCGAAATATTCCATCTGGGTTAGTTGGATAACGATATTATAGTGGTTTAATTGTTAAATGACACATTCTGTACATATATATATATTCCGGCGCAAATATTTATGAGTATATAAGTGTTGACACTGAACATATAGTATACTGATAGTAGCGATGTTCTGGTACAGACTGTATAAATATTACCGAGTTTGTATATTACCTAGTCCGTGTTTGTTTTGACATACTATCCAGCAATCAAGCAGAATACAAACAGCGTACATGTATTACTGCAGTCATTGTTTTCATGTTTGAACTGTTCCAATCTATTGTACTGCTTCTCCAGGGTAATTCTAGGATTGTCTGCAGAAGCTGTTATCGTTTTCAACCGCAGTCGATTCACGTTGGAAGCCATTTTTGTTTTCAGGTGTTTTAGTTTGTTGTGCGCATGCATTTTATCGTGTATGTCACAAAATTTACATATCCAGACTATTGATCAACGAATTGTGATAACCTTTTTAGCCCACCATCATCAGATGGTGGGCTATTCAAATCGCCCTGCGTCCGTGGTCCGTGGTCCGTCCGTCCGTCCGTCCGTCCCTCCGTAAACAATTCTTGTTATCGCTAATCCTCAGAAAGTACTGAAGGGATCTTTCTCAAATTTCATATGTGGGTTCCCCTTGGTGCCTAGTTATGCATATTGCATTTTGAGACCAATCGGAAAACAACATGGCCGACAGGCAGCCATCTTGGATTTTGACAATTGAAGTTTGTTATCGCTATTTCTGAGAAAGTGCTGAAGAGATCTTTCTCAAATTTCATATGTAGGCTCCCCTTGGTGCCTAGTTATGCATATTGCATTTTGAGACCAATCGGAAAACAACATGGCCGACAGGCAGCCATCTTGGATTTTGACAATTGAAGTTTGTTATCGCTATTTCTGAGAAAGTACTGAAGGGATCTTTCTCAAATTTCATATGTAGGCTCCCCTTGGTGCCTAGCTATGCATATTGCATTTTGAGACCAATCGGAAAACAACATGGCCGATAGGCAGCCATCTTGGATTTTGATAATTGAAATTTGTTATCGCTATTTCTGAGAAAGTACTGAAGGGATCTTTCTCAAATTTCATATATAGGTTCCCCTTGGTGCCTAGTTATGCAAATTGCATTTTGAGACCAATCTGAAAACAACATGGCCGACAGGCAGCCATCTTGGATTTTGACAATTGAAGTTTGTTATCGCTATTTCTCAGAAAGTGCTGAAGGGATCTTTCTCAAATTTCATATGTTGGTTCCCCTTGGTGCTTAGTTATGCATATAGCATTTTGAGACCTATCGGAAAACAACATGGCCGACAGGCAGCCATCTTGGATTTTGACAATTGAAGTTTGTTTTCGCTATTTCTGAGAAAGTACTGAAGGGATCTTTCTAAAATTTCATATGTAGATTTCCCTTGGTGCCTAGTTATGCATATTGCATTTTGAGACCTATCGGAAAACAACATGGCCGACAGGCAGCCATCTTGGATTTTGACAATTGAAGTTTAATATCGCTATTTCTGAGAAAGTACTGAAGGGATCTTTCTCAAATTTCATATGTAGATTTCCCTTGGTGCCTAGTTATGCATATTGCATATTGAGACCGATCGGAAAACAAACATGGCCGACAGGCAGCCATCTTGGATTTTGACAATTGAAGTTTGTTATCGCTATTTCTGAGAAAGTACTGAAGGGATCTTTCTCAAATTTCATATATAGGTTCCCCTTGGTGCCTAGTTATGCATATTACATTTTGAGACCTATCAGAAAACAACATGGCCGACAGGCAGCCATCTTAGATTTTTAGCCCACCATCATCAGATGGACCATCATCAGATGGTGGGCTATTCAAATCGCCCTGCGTCCGTGGTCCGTCCGTCCGTCCGTCCATCCGTCCGTCCCTCCGTCCGTCCCTCCGTCCGTAAACAATTCTTGTTATCGCTATTTCTCAGAAAGTACTAAAGGGATCTTTCTCAAATTTCATATGTAGGTTCCCCTTGGTGCCTAGTTATGCATATTGCATTTTGAGACCAATCGGAAAACAAAATGGCCGACAGGCAGTCATCTTGGATTTTGACAATTGAAGTTTGTTATCGCTATTTCTGAGAAAGTACTGAAGGGATCTTTCTCAAATTTCATATGAAGGTTCCCCTTGGTGCCTAGTTATGCATATTGCGTTTTGAGACCAATCGGATAACAACATGGCCGACAGGCAGCCATCTTGGATTTTGACAATTGAAGTTTGTTATCGCTATTTCTGAGAAAGTACTGAATGGATCTTTCTCAAATTTCATATGAAGGTTCCCCTTGGTGCCTAGTTATGCATATTGCGTTTTGAGACCAATCTGACAACAACATGGCCGACAGGCAGCCATCTTGGATTTTGACAATTGAAGTTTGTTATCGCTATTTCTGAGAAAGTACCGAAGGGATCTTTCTCAAATTTCATATGTAGGTTCCCCTTGGTGCCTAGTTATGCATATTGCGATTTGAGACCAATCGGAAAACAAAATGGCCGACAGGCAGCCATCTTGGATTTTGACAATTGAAGTTTGTTATCGCTATTTCGGAGAAAGTACTAAAGGGATCTTTCTCAAATTTCATATGAAGGTTCCCCTTGGTGCCTAGTTATGCATATTGTGTTTTGAGACCAATCTGAAAACAACATGGCCGACAGGCAGCCATCTTGGATTTTGACAATTTAAGTTTGTTATCACTATTTCTGAGAAAGTACTGAATGGATCTTTCTGAAATTTCATATGTAGGTTTCCCTTGGTGCCTAGTTATGCATATTGCGTTTTGAGACCAATCAGAAAACAACATGGCCGACTGCCTAGCCATCTTGGATTTTGACAATTGAAGTTTGTTATCGCTATTTCTGAGAAAGTACTGAATGGATCTTTCTCAAATTTCATATGGAGGTTCCCCTTGGTGCCTCGTTATGCATATTGCATTTTGAGATCAATTGGAAAACAATATGGCCGACAGACCGCCATCTTGGATTTTGACAATTGAAGTTTGTTATCTCTATTTCTCAAAGTACTGAATGGATCTTTCTCAAATTTCATAAGTAGGTTCCCCTTGGTCCCTTGTATTGCATTTTTGGACCAGTCTGCCCGGAAAACAACCTGGCAAACAAACAGCCATTATCGTTAAATCTCAAATTTCTTTTAGCAGACAGAACCTGTCTGTGTTTTGGCAGGGTCATGCATTCGGCATACCTCCATTTTGTATAGGCTGATAACCCGCCCATTGCATTATAGGACTATTTCGTATAGAAACTTGGTCTGTGGGACCCAGTTATTATTTTTGGGGATTTCCCGTATATACTTTCATAAATACACATTTTCCTTCAGTTTTTGATTCGCGATAATTTTTTAGGTATGTATTAAATCTCGAAACTGTAAAGAGCTCGAAATTTAAACATTTCTTTTGGAGTATGTGGCTTTAAGGGCTCAGAGACCTGATATTTGTTCTGTAGCATGATTTGGAGAAGGGTTAAAATGAAGGACCTTGACATTCATTCAAGGTCATAAGGTCAAAAATGATAAAATATTTAAAAGACAACTTCTCAATAACCAGGAGACATAGAGACCTGATATAGGGCTACACAGTTAGTTTAAAAAAAGAATAAACCTAAAGCCTATACTCTTATATTTAAATCAAGTAGATAGGAGCAGGTGAGTGATGCAGACCAATTGGGCCTCTTGTTTAGTCATCTGACCCATGTGTTTTGTCTTGTTGTGCTTTCCATCCTTAAACTTAGCTTCTAAAATGCTACTCCTATTAATGCCCTTGAGCAGATTTCAAGCAAATTTGGTAGGAAGCATCATAATGAAGGGAATCATTTCTTAAATAAATGAAACTGATTCAATACCAGGGGTCGACATTATCGCTTGTCCGATTGTCCGGTACCAGACGAAATTGATGTCGGACAAGTGAAATCATTAAAGTACTTGTCCGACGGGACAAGTAACAAATCTGTCTTTGTGTTTTATTTATGTTATATTCTGAAGTCAAAACTGATTCAATACTCACTGTAAAATGAGTAAAACTCCTTTAAATTGTGTTAACCATCGAACGGAAGTGAGTTGATCATGCTTAGTAAAGCTTCATTCGGAACTACATAGAAACGATGGTAGACTTCCGAGGGCTCTCGAAAAAATGTAATCAGCATCACTAGTATGTTTGAAACACATGCAAAATGCTGTACATGTGAGAGCATAAGATACCGTCTGCTATAATGGAATCGTAATAAAAATGAATCAGCTTTGATAATTAAGGAGGCTACAGATCTAGATGAAGCAGACTGCAGTGCACTAGAAAACAATCTGACATGTTTTAATGTTTTCACAGTAGTGTGTTTATAGTTTAGTCGAACAGTTCTTCATGAAAGTTAATTATTTTAAAGTACTTTATTCATCTCCTTTTAGGTAAAAAAGGATGGTTTAGTTAAACTTAAATAACTTGTAATATACTTTCTTGTTGTTGTTTGTTTTTAGTAATTATAATAGGTCGAAATTATGGCTTGCCGTGCTTACCTCTGCTTTATAATAAATTATCTCCCTGTTTACACATAACAGATGGAAAGGTTTGCAACTTAATGCAGAGAATTAAATATATGTTGAACAAATACAAAAATTCAAGATTGCATCTTTATATCAATTGATTTTATTCAAATTTCACCACTTAACACAGATTTCAGTAGCAGTGTAACATGGGACCCCCAAAATGGAAAATTCATGTTAAATTTTACTTTAAAACATTACTCCTCCTAAATGCCTGAGTAGGTTACAACTGTATTTGGTCTAAAACATTATTCAAGGCACACTTTTTAGGTCATCTGACCCGAAGGGTCAGGATGACCTATAGTCATCATGCTTCGTCCGTCGTCGTGCGCCGTCCGCCGTCCGCCGTGCGTACACTTTTCACATTTCAATCTTCTTCTCAAGTTCCACCAGTGGGATTAAGCTGAAACTTGCCTGAAATGATCCTGAGATGGTCCTGACCAAGTGTTGTTATTTTTCGGGTCAGTCCGAAATCCAAGATGGCCGCCATAGCCGCCATTTTGAAAACACATTTTAAACTTCTTCTCAAGTTCCAATAGTGCTGTTGGGCTGAAACTTGCCTGAAATGATCCTGAGATGATCCCGACCAAGTGTTGTTATTTTTCGGGTCGGTCCGAAATCCAAGATGGCCGCCATAGCCGCCATCTTGAAAAACACATTTTAAACTTCTTCTCAAGTTCCACTGGTGCCATTGAGCTGAAACTTGCCTGAAATGATCCTGAGATGATCCCGACCAAGTGTTGTTATTTTTCGGGTCGGTCCGAAATCCAAGATGGCCGCCATAGCCGCCATCTTGAAAAACACATTTTAAACTTCTTCTCAAGTTCCACTGGTGCCATTGAGCTGAAACTTGCCTGAAATGATCGTGAGATGATCCCGACCAAGTGTTGTTATTTTTCGGGTCGGTCCGAAATCCAAGATGGCCGCTGAGGCCGCCATCTTGAAAAACACATTTTAAACTTCTTCTCAAGTTCCACTGGTGCCATTGAGCTGAAACTTGCCTGAAATGATCCTGAGATGATCCCGACCAAGTGTTGTTATTTTTCGGGTCGGTCCGAAATCCAAGATGGCCGCCATAGCCGCCATCTTGAAAAACACATTTTAAACTTCTTCTCAAGTTCCACTGGTGCCATTGAGCTGAAACTTGCCTGAAATGATCCTGAAATGATCCCGACCAAGTGTTGTTATTTTTCGGGTCGGTCCGAAATCCAAGATGGCCGCCATAGCCGCCATCTTGAAAAACACATTTTAAACTTCTTCTCAAGTTCCACTGGTGCCATTGAGCTGAAACTTGCCTGAAATGATCCTGAAATGATCCCGACCAAGTGTTGTTATTTTTCGGGTCGGTCCGAAATCCAAGATGGCCGCCATAGCCGCCATCTTTAAAAACACATTTTAAACTTCTTCTCAAGTTCCACTGGTGCCATTGAGCTGAAACTTGCCTGAAATTATCCTGATATGATCCCGACCAAGTGTTGTTTTTTTTCGGGTCGGTCCGAAATCCAAGATGGCCGCCATAGCCGCCGTCTTGAAAAACACATTTTAAACTTCTTCTCAAGTTTCACCAGTGCTATTGAGCTGAAACTTGCCTGAAATGATCCTGATATGATCCCATCCAAGTGTAGTTATTTTTCCGGTCAGTCCGTAATCCAATATGGCCGCTGAGGCCGCCATCTTGAAAATCACATTTTAAACTTCTTCTCAAGTTCCACCAGTGCTATTTAGCTGAAACTTGCCTGAAATGATCCTGATATGATCCCGACCAAGTGTTGTTATTTTTCGGGTCGGTCCGAAATCCAAGATGGCCGCCATAGCCGCCATCTTGAAAAACACATTTTAAACTTCTTCTCAAGTTCCACTGGTGCCATTGAGCTGAAACTTGCCTGAAATGATCCTGAGATGATCCCGACCAAGTGTTGTTATTTTTCGGGTCGGTCCGAAATCCAAGATGGCCGCCATAGCCGCCATCTTGAAAAACACATTTTAAACTTCTTCTCAAGTTCCACTGGTGCCATTGAGCTGAAACTTGCCTGAAATGATCGTGAGATGATCCCGACCAAGTGTTGTTATTTTTCGGGTCGGTCCGAAATCCAAGATGGCCGCCATAGCCGCCATCTTGAAAAACACATTTTAAACTTCTTCTCAAGTTCCACTGGTGTCATTGAGCTGAAACTTGCCTGAAATGATCCTGAAATGATCCCGACCAAGTGTTGTTATTTTTCGGGTCGGTCCGAAATCCAAGATGGCCGCCATAGCCGCCATCTTGAAAAACACATTTTAAACTTCTCAAGTTCCACTGGTGCCATTGAGCTGAAACTTGCCTGAAATGATCCTGAAATGATCCCGACCAAGTGTTGTTATTTTTCGGGTCGGTCCGAAATCCAAGATGGCCGCCATAGCCGCCATCTTGAAAAACACATTTTAAACTTCTTCTCAAGTTCCACTGGTGCCATTGAGCTGAAACTTGCCTGAAATTATCCTGATATGATCCCGACCAAGTGTTGTTTTTTTTCGGGTCGGTCCGAAATCGAAGATGGCCGCCATAGCCGCCATCTTGAAAAACACATTTTAAACTTCTTCTCAAGTTTCACCAGTGCTATTGAGCTGAAACTTGCCTGAAATGATCCTGATATGATCCCAACCAAGTGTAGTTATTTTTCCGGTCAGTCCGTAATCCAATATGGCCGCTGAGGCCGCCATCTTGAAAATCACATTTTAAACTTCTTCTCAAGTTCCACCAGTGCTATTGAGCTGAAACTTGCCTGAAATGATCCTGATATGATCCCGACCAAGTGTTGTTATTTTTCGGGTCGGTCCGAAATCCAAGATGGCCGCCATAGCCGCCATCTTGAAAAACACATTTTAAACTTCTTCTCAAGTTCCACTGGTGCCATTGAGCTGAAACTTGCCTGAAATGATCCTGAGATGATCCCGACCAAGTGTTGTTATTTTTCGGGTCGGTCCGAAATCCAAGATGGCCGCCATAGCCGCCATCTTGAAAAACACATTTTAAACTTCTTCTCAAGTTCCACTGGTGCCATTGAGCTGAAACTTGCCTGAAATGATCGTGAGATGATCCCGACCAAGTGTTGTTATTTTTCGGGTCGGTCCGAAATCCAAGATGGCCGCTGAGGCCGCCATCTTGAAAAACACATTTTAAACTTCTTCTCAAGTTCCACTGGTGCCATTGAGCTGAAACTTGCCTGAAATGATCCTGAGATGATCCCGACCAAGTGTTGTTATTTTTCGGGTCGGTCCGAAATCCAAGATGGCCGCCATAGCCGCCATCTTGAAAAACACATTTTAAACTTCTTCTCAAGTTCCACTGGTGCCATTGAGCTGAAACTTGCCTGAAATGATCCTGAAATGATCCCGACCAAGTGTTGTTATTTTTCGGGTCGGTCCGAAATCCAAGATGGCCGCCATAGCCGCCATCTTGAAAAACACATTTTAAACTTCTTCTCAAGTTCCACTGGTGCCATTGAGCTGAAACTTGCCTGAAATGATCCTGAAATGATCCCGACCAAGTGTTGTTATTTTTCGGGTCGGTCCGAAATCCAAGATGGCCGCCATAGCCGCCATCTTGAAAAACACATTTTAAACTTCTTCTCAAGTTCCACTGGTGCCATTGAGCTGAAACTTGCCTGAAATTATCCTGATATGATCCCGACCAAGTGTTGTTTTTTTTCGGGTCGGTCCGAAATCGAAGATGGCCGCCATAGCCGCCATCTTGAAAAACACATTTTAAACTTCTTCTCAAGTTTCACCAGTGCTATTGAGCTGAAACTTGCCTGAAATGATCCTGATATGATCCCAACCAAGTGTAGTTATTTTTCCGGTCGGTCCGAAATCCAATATGGCCGCTGAGGCCGCCATCTTGAAAAACACATTTTAAACTTCTTCTCAAGTTCCACTGGTGCCATTGAGCTGAAACTTGCCTGAAATGATCCTGATATGATCCCGACCAAGTGTTGTTATTTTTCGGGTCGGTCCGAAATCCAAGATGGCCGCTGAGGCCGCCATCTTGAAAAACACATTTTAAACTTCTTCTCAAGTTCCACTGGTGCCATTGAGCTGAAACTTGCCTGAAATGATCCTGAAATGATCCCGACCAAGTGTTGTTATTTTTCGGGTCGGTCCGAAATCCAAGATGGCCGCCATAGCCGCCATCTTGAAAAACACATTTTAAACTTCTTCTCAAGTTCCACTGGTGCCATTGAGCTGAAACTTGCCTGAAATGATCCTGAAATGATCCCGACCAAGTGTTGTTATTTTTCGGGTCGGTCCGAAATCCAAGATGGCCGCCATAGCCGCCATCTTGAAAAACACATTTTAAACTTCTTCTCAAGTTCCACTGGTGCCATTGAGCTGAAACTTGCCTGAAATTATCCTGATATGATCCCGACCAAGTGTTGTTTTTTTTCGGGTCGGTCCGAAATCGAAGATGGCCGCCATAGCCGCCATCTTGAAAAACACATTTTAAACTTCTTCTCAAGTTTCACCAGTGCTATTGAGCTGAAACTTGCCTGAAATGATCCTGATATGATCCCAACCAAGTGTAGTTATTTTTCCGGTCAGTCCGTAATCCAATATGGCCGCTGAGGCCGCCATCTTGAAAATCACATTTTAAACTTCTTCTCAAGTTCCACCAGTGCTATTGAGCTGAAACTTGCCTGAAATGATCCTGATATGATCCCGACCAAGTGTTGTTATTTTTCGGGTCGGTCCGAAATCCAAGATGGCCGCTGAGGCCGCCATCTTAAAAAACACATTTTAAACTTCTTCTCAAGTTCCACCAGTGCTATTGAGCTAAAACTTGCCAGAAATGATCCTGATATGATCCCGACCAAGTGTTGTTATTTTTTAGATTGGTCTGAAATCCAAGATGGCCACCATGGCAGCCATCTTGAAAACACATTTTAAACTTCTTCTTCAGTTCCACTGGTGCCATTGAGCTTGAAATTGGTGAGGATGTTAAGGAAGGAGGGCCAACAAAGTGTTTTGTTATTTCGGGTCGGTCTCGTAAAAACTTTGACATGGCAGCAATGGCGGCCATTTTGTAACATGATTGCGCAATCATGGTTTTCCTGAACAACACCTATTTCAAACTTCTTCTCAAATTCCACCAGTGGGATTCAGCTCTAACTTACCAGAAATTATCCTTAGATGGTCCAGACCAAGTGTTGTTATTTATTGGGTCCGTCAGAAATCCAAGATGGCCACCATGGCCAACAGTGCCACTATATACTTGCTACAGAGAATGCGTACTACAATAATATTAGGGTTTTAATTTAGAGTCAGATGACCGTTAAGGCCCCTGGGCCTCTTGTTTTATTTGATAAATGAGGCTGGTGATCCTTGGAGAAAGGGGTGGGGATTCAACAGAAAACAATCTGGTTTCAACAAAACTTGTACTGAAGTAAACTAGCACTAAAAGAAAGAGAATCAGTTCTTAATATAAGTGTAAGGTTTGTTCGACATTATTTAGAGACAAATAGTTTATATCAAATTTGGCTTTAAAATAGTTTTTGCTGCCTGCATAAATAGTTTTCCATGCATACCAAAGCTACCATTATGATGGAATCCCTGCTCTAAGTTTTAATAGTATAAATAGTTCATACATACCAAAGCTACCATCATGGAATCCCTGCTCTAAGTTTTAATAGTTAGATGACTGTTCAAGTCGATCATTGGTCTCATGTTTATCAATCATCTATTTTGTTTCAGTGTATGATATTGTTTATGAAGAACTGTCTGAAGAAAGCTGAAGAGAGGAAATATAAAACAATATCATTCCCTGCCCTTGGTACTGGTAACCTTGGTTACCCCAGGGATAAGGTGGCCCACACGATGTTTGACACAGTGAACAACTACTTCGAGGAAAGGCCTGATTCCTACATTGAGTGTGTTAACTTTGTGGTTTATCCCAGAGATAAAGGTACAATCAAGGTAAGATACATATGTACATTGATGTTACTGATTATATTAGGTCCATATCTACAGTTTAGACCCAATCATATATATCGCCAATCTCATTAAAATTTGACTTGTAATTTCCACACTATGATACTAAATGATACACTGCAATACACGATCTAACAATTCCCAGCAGAATGCCATCTCAGTATGACGTTCATTCTTTGGAAGTATATTATAATTACTTAACATGTCCAAGGTATTCCTGTCAACGAGATATTGCATAATCATTTTCTTTTTTTCTTTCAATGTAATGCACATGGGATTAGCAACTTTTTCTATTGCTGTGGCCATTAACAATACATCAATGTTTGGGAAACTTTGCATATTTCAAATCAAGTGCTGAATTGAGTCATAAATGCAAAGGAGAAGCAACCAAGTTAGGCTTGTTTCAGACTCTTTGTCATTGGTTGACTATATTGATGTCAGTGACCAGTTTTCATTGGCTTTTATTTGAAGCTCAAACCTTATTTGCTCTCTTTTCAGTATCTTTAACACTTTGACTTCTAATTAAACAAGAGCCCCACAGGATCATGATATTTGGATAGTAGCATACTGGGATGAAGGGCTACCAAGTTTGTATAATTGGGTGACCTTGACCTGTTTTTTAGATCACAAAAACTTAAAATGCCTTCTTATTAAACAAGAGGTCCAGGGTCATGATATTTAGCCAGTAACATACTAGGATGAAGGGTTATCAACTTATGCTAATGCCTGACCTTGTTTATTCAAATGTATGGCCTTGACCTGTTTCAAGGTCACAGGGGTCTTGTATGTAATTAACAGATTTAAATGACTTCTTGTCATTTAATAAGAGGCCCAGGCTCATGATACTAGCATACTTGGATGAAGGGCTACCAATGTTGTTAAAATGAATTATAGTCATCATGCTTCGTCCGTCGTCGTGCGCCGACTGCCGTCCGCCGTCCGCCGGGCGTAAACTTTTCACATTTCAAACTTCTTCTCAAGTTCCACCTGTGGGATTGAGCTGAAACTTGCCTGAAATGATCCTGAGATGGTCCTGACCAAGTGTTGTTATTTTTCGGGTCGGTCCGAAATCCAAGATGGCCGCCATTTTGAAAACACATTTTAAACATCTTCTCATGTTCCACCAGTGCTATTGAGCTGAAACTTGCCAGAAATGATCCTGAGATGGTCCTGACCAAGTGTTGTTATTTTTTGGGTCGGTCCGAAATCCAAGATGGCCGCCATAGCCGCCATCTTCAAAAACACATTTTAAACTTCTTCTCAAGTTCCACCAGTGCTATTGAGCTGAAACTTGTCTGAAATGATCCTGAGATGGTCCCGACCAAGTGTTGTTATTTTTCGGGTCGGTCGGAAATACAAGATGGCCGCCATAGCCGCCATCTTCAAAAACACATTTTAAACTTCTTCTCACATTCCACCAGTGCTATTGAGCTGAAACTTGCCTGAAATGATCCTGGTATGATCCCGACCAAATGTTGTTATTTTTCGGGTCGGTCAGAAATCCAAGATGGCCGCCGTGGCCGCCATCTTGAAAAACACATTTTAAACTTCTTCTCAAGTTCCACCAGTGCTATTGAGCTGAAACTTATCTGAAATGATCCTGAGATGGTCCTGACCAAGTGTTGTTATTTTTCGGGTCGGTCTGAAATCCAAGATGGACGCCATAGCCGCCATTTTGAAAAACACATTTTAAGCTTCTTCTCAAGTTCCACTAGTGCTGTTGGGCTGAAACTTACCTGAAATGATCCTGATATGATCCCGACCAAGTGTTGTTATTTTTTGGGTCGGTCAGAAATCCAAGATGGCCGCCGTGGCCGCCATCTTGAAAAACACATTTTAAACTTCTTCTCAAGTTCCACCAATGCTATTGAGCTGAAACTTACCTGAAATGATCCTGATATGATCCTGACCAAGTGTTGTTATTTTTCGGGCCGATTCGAAATCCAAGATGGCCGCCATAGCCACCATCTTGAAAAACATATTTTAAAGTTCTTCTCAAGTTCCACCAGCGCTATTGAGCTGAAACTTGCCTGAAATGATCCTGAGATGGTCCCGACCAAGTGTTGTTATTTTTCGGGTCGGTCCGAAATCCAAGATGGCCGCCATTTTGAAAACACATTTTAAACTTCTTCTCATGTTCCACCAGTGCTATTGAGCTGAAACTTATCTGAAATGATCCTGAGATGGTCCTGACCAAGTGTTGTTATTTTTCGGGTCGGTCTGAAATCCAAGATGGCCGCCATAGCCGCCATTTTGAAAAACACATTTTAAGCTTCTTCTCAAGTTCCACTAGTGCTGTTGGGCTGAAACTTACCTGAAATGATCCTGATATGATCCCGACCAAGTGTTGTTATTTTTTGGGTCGGTCCGAAATCCAAGATGGCCGCCGTGGCCGCCATCTTGAAAAACACATTTTAAACTTCTTCTCAAGTTCCACCAATGCTATTGAGCTGAAACTTACCTGAAATGATCCTGATATGATCCTGACCAAGTGTTGTTATTTTTCGGGCCGATTCGAAATCCAAGATGGCCGCCATAGCCACCATCTTGAAAAACACATTTTAAAGTTCTTCTCAAGTTCCACCAGCGCTATTGAGCTGAAACTTGCCTGAAATGATCCTGAGATGGTCCCGACCAAGTGTTGTTATTTTTCGGGTCGGTCCGAAATCCAAGATGGCCGCCATTTTGAAAACACATTTTAAACTTCTTCTCATGTTCCACCAGTGCTATTGAGCTGAAACTTGCCAGAAATGATCCTGAGATGGTCCTGACCAAGTGTTGTTATTTTTTGGGTCGGTCCGAAATCCAAGATGGCCGCCATAGCCGCCATCTTGAAAAACACATTTTAAACTTCTTCTCAAGTTCCACCAGTGCTATTGAGCTGAAACTTGTCTGAAATGATCCTGAGATGGTCCTGACCAAGTGTTGTTATTTTTCGGGTCGGTCCGAAATCCAAGATGGCCGCCATAGCCGCCATCTTGAAAAACACATTTTAAACTTCTTCTCAAGTTCGACCAGTGCTATTGAGCTGAAACTTGCCTGAAATGATCCTGATATGGTCCTGACCAAGTGTTGTTATTTTTCGGGTCTGTCCGAAATACAAGATGGCCGCCATAGCCGCCATCTTCAAAAACACATTTTAAACTTCTTCTCACATTCCACCAGTGCTATTGAGCTGAAACTTGCCTGAAATGATCCTGATATGGTCCCGACCAAGTGTTGTTATTTTTCGGGTCGGTCAGAAATCCAAGATGGCCGCCGTTGCCGCCATCTTGAAAAACACATTTTAAACTTCTTCTCAAGTTCCACCAGTGCTATTGAGCTGAAACTTACCTGAAATGATCCTGATATGATCCCGACCAAGTGTTGTTATTTTTCGGGTCGGTCCGAAATCCAAGATGGCCGCCATAGCCGCCATCTTCAAAAACACATTTTAAACTTCTTCTCAAGTTCGACCAGTGCTATTGAGCTGAAACTTGCCTGAAATGATCCTGATATGGTCCTGACCAAGTGTTGTTATTTTTCGGGTCTGTCCGAAATACAAGATGGCCGCCATAGCCGCCATCTTCAAAAACACATTTTAAACTTCTTCTCACATTCCACCAGTGCTATTGAGCTGAAACTTGCCTGAAATGATCCTGATATGATCCCGACCAAGTGTTGTTATTTTTCGGGTCGGTCAGAAATCCAAGATGGCCGCCGTTGCCGCCATCTTGAAAAACACATTTTAAACTTCTTCTCAAGTTCCACCAGTGCTATTGAGCTGAAACTTACCTGAAATGATCCTGATATGATCCCGACCAAGTGTTGTTATTTTTCGGGTCGGTCCGAAATCCAAGATGGCCGCCATAGCCACCATTTTGAAAAACACATTTTAAGCTTCTTCTCAAGTTCCACCAGTGCTGTTGGGCATGATCCCCACCAAGTGTTGTTATTTTTCGGGCCGATTCGAAATCCAAGATGGCCGCCTTAGCTGCCATCTTGAAAAACACATTTTAAACTTCTTCTCAAGTTCCACCAGTGCTGTTGGGCTGAAACTTGCCTGAAATGATCCTGATATGATCCTGACCAAGTGTTGTTATTTTTCGGGCCGATTCGAAATCCAAGATGGCCGCCATAGCCACCATCTTGAAAAAACACATTTGAAATTTCTTCTCAAGTTCCACCAGTGCTATTGAGCTGAAACTTTCCTGACATGTTCCTGAGAGGATCCTGACCAAGTGTTGTTATTTTTTGATTGGTCTGAAATCTAAGATGGCCGCCATGGCTGCTATCTTGAAAAACACATTTTAAACTTCTTCTCCAGTTCCATTGGTGCCATTGAGCTGGAAATGGGTGAGGATGTTAAGGAAGGAGGGCCAACAAAGTGTTGTTATTTTTCGGCCTAGTAAAATCATTGACTTGACAGCCATGGTGGCCATTTTGTTACATGATTGTGCAATCATGGTTTTCCTGAACAATGCCTATTTCAAACTTCTTCTCAAAATTCAGCTCTAACTTACCAGAAATTATCCTTAGATGGTTCAGACCAAGTGTTGTTATTTATTGGGTCATGGTTTAGACCAAGTGTTGTTATTTATTGGGTCAGTCAGAAATTCAAGATGGCCACCATGGCCAACAGTGCCACTATATACTTGCTGCAGAGAATACATACTACAATAATATAAGGGTTTTAATTTAGAGTCAGATGACCGTTAAAGGGACATCACGTTAAACCAATTTTTATTTTGTATTTTTTCATATTATTGGAGTAACAATAACCATTCGAATTTGATGATATATGTATATAAAAAACATCAATTATTAATTATAAAAAGGTTATCACAATTCGTTGATCAATAGTCTGAATATGCAAATTTTGTGACATATACGATAACACGTATGCGCACAACACACTAAAACACCTGAAAACAAAAATGGCTTCCAATGTGAATCGACTGCGGTTGAAAACGATAACAGCTTCCGCAATGAAGAGAATAATTGGAAAATGGGTCAAACACAATCCTAGAATTAAACTGGGGAAGCAGTACAATACAGTTAAAACATGAAAACAGCAGTAATACGGACGCTGCTCGTATTCTGCTTGATTGCTGGATAGTAGGTCATGACAATCTCGGTAATATTTACACAAACTCGGTAATATTTATAGTCTGTACCAGTACATCGCTACTGTCACTATACTATATGTACGGTGTTTACACTTATTTACACATAAATATATGTGCCGGAATATATACAGAACGTGTTATTTAACATTTCAACCACTGTATAATATCGTTGTCCAACTAATCCATTTCGCCTTGTAAACTATCGTGTGTTTGTGTTGCCTCGATTTCAAAACAGTTACGTGATGATTTAAAAATAATTTCCGCGCTAAATTTATAGGGGGATTCCCAACTAAATCAAGTGGTCAAGCTGGACATGAGGATCGACTGTGAACATTGGGACAGCACAGAAACATAACTGGAAAGGAACAAAACATGTACATTCATTGAAAATTACAACGTTTTTACCGTGATGTCCCTTTAAGGCCCCTGGGCCTCTTGTTTAAGATCACAGGGGACAAATAAGTTAAAAACTTCAAACAACTTCTTATCAATGAAGAGGTCCAGTGTAATGATATTAGGCCAGAGACATACTGGTATGAAGGACTGCCACACTTGTGCAAGTTGGTGACCTCGATCTATTTTCAAGGTCAAAGGGGCCAAATATGTTAAAATATTAAAGTAATTTCCATTCATTAACCAAGAGGCACAGGGTCATTGATATTTTAGCATACTAGGATGAAGGACTGTTGAGATTATTGAAATGATTGATAATGACCTACTTTCAAGGTCACAAAAACCAATTGTGTAAAAAGCTTCAAACAACTCATTAACCACAAGGCTCTGAGGGTCATGATATTGGGTCAATACCCATAATGTGCTTGGATGAAAGGCTAAAATGTTCAAACTTTCAATTTTTTTAACAGCCTCTTATAAATGAAGAGGCACAGCATCATAATATTGAGATAATATCATGCTGGGATGAAGGGTTAATAACATCATTGAAATGAATGGCTTTGACTTAATACTTTCAAGGTCAGAGGTCAAATATGTAAAAATCTTGATACAATTTCTTGAGAATAAGTGCTATGAGTTTGTTCAAATTGGTGACCTTGACCTAATTTCAAGATCACGGAACTGAAATGTCATATCTCACTGTTATAAGATGAAGGTTTAATAATGTAACAATTGTGACACACACATAAGCCCATAGCCCTGGGTTGAGCTTAAAGGAATCCAATTATATTATAGCTAAAACTGGTGTGCCTTCTTCCTGGTTTGATTCCTCATTTCCAGGTGTCTTGATTGGCTAAAATTCAAACTCATCTTTAGACCTTTGCCTGATGTGCGCAACAATAGCTACTCTTTAACCTTATAAATCTATGTACTAATATAGGTACAATATATAGATACTAGACACTTTTTAAAATATTTTTTGGAAGGTTGCAATTATGGAATGATATAATTATGAAAGTTTCAGCCTTATATGCACATTACATTTATCACATGACCATATTAACATAACATATATAATTAGATTCATTATACTATAGATCACCCTGTTTAGATGATACTGTAATATCTGTCACCAATTATCCATATAACATTACTGAGTGAACCATTCATGTCCATTCACCTTTTGTTTGCCTTTTTAACATGTGACCTTATCAGATTTGTGCTAAAGTCTAATACACCACAATTGTAATATGTTGTTTAATATTGTACACTCTCTCACTGTGTTCATCAACTGACTCAGAAAATGGAAAAGTGATACTATTTCAAAGCCAAGGTTAAATCGTTAATTGACAGTTATATTCTAATTAAGTGAGACACCACAGTGAATGACTGGCACTGCAGCAAACATGTACAGGCCTTTTGGGCCTTTCATTCTAAAACATCTACTGAATACAACTAATATATTTTTCTGCAGGCATTTGAAGATGAAGACAAAAAGCAAAAGGAAAGAAGCAGTAAAGGTAATCTATGTCATTTTAATGATACCCTGGAGGTTTCTACACAGCTTTCAGTCTGTACCTATCTTAAATTATAAGCAGGGATTTAGAGTTGTCTTACATTAATGAGCATGGAATAAGGCCTATCCCAGCAGGCACAATGACGTTGATTAAACGTTGATTCAACGTTGAGGACCAGCGTTGATTATACGTTGAATTCATATTTGATTTTGAAAGTTGTGACAACGTACCATAATTCAACGTCAGGATTTCAACTCTGACACAACGTATTTCTCACTGACACAAAATAAGACAAAACAGAGTTTTTTTTTCAATTCATACTTTATTTTCAAAAAAACTTGTGTAGTTAGCGGTCGGCATCTCCATCTACTGGTTCTGGGCCATACTTTGAATCACTAGGACATCTGTAGTCTGTGAATGGTTTTCAGTGCATCCTGCTGGAAAAGACAAAATCATTGAAATAACTATAATATACAGTCTATAAGGCGTTTATAAAATCATAAATGAGAGGAGAAAATTGCACTCAAAATTTTCAATTTAAACTACGTTCTGTATATGAAATAACGTGACCTATCCTATAGATTTCTATAAATTGTAATTATAAAAAGTATTTCCAATGCAGGTGTAGAAGAAAGGAATTATTTAACGATAATTTCCTCATTTCTTACACATCTGGGCCACAATTTAGTACAAAATATAATAAGTTACCCAACTTAACTTAGTGTACACAAATTATCACAAGAGACAAATGTAGTAAAATGTGACACTAGTGACAACCTGATAGGCTGGACTGTCATTCAACACACAAACTAAAACCGTAACACGTGGGACTTTATATATTGCTACAAACGTGACAAAATAAAATGATAATCTATCTATTTACATGAAAACCATACCGTACTGGTCATAAAAATATTACTGTATCTTTCATATTGTACTACACTGTATCATTATCACAAGATATGGCTTATTGCAGAAAAAAGAGTTAACAGTGCAAAATATTTGAGGATTCAATTCAAAATATCGTCTTATCTTAATCTATCCAATGTCATTTATATTACCCGTATGGGATACCGGAGTGATTAAATGTCATGCCTTCTAAATACACCATTTATCTATCAATTTAGTCTGATTATTAATTCACCCCATGATCGGGAGTGACAACGCTCGCTATCGTTATCCCTATTATCAGTCAGGGCATTCGTAGGAGGGGTGTGAAATCTTGCCGTGGGGGTCACAACAAACACCTGTCCAGTGGTCAGTACAGGTAATTTTTTTGTTGGAATCATGAGATGTCAATTACCTATAATATCCTAGCTAACAGGCCATGAAAAAAGTTTGATACAACGAAAACTTCGATTTATAAAAATTTGAATCATACATAGGTTCGTTAGTAGCGTTACATAGTGAGGAAATTCGGGACCAAGCAAAAAGTTTGATATAGCGAGAAATTTGAATCAACGAAGTTCGAATCATCGAGGTTTGACTGTATATATCAACGTTGAGTGCCTGCTGGGATCTTACATTATCAGCAGGGATAAAGACCTATCTTACATTATCAGCAGGGATTTAGACCTGTTTTACATGATCAGCAAGGATTTAGACCTATCTTACATTCAGACCTGTTATCTTACATTTAGACCTGTTTTAGATGATCAGCAGGGATTTAGACCTATCTTACATGATCAGTAGGGATTTAGACCTAATATCTTACATTATCAGCAATGATTTAGACCTTAAAATATCATACATTATCAGCAGGGATTAACTCTTTCGCGGCCGATCCCGCATCTATGCGTGATATTTACAACCCCCCTGCAGGCCTGATACCGCATACAGGTGGTCTCTCCATGCCTGTCGTAAATGGCCGATCCCGCATACACGCGGCCAAACACGCTATATTACGTTTTCTATGATTAGTTGAAAACTAGTATTCCAAAGACACACCTCCAAAACCGTCCAATCAGAGCAGGTTTTACTGAACAGAATGGTGGGTTGTTTACCTAGTTCTGATTGGCTGAAACACACAAAGGAATGCTTTATTTATGCGGGTGTGGCCTTCACCTTTCTTCATTCATAAATGTAAACATGGCGACAGACAGCAGCACACGATTTGATAGCGACAGCTCCGGAGAAGAATGTGTCAAAAAAAGTGTCAAAGTCACTAGTTGTTGTGGCAAAAAATGTGTCAAAGTTACTGTTGTGGCCTAAAATGTAAGCATCTTTCAAATAAATGTTATTTTGTAGAATGTAGGCCTATATTAATTTAAAATTGTTGAAAATATTCACGATAAATCTGTTTTGAGCTACCACAAAACAACTTTAAATAGTCATTGTCAACTGCAAGTGTTCATACTTTAACAACAAAAACCTGTGCTCTATAGGCGACTCTCACACTTGTGATGTCACAGCTCAGAATCTATCTATAGCAATGACCAGCTCCAGTGCTAATTGGCTATTGACAGAACTCAGGTGACCGTTAAGGTCCATACACCTCTTGTTTATTAAATTACCTAGGCAAGTGACAATTATACTATTTTAGTAACTATTTCGGATGCTATATTCAGTCAAGGATCAGTTAGACTATTGTAAAAATTAAACTGAAATAGACAACTTTCAATCTGTTTTGGTCGGTTTCATTTTCCAACACGCACACATTATTAATATCATTCACACAATTTGATTGAAATACTTAAATTTGAAATTTACTGCAGGCAAAGTTTCTGTGCCAACACACCCTGTGTCAGAGAAGACTGGAGTACAGCTAAGGTATGGAAATGTCGACCTCTGGGTGACCCTAGGACAGATCGAAAAGACAACAGCTGAGGGCCTCATCATCTTCTGGGATTCAAAAACACTCCACGGTAGGAAACAAATTAATCCTTATTAACAATTGAATATCCTTGGAACACGTATAGTGTATCATAAGGCAGGGAATTCGAAGGTGTCAAAAGCTTGAGGGAGAAGACTATACCGGTCTCACCTTCTAGAAAAACACACAGTCATTTACAACAACAGAAAAACACTCACATTTGCATCACAAGAAAGTCACACACATTTACAACACCAGAAAAACACATTTACAACACCAGAAAAACACATTTACAACACCAGAAAAACACATTTACAACACCAGAAAAAAAGTCAACAAGTTATACTACAGACTTTATTAATATATTCTTTAACTGTAGTGCTACATTTGTATTTCATCTGTATAGCGTTTTATTAACTGGTACATACTTACAAAATGTACTCCCACCCCACTTGATAGTTTAATCCCTCTGTGCTTGTGCAATTATTTGTAACCATATACTGTATTTGATCTCAGAACTTTAGAAATATCTACAGTGGACCCTCGATAATCCGAACACCTTCGTTCCCAGTCCAAACCGTCCGGATTACGAGTTTTCCGGACTGCCGAATTTCGTGTACCAGGTCAAAAAAAATTGTCGTGTAAGAGTTATCTCCCTTGATTATATACAATCCGGGACGTTTCATAAACACGTCTAATTGTCAGACTTTTTAACAATAAATATACTTATGTTTCTGATATGATTCTTGTTTTGTTTTGTAGAAAGTAAAAAATAAACTATGTTTTTTAAAGAACATGTAAAGTGAAAGTTGTTTTATTTATAGCGGGCATATGTGACCTACAAACAACACAGATGTGTCACATCCCGGAGGTTCACAAAAAAGTAGAAATTACAAACGTTAAATACCTTAAATAAAATACCCGGATTTTACAACTTACCGTCAGTCCATGTTATCTATTTAAAAGTACGCGACACCAGCGAGAACTACCCAAGATGTCCGATAATTATTAAACCCGTATTCACTTAACAATGTGACGCTTAGTTAAGTATCAGACGACTATTGACTAATTTGTGTGTAATCAACCCAGTTCTTCTGATCACTGCTTAATACGTAAATGTGTATGTAATTAATAACATGCATCTTTCAATGAGTCGTCGTTTCACGTAACGGTGTTACAAAGCCGATATCCGTGTTTACCCAATACAAGTGTTAATGATGTTAATTACCGATCATAAATTTATTACATGTATTTGAGATTGATTAATTATCGTATCGCGTACTGTATGTTTGTGCATAAATTCTGTAACATTTAGGTCGTAGAGAAAAAGCAATGTACCGTTATAAAAACAAAAGCTACACATTGTAACACAGGTAAACACCCGGGGCTATGACCTGGCAGCGGTCGCTATGACTACGCACAGTGTCAAGCGATAGTCTGTACAGCTGTCGACACGGGTGACTTGCCCCGAGATTTTTTTCTCCTCGTGGTGAAAAAATCGTCCGGATTATTGAGGGAAATTTACTAATGAAAAGTACGTTCCGTTCCCAAAATGGGCTTCCGGAATCGGAATCCGAATTTCCGGACTGGTGAGTACAAATAACGTTACGGAAATCCGTTCCCGTGCATTTCCGTCCGGACTGTGAGTTTTCCGGACTATCGGCGTCCGGATTATCGCGGGTCCACTGTAGATATATTTAACTTGCATATTGTTCTGAGAATAGCTAAGGTGGCTAAAATAAGTCGACTGGTGTCAGCATCAATTTTTAGGTTTATAGTTTAATAGTTTAATTTTACAATTAGCTGCAGTCAATAGTGCTTCAGTTGCCAGTTTCAGTTTTATAATACGAGGCAAAGTGATGTTATAACATAGGCTAATTATTTAGTTATTTTATAAACCCAAAAGGAATTGAATTGTATGTTAAAGATTTTGAGTAAGCCTTGAAATGAAGTTTTAATTCAAGAAAAAAATTATGCTCTGTGAAATCACCACTTTCAAGAATCAGTTAGTTATTACAAAGTTGAAGCTTTGATATAGAGTATCAGTAGTAGGCAGAGATTGTTAATCCAATAATTAATATCTGATAGATCTTAGATAAGTTAATTATGATCATCATAGTTAAGGCAGTTTTAACAATTCATTATTGTCCTTGGGACTTTTGCACAGTTTTAATTTCATTTCAGAAACTCCCTTACAATGTTCCTACTTCAATGAAACTGTAAATCCAAGAGGAGTCAAGGATCTGCAAGACAAACGTTAGTCAAGAACTCTGTGGGGGCATATCCATGCATTTGCTGTTTTTTTCCAACTGTTGACATGTTCTGAATATAAGTTGTCCAACTATGATCTGGAATGGATGTTAACTGAATTAAGGGTTAATTTCCATTCACTTAATATTGTGAGGATGCTGATATTTTGTTGTTTTGGTACCAAAATTATTTGCTGTATATAGTTGAATTAGAATTTCCAACATTTGAGCTGTTTTAAACTTCGATGAAATTTTATATTTTAATCTAAGTTATACTTTAATTAATATTTTGTCATTGTTTACATTGTCCAGTAGAAATTTCTGTAGAAATCTAATAGAAGTATCAGATTATTGTTATACAATATATGTACCAATTGTAATGCTGTGTGGCCATCTTAATTCCTGACTCTGTTTTATGTTTTTTAACAGGAACATCAATGGTCAACAAAGGTGAGCTGGCTGTGACCGTCGCTGGTACTCTCAGTTATAAGTCAGTCATCCATTGTCTGTTAAAGGAGGATAATCATTTCCAGTTGGAAACTGTGATGTCAGTCTTGACTGAAGCTGACAACTGCAAGCTATCTTCTGTAGCCTTATCTCTTAGCAAGACAGGTGAGTTGCTGTTCTCTGTAACATAATGAAGACAATAGATGTTGTGGAGATTATCTTATAATACCCCCGCAACGAAGTTAGGGGGGTATACTGGAATCAGGTTGTCCGTCCGTCCGTTTGTAGACACATTTTGTCCGGAAAACTCTTCCTAAACTGATGGGCCGATTCCAATGAAACTTCACACAAATATAGAGGACCATGTGTAGATGTGCATGCCACTTTCTTTTTCTCAAAATTATGGTTGCTATGGCAACTGGTCACTATAAACAGGTTTTCAGATAAGAACCACACTTTAAGTTAGTCCAGACAACTCCTCCTAAATCGAAGGGCCAATTTCAATGAAACTTCACACAAATATAGATGTCCATATGCAGATGTGTATCTTACTTTCTTTTCCTCAAATTTATGGTTGCTATGGCAACTGGTCACTATATTACTGGGTTATCTTAGTTAGCCTCTAATTAAGAGTTCCAATTCACCATTGACTCGTGCAGATTGCGGGGGTATTAGTCAGCCATATGCATCCTGGCTACAGTTCTAGTTTAACATGGGCGTTTTGGCATAGAGATAATCTTATTTAGCATCAGATCTTTTTTAAATGATTTGAGGAAATGCACTGGTGCTGTTTCAATTTTTACTATAATTTTATTTTTGTTACACAGGACTATGGACAAGATCAAAACAAATAATTGTGAACCAATTCCATGATGCATTGAAGCAATTTGAAGGACGAAACAAGACCTTGAGATATGTAGAAATAATATCGGATTCACCCGAAATATACAACTCCATAGAATCACTTATCAGGTCTTCATATGGTAGCCGACTTGTGGAAAGTAAGACTGGCGTTGGTTTGTGTAAATTAGGTACATGTATATTCAATAGGATTGTTTATATAAAAAAAAATCTCTGTTGATTTATGGTTAATGTTCATACATTACAATGAGTACTACTTAGAGGTCAGAATATGTGTACATTTTAAACAACTTTATCGATGTATTAAGTGTTCAAGCTAACTTAGTTTTTTGCTAGCAGTATAGTCTGGTTTGGTATTTACAAACATAGATATGATTCAGTACATTTAAAGGACTTTCAAGTGACATCAATAGTATGTAACAGACCTTTTAGTCCCATCAAAGTACATCAATAGTGTGTAACAGACCCTTTTGTCCCATCAAAGTACATCCATGGTATGTAACAGACCCTTTAGTCCCATGAAAGTACATCAATATTATGTAACAGACCTTTTAGTCCCATCAAAGTACATCAATATTATGTAACAGACTTTCTAGCCCCATCAAAGTACATCAATAGTATGTAACAGACCTTTTAGTCCCATCAAAGTACATCAGTAGTATATGTAACATACCTTTTAGTCCCATCAAAGTACATTAATAGTGTGTAACAGACCTTTTAGTCCCATCAAAATACATCAGTAGTGTGTGACAGGCCCTTTAGTTCTTCTTCTCAATAAATAACCAAGAGGTTCAGAGACCTGATAATGCGCCTCTAGCATGCTGGGGTGAAGGGCTACAAAGTGACCTTGACCTAAATTCAATGTCACACAGGTTGTTTATGCTAAAACCTTTCAAACAACTTCATTCAAGGTCTCAGGGGTCAAATATGCTAAAATCTTGAAATGCCTTCTTCTCATTACACAAGAGGCCAATAGACCTGATATTGTTAAAATAAATGACCTGGACCTTTATTCAAGGTCACAGGGATCAAATCCAATATGCTGAAATATTTTTACTTCTTCTTGATAACCAAGAGGCAAAGATACCTTATTAGGTCATCTGACCCGTGCGTAAACTTTTCACATTTCAAACTTCTTCTCAAGTTCCACCAGTGGGATTGAGCTGAAACTTGCCTGAAATGATGCTTGCATGGTCCTGACCAAGTGTTGTTATTTTTCGGGTCAGTCTGAAATCCAAGATGGCCGCCATGGCCACCATTTTGAAAACACATTTGAAACTTCTTCTCAAGTTCCACTGGTGAGATTGAGCTGAAACTTACCTGAAATGATCCTGGGATGGTCCTGACCAAGTGTTGTTATTTTTCAAGTCGGTCAGAAATCCAAGATGGCCGCCATGGCAACCATCTTGAAAAACACATTTTAAACTTCTTCTCCAGTTCCACTGGTGCGATTGAGCTGGAAATTGGTGAGGATGTTAAGGAAGGAGAGCCAATAAAGTGTTGTTATTTTTCGGCTTCATAAAAACTTCGACATTGCAGCCACGGCAGCCATTTTGTAACATGATTGTGCAATCATGGTTCTTCTGAGCAACACCTATTTCAAACTTCTTCTCAAATTCCACCCGTGGGATTGAGCTCTTACTTACCAGAAATGATCCTGAGATAGTCCTGACCAAGTGTTGTTATTTTTCAAGTCGATCAGAAATCCAAGATGGCCGTCATGGCAACCATCTTGAAAAACACATTTTAAACTTCTTCTCCAGTTCCACTGGTGCCATTGAGCTGGAAATTGGTGAGGATGTTAAGGAAAGAGAGGCAACAAAGTGTTGTTATTTTTTGGCCTCGTAAAAACTTTGACATGACAGCCATGGTGGCCATTTTGTAAAATGATTGCGCAATCATGGTTTTCCTGAACAACACCTATTTCAAACTTCTTCTCAAATTCCACCAGTGGGATTCAGCTTTAACTTACCAGAAATGATCCTGAGATGTTCCTGGCCAAGTTTTGTTATTTATCGGGTCAGTAAGAAATCCAAGATGGCCGCCATGGCAGCCATCTTGAAAAACACATTTTAAACTTCTTCTCCAGTTCCACTGGTGCGATGGAGCTGGAAATTGGTGAGGATGTTAAGGAAGGGGAGCCAACAAAGTGTTGTTATTTTTCGGCCTCGTAAAAACTTTGAAAGGGCAGCCACGGCAGCCATTATGTAACTGATTGCGCAATCATGTTTTTCCTGAACAACACGTATTTCAAACTTCTTCTCAAATTCCACCCGTGGGATTTGGCTCTAACTTACCAGAAATGATCCTGAGATGGTCATGGCCAAGTGTTATTATTTTGAAGGTAGGTCAGAAATCCAAGATGGCCACCATGGCCAACAGTGCCACTAAACCTGCAGAGAATGCATACTACAATATTATAAGGGTCTTTAATTTAGAGTCAGATGACCGTTAAGGCCCCTGGGCCTCTTGTATTGAATTTGTAACATGCTGGAATGAATGGCTACCAAGTTCATTCAAATTGATGACCTTCACCTTCATCCAAGGTCATCGGGTTAAATATGCTAAAATCTTTAAACAACTTCTTGATACCCAAGAGACCCAGAGACCTGATATTGGGATTGTAGCATGCTGGAATGAAGGGCTACCAAAATAGTCCAAATAGACCTAAATTCAAGGTCACAGGGGTTGAATATGCTAAAAACATTCAAGCAACTTCTTCTCAATAACCAAGAGGTCCAGAAACCTGAGACTGGCCTTATTGCATTCTGGGATGAAATGGTACAAAATTGAGACCTGATGTTGGGCCTGTAGCATGCTGTGATGATGGGCTTTTCAAGTATTCAAGGTCACAGGGGTCGATTATGCTAGACTATTCTTTAAAGTACTCAAATGACCCTGGCAGTTAATAGGACATAAAAAAATAGATCACACTAAACCAGAGCTCTTGAAGTGACCTGATCAACACTTTGTATTGTGAACAGGTGAGGATATCCCTGGAGCTACAGGAGGTGTCCGGAGCAGACGTGAGGCTTTGGAGGAAACTTCTCACCATAAATCTGCTGAAAACTCCACTCAGATGTCAGATGATGTCAATTTAGTAGTTTCTAGCAAATCAGAAGGCAGCATTGAGAAGGCCATTCAACAACTCAAAGACAAAATCAATGATTTACAGGTTTTAAAGGTAGTTATGAATGTCAATTTGTTAATAGTATGCTGTTTTGATTAAGGTTTCATCCATGCACAAGAGCCCCAGATATCTGTTATTAGGTCTGAAGCATGCAGAGGTAAAGTTTGTTCAAGACAATGAGCTTGATTCTTCCAAACAGTAAGTTGTTTAGCTAAGTTACAACATATCGCATGCTTATGTGCTTTTATTATTATCAGCAGGTGTTGAATGCAATCAGGGATTTTGATTTTTCACTGCCACTTCTCAGGAAATTTCTTGATTGATGTCATCTATGTTGTGTATATGGTTGAACTTTATTGTGAAATAAAGATCAGTTAAGGTCACTTGAACAGTCTTCTTATGAAAAGTCTTGTTATGATGTTTCCATTGTGATCTCTTATTTTCAGAAACAACAGTTTGATCAATCGACAATCTCTACAGCTGCTTCTGACCCAACACTGCCTCCACGCAGGAAGAAGACTCATACAGGTAGAAATAGTGCAGCATATATTCATCTGTGACGTAGAGGATCATATGGAATGTTTTCACATCATTCTGTCATTTGAGGGAAATGTATCATTATATTCAATAGGAAATCCATTCAATTTTTAGCTTACTTCAGTTACCTGAAGGGCAAGTAAGCTTTAAAATGCGAAGACGCATTGTACCTCTTCCATCCCGCTGTCAACTTTTCTTACAATTTCTTCTCAGTAACCATGCACAAGAGTCCAAGAGACCTGACATTGGGTAAAGTTTTTTCAAACAATGAGCTTGGTTCTTCCAAAGTTTACTATTAAATAGGTTTGTACTTTGGCAAAGCTTTCCTTATCAGTCTTCAATGTGTGTGGGATTAAAATATGTCTAAGACTACATAGATTTTCTCTGGTTACTCCATTTTCCAGCAACAATAAGATCTTCTGCATGCTCAGCTAGACTCATATGTCTTAGAGTGATTAATAGAAGTTGTTACACTTTCAATAAAATTTAATATTATTGATATACATGTACATGTAGTTATTATTTCCTGTAACCATATCATGCACTGTAAAGCCAAAAGTTAGTGATAAAACCTTTTATAGATATTCACTGATAAATGATTATATACGTTTTTCAGAGACAAAGCCATTAACCCCAGAGGAAAGAGATCCTCAGAGTGATTCTGGGTAAGTTTAATAAATACGTGTGTATAAATGTTAAGTTCTCAAGAATAAAACCATTACATGCAAAATAACAAGTTCCACTAATGAGTTGACTTGTTTCTATTCCTAAATTCTTGAATTTGATTCTAATACAATATATTGTTGATGCCTATCAATTGTAATGACATCTCCTCCCGAGTAGTTTATTCACTGTTATTACTGATCCTTTGTGTCAGTGTTAAAGTAGTAGTAATGCAAGAAGTTTACTCGTATATATTTACATTTTCACTTCGCTACGCCTCAATGAACCTAGTAAACTCCGATTACTTCATTTCCTGTTGAAGATTTTGGGTCGCATGCTTCTGAGAGACGAATCACTTTCTTGCCGCGTGTGAATACATTCACTGAGTTTACAATGGCGATCGAGTTCTGTACCACCTCAGACTTGAATGCACTTTCATTTTGTGAATCGTGTAACATTGTTATAAACGTATATAAACACAAGAGGAAGAGCCGCTTTATTTGCTAATAAAAATGCCAGTATACTAGTAATGCAGACAGTTTAGAAAACAGGATCTGACAGAACACTGACACTCTCCATAGCACCGATCGCATGACCTACGTAACAACACAAAACAGACTGGTAGCAGAAGTATGCTATATCGAGCACAGGCACACATTATTATCGTAATTTGACTCATAATGATTATAAATCTAAACATATGGAGGACACAAGTTTCCAGCCGTCGAATACCGCCAAATCAATCAAATCAATCTTTCCTTCCTACTATTATCAGAATTTACCTCCAAAAACACTAGTGCAACAATGAAATCCAATATTTCCAAAAACACCATATACATCATCAGCTAACCTGCGACTAAAATCCACATTGTTACACTTTTTTTCTCGAGTTCTGAATATCCCAGCTATTAGAATGCATCACATAGGCCTACGGTTGCAGGGGTTCGGCCTAAATTTTGAGTAACATATGACATCTATAAATAATCGCAAGACTAAATATCCAACATTCATTCAAATTATAAAACCTCACATTTTTCAAGGCTTTAGAGAATATATAAACACTGTTTTTTAATGTTGTGATATTTCACTGAACTCTCGTCACATTAACCTTGTGCTCATTTTTTTAACCGAGTCCCTGTGTCTCGAGTGACCAAATCACACACATACTATACTGTCAACACTGCACTTTAAATTCGTATTTATATGGGTATAGCTTAGTTTTTATTAGCCCACCATCATCAGATGGTGGGCTATTCAAATCGCCCTGCGTCCGTGGTCCGTGGTCCGTCCGTCTGTCCCTCCGTCCCTCCCTCCCTCCGTCCGTCCCTCCGTCCGTAAACAATTCTTGTTATCGCTATTTCTCAGAAAGTACTGAAGGGATCTTTCTCAAATTTTATATATAGGTTCCCCTTGGTGCCTAGTTATGCATATTGCATTTTGAGACCAATCGAAAAACAACATCGCCGAAAGGCAGCCATCTTGGATTTTGACAATTGAAGTTTGTTATCGCTATTTCTCAGAAAGCACTGAAGGGATCTTTCTCAAAATTCATATGTTAATTCCTTTTGGTGCCTAGTTATGCATATTGCATTTTGAGACTAATCGTAAAACAACATGGCCGACAGGCAGCCATCTTGGATTTTGACAATTGAAGTTTGTTATCACTATTTATCAGAAATTGCTTAAAAGGATCTTTCTGAAATTTCATATGGTTTCTGAAATTTCATATGTAGGTTGCCCTCTGTGCCTAGTTATGCATATTGGATTTTGAGACCAGTCAGAAAACAACCTGGCCGACAGGCAGCCATCTTGTATTTTGACAATTGAAGTTTGTTATAGCTATTTAACAGAAGGTACTGAAGGGATCTTTCTCAAATTTCATATGTAGGTTCCCCTTGGTCCCTGGTATTGCATTTTGGGACCAATCCGAAAACAACATGGCTGACAGACAGCCATTTTCGCTAAATTTTAAATTTTATATATAGGTTCCCCTTGTTTGAAAAGTACTAGAGGGCTGTTTCTGAATTTACACGGATTAGTAAGACTTAGAGGAAGGGAAAAGTAGAGAAAAAATCTATCTGACATGGAACCTATAAAGATCATTCAATGGTAGGCGCCAAGATCCCTCTAAATAAATATTTTACCTTGAAAATATCGTATTTATGTGTATCAACATCGTAATAATCAAAATGCGTATGGGACTATATTTTGTTTTGCATTGGCGACGAGAGTAGCTGACTGACTGCTGTTCCACTACTGTGCACACAATGAACAAAAGTGTACGATAATTATAACATTGTTTCAAAGTGACGCACTTACGTCACAACGTTGCGACCAAATTTTGCAATCTGGCGGCAGGATTTTTAATTTGTTATCGAAAATATAAGGATTGATTGTCAATTTTGTTGCTTGCATAGACTGATGAAGGGAAGTGAACCTCGTGCAAACGGTACATGAACTGCTTTGCAGTTCACTTCATTTGCACGAGATTCAATTCCCTTCATCAGTCTATGCAAGCAACAAAATTGACAATCAATCCTTAAGTAATATAATGTATACTACTGCACTGTTTTAATGTCATAATCACAACTATATACAAAACAGCATTGCATTTTTTAAACATTGTTTCTGTTTATCAATTACTTGATTCAGCACCATACTTACAAGGTCAGAATATGAAGAGATGCGCTTGCTACTTACCTCCAACAGTTCTTCACCATTAGATAAAGGAACGATAGAAAACTGGATGGAGACAATTCCTGTTTCAAAGTCTCAAGTTGTTTGTCCATTCCTGGATGATAATGAAGCACTGATCATACTCCAGTCTGTCAATGGTAATAGTTAGAAATGGCTCTTATACAGTATGAAAGTCTATAGATAAAAATTTAGATTGAAAGAAAAGAATAGGTAATTAATGTGCTGTACAGGTATTTTGTCTGAAATATCTATGGACAAGTTATCTACATGTGGAAATGAGGATTTATGAAACCACTGGAGGTAGTTGGTGGACAAGAAAATTTGTCCAGTATAAGAGAAATATGCAATTTTTATCTTCAGGAGTCGTACCTAATGTTCGTTATGGGGCCTGATTAATGATGAGTCGCGTAATATTAAACCTGCTCTACCCACAACTGTATATAGGGACACGATTCCAACAGAGGATTAACACTTGTGTCTATAATGGCAATACCTCAAGGGACTTACTCATGTGAAATTAACTCAAGGCAAAATTTGAAAAATTTCACCTCAGTTTAATACCATATACATTGGCTTGGAAAGACAAACGCAATCATGCTATAATAATTAATGGATTGAAGTCTAGTCATACCACATGGTCTGTTTGCCCTTTTTCAGCTTTAGTTAGCAGTAATATTTTGACATACCTGTTGTACCAGAACTGAGAAACTTCCACAAGACCAAAGTCAGACATTTCTTAGTTTTCTATATAATTAGCTTAGCTGTTTAAAAAGTCAAGTGAGCTTATACTGGCCACAATTTTACCGTTTGCTTGACTTATTCAAAATGACTAAAAGACACCAGGCTTAAGTACATGTAGCACACCGGGGTGGAGGGCTACCAAAGTGTGTTTTAATGAATAACCTTGACAAACTCGTAGAGAGCAGGGGTATAATATGTAAACAGTGTTTAAATGGTCTTGACAATCAAGGTTACATGGGTTATTTAGCTCACCTGGCCCAAAGGGCCGGTGAGCTTATGCCATGGCGCGGCACCGTCGTCCGTGTCCGTCGTCCATCGTCCGTCAACATTCTCTTTAAATTGCTACTTGTCCTAAATAATTGAATGGATTTTCACAAAATTTGGTCAGGAACATCCTTGGGGGAAGGGAAACAGAGTTTGTATAAATTTTTACTCTGAACTCCCAGGGGCCTGAGGGGTGGGGCCAAATAGGGGAAATAGGGGTTAATTCTTTAAATTGCTACTAGTCATAAATAAAGTTATGAATGAATTTGAACCTAATTTGGTCAAGAACATCCTTAGGGGAAGGGGGAAAGAGTTTGTATAAATATTGACTATGACCCCTCAGGGGCCTGAGGGGCGGGGCCAAATAGGGGAAAAAGAGATTAGTCTTTAAATCACTACTAGTCATACAGTTTTAAATGTATTTTAGCCAAATTTGGTCAGGAACATCCATGGGGGAAGGGGAACAGATTTTGCATAAATGGTTACTGTGACCCTCCATCCCATAACCATGTATAGCATCGCTGGCCGTTAAAGGATAAACACAATTCTGATGTAAAAATAGGCCGAAGGGTTTTTCCCCACCCTAAGGGACTTAGTATCTTAAAACAAAATTATGTCATGAAAATAATCCGTGAGGTCTTTCAGTCCCTTAGAGAGTATATGTGTTAATGAATTGAACATGAACATTATTTTGACATTTGGTCAAGTTCAACCAGGTGAGCGATACAGGCCCTATGGGCCTCTTGTTAACTTTTCACATTTACAAAGATACTGTGGACTATTATTATACCCCCGCAACGAAGTTAGGGGGGGTATACTGGAACCAGGTTGTCTGTCCGTCCGTCCGTCCGTCCGTCCGGCCGTCCGTCTGTATGTAGACACATTTTGTCCGGACAACTCCTCCTAAACTGATTGGCCGATTCCAATGAAACTTCACACACATATTAATGATCATGTGTAGATGGGCATGCCACTTTCTTTTTCTCAAAATTATGGTTGCTATGGCAACTGGTCACTATAAACATGTTTTCTGATAAGAACCATAACTTTAAGTTTGTCCAGACAACTCCTCCTAAACCGAAGGGCCGATTTCAATGAAACTTCACACAAATATAGAGGACCATGTGTAGATGTGCATGCCACTTTCTTTTTTTTTAAATTATGGTTGCTATGGCAACTGGTCACTATAAACAGGTTTTTATGATAAGAACCATAACTTTAAGTTTGTCCAGACAACCCTCCTAAACCGACGGACCAATTTAAATGAAACTTAACACAAATATAGAGGACCATGTGTGGATGTGCATGCCTCTTTCTTTTTCTCAAAATTATGGTTGCTATGGCAACTGGTTGGTATATTACTGGGTTATCTTAGTTAACCTCTAATTAAGAGTTCCAATTCACCATTGACTCATGCAGATATCGGGGGTATTAGTCAGCCATCCTGGCGACAGTTCTAGTTTGTTCTGATATCATGTGGAGAAAAAGGGCTACCAAGTTCATTCAAACTGATGAGCTAGACCTACTTTCAAGGTCAAACATGGGGTATTCATTTGGGACTGAGGTCTTATTTTCAAAAACAGCAGACTGTAGATAGATACAGACCCAGTGGGCGACTTGTTGATGATCTTGATTAAAAGAATCATGAAAGGTTTACATTTGCTATGGAAATTTTAATGAATCACTAAGCTACAAAAAGTGATATAAATAGGTCTTTCTTGTTTTATCAGTTTAAAAAAGACATTTCCCAATGACTTGAAAGTACTTAAGTGCAATGTTTTACATTTATGCATACTGACTTTTGATTAACACCATCACTATTTTCTCCAATTTGGATTTTCAGATGCTGAAAAGCTGCTGAAACGGCTGCAAGGAAGTGGTCAATACACTGTGAAAAAATTCCCCAGCCAGGTAATATTTTAGCTTAAATTCCTTGCTTTCAGAAATATTGAATATTTCAGATTTTTGTGATTCTTTGTTAATTTTTAGCTCACTTGCCCAAAGGGCAAGTGAGCTTATGCCGTGGTGCGGCGTCCGTCGTCCGTCGTCCGTCCGTCCGGCCGGCCAGCCGGCCGGCATCAACTTTTTCAAACAACTTCTTCTCAATAACAAAAATGCCCATGGACTTGATATTGGGTATGTAGCATGCTGGGGTGAAGGGCTACAAAGTTTGTTCAAATAAATGACCTTGGCCTTCATTCAAGGTCACATGGGTCAAATAGGCTATAATCTGCGCCGACTTCTTCTCAATAAACAAGAGGCCCAGGGACTTGATATTGGGCCTGT